>NC_045763.1:164862144-165550477 GCF_008692025.1 Phocoena sinus | reverse complement strand
CCTCAATGTCGTGAAGAAGGAATGAGATATATTACTCGCAAAACAATTAAATAGTGACTGACACAGTAAAAAACTGAGTGAGTCATTGCTACTATCCCTCATGCTAATAAATTACTAATACCATTAACAAAGGATGAACTGTACATACCTTTCATACATCAATCCTACTTGTAGGAATTTATTCTACCTATAGATGGATTAACTTGTGTGTACAAGATATATTGTGCACAAGGGTTTGTGGCATTGTGTGTGACAGCAAAAGGCCAGACAAGCACTAAATTTCAAGGACTTAATAAAAGGGTTGGTTAAACTAATTAGGGAACTTCCATACTATGAAATATTGTGGAGCCTCTAAAAAGGACATTACTGCATTACATGAACCAACATGGAGCTCTCTCTGAGCTGTATTGGTAACTTTTTTCAAGCAGGATGTAAAAACAAATATCACATACTACTATTTCTATAAGAAAAGAAAGATATATATGTTTATATATCCAAACACAATCTCTGGAAGAAGATATAAGAATCTGACAATGGTGATTGCCTCTAGGAAGAGGAACTCAGGGACTAGAAGAAAGCAAGAGAAAGGAGACATTTTTATTACTACCATACACTATTGTATCTGTTACCTATTCAAAACATAAAATATGACATAAATGATAAAATTTTATAAGAAAACTTAAAAGAAAATAATATGTCACACAGCAAGCTTGAAACTATATTGTCAATGTACAAAACTGAATATTTTTAGATTATAACCATGAAGGTGAGATGACCCAAGAGCAAAATTCCAAGCTCCAAAAGTGGGTAGCTGCATGGACCCTGGAGGAATGGTTCAGGCTGAAGGATCTAAGATGTGGTTCCCAGAAAACGGGCAGATTCTGGATCCACTGAGGATAGAAAGGCCCTTTAGTGCCACCCTCCACTTCCATCCTCTGCCCATAAAAACTGAAGTGAGACCTCTCATCTTATCTATGAGCACCTAAGGGCCAGACCTTAGTCAAGGCTACGAAGACTTGGAATTTCTGATCCCAAATTACATCATTTTATGACTTACTAGGGAATCTCAATATTGAATGAGCCTTAAAAGTCCTCTAGATTAACATTAATTAATTTAGAGGTTGATCATGCTCTACAGTATTTCTGATGTGGTTGCCAAGCCTTCAGCAGCCAGAAACTCACTAACTCCCAAAGTAGCCCATTCCCTTTTCATATTCTCTAATTTTGTCTTCCACTGGAACAAAATTTGTCATACCATTGTATCTATTTTTTGTTTGTTTTTTTTTCAAAACAAACAACTTTTTGTTGAAGTATAGTTGATTTACAATGTTGTGTTAGTTTCCGTTGTATCTAACCACTAGTCCTAGTTTTAACCCTTGGAGCCTTTCAAAACAAGTCCAATTTCTCTCCTAAGTTTATTCACTCCTTTTTTCACCTATTATGCCCTAGGCACTATTCTAGGTGTCAGGAAAACAAAAATGAGTAAGACACAAATATGTCCAGTCTAATGGAGTAAGCAGATATCTAAACAGATCAGTAAAAACAATATAAATGCGAAGATAGAGATAGACACAAGATATCATAGAAGCCCATGCGAAATACATGAATTCTCCATCTTGGGTGGGGTTTGGGGAAATAGTGCTAGAATAGGTGACATTTGAGCTGAGAGGGGCAGGATGGGTGGATCTGGGGAAAGTGGGTGAGGAGGGATAAAGGTGTCCTGGACAGAAGGGGCTTTGGGTATTTGGTCTGCAAGAGACATAGTCCTGCATGTGTGACTGTGGCTTGAAGGGTCAGTGGGGAGTTGTGGCGAAATAAAAAATTCATCTCAAGAAAATAATCAAAAATGTTAATATTTTGTATATAGATTCATTTGTGTATTATTTTTTAGATTAAAAAAATGTATACGAGAATTCTTTTGCTGTATATCTGAAACTAACACAATATTGTAAATCAACTATACTTCAATTTTTAAAAACTTTAATGTTAACTGTACCTATCTCTGCATGGAAGAAATATTGTCAACTTTTATCTTTATTGTTCATCATTTTCCAATTTTTCTCAAATGACTATATAATGCTTTTATAACCAGAAAAGGCAAAATCATGATGAATCTGAAAACAGCACATCCCTCTGAGCCTTCCACAATCGTCCCCTCATCACCGAAGGCCTGAGTCAACAAGAGCAAAGGGTCTGGTGGGAGCAGTTCTGGGGTAAAATGTCTCAGCGTCTCCATTCTAGAGCTGTATCTCCAAGTCTTTCCTGCTTCGTTATGACATTGTCACAACAGCAACATTTCTCAATTAGTTTGATTAGTTTGAAATATCAATATGTAATCATCCTTCACTTGAATTTTTCAAGACTTGTTTTTGTTATTTGTTTTTATTATTTTTTTTTTTTTTTATTTGCACCTGTCATCGGGACGGGTTTGCATTTTTAAAAGATGCATGAGGTGTTCGGTCTCCCTAATGGCAAAGAAATGCCATGCTGGATGGGGAGCTCTGTGTTCTGAACAGATCCTGCCAGCAATGATGCAAGTTCATCAGGGACCAGGACCACAGATGAAGAGAGGGCTCTGAACAGGGACCATGAACTGGGAGGGAATGGGAAGACAGAGGTGTCTGAATTAAACCAGTAATGGATGTGGTTGACCTTCACTGAGCACTTGGACTTCACTTGCATGGTTCCAGTTAATCCTCACAAGAACCCTGTGAAGCAGGTAGTAGTAATAGTAGTTCCAGTAGTTGTTGTACCAGTAGTAGTAGTAATAGTACTTGTACTAATAGTACTAGTACTAGTAGTAGTCCTATTTTGCAGACAGGGTAATTGTGCCCTAGAGAGGTCAAGTAACTTGCCAAAGACGCCAGAGGTCGTAAGTGAGGAACTAGGTTTAAATCCAAGGGTCTTCACTACCACCCCGTGCTGTCACCTAATAGCAGACAGCAGGTTAGGACAGAGCACAAACGCACCAGACCCACAAGGAGCCCTGGCCAGCCTCTGTCACTCCTCAGCAGTGTTGCGAGGATTCAGGGTCCAGGTCCCACCAGGGAGCCACTTGAAGAGCAGAGCACAGCAGGCCTCAGGGCCACTGCATTTCCCTAATCACATTTGCTGAGCAGTCTTGTTGCCCCTCCACTGCAGCCCTTCCTCCCACTCTTGGTTCCTATCATCTCATCATTTCTTACCTGGATAATTACTCTCCCAACTGGGGTTCAGGCATCTGGGCTGGCCCTCCACATTGATGCTACAGGGCTCTTTCTAAACTGTAGACCTGATCATGTGCCTCCTCTGCTTAAAGCTCCTCAGTACCTCCTGATGCCTTTCAGAATCAAGGCCAGCCCACAGTACAGCTCCTCAGAACCTTTTGCAAAATCCTTTGAGTCAGGTGTGCTTTGGAATTCAGCCTTCTTCAGATTTTAGAAAGGCAATAGATATAAACTATTTCCTCTGTGTGTGTTAAGAAGCACTTCAGTTAGTTACGGAGAGCCTCTTACTCAAGCGTGTAAATATTTTTAGTAAAACATGGTAATAAATATTTGTGAAAAATCTTTTGGCTTTCGGAACTCTTTGGATTTCAGAATTGAGGGTGAGGGATTTGGGGCCTGTATCTATGCTGAATTTGAGCAGATAGATCTGACCCAGAAGAAGAGAAAATTCTCTCCCCCTGGTGCTCAAGGGGGTGGACTGCTCGTCTTTTCAAGCTCATAAGGAAGTTGGGAGCTCTTTCTTTTTTTTTTTTTTTTAAATTTTTGGCTGTGTTGGGTCTTTGTTGCTGCGCGCGGGCTTTCTCTAGTGGTAGCAAACGGGGTCTGGTCTTCATTGTGGTGCACGGGCTTCTCATTGCAGAGGCTTCGCTTACTGCAGACCACAGGCTCTAGGGTGTGGGCTTCAGTAGTTGTGGCGTGCAGACTCAGTAGTTGTGGCACATGGGCTCAGTTGCTCCGTGGCATGTGGGATCTTCCCGGACCAGGGATTGAACCCGTGTCTCCTGCATTGGCAGGTAGATTCTTAACCACTGTGCCACCAGGGAAGTCCCTGGAAGCTCTTTCTGAATTTGCAGATGAGGAGTCTAAATATTACTCTTTTCTGTACTAAACATTACTTTTTTTTCCCCAGAGTCTCTTCCATCACCAACACTCTCTTGCACATTGATTGATGGGAACATTACACTGCAATGCATGATCCTGGAAGATTACAACACCCGTCTAGAGCTCATACAATACTCCTGGGACTGTCCTTCAACAATACAGTGTCAGAGTGGCTCAAAACCATCTGAAGCGTATGTTACGAAGGAAGGTGATCTTTCACAGGAAATTCAGTGTATCATTAGCAAACAAAGCAGAAAAGGCCCTTCCGGGGCTGGTGGCTGCCTTGCTCTTCTAACCCCTCCCTTATCACTCTCACTCCCTTCACATCCCCACCACACACACACACACACACACACACACACACACACACACACACACCCCTCATCAGCCATCCCAAACTATTCATAGTTCCCCAGGTGGGCCATTAGCGTCGCATGGCTTTGCACGTGCTTCCCCTTGGCCAAATGTTCTTTTACCACTCCTTCAGCTTGTCAAATCCTCCTCTATTTTTGAAGCTTAGCTCAAGCACCACCTCCTTCAGGATTCGGATGTGGAAGCCCCTTGCCTTGCTTCATCCTTCCTAGCACTCATCACGCAGTCCTGTAATAAATGATCCATCTGCCCACCTCCCCCAGGAGGCTGCGATATGACAAGAAGCACAAAGTCTTATTCGATTTTGTATTTGCAACCCCTATAATAGCGTCTGGGCTCAGCTAATATCTGTAGATGTGTAATGAATTGTTTGGGGAGAATCCTGAGTTCCCCGACCTCACATTCCTGTGCAGATGGTGGTCCACTAAAGTAACGCCCCCAGCATCTCTAGAATAAACAGCATGCTCGGCTCGGAACCTCCTAGGCTTTCTTCTCTGAGTCTGCCCTCAAGAAGATTGCCTCCCAGCCCACAATCTACCTGGCACTCAGAGCCTGCCCCGTGGGGGAGGCCTGTGAGGGTCCAGCTGTGAGGACTGGGTAAGTCCTTCTAATTAAGCAGGAAGGCGTTTGGTTGTTGACCCAAAGCTATGTTCTCCCATCGGTTTTTTCAGTAATAAAAGGGATATTTTTATCTTCATATCAGTTCCTATGTCAACTTCTCAGTGGGTTCCAAACTCATAGGAGGAGGAGAGAGATGAGATTTATTGGTTCCCTGAAACCTGAACGAAATGTTTAATGAATGAATAAATTAATTACCACCCCGTAATTACCACCCTGAGATCAAGTCCCAGGCTTGGAGAAATTCCCCATCAAATAAGGGCAATGAGAGTAGAAGAGAGACTGTTTAACACAGGTTAGAAGGAGGGCTGGGTGGGGGCATGGTGACATGAACATCTTTGAATCAAAGAAGGTAAGTTCTGTGTGGAAGACAGTGAATAAATGTGATTGAGGCCCATGGAGAGTGAATGTGCAAATATAAGGAGGGGAGACTGGGGTGGGATACTGAAAAGAGCCTTAGGCCCGGACCCCAAGCACGGATTCATGGCTGACTTTCCACTTATAGGTTCAAGGGCCTCTCTAGGTCTTGATTTCCTCCTGGAATAATCAAATATATTTCTCAGGATTGTTGTGAACATCAAATGACTTAGTATGTAACAAGTCTGCATAAACTGTAAAGTGCTTTGCAAATCTGAATTAAGTACATGCAGAACCCCTTCCCCAGGGGCTGTCAGTGTTTCCACAGAATTACTCCTCCATTTTCCTCTTCTCACCTTTGGCTTTGCCCACAAGGGAGGCACACATTTGACTTTGAGAATAAATTTGGTTTAGGACTCTGGCTTCCAGGGAAGGGTCATCACGTCTCCCATGAACCACCACAGAGGCAGCCCTTTGCTGGAGTCAGAAAGGGAAGGAGATGGGACTTTTATTTTGCTAAAATGTATTACTTAGGCCAACTGAATAAGCTCTTGGGAGAAAGTAAAAAGATTTTCATAAAGTTAAATGAAAGTACGTCTACAAAATAAGTGGGGACGTAGAGACCCAAGCTCTGACGTGTATCTCATCCCCATACACGAACACACAAGCACACTCACAAATGCATGAACACGGACATGTGCATACATGCGTGTGTGCACACACGCACACACACACACACACGCACACCTTACTTTCTCTTCTTTGCAGAGCTAATTTTCTCAAATGCGGAAGCAGACAGATAGTTGCCCGCACAAAGGTGGGGTGGGATGGTCTTCTCTTAAAGAAAATGTGCCAGTGTCTTTGCAAAAATAAATGACAAAACATATTTTCTGGTGCTTTTCTGAAACAGTGTCAGAAAACTTCTAAAGTAGTTGGTCTTCCATCCTGCTTTCTTTTATTAAAATTAAAAAAATAATAATCATAAGCTTTGCCTTATCATAATCATAAGCAAGTAAAAAATTATTATTATAAAATAATACTAATCTTTTACCTGCCTCAATTTTCAAATTACTAGGGACTTACACTGAAAAGTCTCAGCTCCCAATAGTTGCCAGCAAAGCAAGAGCGACTCTGGTATTTCTCGACGTCACAGTCCCGACTTATCCAGTAAGAAACACAGTCCAGCGGGAATCCAGAGCAGCAGGAAAACTTCAGATGTTACCTTTTGCTCGGGTCAGTTTGAGCTTCTTCCCTCCCAGAGCACCTTTTGTCTATTTCTGAATTCACCACCAAAAAACATTTCTTTGCTCCAAGAGTTCAGATATTCAGTCTAAGCTTGAAAGGAAACACCGAAGACTATGATTCAGGCCTTTCTTCGGAGACTTTTCTGCAGCATTTGGCACTGCCGACCCCTCTCTCCTTGAAACTCTACCCTCTCTTGGTTTCCATGACACCAAATCACTCTGCTTCTCCTTCCTTCCTCCTCTGTCCCTCCTACTCCTTTTCAGTCTTCTTTAGTGAGTCTTCCTCCTTTGGATGCCCTTTCTGCTGTTTTTCCTCAGCGCTCTGTCCCAGGGCTCTTCCCTTCTAAATCTTCATAAAATCATTGGAGAGTTGGCAGCAATATACCTAACTGCCAGGGAAGCGGGGAAATATGGTTTCATATTCCAAGTTGCCTTGAGCCCAGCTACATAGCAGGGGTTCCTCTACTAAGGAACATAGAGAGAGAGAATGGAGGTTTGCTAGGCAAGCAGAAGCCTGCTGCAAGGGATGTGAAGGGGAGATGAAAATACTCGGAAGGCAAATTTCCGCACGCCGTGATTTTGCCTTTGTGTTGATCCTGGAACGGTACCATGAAATGCGTCCTCCACGAAGCTTGCCTGACCTCCTTCCTCACCCATCACAAGCAGGCTCCACTTACACTTTGTTTGCCCCTCAGTTACTGTCTCCCCACACTTCATGCATACATCTCTCCCACCAAATGTCAGCTACTTGAGGGAAGCAGGGACTCTACCATACTCATATCCCTCCTTCTGGTGGTTCAGAACCCTACTCATCATAGTCTTGAACAATAGCTGTTTGAATTGGGTTAAAACTAATCAAACTGAGTCACATGGAGGCCATGTAGAAAACAGACATTTCTGGTACGAGGAGAATGGCCTGGGTCCTCACAGGAAAGCATCTTCTAGAAATAGCACAGCCCAACCATCAGTGAACATGTGCTCTATATGGCCGTCAGAGGGGCTTGCTCAGGACCAGTTCAAATCATTTTCTTCCAAATATCCCATAGAGCTATTTCGCATCTCTCACATGAGGACACCAAGCTGCTTTTCTGGTACAAAGATACACCAGATGCCACTCCACCAAGCTGTTCCCATATGCAGTCCTCACCAGCACTATGGATCGGCCCCAAAGAAACCTGAATTTTTCCAAGTGAGGAGTTCTAGGAGAAGTAGAAATACCATTGAGCCTGCCTAAGGCATAGCACGGTTTATTCCACTAGTGGGACATGGAGAACTTCAGACATCTCAGGGACAGCCTTCTGGATCACTCAGTTCTTGAGAGTATCTTATTCTTATTATATGGTTGCAGTAAGAACCAGCCTCCTGGTTATCTGAGCTGCTAAATCACGAAATTTTAGGTTAAAGGTCAGAAAGCACTCAGGTGGTCTCCAGAATCCTGAGATCATTTTGTGATACTTCCTATGACAAGGAAACATACCTCTCTCTTTCCCCTACCGGACAAAGGTGAGCAGCATTAGTCCTTAGAGGCCAACTCAAGCTTCAGCAATTTTACCATTTTCCCACTCTGAGGAGACAGATTCAGCGAATAATCTAAAATGAGACAACAGGGGACCAGAGGATGAGGATGTGTACAGGAAGCCAAGATAGGTGAGGGAAAGGCAAGGCTTGGGGTAATCAAGACATTCTACGTGGAACACAACCCAAGCTGCAGTCTCCTCATTAACTGACTCCCTGTTACCAGGAAAAACAACGCAAAATTTTAAATGCCCAGAGAAATTGTTGAAGTTATTGTGTACTCAGAGGCCTTTGATGTTGATTGTCTCTGGCAAATTAAGAAGTAAATTTTTTCCTACAGTAATATTTTACTACTACTTTTTTTTGGCCACACCGCATCATGTGGGATCTTAGTTCCTGGACCAGGGATCAAACCCAGGCCCCCTGCATTGGAAGTGCAGAGCCTTAACCACTGAACTGTCAGGGAAGTTCCTACTACTACTTTTTGAATGTCCATAAATAGCAGACACTGCTATGCACAGGTCATATACATGAGTTCACCACGGAACACGTGCAACAAGAATAATGTCTCCATTTATAGAGGAAGGATCTGAGCTCAGAGAGTTTACAGCTACATAGCCATTAAGTGACCAAGCCTTATTTCAGTTTTAATGATGGCTTACACATTCTTTTAATTTCTGAAAGAATTAAAGCTTTGTTTACTATAGAGTGAGATTTCTCAACCTCAGCACTATAGACATTTTGAGTCAGAGAATTCTTTGTTGTGTTCTGTCCTCTGCCCTGTAGGATGATTAGGTTAGCAGCATCTAATAAAACCATAAAGATGCCAATAACACTACCACCCCAGTGTAACAACCCAAAATATCTCCAGATATTGCCAAATGTCCTGTGGGGGACAAAATTGTCCCTGGTTGAGGACCACTGCTATAGAGTGAGTTTTAAATGTCCTTTAAGTACATTAAAGGTAAATACAGAGACCGGCTTCACTGAAGATAGACTAAGGAAAATGGGACTTGTAAAAATTTGAGGTTAAGTGTCAGGACATGTTTCCCAATAGGGGATACTATTATGCTCTGAGTTGTGTTTATAGACAAAGCTGTAGGGTCCTCATCTCTACGATCTGACTGAGGTGCTGTCTGAGGAGAGGCGGAGGTGGGAAGAACATTTCCAGACCTTTCTAGCTGCAGAAGTTCATGATTAATCAGTAAGAAGGTGAGAACTGTCCACTTGGTTAAGTAGCCTGTATAGTATTTCTATATCTTAAGGAGTTCCAAAAAGGAAGAATGAAAGGAGACAGGAGGAAAAGGAGAAGCAAGAGAGAGATCCTTGAGAACATCCACCAACACTATGGCGTAGCCCGTTGGGAAGGAGTTAGCAAAGTGAAAGAAATAAATGACAGTACATGGCAGACTGGCCCCGTGGATAGGGAGGTGGGCCACTAATTGAATGTTCTGGACAAACACTCCGCTCCACAAGTATCAGAGATCATAGGCCAGGGCGGGCCTGTTTTGCCCATTTTGGAGCTCAGGCCGAAAATCCAGAGTCCCTTGCATGTGTGGATTTGGCATAATCTAAATGATAAGGGGCCAAGTCACTTTTTTCTCTTCATCAGTATATTTCAAGGGAAACCCAGGCCATCTGTTTCTGCCTTGTCAAATCTACAGCCACGGCATGGCTTTAGAGAGATGCAGTTGCCATCCAGATAATGGCATGAAGATTCTGATGTGCCAATGTAAGGTTTTTCAGCTTTCTTGTTTTTTTCTTTAAACAAGAAAGTCTGGTTTCTCTGGGAGAAAGCAATCCAAGTAATCAAAGATAACAAACCAAATAGATTCCAAGCCTGGCCAAGGGCTCCTCTAATCTTCTGAACTTCCGACAGGAAGGAAATTGGGTGACACAGTGCTGATGTGCAAGGTCAGTGCCTCCGCCCCGTGCTCCCCTCTGTCCCACTGAGAATGTAGATGGAGCGCAGCGGATAAATTCCACGTTTGTTTTACTGATCATTGCATCTCTCTGGAAGCAGAAGTAGCAACAGTGGGAACTGTGACTCTGGTGTCATTCTGATCAAGAGGAAAAACAGGGACAAAATGTGTAAGTGGCAAATAACTTGGGAAAAACAAACTATATCACCTGAGAGTTCAAAATAGGAAAAGACAATAAAGCCCACGAGACTGCAAGGCAGCAAACAGTCGGTCTTGTTCATCGCTTTTTCTCCAATTCCTCACACAATACCTGACGTACTATAGGCACTTGATAACTATTTAGTTACTTATGGGCCTAGAAGTTTCCTAGAATCTAGAAAGGAAATTTGAGAGGAATAGATGGATATGATTTTTATCATTGAATATGTCTTTTTTTAAGTTGGATTCCAAAAATGGGAGTCAGCAATGGAATTCTGATCATACAATCTCTAATAATAAAAAATGAAGAAAAGGAAAATATATCAGTTAAGATGCATTTGGCGGTAAGTAACATAAAGCTAGGCTAACAATGACTTAGACCTAAGGATATTTATTATTTATCACAAGAAGTCTGCAGGTGGGTAATGTCAGGATTGGCTCATAAGCTCCACACACAGACACTGGGTTGGGATATCTGTGATTCTTTGAGCTTCCCTCAGCTTCATAAGATGGTTGTCATAGCGCCAAGCATCACATCCTCACACATCTAAAAGCGGGAAACAGGCAACTGGCCGTAACAAGGAAAAGCCCCCTTGTGGTCCTCCCTCCTTGTATAAAGGACAAAATATCTTGGATTTGACACCAAAAGCAAAGGCAACAAAAGCAAAAATTAACGAGTAGAACTATGTCAAACTAAAAAGCTTCTGCACAGCAAAAGAAACAATCAACAGAATGAAAAGGCAACCTATCAAATGGGAGAAAATATTTGCAAATCATATATCTGATAAAGGCTTAATATCCAAGATATATAAAGGACTCATACAACTCAATAACAAAAACACAAACAACCTGATTAAAAAATGGGCAGAGGACCTGAACAGACAATTTTCCAAAGAAGACATACAGATGGCCAACAGATGTATGAACAGGTGCTCCACATGGCTAGTTATCAGGGACATTTATATCAAAACCACAATGAGATATCACCTCACATCTGTTAGATTGGTTATCATCAAAAAGGCAAGAAATAATAAGTGTTGGCAAAGGTGTAGAGAAAAAGGAACCCTTGTGCACTGTTGGTGGGAATGTAAATTGGTGCAACCACTATGAAAAACAGTATGGAGGATTCTCAAGATATTAAAAATAGAGCTACTGTATGAGCCACCAATCCCACTTCAGGGTATATATTCCAAAGGAATTAAAATTAGGATCTCATAGAGATATCTTTACTCCCATGTTCATGCAAAATTATTCACAATAGCCAAGATATGGAAACAACCTAGGTCCATCAACATATAAAAGAAGATAGATAGATAATGAATATTATCCGACCATGAGAAAGAAGAAAATTCTGATGTTTGCTACAACTTGGATGCACCATGAGGGCATTATGCTAAGTGAAATAAGTCAGACAGAGAAAGACAAATATGTATGACATCACTTGTGTGTGGAATCTGAAAAAGCCAAACTCAGAAACAGAGTAGAGTAGTGGTTACTAGGGGCTGGGTGGTGGAGGAAACGGGGAGATATTGGTCAAACAATACAAACTTCCAGTTACAGATTAACAGATTCTGGGGATCTAATGTACAGCATGGTGATTATAGCTAATAATACCGTATTATATACTTGAATGTTGTAAGAGTTAAGGCTTAAATGTTCTCACCGCACAAAAGAAATGGTAATTACATGATGGAATGATGGTGTTAGCTAATGCTATGTTGGCAATCATTTTGCAACATATAAATGTATCAAATCAATACGTTATACACCTTAAAATTGAACAGCGTTGTATGTCAATTATATCTCTATAAAGCTGGGTGGGGGGAAGAAGAAAATAATCAACAGTGTCAAATGCTCCTGATTGTCAAGTAAGATAAGGTCTGATCATTGACCACTGAACTTAGCAACATAGGGTTGCTGGGGGTAGATACTGGCCAAAGCCTGATTTGAGCGAGTTTTTAAAAATGTGAGAAGAGGAATTGGAGATGGTGAGTTTAGACTCTGAATTTGATTTTGAATTCCTTAGAAAAGTTTCTTGCAATGGGAAGCAAGAATTAGGGAAGTAGTTGTTAGGAGAAGTGGGATGGAGAGGAGATTTTTTTTTTTAATGGGAGAAATAACAGCCTGTTTGCATCCAGCAGAGGAAGGGAAGATGATAGAGAAGAAGAGGAGAACTGCTGAAGCGATGACCTTGAACAGTGAGAGAGGATAGGATGTAGTCAGCTTCAGATAGGATCACTTAAAGCGACCAGGCAATGGGAAGGCAGAGGTATGAATGCAGAGGCCGGCAGGCAGGTAGAATGTGGAGGTAAAAATCTGCCAACATCCTCTTCTACGTGCTTCAGTTTCTTAGTAAAGCAGGAATCAAGGTCAGCAGGTGAGAGTGAGGATGGAAGAGGATTTGTGGGAGGTTTGAAATGATGAAATGGCCATCTGGGAACGTGAGAGAGTAAATGGACCAGGGAGATATACTATGAAAATGATGCTGGGTAGCGTTAAGGTCTCATTTGAAGCTCATGGTCATGAATATAAAGTCAGACCAGGCATCAAGGTTGTGATTTTCTCCAGGAACACTCACCTCTCCAGGTGTGGTGGCAGAACAGATGGAGAGATCTAACCAGGGCTGTAGTTTTAATAAAACCATGAAGTGGCAGAGGGGCAAGGGAACAGAAGGTACATATAAATGAGTGATTATAAGGAATGATCATAGTTTCAGCTGGGTAAGAAGTGAAGAGAGGGCGTCAAAAGGGTGAGGGGCAGTGAAAAGAGAGTAAGATTAATTTGCTGGAGGTCCTCATGAGATTGAATAATTGCTGAGGGTCATGGTTCCCAGGGGAGAAGATGAAAAGCTAAGATGGTGTTAACAAAATTTGAGATGCATGGAACTGAGGGTGTGGACCACAGCAAACAGGTGTCTAAGAAGCAGCATCCTGAAGTATTTGAAGAGCTGAGCTGCATTATGGAAAAAGACTTTTTCTGTATTATTTTTGGACCAGTATTTGGAAATTATAGGAAGAAAAATTTCAGGGCAAGAGGAGTGTTCTGTAAAAGGAGAAGTGGAACAAAGATGCCTATAAAAGTAGTGAGATTTCTCCAACAGTTCAAGCAGAGGCTGGATAACCACCCAGCCTCTTAGGAGAGGCATAAAAGGGAAGATTTCTACAGTAAATCAATCATATGAGAAAACCATACAGGGCTCATGTTGCTGGAAAGTTCTTTCTTTTTCCAAAAAAAAAAAGGTTTTGCCTTATTGTAAGCCATAGAAGGGGAACTTTACAATAGTATGGCCATATTTGCTGATGGGAGCTGTCCTCCCTGCTAGGTCCCTTCTATCTTTGTGATGGTAGAGTCCCAGAAGTTCTGCAATTTCTACAAGTAACCTATTCCCAGGAGCTCCGTCAAATACTGGAGGGTAAATATCGAGTAGCAAATCCAAACACATCCACTTGGTCTCCATGGCTTCTTGCTCTATCCTCCAGCTGCAATGCTCTCCTCACTGCTTCACACACCATTTCATTGTTTGTCCTCACCCACCACCTGCGAGACCTGTGCCCTCTGCCCTCACCTTCAAGTCATCTCAAAACCAACCTTACCACAAGACCTCCCCAGTGTGTCTTCACCCCTGTGCCAGCCTAGAGCTTTCTTTCCCAACTATCATGGATGACACATTTGACACATTATTGGAGAACTATTTCTCCCCGTCTTCTCATATTTCTAAGGGATTTCTCCTCAAGAGCTCTCTCCCTATGTGGACAATTGTTAGAAGAAGCAATTCCAAACTCTATCTCTAATGGCTCCTTTGAAAAAGAAGAGTTACAATCTGACTGATTGAAGGCTGACATTCAACGGCCCATGTTTTACGAGGAAGCATGTTAACTGTGCCTCAGAATCAGGAAGCAGGCCCACTGTTGATGCTGTCATTGTTGTTTTTCGACTCCTATGGTCAGTGACAGTTTCTCCTCCATTTCCTGTCCCCATGCAGTATACACACGTGAGTCATTCAGCTTGTTGGTAAGAGCATTTAGAATCACTTGTATAGGTCCAGTCATATTGGGGTGGGAGAAATGAATCCCACCATGACCTCAGATCGAATTCATATTCCCCAACACAACTCACCAGAAGCAACGCTTGGGTTTATTACCCAGAGTAATAAATGAGTATATCCTTTCCCATTTAACTAGTGTTGCTTTAATGATTTCTCTAGCCCCTAGAATCCTAGAGGAGCAGAGGTGAGAGGCAACTCAACCCTCCCGCACTTAGTATTTGCTCTCAAGTACCGATCTCTTTCAATGCACAGATGTTTTGCTGCCAAACAAGATTCTACAATCTTTGAAGGCAGGAACACCTTATGCCTCTTTATAACCCCTCTAGCACCCACCACAGTGTCATATGGGTAATTGTTATTCAATAGACTACTTGTTAACAATACTATCCACAAGCAAATAAGCCCATGAATCACTAGCCCTGCCCTTGTACTGCCAGCTCTCCAAACGAAGGCTTGCTATCAAATAAGAGCATTGAAGGGGTTGAGTGAAAAATGAGACTTGGAGAGGACATATCTGAATTCCCAATGTGTTTCATTTGTTTTTCCCAGTGACACAGGCAAAACAATTTCTCATCCTCTTTCTGTGGATCGCAACACTTCAGAAACAATATAGATTTTATCTCTGGTCCAATTAATTGAAAAAAAAGCAAGGTCACTGCAGCCATTTTGTCCCCGTGCCTTGAGAACCATCACATCAACTGGGAATATTTAGCTCTCCTGTCACCTACTGCTTAGAAACAATACAAGTGGCATTAATAGGTCTTTAATCTTCTCATTAGGGCAGGCAGATGGGCTGGGGTTTGTGAGAGTACTGCAATGAGTATGAGAAAAATAAGTTTCCACGGTTCTTTCAAATAAGACTTAAGATCCAAAGAACACACTGTAAATGCCATTCTCTTCCTCCCGTTACATCTAAAACTCTTTTTCAATGAGAGAGGAAAGAAAAAGAATACATTCTGGTCATATTTAACTTGACCTCTTTTGCTTTGTGATAAGCCCATTTTGTTCTTAACCACTATCATTATATAGAGGAAGGATATTCATATGGAAGGAAGAGCCAAAACTACTTTGAATCTGAAACAAATGGACTGAGAACAAATGCGTTGCATTGTACAAGCCTGCCTAATGCACTTTTTTTTTTTTCTAATGCACTTTTAACTCGGCCCCAGTTGTAGGTGGTTCTTACCAGAGAAGCCCCAGGTACCTAACAAACACCGATAGCACCCCTGTAAATGCGAACAGCGCCATAGACCACATCTTAAAGTAACCAGTAAGGAACGCTGACTCACATTCCTCCTTAATATCAGAGAATGTACACTACCAGTATCGAATAAGATGGTTAATAACAATTTTATTGAATACCCATGCTCTGAATCATTTTTCCTCCTTAAGGTACTGTCCAGGAAGCACTGATGAAATGAAAACTGGCCTCTTGCTTTGTATGTTCTTAGATACATCAAGGTCACCAGTCATTAAACCACTCTGCTTAACCGGCCCTTGCTCTTCAAGGCAACCTGAAGCCCCATCCCCTCTGCTCCTTGCTCTGACCACCTAAGCCTGCCCAGTCCTCCCAAAGTCCATTTCCTATGCCATCAACTCAGACATGATCCAAGCCCTCTGACTTCACAGATCTTTAACCTTTATCCCGGAATCCAATGTATCGGGGTTCAACCTCACGGTACTCAAAATCAACATTATTTTTGAATGTCTGTCATATGCAGCCCAATTAATAAATATGTATCAAGCACAGCTAAGTACTTCCCTGCATCACCTCTTATTTAATCCTCACATTCACTCTGTGAGGGAGGTCCTATCACTACCTCAATTTTATTGATGACAAGGTAGAAAGCAACAGGGTTACGGTTGTTGCACAAGCAACCACCCCAAAACATAGTGGCTTAAAATTACAATTGATTCTTATCTCTCACG
Organism: Phocoena sinus; assembly: GCF_008692025.1. NCBI lineage: Eukaryota > Metazoa > Chordata > Mammalia > Artiodactyla > Phocoenidae > Phocoena > Phocoena sinus. The sequence continues at coordinate 165,534,189 of NC_045763.1, read as the reverse complement.
GTCATGTAAGTTGATGGGGGCTTAGCTGGGCAGTTCTCTCTGGGGCTTCTCATGCAGTTGCAGTCAGATGTCAGTTGGGGCCACAGTTCATCTGGTGGTTTGACCAGGCCAGACGTCCAACATGGCTTCTGCACTCACAGGTCTCTTCCACATGAACTCTGTCTCCAGCAGGTATTCATACTTCTTCCATGGTAACTCAGGGCCCCAAAGACCAAGGCAGAAGCTGCTAATCCTCTTGAAGGCTAGTCCTAGAATGGCTTAGCATCACTTTGGATGTACCCTGTTGGTCGAAACAGGCTGAGACCAGTCCTGATTCAAGAGGGGAAACAGACCCCATCTTTTGATAGGAGAGTGTGAAAGAATTTCCAGCCATCTTTAATCTGCCACAGAGAGGTTAAGCAACTTACCCAAGGCCACACAGCAAATAGGTGTCCAAGCTAGGGTTCAATCCAGTTCAGTCTGACACCAAAGCCCATGCTCTTAATCAGCCACTCTATTCTCTTCCCAGTGAAGGGCACTTCCATTAAGCTGCCAACTTGGGGGCAGAAGAAGTGAGCCTACCCAAGACTCATCACAGCTCAGGGAAGAGTGTAACTGAGGACACAGGCTCTCCCAGGAACTTAGCCCTTCACTGAGTCCTAGTTCAGCTGTTGGCCTCCGTCTGTGGGTACAGGGACCAAAGGCCCCACCTCTGGAGGTTAGAATTACTCTGACCCTGGCACAGAGCATAATGACCTTGTAAAATATATTCAAAAGTAACCCAGATTCCTTCTCTGAACAGTTGACTATGCCAGGGGTGAGACAGATGGAATCTCAAAAGACAACCACAGAATTTTATTACGATACCAAGTTCCAGGCCAGGCCATGTACAGAAATCCTTTGAGAGCCTTACCTGAACAACACTGAGGGTAGGGGCGAATAGATTAGAATCTGGGGCCCACATGGGACTCTCCAGTAAACATTCTGTTACCCAGAGACAGATAAGTAGTAATGATCAAACTGACAGTGGTCCTAAGGATTTTGTTAGCAGAGAATTAGGGAAATGGAGGATGGGGTTGTAGGGAAATAGAAACAAGACAGTTAATCTCGAAAAAGAAGTGTCGGATGGGGGGATGCACAGGGCAAAGGAGCAGGGGTGTTGAGGGAAAGCATCATGCCTTGTCCTAAGAGGGATGGTCAAGGTCTCCAAGAAGAAGCAGCAGGAGGGAAGATTCTGAGTAAGCCTCTCCTCTTTCATCTCCAGGGCCACTGACCCTGGTCATTCTCCCCTGAAAGGATTCTAAGTCTTTCGCACCAGCCAGACCCCTTGGCATCTTGCCCATGACTGAAACACACCTTTCCAGGCACTTCCCCTACCCTCCAGCCTGCACGATCATTCTCTCTTATCTTGCTAAAGCCAGCATCTTGGTAGCATTTCTTTGCATTAATCATTCATCAGCCAACCCTGGTCTGCGGGGATGTCATTTCCTTCAGTAAGAACCCTCTGTCCATCCACAGTCATTACTGGAAACACACAAATCGCCACACACGTTTTCATTTGCTCAAGGCAGTTGTTTTTATGAGCAGCGGTGAAAACAAAATTCCATTATGTCAAAGTTAATTCCTCTGCAGCACGTCAATAGACGCTCCTCGGAGACAATGCATTAGCCCAGCTGCAGTCAGTAACTTAGAGGGCTGACGGAATGAGAGCTTCGGTGATACACTCGCTATTAGAATCACATAATGACCAATCCTTCCATTTACCTGGGGCTGCCTCATCTGGATGAATCCCAAAATGAGTCACTATCTACGTAAGTATCACTCATCCATCAGCTAAAGTAGAGTACCCATTTGGTAACCGCACCCAGCATATGCCTGCCTCCAATTCAGGTCAGAGAAACGTGGCCTGGAGGACAATTCGCACAGAGATAAGCAGCTCTGACTTGCTTTTCTCTTGCCTATAAATCTGGTCTCCCGGGAATTTAATTTGGTCGGGGATCTCGCAACTGCTTCCCGCAGGCAGAGGCAGCTGGCAGGATCCCACAAGGGAGCCATTGTGGCCACAAAGCCCCAGGAAAGACAGATGTGAGTTCACATCAGTTAGTGCCTACCCAAGAACCTCTGGGCTGCTCCTATAGCAATGCAGGCATTCTAAACGCCACTTGGGGCTGCTATGGGACTGGCATCACCTGATGAGGCACACACAGGCTTAGGGAGTGTGAAGCCAAGGACTGCTCTGGGATCCAGAAGTTCAGGGTGGATTTGAAGATGCTGTGGGGAAAGGTCAGTGAGAAGCAGATCATCCTTGTGGGTGGAGTAAGGAGGAGTTAGGGGAGATGCTTTTTTCCTCCCAACAAATGACATACTGTTGTAATGTGGGGGACTCCAAGAAAGTATCCTTCATCTCTCCAAAATAATAAGTTCACTTACAGGAAACAGAACTTCTTTAACAGGACAGAAGGTTAGTCAATCCACAATTAGGACAAAAATCAAAATGCAGTTGTCCCTGGGAGAGGCAACTCATCATTTGGGTAAATGATTGATATGGGAGCCTCTTCAGACAGATGGGAAAGGAGAGAGGAGGGTGTCTCTGGGAACCACATGAGAGGGGAAGAGGGTGACAATACTGAGGGGGTACGGGACTTCAGAAGGAGGAACCACAGACAGCTCGCTACTTCACAACCAGGGGAAAGCTGCCCCTACTAATTAGAGAAGTGGGGGATTTCCTCTGATGGAGGATTCCTTTAGAGGTTGAGAGAGTTCAGAAATTAAAGATTGGAGGGAGTTCACAGTATCTCCCCTCCCCTATCATTCTAGCCCATGAATTCATCCTGACGGCATAATTTTGACCCAGCAATGGCCATACCTGCTTCTCTTACCCTGGCTTAGGGAGATTCCAATGTTACTATTTTATTGTATTTACTGCTGGAATAAAGAGTGCTCATGAGATTTTTCAAAGAAGGATGACTTAGATCCATCAAAGAAAAAACAACTCTGATGAGAGGAATATGGCATACTTGTTCCAAATGACCTTGTCTACACTGGTTGACGTTGCTAGGTCATTTCACCTTGATGTTTCTCTTTTATTCATAAACTTGGTCAAGGTGACCATTCAGTAAATGTGGCCTCTAAACCTAGTGAGACAAAGAATAGTGGAAGGTGGGTCTGATGGCTGGGAGGTTACCACATGGCCTTAAGAAACTTGGGATGGGAAAATTTAATTGTCCAGTGTCAGAGAGATAGCTTGGGGGATCCTGAGATAGTTTGAAACACACCACCCTGGCTGCCTGTGGTCATTCCTTGCAATAATAAAAAGTAATTGAAAGTGAATAACTGAAGGTGATCTGAACTCCAAAATCCAACAACAAAGAGAATGCATCCCAGAGGGTGTGGAATTTTAGAATCCACTTGGGTTATTTGCAATGTTAGGGTTTGAGGTAGATTTTTCATGCCTGAATCACACTTCTCATCCTTTCCCCCTAGAATTCTCAACAGAAAGAGAATACTCAGAAGGAACCAACAGCTCAGTGGAGAACAAAACACAGTTCTGTTTATAACTGTGACAATGCCTAAGAGCCGCATAATGCAGACTTCTTGGGTAAAACTGAATTGGAACACGTGGCTCAGAAGACGCAAATGGAGCCATCCACCTCCTCCCAGAGCAGAGCTTTGCTCCTACCTGTTTAAGCATACACTCCAGGGGTGAGAAATATGACAGAATTCTATAAGATGCCTGGTGTCTACTTGAAAGGGACTGGCCGATCTGTCTCAACAGATCCAATCCATACCCAATCAAGAAAGGGGGTGAAGAAAGTGCATGTATTTTCCCTGTAGAAGGAGAAAGCTGGAATTGCGGCCCTCTATCAAGATATGTTGAAACCTTTTGTGGAGATACCACAAAAGTCATACAAGCAATAGTTTGCAAGAATATCTCTATATTAATGATTGCTTTACTGAGAAGTTCCATTCTGAGAAGAGGTAGGTAGCCCAAATGCCTACCTTAAAGGCCAATAAGCTGTGGGATTCCTTCTCAATTCCACAGAAAACCACCTGGTTCAAGGTAGGGTAATGACCCTTGACTATAGAGACTTACTGGGATTCCTTGCCCTCACAGGGCCTACAAAGACTTTCAGGAAATGGTATAATTATGCAGAGAAAGGCAATGTCTAGTCATTTAGCATCGGGCACTTAGGACTTAGACTCTCCCACTGTGGATGGTGGCAAGAAGAAGTTGAATGCACCCATAGCCCATATACAGTTGGAGAACCTTGGATCATGGTTCAGTGCTTTGTCAGGGCAGCAACTGACTCAGGAGAATTTGATGCCCAGAGAGATGCTGAGTGTTCAGAATAGCTTCAAGGGCTTGGCTGGTGGACCTGCTGTCCAAGAATGGGGGTGTCCTTGGTCCACAAGTTGTGCCCTCTCTTTTCTGGCCATGAGAGAAACAAAGAACAGTTGAGTAATACAAAGGTTAGCCTTTCTACTTCTGCTTTGTTTGGGATAATGAAAGCAGACTCTTCACACATGCCAAATGGCAAGATAGGAGAATGCCATGAGGTCTTTAGGTAATTTTTTGAGAAGACAGCTAAAGCATAAACAAGTGACAAAACTAAAAGAGTAAGGAAGGAAAGAGAGAGAGAATAAAGCCCATCTGATCTGAAGACTCCATCCTCACTTCTCCAAGCTTTCAAAGGTATTTCCAGGCCACTTTGAGGGGCAAGAGGAGGTGGGACAGGCAAGTTTTCACACTTGCTTCAATTACAGCCATTCAATTTAGTATTATATGTTGGGATTTTATACCAGATTTCATTTGGCCAAAGGGGAAAGTCTTCAATCTTAAAAAAAAAAAAAAGAAAAAGTTGAATGCCACTATTCCAAAAAGGATAAAAAAGAGGAATTCCTAATATAACATGAAACAAAACTCTTGGCCTCTAGCATACCCAATTATATAATTTGACTCAAGCATAACTGGAATTAAAACTGATAGCTTCTGTCTGATTTACCCTCTCCCTTCTTTCCTATGGTTCAACAATTCCAAGATCCTGTGGCATAAAAGAAAGCGCCCTGATGAAATGAAAGACGTGAAGTAGAGATTTAGTTCCTTTGTTTACTAGTGATGTGATCTGTGCTCATCACCTCCGAGCCTCTAATTTCTTGAGTGTAAAAGGACATTATAATCCACACCCTCCCTAACTCACAAAGCTGTGGGGATAATTTACGTGAAAGACGTTTTTCATGTGAAAGCATAATGCAGATCTGTGTTTGTATTTCTGAACATCTTGTAGCACCTATGCATTTTCCAGTATATATTTCAGTCAATGAATCACTTGTTCAAATCAACCAAAACTTCTGCACCTGTAGATAAACATGGGTCGGTGAATGATCTAGACTCTAAAGTTTGGGAAATAAATTCTAGGAAAGTCATAGGATAAGGAATCCCAAATCCCAGTGTGGATGACATGGCCCCATGTCAATTACTCAATGCCTCCCACTGGCCCTATGGGTGGACTGAAGACCATGTCAGTCAGAATTACAAAAGGGGCCCCCCAGCTGCCCTCTGAGGGAGACCTGGCTAGGGGATCCACTCATCACTGCCCACAAGGCTCGGCAGCCACATTGCCACAACCTTGCTTCCTCTCGTCACCCTGCTCCAGGTTCATGCCCCAGGGTCACTGAGGGCCTCAAAAGGTGGCTGCCCCTGTCCATTCTGGCTCACAACCCCACGCCTTGAAAGATCAGAGGAGAGAAAATACCAAGGCTGCAGCAATGCCCACCCCTCCAAACCTCTCAGCACTTTCTTAAGCGCCCAAACTCCCAGCATCAGGTTAGAAACCCCCTCATTCAAGAATGCTCCTCATTGCTCCACAGCAGCTGCAGATTTAACCATGAAAATGCCGCCAAATGCTGCAAACGAGTGGAATGGTTTTAAACCATAAATTAAACCCAGGCACAAACGCAAGGTTTTACCTTAAAATGAAGAAGTATATGTAGCACTTTTAAAGGCTGTGCCTCGGACAACTGTGTATGTGATAAATCTCTGTCCTCATCTTAATTAATGACCATGAGAACCAAACATGTTCACTGAAAGAACCAATCTCAAGATTGTAAAATTGGAACTGGATTCTGAAGAGCAAGCAGGTAACAATAAAGTCAAAACAAAACAAACCACAATCAGACTGCACAGGAAACTGCTCTGTTGTACCTTCCATAAAAAACAGGACTGACTAGGGAAATGATCACATTAAATCGTGAAAATTTTAAAATGAATCCAAATTGACTCATAATTATACTTGACCTTTAAATATTGCCTTACCATTTTCAAACACCTTTCACATGCATTATCAAAGTTGCTGTTCACAGAAGCCTTGAAAATAGGCAACACAGACCCCGTTCCCATTTGGTTGATGGTCAAACTAAAGTCCAAAGTAGTTGTGTGACTTCCCCACAGTCACACAGCTGGTTGACAGAGCTGGGCCTTAAACCCAGGGCTCTAGGCTTTCATCTCAGGCTTCCTGCTATGTAAAACCTGCTATTATGAAAGCTAAGAAAAAGCAAATAAAAATCCTACGGGAAGCATTAAGTTGTTAAGCTTCTTGAAATGATATATCAGAAAAAATATGGCCCAAGTCAAGGAATGGCATATCATGATACTAGAAGGCATTGCCTTAGCATCTCTATGTTGTAAATCTACCTAGAGTCCCATTCTCACCTATTTTTCTAATAAACACACTGAGGCATAGAGATGCTAGAAGATGGGCTCAGAATGAACTAAGGAAATGTCAAGGTCTTCCCACTACCAGTTTCAGTGCCAATGACCAACATCACTGAGTGCCTACTAGACACCAAGGCCTTGGGAAGATGGGGAGAAGGTGCACAAATGAGCAGAAGGCACAGTCTTGCCCTGGGCAACCCAACTGAAACAGCTCTCCAATGCAGTGTATGTTAACAGGGTCAAGGTCGTCTTCACTTTTCTCTAAGGAATCTGGGAGTACCATTCCTGGAAAGTCCACTTCTCATTGACCATTGCTCTATTTCTCATGAGTCACAGCTCATTGTAGAACCATATGGAACCTACCTCAAATTATCCTCAGTAGACAAAGAATCCATTTTTAAAGTCTCTGTACCTGTTTTGAGAGGTACTAGCTTCCATGTCCATGCGAGCTACGTACCATTTGGGGCAGGTGTTCTGTGTTTTGCGTTTTGTGTCTTTGTCTGGATACACAATGTCATTTGAAATATTCATGCTCATAGAGCAAGGTAGGCCCCGCTAAGCTCAAGCAAGAAATATTACCTTTATTATTCAAATTACTATACCAGAACATGAGGAAACCAAAGCAAATGCCGGGCTCATTACTGAAATGGGTTTGACACCCAAGAGATGAATGGGCTATCTAGGCTCTGAGACAACACATTTTGTGGCAGTAACACTTTACTAGATAATGAATCAGCAAACTACCCTGATGGTTTGTTTCATGTGCCTTGAGGAAGATTGGTCTTCCCACCACACTGCTTTTCTGGTTACAATTTGGGGGAATGTTTTCTTTTCCAGTTCTCAAGAAATACCACCCTTGGTTTGGAGTAAAGCACAGTCCTAAGCCTTGTAAAGAAAACAGAGACTAATAAAATAGAATGAGACATTGTAGAGGAAACTTCAGACCACCCAGCCAAGTACTGAAAGCCAGAGATTTTCAGCCCAAGCTGGGAAGAGACCCGGTATCTTGCTCTATGAAAACAGTATCACAATGCTTCAGCATAGCTCCAGCAGGGACCACTCACTCCTAACATGGATCAAGGCTAATTAAGTTGCCAGATGGACTAACTGTGTTAAACATTTTAAGAGATAGGCTTTTACTCTCTAAAACAACCTACTCTCCCCCTGTTCTGGGTATAGGTCTAAGCGCTCCCAACCTGCCCTAGAATGTTCATGGCCCCTGTAAAGAGAAGGAAGGGGTCAGGAACTCTTGTTACTTGTTAAAAACAGGGAAGCATAGTGTTCTCTTAAGACAGGGTTTCTCAGCGGTGGCGATATTGACATTTTGGACCGGATAATTCTGTGTTGTGAGAGTGTATTGGTTTGCTAGAGCTGCTATAAGAAAAAATGCCACAAACTGGCTGGCTTAAAACAACAGAGATTTATTCTCTCACAGTTCTGGAGGCCAGAAATCCAAAATCAAGGTGTCAGCAGGGTTGGTTCTTTATAAGAGCTGTGAGGGAGAATCTATTCCATGGCTCTCTCTTAGCTTCTGTTGACAACCGGCAAGACTTGACATTCCTTGGCTTGTCGATGCCTGGAGAAATGCATCACTCCAATACATGCTTCCATCTTCCCGTGGTTCTCTCTGTGTCTCTGTATTTTCACATAGCCATCTTCTTATGAGGGTACCAGTCACATTGGATTAGGAGGTCCACCTACTCCAGTATGACATCATCTTAACTAATTACAAATGTGACAACCCTATTTCCAAATAAAGTCACATTCTGAGGTACTGACGATTAGAACTTCAACATAAATTTTTGGAGAGACACAATTCAGCCCATAACAGGGGGGTGTTCTGGGCATTGTAGGAAGTTTAGCAGCATCCCCGACTTCCACCCACTAGATGCCATTAGCATCCTCCCCGTCTTCATAATCAAACATGTCTCCAGACATTATCAAATGTCTTCTAGGGACAAATTCAGCTCTGGTTGAGAAATGCTGTCTTAAGGCTTTGGTTCAGAAAAATAAAAATTTAAATTCTGATTCTCTTTTAATTACTTATGCTGTGACCTTGAACAATTTGGTTAAACTCTCTGGTCTTCACTTTTTTCACCCATCTCATGGAGTTGCAGTGCTGTTGAGGATTAAATGAGACGGCATATGAAAAGTATTTGTTGCATAATGGGACCCAATAAATGACAGCTATTATCTTTTGTAAATTAGGGAAGTTGCCTTTGCAGGATCCTCCACAGGCCTCACTGATATTGAACTCTGGCCCTTGTCCCTGAGATCTCCCGAAGGCAAAGGAGACTTCTGGGTCTGCTCTACATCCTCTTCTGGGGGGTAGAAAGTCCCCTTACAGCCCCGTGATGTCCTTGTGAGTGCATCTGTGAGTGCAACACCAAAGCTGCAGATAGCCATAGATCACAGCCAGGGAAGGGGAAGCTCTGAGTATGACCAGAATACTAATGTGGCTGCGTTGCACCATGGCCAGTATCAGCCCAAGTGAATGCTGCAGAAAATCTGCTGGAGGAGACAAGGATGGGGAAGACGAAGAAATCTAACTCTTAGATGTTGGGTATGACGTAACTTTAGAGACTTTACCTCCCTTGCCATGACAAGGTAATCTGAGATCCCATGCTAGGTGTTTATATAAAACACATTGCAATGCACTATGATTGGTGACTTACTAGACTAGTTTCCTCCCCAGAGTTTGGGGAGTATCTTCTTTAATTGTCTATCTCACGTGCTCAAAAATCTTGCCCGCCATGTGGTAGAAGTTCAATAAAAGTATGAATGTATTAGGGCTTCCCTGGTGGCGCAGTGGTTGGGAGTCCGCCTGCCGATGCAGGGGACACGGGTTCGTATCCCGATCCGGGAAGATCCCACATGCCGCGGAGCGGCTGGGCCCGTGAGCCATGGCCACTGAGCCTGCGCGTCCGGAGCCTGTGCTCCGCAACGGGAGAGGCCACAACAGTGAGAGGCCCATATACCGCAAAAAAAAAAAAAAAAAAAAAAGTATGAATGTATTAAATGTGTCACCTCCATGTCCCCAAGCTCTCTCACCTTCAAGATGGCATTTTTCTTTAAAGCTCTAACACAAATAATCCAAGCCCACATCTCGTGGATTTGGGGGAATGCCTTATTTTTTCAGATTTCCTTCTGTCAAGGAATTTCTGGGCATTCCCAAGGAAGGATAATGTGTTCTACAAATCTGGTGGACACCTAACTCTTCCACCAATCCTCCGGGTTACCTCTTGGCTTGTTGTTGCTCACTCCATATAATTTCAACTCAGGTGTGAGCCCCCCTTCGAGTTGCCCAATGCACTGCTAAGAGCAGGTTTATAGCATTTAACAGAACTGTTAACCAAAGACTCTGCGAGACCAAGTGACCTCACATCTGCTAGTAAGCGTAGACACTCCTATGGTCCCCTGGCCTATATTTGACTTCACATCTCTGCCTATTTCCCCACATTTGGTGTTTCCATTTGGTGGGATAAGGGGGGAGGTGGGAACTCAACCCCCATAAGAATCTCCAGGCCTTTCTCTGCCCAAAGACCTGGCCCCATTCCAGTTTCAGACAAAAAAATGACTGTAAAATCCTCCCTCCCATCTCATTTCCCACCGCAGGATGAGTGACAGTGGAAACATCATCTTCTTCAGGAACATGGTGCAATTTGGCCCCTATTGCTCCCCAAACAATCAGCATACTTATCAACAATTTCTAAAATGTGCGTTTATTCAGTCTTAAATAAGACCATTGAGGGTCTTCACTACAACAGCCCAGGTAACACTGAGCTAAGCCCAGTCCTGGCACTTTTCATAGTCATTCCTCTGGAGTAAGAAAAAGGAAAAGTCAAGCACATCATCCCTCCTGGCACAGCCCAGTCCTCTGTGAACAAATCTGGGTCAAAAAGACACCCATATCTCCCAAGAAGAAACAATAACGTTCCAACATAGGGCAACACAATTCCAGGATTAAGTGGGAAACATCTAACTGCTAAAGACACACTCAACTCACTTTAACAGAAGACTGAATATCTCAGTCTAAAGAATTTCTCTATGATTTACTTTGTTACTTCAGGTGTCTTGCAATACATTAAGGGTAGGTTTGTGCCTTATGCTTGACTGATTAAAAGGACTTATCCAGTGGTACGTATCTACAATGGAGTACTACTCAGCCATAAAAAAGAATGAAATAATGTCATTGCAGCAACATGGATGGACCTAGAGATTATCATACTAAGTGAAGTAAGTCAGAAAGAGAAAGACAAACGCCATATGATATCACTTATATGTGGGATCTAAATTATGACATAAATGAACTTGTCTACGAAACAGAAACAGACTCATAGACATAGAGAACAGACTTGTGGTTGCCAAGGGGGAGGGTAGGTAGAGGAGCGATGGATTGGGAGTTTGGGATTAGCAGATACAAATTATTATATATAGGATGGATAAACAACAAGGTCCTACGCAGGGACCTATATTCAATATCCTGTGATAAACCATAATGGAAAAGAATATGAAAAAGTATATATATATATAACTGAATCACTTTGTTGTACAGTAAAAATTAACGCATTGTAAATCACCTATACTTCAATAAAATAAAATTTTAAGAAAGGACTTATCTAAACTATGGAAGTGTATTGGACATTTTCATTTGACTGCTGACCAGGATCCAAAGCTCCTTCCCAGTCTGAGGGAACCCCCTTGTGCGGGTCCAGAAGAGCTAAACATGAGTGATTCTCATTCTTTCCACACCTTGGCAACCAAATCAAGGACATGCACGAGTCCAGGACTGCTGCTGTTTGTTTTCACACCACCGCTCAACTCTAGGGTGTGCCATGCACATTTTAGTCACCCTTGATTAGTATGTTTGCTATAGCAAAACTCTGGCAGAGGAATTTACAGAAGGTTCTGTTTGGGCTAGTGGTGATCCTGGTCCAGCCCCAGCCAGTACTTTAAATCATGAACAAGTCAGGTTAGCTCTGTGGTGGCTGTCAAAGCTGTGTAGCCCTGGAACCCATATGCAGTGGCTATGGGATCCAATGGTGCCTGTGTCCATTGGCAACCAGATGTAGTGGCAGCAGCATTGTACACCAGTGGCAGTGGCCACACCCTGACCTGAATGTTCCTTCTGCTGAGCCTCCATTGGTTGCTGCCTATTTTCCACACCTGGTTTCTCCACTAATTCTGTGAGGTAGCCAGGATTCTTCCAGCTCCGTGCCTGCAGTGTGCAGCTAGACATACATAGAGGAAAACTCATGATCGTGCAAGCTGCCTGGCGATCATACAATGTTTCCATTGAACATTTGCTTCCCTGCTTTTCAAGATACTATTGTACACCATGTTGTCTCTCCTCAATAACTTTGTTATCTCCCCCAATAGCTCTTCTCCCCATCTCCACTTTTAGCTGATAACTTCATGCTTCATTTCACTGCAAAAATAGGAGCAAATGAGAAACACCTGTACCCACCTGCTCTCCCTTCCCTCCTGTTGAAATGAATGCACTGTCCCTGCCTGGTCCTGTCTTTGCCTACCCATCCCTTTACGCTGGATTTATCCCTACTCATCTCCTCGAAGGACTCCACTCCTACAGTCATAACCTCTCTCTCCCATATCATCTTTCTCCTTGTCTCCAGAGTATTCCCCATTCTATCAGCGTCATCATAATCTGCTGAGGGAGACAAATGCTCCCATTTGATTAAAAAAAAAGCAAAAGATAACCTCTTTCAACTACTCAGAATCCCGATGGGGCACTGTACCCCCAGGAGACAAGATCGTAGACATCGTTTATATTAGACCCCTCCCATTATGGAGGGGCACCAATTTGTTCTCACCAGAAGAGACTCTGATTTTTTAATATGCATTTGTTTTATCTGCATCATCCATCATGATTCTGCCAGTATATCCATTAGTGGACTTACTGTATGCATTATTGTATACACAGTTATGTCCCGTAGAATATGTTTTCTGACCAAGTTGTTCACTTTATAAGAAAAGAAATAAGGCAATATCACTAACGCCCATGGAGTTCAACGTTCCTATAGTGCACCCCGTTACCCAAAGACAGTTATGGAATGGTGCAATGGCCTACTGAATCCTCAGTTATGGTGCTAGGTGGAAACACACTCTGCCCCATAGAATGTTGTATGTGCTCTGAACCAGCAATATATATCTAGCCCTCCAATATGTGTGTTTCTCCCAACACCACCAAACAATTAACTCAGTTCTGACACTACACACCTAGAGATAGCCTCAGATCCCACAGGTTAAGAGCTCAGTCCTACAACACTGCCCCATTCCTGCTTCAGACACCAAAAGCACGTCCAAGTTGTCACCTGTGCTTCTGACTCACTGGCTATAGGTCAGAAGTTCCCACGGTCCCCTCCTTGGGTTTGATTATTTTGCTAGACTAACCCACAGAACTCTGAGAAACATTTTATTTACTAGATTACTGGTTTATTATAAAAAGATACAACTCAGGAACAGCCAGAGAGAAGAGACGCAAGATATGTGGGAAAGGGCAGAGTTTTCATGCTCTCTGGATGCATCATTCTCCCAGCACCTCCACCTGTTCACCAACCTGGAAGCTCTCTGAACCCAATTCTTTTGGGTTTTATGGTCCAGCCCCTCTCCCCTCCCTAAAGGTCAGGAGTGGGACTGAGTATTCCAACCCTCTAATGAATCACGTGGTTGGTTCCCCCGGCAACAGCCCCCATCCCTAGGTCAGTAGGTGCTTTCCAAAAGTCATGTCATTAACATAGCAAAAGACACCTTTACCACTCTCACCATTTAGGAACTACCAAGGGTTTTAGGAGCTCTGTGCCAAGAACAAGAAAAAACCAAATATATATTTCTTATTATAAATCACAATATCACGAGTCCTATGTCCACTGTAGCCAAATACACAAGGCAATGAATCAAGGAGTAGAAGAGGACCAACAAAAGTGGCTTGGTCCAGTGGTGTTAGCTGTGTCCAGTAGCAGTCAAGTCTAGCAATGGCAGCAATGTCCTGAAGTGATGGTCCCACATCCTGGACTGATTGGCTTCTGCCCATTCTCCTAGCTGAGTTCTTTCTTCAGCTTTCCCTGGCAGTTCTGTGAGCTGATATCCTTCCATTATCCATCAGAACTTTCATTTTCAGCCTAAGCTATTCAGCCTTGGTTTCTTTTTCTTAAAACCAAGGGCCCAGACTGTCACAGAGTTTTTATACAAAGATAATTCAGAAATTTCTTGCACTGACCAAAATGTTAATTTTCCAGCTTTAAAAAATTTAACATTCAAGCTCCAATAGGCATCCCATTACAAATGAATGAATGTGAGAATGAATGAACTCCAGATTTCAGCTCTCCAGATTAGGTGATCATGTACTTAGAACTCTGAATGGTACACCAAGCTCTTTATTTCCCTACTCTGCTTGGCCTGTTAGTCTTGCCAGCCCTAAAACTGATTCAAGGGAGCAGTCAATAGAACAAAGTAGAGGATTTGGATATACTGGGTTTTTTTTTCCTTGGGGGGTGGGAAGCAGACAAATGATGGCACTTTTCTGTCTCCTAAACCATTTACTGATTACAAAATATTCTTAGATGAAAACAGATATTTTAAAATCTGTGATACAAATTGATGTAATATCTTTCTATCATGTTTGTAACCTCAGAGGGCTGCTAGGATAAAAAACAGAACCATAAAGCTTGTGCATCACCATTTGCACTTATTGTCTTTCTATCATGTTTGTAACCTCAGAGGGCTGCTAGGATAAAAAACAGAACCCTAAAGCTTGTGCATCACCATTTGCACTTATTTAGAACTTTCTCCACCTCCACTAAAAGTAGAAGATAAAATACAACTAATCCAACAAAGAGCACAGGACCCCAGCCATCATTACCTATTGCTGTGCAATCTTTGCAAGATAAATGGCTTTGATGTTCATTAACACCCTCTGAACAAAAGCAAAAGGGAATTTAACAACAGGTATTCTCTGCTCCCTCCGCCCCAGAATATTCATGAAAATGGCCTTATCTGGCATCCACAGTATACCTACTGCAATATCTGAAATTCATGGCAATGTTTTAAAAGCAGATTTTATTATTTTTCAGGTATGGTGAGGCCAACAGATCAGGAGACGACCTCCACTGAAAAAACTAGTCTATCACTCACAACGCCCAAGAGGAAGGAGCCCGATACATCATTCAGGGCCATGCAGGGGAGCAAAAGGAACAAGGGGAAAGGGGTGGGTGAGAGCTTTATTGTGTCTTCCACTAGAAAAACAAGGCAGGACAGGGTAAGTAGGCTTAGGATTCCCTAGTTCGAATAATTTCAGTGGGTTCTTGGGTATTGGGCCTCTCTCAACTTATCCAGTGCCTGGCCCTGGGTAAATAGGACAGAGGAATATTGCCTCCTAGAGTGTAAGAGCCAGATAGAAGAGGTGGTTTAGAACAGCAGTCCCCAACCTTCTTGGCACCAGGGACCGGTTTCATGGAAGACATGGCTGGTGGCAGGGAGATGATCCAGGCGGTAATGCGAGTGATGGGGAGTGATGGGGAGTGATAGGAAGTGTCAGATGAAGCTTCACTCACTCAGCCACAGCTCACTTCCTACTGTGCGGCCCCTTTCCTAACAGGTTGGGCACCACTGGTTTAGAGTATGGGCTCTGGATTTAGTTTGTGTTTGAAAGGCATGTTTCTGGGTAAGTCCTTTGCTATTGCTAAGACCTGCTGGCCCTGGGAAGGACAGTCCCTCCCCAGGCAATGAAGAAATAGATGTCAGAGCATCAAGAATACAAAGAATAAGGAAATATTGTTAATGTACGTGATGACACTGCACGTTCTTGCTGGGCCTTCTGAATCATCTAACTGGAGGCGAATCTTATTTATCACCATTTTGGTGATAAGTCCTATGACTTTTAGGATTCCCTGAGTTGCAAATGACAACAAAAACAAAAATCAACCTGGCTCAAGCAGGAAAAAGGGATGTGCTTGTTCATGTATCTCAAAGTCCAGCAAGAATAAGAGTATAGACATAAGTATTATTTCCCAAAAGCCCAGGAAAGAGGTTGGGGGAAGAGGTCATCCCTCTATTGTTAAGGATGCAATCAACAAAAGTTAAAATGGCTGGCTTTGAACCTGGGACCTTGAGAGCTCAGATGTAGAATTATACCAATGGGAAGAAAAATAAACTTGGTAAATAAAATCTTAAGGCAGTTTTCTTTTGGGGGGGGCATAAAACTTATAGGAATATTTTACATTCTGGGACTGCCTGGCTCATTATAGTGACAAGTAAGTCCCCAAATGCCATTAGTTTAAAAAGGGACTGTTGTTTAAAAGTCCACAATTCATTTCTGCAATGAATCTCCCCTTTTGCTGGATTTGTGCTGCGTGAAAATTAATCGTCTCCCTCCAAGAATCACATTGCTTCCAATTCATAAAAGCTCCAAGGCAAAGGGCAACAAATTTTACAAGCCGCAGGAGGAGGAAAAAAAGGCAATACACTAATCTGTTGATAGACACTTAGGTTGCTTCCATGTCCTGGCTATTGTAAATAGAACTGCAATGAACATTGTGGTATATGACTCTTTTTGAATTATGAGTCAGGGTATATGCCCAGTAGTGGGATTGCTGGGTCGTATGGTAGTTCTATTTTTAGTTTTTTAAGGAACCTCCATACTGTTCTCCATAGTGGCTGTATCAATCTACATTCCCACCAACAGTGCAAGAGGGTTCCCTTTTCTCCACACCCTCTCCAGCACTTATTGTTTGTAGATTTTTTGATGATGGCCATTCTGATAGGTGTGAGGTGATACCTCATTGTAGTTTGGATTTGCATTTCTCTAATGATGTGTTTGTTGGCAATCTGTATATCTCCTTTGGAGAAATGTCTATTTAGTTCTTCTGCCCATTTTTGGATTGGGTTGTTTGCTTTTTGATATTGAGCTGCATGAGCTGCTTGTATATTTTGGAGATTATTCCTTTGTCAGTTGCTTTGATTGCAAACATTTTCTCCCATTCTGAGGGTTGTCTTTTGGTCTTGTTTATGGTTTCCTTTGCTGTGCAAAACGTTTTAAGTTTCATTAGGTCCCATTTGTTAATTTTTTTTTTATTTCCATTTCTCTAGGAGGTGGGTTAAAAAGGATCTTGCTGTGATTAATGTCGTCAAGTGTTCTGCCTATGTTTTCCTCTAAGAGTTTTATAGTGTCTGAGTTTACATTTAGGTCTTTAATCCATTTTGAGTTTATTTTTGTATATGGTGTTAGGGAGTGTTCTAATTTCATTCTTTTACATGTAGCTGTCCAGTTTTCCCAGCACCACTTATTGAAGAGGCTGTCTTTTCTCCACTGTATATTCTTGCCTCCTTTATCAAAGATAAGCTGACCATATGTGTGTGGGTTTATGTCTGGCCTTTCTGTCCTGTTCCATCGATCTATATTTCTGTTTTTGTGCCAGTACCACACTGTCTTGATTACTGTAGCTTTGTAGTATAGTCTGAAGTTAGGGAGCCTGATTCCTCCAGCTCCATTTTTCTTTCTCAAGATTGCTTTGGTGATAAAGAAGATGTGGCACATATATACAATGGAATATTACTCAGCCATAAAAAGAAACGAAATTGAGTTATTTGTAGTGAGGTGGATAGACCTAGAGTTAGTCATACAGAGTGAAGTAAATCAGAAAGAGAAAAACAAATACCCTATGCTAACACATATATATGGAATCTAAAAAAAAAAAAAAAGTGGTTCTGAAGAACCTAGGGGCAGGACAGGAATAAAGACACAGTTGTAGAGAATGGACTTGAAGACATGGGGAGGGGGAAGGGTAAGCTGGGACGAAGTGAGAGAGTGGCAGTGACATATATACACTGTCAAATGTAAAATAGATAGCTAGTGGGAAGAAGCCACATAGCACAGGGATATCAGCTCAGTGCTTTGTGACCACCTAGAGCAGTGGGATGGAGAAGGTGGGAGGGAGATGCAAGAGGGAGGGGATATGGGGATATACGTATATGTATAGCTGATTCACTTTGTTGTACAGCAGAAACTAACACACCATTGTAAAGTAATTAAACCCCAATAAAGATGTTTAAAAAAAAAAAGGCAGTACACTTTTGCACACACATATAGTTTCTATAACATTTTTTTAAATGACTTTGACCTAGCTCTCTGATAGAGATAACCTGATTGAGGAACATAGGCCCAGAGAATCCAGCTCTTCCCCCAGGCAGGGGGACGCCTGGGCTTGATTTGTAGCCTGAATGACCCACCTCCGCTCCCCTGGGTGAGGTGATTTTTTTACACACTTCTGCTTGCAGACCCACCTCTCCCAAGCTGCTCTCCCCACATACCAATCAGCTTCATATGTTTTCAGACTGGACGGTGATCTGGAATCCATAAATAATGAGCATCTCAGGAAAAATTACCTCTCTAAAATAGAAGCCAGAAACTTGTGCCTTTCTGTCTCTGTCTCCCTAAGCCTACAACGCCTGAGGTGGAGACATGGGCTATGGGAAGAAAGCCCCCACACGCTTGAGGAAAGGTGGGTCCAAACCCTAAGCAGGCTTATCCCAGCTCCTTCTGCGGGGAGTCTGCCTCACTGCACCATGAAGGCACTAGATCTCTGTACCCATGGCTTCCAGGAGCCTTTAATGGAGCCCAGAACACACCTTAAAATAACAAAAGAAATGCTTGGCAAGATTGACTTTTCTCAGAAACCTTTTCACATTTCCCATCCTGCTTTGTGCACACGACCCACCCCAACATCTTTCAGTTCCTGAACACACGAAGCCCTGGAGCTTCCTTACCTTTTCCCCCTGGCTGAAATGCTTTCTCCTTCAGATTTGTATGTATCAGCCTCCTTCTCATCAGGCAGGTCACTCACCTTTTCAGAGAGGCCACCCCTCCACATCCCTCTACCCTGTCCCCTGTTCTAGTTCCTTCAAAGTATGCATTGGGTGGTTTCCTTATCTATGTCTACATAAACATATCAACTTCCCCCTCTAGAATGAGTTCCATAAAGGGAGGGCCTTATGGGTCTCATTTACCACTGTACTGCAGTAACTGGCAGAGGCCAGATGTTTGATAAACATTTGCTGAATGAGTGAATGAACCAGAGGTGATTTCTAACTTGTGGACACTGTTCCCATTTCTCTTGAAAAACTGGAACATTTGGCAACATTAGGCTTACATTCTCATGGAGCCACTGTTGCATGGAACTAACTGGTAGTTCCCCCATTTATGAGGTAGTTAATATAGTTTATTTTAACTGAGTATCAACCCAGCCAACTTTGGTCATTTTCAGGCCTACCTGGCATTTGTTTGCTACCTTTTGTGTTTGTCTTGTTCACTTCCACCCCATCCCCAATAGCCTAGTGCAGTGCCTGGCACATACCAGGTGTTGTAATAGGTGAGCATCTTGGGTGTTGACCATGGAAAGAAGTAAAAAGAGATGCGACTCAAAGCAACAAATCTAGCAGTATCATGCGAGCTCTGCAAAAGCTTTGGTTGAATCAAAGCTGGGATAAAAACTGCCTCTCTAAGCCAGAAGATTTCTTCAAACACGGATATGGATAACATTTTGCCATCACCCAAGGATCCAAAGTGGAAAGAAGTGGAAAGAACAAAGATTGAGTGCAGGTGGCCTTTCATAGACAACATGCTTGGGGTGAGGCCTCTCATAACTTTCTCCATGTACGTTCTCAGCATGACATGCTTGGAATCTAAGGCCACAATTCTGTGCAACTGAGGCTGTCACAATACATATACCATGTGACTTAGCCACCATTGCATAGGTTTAAAGCACTGAACAAACCCTTTTGGGAATTTTCTTGTCACCTCTTCCAGCCCACCAGTTCACCTCACGCTGCAGTCTGGGGACACCACCATCCACCCACCCGACCTCCCTCTCAGCCTAAGCTGAGCCCTGGGTGCTATGCCAGCCTCTTCCGTGCCTGAAGAAGCAACGACTTGTGCTGTTGAGCCTCAATCCAGTCCCCTTTGCCTCCAGCTTGAAATCCTTCTCACAGGCAGTGGCCCATCTGGTTGGCTTGGACAGAAGTTGCCATTTCTGGGGTTTCCTGGTGGCGCAGTGGTTGAGAATCTGCCTGCCAATGGAGGGGACACGGGTTCGAGCCCTGGTCTGGGAGGATCCCACATGCCGTGGAGCAACTAGGCCCGTGAGCCACAAGTACTGAGCCTGCGCGTCTGGAGCCTGTGCTCCACAACAAGAGAGGCCGCGATAGTGAGAGGCCCGCGCACCACGATGAAGAGTGGGCCCCGCTTGCCACAACTGGAGAAAGCCCTCACACAGAAACGAAGACCCGACACAGCAAAAATTAATTAATTAATAAACTCCTACCCCCAACATCTGCTTTTAAAAAAAAAAAAAGTTCCCATTTCTGGATACCTAGTTGGACCTCTTGGCCTCTTCCCAGCTCAGGAAGTGTGTTCTTCTTCCCCTTTGCACTCTCATTCTGTCTCTGATCCCACATCTTGTTTTTAGCAATATAACCCAAAATACATCCTTAGTCTTCCTTCCTTTTAGCCCTCCTTCCTTCCCTCCACTCCACCTCGGCCTGACATCACACTAGCAGAAATATCCCACCTGTTAGAAGGATAAGGACTCTTTGCAGACTCTGCACATTAATAGGACCTCAGCATCTCCCCTGGACCTGACTGAACAGCCAGACGCGTGAAGTCTATGGAGATCTTTTGGTGTCTTTCTTTCATCATATTCATTTGTATGGGAGGGGAGGTTAAAATAAGGTTGAAGAACTCTAAGTGGATTTCAATCATCAATATTGCTCCTCTACTCAATCATGAGGACTCAAGGGTGGTCCATGCTCAATCATTAGCAATCCTGCGGCCCAGTGAGAGTCCCCAGGTTCCCATAGGCCCCCCCATCAAAAGTAACTTTGTCCCCTGGCTGACCTCGACCGCACCTAATCTCACTCACACCCACGAGAACGAGAGCCAATAAACTGGATTACAGCCCAGCAATTTTGCCATCCCCACACATCTGGGCTCTGTTTGGGGCTGGTTAGTGAACTCATTGGTTGTTGGTTGGAAGAGTTTTGTTTTCATTCACAACTTTTCAGAAAACTGTTTGGAAAGTTAAGCTTGATTCAGAGTCTTCTCCGGGGTTCTCTTCTGGCCATTTCCTCTGGAGAGGAGAGAGGAAATACAAGGTAGCATCTAAGAAAACAAAGGCCAGTGACTGACAGACCAGGGTGTAGGGGCTAAGCACACACAAGGATAACCAGGAGTCCCTTCCACCTCCCCCAAAGCAGCTAGGAGACTGTACCCAGTAAGAGGGGGTGGGGGAGCAGGCAGCTCCTTCTGACCTTGTGTGGCTAATGCAGAAATATGCACAGATACACCAGGGCAGCAGATCAAACTGGGGACACTCTCTGCCCAGCACGCCCCTTCCCTCAGCTTCAACCTCTCTCTACCAGCAGTTTGATATCCCCTCCCTCTTGCTTTCCTGAATGTGTCCTTCCCTCTCATGGTCTTGACTTTTCAGAAATTTAAAGCTCCTTTAATGCTATCAACTCTGTCCTCCTCTCTGCACACACACAGAAGAACACACATAGCACAGATTTCAGACACACATAATGCACACACGCATGCCCACACACACAGAGCAAAGATTTATTGCTCTGGAAATGTTAGCTCTTCTACAATTCTTTGAAAAGTGAGAGATTCCCCTCCAGGGATGGAGCTGGAGGGAATTGGTTGGGGGAGAGAGAAAGGCCTGCATATTCAGGCAGCCCACCCAGGCTCCAGGCATCTGGTGGGAATGGGGTAGGTCAGGAAAGGGGAAGGAGCCAACATAAATCACAAAGGTTGGCAGACTGGAAATGCCACTTTTCCTTTGAGAGAGCTAAGGCTTTAGAGTCCTTGCAGGGATTCAGATGCTTCAGGGCTTTATCAAAACATCTGGTCAATCTGCAGGTGGATAAGCACCTCCATAGGAAAGCTCTCATTTCCAGAAGCAGAAGCTGCAAAGCAGTGAATCTCAAGGTGGAGACAACAGCTCAGTAAGTTACCTGGGGAGTTGGTACAAACTACACATGCCCATTCCTGAGACTCTAAGAGGCATGTCAGGCCTCCAAGGCCAGCTTGCCTAACTTTAAAAGCTCCCAGTGGGGCTTCCCTGGTGGCGCAGTGGTTGAGAGTCCGCCTGCCGATGCAGGGGACACGGGTTTGTGCCCCGGTCCGGGAAGATCCCACATGCTGCGGAGCGGCTGGGTCCATGAGCCACGGCCGCTGAGCCTTTGCGTCCGGAGGCTATGCTCCACAACGGGAGAGGCCACAGCAGTGAGAGGCCCGCGTACCGCAAAAAAAAAAAAGCTCCCAGTGATCCCATTACGTCGTCACTGTAAAGTCTTCCTGATACTGGTTTTAACTCCACGATCTGGGCTGCCACACACACATACAGGAGGGATGGAACCTGGCTCTGAAATGTGCAATACCAGGTTGATTGGAAGCCCAGCTGCCTGGGCAAGGAAACTAGAAGGAGGAGCCCAAAGATCTCCACAGACTTCTGGGAAAGAGTCGGGACAATATTTTAGCGTATCCCTGAGAGCTCTAAATCTTCTTGCTACTCATAATGGCTGCATCTAAAGTTGTCAAAAGCAAATGCAATCTTGGATAGCATCTCTAAGAGTTTAGGGTATGACGAAGAAGACAGTGCAGACCTGCTGCCCTCCACCTGTCAAGCCACCCAGGGAAGGAGACTGTGTTCAGTTCTGGGTACCACTTTATAAGAGGAAGGTGATAAGCCACAACTCATCCAGAGGACAGCAGTGAGCACACTGCAGGTTCTGGAGGGCTGTCACATGAGCAAGAAGAAAGGGGTTCATTAATAAGGAAAGCAGAAGGCTAAAGTGAGCAGCACAACCTTCAGGGCTCTGAAAGGCTGTGCCAGGAGGAGAAGAGGTTGTTCTGTATAGCTACAGGAGGAACAAGTGAGAGGAATGAAGGGAAAGGCAGTGCAATAAGCATTTCACAAATATCACCATTCAGCCCTTACCACAACCCTATGAGGTAAGTGTTTTCATACCCATTTTCCAGACAGGCAAACTGAGGCTTGATCATTTAAATAATTTATCCAAGTTAGCCAGTTCCCACTGGAAAAGAATTACATTCCAGTCCACATCTGTGTGATTCCCAGCCCTATTCTTTCCATTACTCCATAAAAGAAAATTTACCCCAGGAGCAAAAATTAGAGGAAAGATCGTGATTCAACATAAGAAAGAATTGTGCTGGGTGCTATCAGTGCCTCACCCCAGCCCGTACCCCAAGGTCTTTCCTAGTTGTGCATCCATCTCCCCAGGTGCTGAAGAGTGTTGACTAGTAAATGCTATCTGCTCCCTTCTCGGGAGATTTGTCCTCTAGCAAACAAAAAGCTAGCCCCTTGCCCCACACCAGACTCCCCACACTGCATACCTCAGCCAATGACTGACTGGCTGACACAGAGATACAAAAGGCTGGACCCCTGAGCTCCCAGCAGGACCGACTCTGTGGTGTACTCATGCTCCAGAGCATCCTGTGGGACGAGACTGCGGCTAGTGGCCAGCAGTGCTCATTATTACTAGCATTATCCCCTGCCTGATTCACTCTCCTGAGCATACTCCCCCACTTGCAGAAGAATCCCCATTTAGAGCTGTGCTTCTGGAGAAACCCTAAGGTGCCTTACACCACTGGCTTCTTAGAGTCCGCAATTCAAGGTGTCCAAAGGGTGTGAGTTTGCAATGAAGAATCAAAAGAAGGGATGGGAGATTTATAATAGGGAGGGAAGGTTGCTAAGGGAGAACTCAGGGTCCAACACTGTTCTTGCCCTGCAGAGTTGCAACCTCAAACACTCCCCTGAGAGCAGTGTGGTTGACTGAGCCCCAGCCCTAGGCTTCACCCTCATGGCTTGGGTGATATATGGTTACAGCACAACTTTATTCCCTGGTAGAGTTTCTATTTAGCATTCATAAAATGTTCCAACCCAGGGGTCAAAAGAGAGAAAAATAAAGGGAAGGAATACAATTAAGCAGAATCATTTCTTGTAAATACACTAAAAAGAAATCGTTTCTCTTTCCCTTTCTTCCTCCCACACATGGATCAACAGAATCGTCTACTAAGCCAAACTCTATGGATGTGGTTGTCCGCAGTCTGAATGTGGAATGGGGTTGTGGTGGATTTGGAAGTGTGCTTCTCCAATCCCCCTTCAATGAAGGATTTCCGGCCCCAGTTGCTGGAAGTGCTGGAAGCAGATAGCCTTCAACTGTCAGCTTTCAGGTGTTGCCTTTGCTGCAGAGAGCCACCGCACCAGGGTCACACTTTTGTCCATGTGGTCCACATCCAGTGACCAATTCATGCAAGAATACAGAGGCCTGGCCATCTCAGCCCGACTTAGGACAGCCCCTGTGGTCCCCACTCCCTGGCTGCTCATGCCCAGATGGGATCCCCTCTCCTTGAATGACTTGCTTCTAACAGACAGAATATGGCAAAGTGATGGGATGTCACATCTGTGACTAACTTACAAAGACTATGACTGCCAAATTGCTAGCTCTCTCTCTCTCTCTCTCTCTCTCTCTCTCTCTCTCTTCTTGGAACCCTCTCTTGCCCTTTATCCTGCTCACTGTCTTGTGAGATGCCGTATGCAGAGGCCCACAAAGAACAGAGCAGGACTTTTACCAGTAGCTTGTGATGAACTAATAGCCCAGGAGAAACTGAATCCAGCCAACAAATACGTGAGTGGGCTTGGAAGTAGAGTCTCCTGAGCCGAGCTTTCAGATGAGACCACAGCCCCAGCTAACCTGACTGCAACCCTGTGAGAGCTCCTGAAGCAGAAAATCCAGTTAAACCATGCCCAGATCCCTGACTCACAGAGGCTGTGAGATAAGCTTTGGGTTCAGTGTTCCTGAACAATAAATAACTAATACAACCCTGAGGAGGTATTCTAGCTCCAAAGCTCCCCACAGGGTCAGCTGAGGCTACTACTGGACCTTCATTAAAGTAAGAAGGAATACACCCACCTTTTTAAGGGATACACTCCCTCTAGCCCCTCTATTAAGGAATACACTCCCTCTAGCCCCCTAATAATCTTCTACTAAGGAATACACTCCCTCTAGCCCCCTAATATTCTCCCTTTCCCCTCCCTTCCATGGATGTTGATGCCAAGAGCGTTCCTTAATAACCATCATGTAAGTTAAACTCCCTCCCTGACTCTGCTTCCTGGAGTCCCCAGCCTGTGACAGGGCTCATCCAATAAACATCTTATGGAATAACTGCAGCCTCCAAATGCAATTCTGGTTTAGTCGTATTTAGTAACATCCCTAAAAAATACATGATTCCATTCAATTCGGTACATATTTATCAAGTGCAAAAGTGAACAAGGCTGACAGATGTGGTCACTGGCCTCAGGATCTTATCACCTACTGGGGAAGACCAGCATTCAACAAGTAATTAATGAACTATGAGTACAAACCTTCAGACTCTTGAAGAAGAAGGATCGAGAGTTAGCATCTCATCTTTCCTAATCCATTTTCTTCCTCCTCCTCCAAAAAGAGAGATGGAAAGGGCACCAATCTGTCTACTTCACCCCAGATGATCTTCTCTTCCGATGCAGAACTGGGAAGCCCACATTCTCCCCAGGGTCATACTCTCAGGACAAGGCTGGGACTTCTACCCCTGAACTAGAGTGAGCCAATGAGTCTCTTGATATGCTGTAGATTTTTGGGAGCTCCCCCAAATGTTAAAGAATAACCTAGGGGTGAGGAATCTCCAGATCAATCTGTACCCAGTGAATCTTCTGGGCCCTGGGGGTCAGCCAAAGTACATCAGCATGTCCTTTCCCATAAGTGACATAAGAGAGAGAAGAATGTTGGAGAATGTCTCAACCAAAATACCAGGACACGGTCCCCTACCGTGATCCTAACCAAAATCATTACCACTTGAGGAGCTGTGTTTTATTTGCCATCTTCTTCATAGCATTTAACATTACATGAATTATGGTACCCATTTGTTTACTTTTTTATTGTGTGTATTCACTTAGAATGTAAGTTTCTTGACGGCAAGGATTTAGATTGTCCACTGCAATGTTTCTAGTGGCTAGAGCAATCCTAAGCCATAGGTGGAATTTGATGAGCATTGGTTGAATGAAGGAGTCAATGAATGAACGAGTGAATGAATGAGTGAATAGTTTAGGGCCAACCTTGGGATCCTCGGATCTTGCTCCATTTTAACAGTATAGAAGCTCTAGAGGAATGGAGAGAGGGGGTATCCCCACATAGCAAGAGCTCTGGCTGAAGAAGCACAGGAGATGTTTTAATACTAGGCACTTTTTGTCATTTATTCCTCACAACAAACCTATGAGGTAGCGCTCTGATCTTCATTTTACAGGTGAGAAAACTGATGAATAGAAAAGTGAAGAAAATTCTCCAAAGTCACACAGCTGGAAAGTCACAGCCAAAGTTTAAACTCAGATCTCTCTGACCCCAAAGCCTTAGCTCTTTTCCTTCGGCCTACCTTACCAAGACTGGATTTACAGACACAACAAAAGTATAATCCATTTATTTCAACAAATACTTTCGTACCACCAAAGGTATGTCAACTGTAGGCCCTTTAATAGCAGGAACTGAGTCTGCCTTTACTCATAATTGATCCCCAAGCCTGGGACCATGCCTGGCACAGAGTCAGTGCTCAATAAATATTTGGTGAATGAAATATGTGCTAGGTGCCTAGACTACATAAAACAGCCACCATTGCTTTCCTCATAACGCTTAGAATATAGTGGGGCCACAACCACACAGGAACACACCAGAAAGGATGATTATGAGAAGAATTTATTGAGCATTTGCTATGTATAAAGTGCTCTTCTAAGCAGTTTTCACTGATTAATTTATTTAATCCTTTCAGCAGCCCTTTGTGTTTGGTACTACTATGATCCTTAATTTACAGATGAATGAATGGAAGCCTGGAGAAGTTAAATAGCTTGCTGAAGATCACAAAGCTAGTGAGTGGCAGAGGCGGGATTTGAATCCAATCAGTGTGGCTCTGCACCTGTGCTCCAGCCATAGGGCTCTCTACTGCCTCTGTAGGATAGACCATGATGATCACAACAGAAGTGGGTACCTGAATGCTGAGAATTCCTAAAGGCATTTGATAGCATGAACTGAGAGAGAAGTGGATTGACACATATATTAGTCCACTCAGCTGCCATAGCAAAATACCACAGACTAGGGAGCTTAAAAATAGAAATTTATTTTCTCACAGTTCTGGAGATTGGAAATCCAACATCAAGGTATCAGCAGAGTTAGTTTCTCCTGAGACCTCCCTCTTGGGCTTGCAGATGGTGGCCTTCTTGCTGTGTCTCACGTGGCCTTTTCTCAAGGCCTTTGCATGTGGAATGTACGTCCCAGGTGTCCCTTCTACTTCTTATAAGGACACCAGTCATAGTGGATTAGCGTCCCACCCTTACAACCTCACAAACCCTAATTACCTCTTTAAAAGCCATGTCCTCAAAAACAATTACATTGGGAGTTAGGGCTTTAACATACGAACATAGGGGCAGGGGAGGGGCACAATTCAATCCATAACAACCCTGTTTGAAATACAGCACCGTCAAAAATACAGGCTTCACATCTGAAGCAACATGGATGGATCTAGAGATGATCATACTAGGTGAAGTAAGTCAGACAGAGAAAGACAAATATCATATGACATCACTTATTTGTGGAATCTAAAAAAAGATACAAATGAATGTTTTACAAAACAGAAGCAGACTCACAGACATAGAAAACAAACTTATGGTTACCAAAGGGGGAGGGGTGGGGGGTTGGGATAAACTAGGAGTTTGGGATTAAGAGATACACACTATTATATCTAAAATAGATAAACAACAAGGACCTGCTGTATAGCACAGGGAACTATATTCAACATCTTGTAATAACTTATAATGGAAAAGAATCTGAAAAAGAATATATGTATATATATATATATATATATATACACACACACACATATATATATATATATATCTGAATCGCTTTGCTGTATACCTGAAGCTAACGCAATATTGTAAATCAACTATACTTCAATTAAAAACTTGAAAAAAATTACAGGCTTCATATATCCCCAGTGAGAGCTTCCACAAGCCCTGTGAGACCAAGCACAGCCACAGGTCAGGAGCAGAGCCATGTCTCTGTCCTGATTTGATCCATCCGTCCCCTGCCCCTCTGATCTCTGATCTCTCATAGCCCTGACAGATGGAACCCCAGTTACACACACAGACACACCAACACCCACACCTCTCCCAAGTTCTCAACCACTAGTCTGTCTTTCAGAGCCCCCTACTGTGGTCAGAACTGGTTTTCTCAGTGGCCCAGCTCAATCAGTCTCCACACATAGATCACACATGGATTAAGAGATAAATAAGTACCACCCACTCCCACCTCATCCATCATTTAGAACCAATCTTTCATGGGGAAGGGACAGCACGTGCCATAGTGGCTCAGTACAGAACTTAGGTCACATGGAGTTGGATTTACATCTCCCTTCTCCCACTCTCAGTCTATAGCACTACTCCAGAGAGCATCATTCTGTCACCTCCAGGGGATGCCATTCACAAACTGCAATGTGAATGATGCCCCCAGAGTGTGGGCAGGCCATAGTCCTACCCACTAACTAGCTTTAAACTAGTAGTTCTACTTGAGCAAGTGCTTAACAATCTGATCCTCAGTTTCCTTTATTTATAAAGTGACTACTTTAATGTCTACATCACCAACTTATTATTTTTAAGGTCACCTAATCTAGGATCAGGCCCACACAAGGACTGTCAGAGGGACTTGTTTTAAGGGCTTCATGAAAAGAAGTCTACAAGCCAAAAGTTTCCCGTCCCTACCCATGAGCTTTACTTAATTTGCCAGCCAATCTCAAACCCAGGTAGTTTTTACTACCTAAGTTCTTCATGGAAAGGAGTGAAGTTGAGGAGAACAAAGCCACTATGGGACAGCTGAAGTTTGGATTAGAATGATAAGGAGCCATCCCCACCATCCACTCCTAACCTGCCCCCATCGGACTAGGGTTATGCCACCTCATCCTCAGAATAGGGGAACCATGAGACTCTCACCCCTACTCTTCAGACAAGGGATTTGAATATAGAATTAACAAGGATAAGAGTTGGATATGAAGGAAAATAATCTCTTACATTTTTATCATGTTGTACATGTCATATAGTCTGTTGTAAGTGGCTCTTCCCAACTAGGGTTCTGGGAGACAGTTATGCTCTAAGGCTAAAGGGCAGACGCCTTCATACATACAAGCATACACATCATACGTAATGAATTGACTTCTCTCCTTCTCATGGTACTATCTATGTACCAAGGTTAAGAGAATTGAGAAAATCGTCACTCAAGTTGCCTTCAGTGTTCCTTAGTTAGGATGAGGAACCCAGGAGATAAACAAGGAAGACAACATTATTCCCAATTTACCGATGAGAAAACTGAGTTTAGAGAGGTGAGTCACCCATGGTGACAAGACAAATAAGTGACAGAAGTAGAATTTGGTCTCCAAACTCCAAACCAAATGCTCCCAAAGGCACTCACATAGGTGCCTAAGATGTGTCTTATCAGCAACTGTAATCCTCAATCACGTGAGCGGGAGCTCAGAGACTTTCAAGGAGAAAGGGACTTAAAGTTCATCTGCTACAATGCTCTCATTTTACAGATGAGAAAACATCGTAACAGGTGTCATTGCAATGTCCACTTCTCTCTAATGAGGTTGTTTCCACATTCCAGTTAATAGTCCATATTAATGTAACTTTTCTAATGTGGACATAATGGATTCTGCTAAATAAAAAAGATGCAGTGGTATCTATTCTTTTTCATTCATTGAATCACTTTGCTGTACACCTGAAACTAATGCAACATTGTTAATCAACTATACTCCAATATAATATAAATTTTATTAAAATAATAACAATGATAAAAGTAGAAAAAATGCAATGGTAACAGATGGATTCAACAAGTCCTGTCTTTTTAGTGACATATTTATGTT
Organism: Phocoena sinus; assembly: GCF_008692025.1. Taxonomy (NCBI): domain Eukaryota; kingdom Metazoa; phylum Chordata; class Mammalia; order Artiodactyla; family Phocoenidae; genus Phocoena; species Phocoena sinus. The sequence goes on along the minus strand of NC_045763.1, from coordinate 165,504,472 downwards.
CAGTGCCCTGGCTGGCCAGAAACTAGCAGTGTGACCTGAGGAAAGTCACTTCAACCTTTCCAGGCTGGAGTTTCCTCATTCAGATAATGAGGAGTTTGGATTGGAGGATTTACTTTCCATTAAGGTCCCTTCCAACTCTAAAATCCCTTACCTGTGAAAGTACTTTAAGAGGTCATCTACTACAGCCATCCCTACCCCAAACCATTGTTGAAGAGCAGTTTTAGTCCCACTTCATCGTTCTTTGTGTCTCTCCTTCTGCAGATGGCTTTGGAGAAGGCACGTTTTTAAAACCTGTAAGGTCCAAGCAACATTAACTCCAAACAGCCAGGCCAGCCCTTCAGACATTAAAAGACAAGAGTGTCCCATTCCCCAGATGCAGCCCTAAGGCACCCAGCTCTGTGCCAGAGTGATGTCTACACTCACATTGGCAGAGCCCTCTTCCTCAGACACCCAAGATTTACTGCTCTAACCTGAGGCAGCCACCTGCTTCTGAGCCTCTCTACCCTGGAAAGGAAGCTAGGTACAAGGTATTCCCAGCAGCTCAGTTTCATGTGGTCAAAGTCTGTCTGATGGTGGCAATTCTTCTACGAGAGAAAGAATATCAGGTGTCCAAAGGGGTTATTGAAAATAGGAAGTCAGTGTATAGAGTCCAATAGACACTAAGAAGATGACAACAGCAGGTAACAAGTTGGACAAGACAAAATATGATGGGATTTAGAAACGCAGAGCTTCACTCAAAATTGAGGGTTTTTTTTTAATAATTTGTATTTGAGGAAGTATAAAAATACAGAAAGTAAAAAGAAAGAAAATTAAACTAGGTAAAAAACACCCATAGTTTCTCCACTCAATTAAAAATTAGCATTTTGTTACATGACTCCCTAAATGATAAAAAGAAATAAAACAGAATAAAAGATGAAGCATCCTCTATAGCCTACTCTCTGGAGCTCCCCTTCCCCCAAGACCCCTGTAAAGTCAGACACATACCACACACACACACACACATACACACACACACACACGCATGCATATGTGCACACACACGGGCATACTTAGTCATAAGACCATTCTCATGAATTTAGGGTCTAATCTTTTAACACATTTCATAACTCAGTTTTTGTTTATATATCTAGATCAGATTCATTTAAGGGAGCATGAAATGCTCTGTAATAACGAATCACAATCTCTGAGTTTTTACTTACTGGTGATGCCTTATGGGGATTTTTGCACTTAAGATACCTCTTGCTTATTCTAAAATATATGGTTTCCATTACACAAATGTATATATATTTGCAAATTTATATATATGTACATAGGTAATATAATATGCCTATTTATCCCACTAATGATAAGGCACTTCTAATCAGAGGTTCACTCACAAATACCTGCACTACTTCTCTTAGCGATTCTTTGGATTCCCGTGTCTGCCCTCAGGTCCATATAAACACTCAGTCCTTGTCTGGCATAAAAAAGTTATAGTATCAGAGGTTTACATCTGGTTTTAACTAGAGAACTAATGGATAAAATCTTGTTTGTCTTTTGACATTTCCTTAAAATAAGAAAAAGTAGTCAGTCCCATTTCATGATGGGGCCACTGAAACAATGTCATTATTGTCATAAATAGAGAAGGATCAGAGAAGTACCAGGTCCAAAACTTACAGTCTTTCCTGACCTTAATCAGGCAAACAATCATACAGACAAGTGAAACACTGCCTTGAAGGCTCTTCAAGACCTACTTCCGGATCTCAAGAGCTACTTCATCCTCTGGTTTTGCAGTTGAACCACAGCGCATGGGGAAAGTGCTCAAGTGCTGGGAAGGGGGATGGAAAGTCAAGTTCCGGACTTGGGGTGCTTGACTTCCCAAGTCATGTGAGGTCCATCCTAGAAAGCTGGGAGTGAGCGTCAGGTTCTAGCCATAAATCCTAGAGGCGGAACCCTGATTTTCAAATGATACTCCATGGAGCAAAGGAGATGACTATGGAGCAAAGTAGTGACTATGTCAAGCACTGTGTTGAAATACTGAGGCCACTTTCAGGCTCTACAACAAAGAATTCTGTGATCAGTTAGCGATGTCTGCCATTGTCACTGAGGGAAAATATCATGATGTTACCTGTATGCAACTTCTATATTGAAAGAAACTATCAAAATTAAAATGTTAATATTCCTATTAGATGCCAACTGGTTTCTTTATAACACTCTTCTTCAAACGTTCATTTTCATTCTCCCTAAAAAGTTTTTGAATATCTATGTATTTTTTTAGTTGACATCTAAAATTTTTCATCCTAAGTTTAGAATCACAAAGGGTGTGATTTATGGGATGTTATAAATATTAATATTTTAAGATAAATACTAATATTAGTCTTGTAAGTATATGAGATGGAATTTAAGTAACAATTTAATAGCCACCATTATCCATTTTTTTAAATAAATGAGCAACCCTTTATGTCAGAATATTTGCAACACTCCTTTTCCTCCTTGATTTTAGTTTCTTTCTATTTCTCTGAAAGTTTTTATCCTAATTAATATAATATTTTATTTGCATAAAAGTGTTTTATCATAATTCACTGCAATAAAATATGTTTAAGTATTTGATAACTCTAAGGCTTTAAGAGTTTTTAAATTTTCTCCTGGATTGAGTTATTGTTATATTTATTAATATAAAATTGATCAAAATAACATGAATATATTAAAATTTTCTTAAATAAATGAGCAACCCTTTATGTCAGAATATTTGCAACACTCCTTTTCCTCCTTGATTTTAGTTTCTTTCTATTTCTCTGAAAGTTTTTATCCTAATTAATATAATATTTTATTTGCATAAAAGTGTTTTATCATAATTCACTGCAATAAAATATGTTTAAGTATTTGATAACTCTAAGGCTTTAAGAGTTTTTAAATTTTCTCCTGGATTGAGTTATTGTTATATTTATTAATATAAAATTGATCAAAATAACATGAATATATTAAAATTTTCACAAAATAATTATTAAACAAATGTCATTTTTAAAATTACATCTTTTCATAAGATTGATGAGGCTGGTTTTTTAAATTAGGTCTTCTATATGCGGATAAAATTACTTATAGCTAGACTGAGACAGTTTAGGATCTGTTTAGGAAAATTGTGAAAGATTTTGACATGGGCAAAAGAGATTTTGGGGTGTTCTTTCAATGAAAATCTGTGTGTTGCCTAGAAAGATGCCTCTGCTCCCACGAAGGTTATCTGATTCCATAGGGTTACATGACTTTGGTTGTCTTTGACAGTTTACAACTCTGCAAACTGTAACACATTGAAAGTAATAAAAACTATTCTTGTCCGTAGAAAATGTAAACTAATTCTGTCCAACAGAGATACAATTGATTTCTGCTTTTTAGAAAACATGATTCCAAACATTAGATTCCATTGCCCTAGAAGATTATAAGCAGTATTGCATCTATTAGCAGATTCATTACAACATTTATGATTGCCTGTGTATATGTATGTCAGGATTTTTCCTTTTTGAAAATTATGTTGTAAATCAGTTATATTTCTACTTTTTTTATAGACAAAAGCACTAAGAAAATTTGTTCATATATATGAGATAGATAGATAGATAGATAGATAGATAGATAGATAGATAGATGATAGGTAGATGAGAATGGAAGTTTAGTTACAGCAAAGTCACTCTATCTGATGTTCTGAGTATAGGTCAAAAATCATATAATAATCTACAATCAAAATTTATTTTAATGGTCTTAGAACTAAACTCAATTTAGTCCTCCTTCAGTTTTGAGCCCCAGGGAAAGACTCCGAATGGGAGAAAGTTATTCATTTACTTTGTAAAGTGGAAGCAGGGTGCTCGTAAATAAGAAGGTAGGAGAGAAACACTACAGGCCTGTTTTAAGAGAGAGAAATTTTAGGAGAGAACGTGTGTAGGAATTGAGGATATTGATATTGATTCCCTTAAAAGTTCTCTGGAAAGTCTTTGTGAACCTTCATGAACATACATGCACAATGTGAAGAGCATTCCTTGAAGTCATCTGGGAGAAAAGCCACTCCATGCAGAGCAGTTGAATTCAACAGAACCAGCTGAGAGTCCTCCAGACTTTGACTTTGTTTCCCAATTTTCAATCTTTCCTTCCTTCCTGATTTACTTCTAGCATCCACCTTGCTGGACTCCAGGTTTCTTCCAGCAATTTCTGTACAAGTCTTGGTTGCTTTGCCTCTGGGATATGAACTGACTCAGTCTTTGATTCACTAATGCCCTAAACTCACCTGACCCTTTTTGTTTGCTTTTCTGCACAATCTTCCCCTTATGCCAGGAAGTGTTTACAAAATGCTTTTTAGGCTTCCACCTCCAAAGTTTTCAGGCACTAAAACTTGTGAGAGTAGAGGCCCAGAACACCGCACAAAGAGCACAAATTTATTGTCTCATGCTCTAGCTTAAACTTTCACTTGAACTTTGCCTTCTATTTCGCAGTTTGTCAGCATCCATCTTAGTTTTCTAAGATATTTAAAATCACCTGCCACTGAATAAAAATGATTCTCAAAGAGGAAATATCAGGATTATCTTGTGACTTAGAGTACCTCCTTGCGTTTCACCAGGAAGTTCTGTTTAAAAAGTGTCTCACGAAGCCATTAAAAACCATGACATGACACGTAATCAGGTCAGACTTAGCAGAGAGCAGGCCCTGAGAGAATGAAGCATAAGTTAGGTAAGTTTTAAATTTGGGAAGAAGGTGGATAAGAAGGTTGGGAACATACAACCCTTCCATTACAAATGGATGTTGTAATGGAGTCCTAGACAGTTGTGGGGGAAAACGTCCTGGAGTAATGGATACCCGGAGAAAGAAGGCACTAGGAAGGCATGGCAAGAGGAGAAGGAAGGGTGCAGTAGAAATATACAAAGGATAAAGTTAGATTGTTCACGATTTTGGACAGTCATCCTCCAGATCAACAAAGTTGTAGTCAATAGCACATAATATAGGGAGGAGACAGAGCTAACGCTTTTATTCAGACTTCTAAAGAGCATAACCCAAAAACTAGCCTCCTTTGAAATGACAGCTTCAAAAATAGCTCCTGAGTCAGGAGTGATCTAAGCAAGAACGTCACTTTAGGAGGTGGCAAGAGAAACACTGAATCTTCCTCACCAGAGAGGACAATTTCAACCTCTCCTTTTATCCCAGGCAGAATTAGAAATATACACTCATTATTTCCAAGGTTGCAGGGGGAGAAATAAAAACAGCCTATTATCATCATACCTCATTTGCAGAATGGACAAGAGAGAACACATAGCCCAGAGGAAAATGGGCATCCTCTTCAGGTCCTTGGGATGATGGGATCTGCTCCATCCTTGAAGCCCAGCAGAGGGAGGACCTACTCCCACAGGTTCACGTACAGCAGGGACCAAGACATTAGCTTGCTTTGTTGATAATAATTTTATTGGCCCCCATCAGCCTCTAAATCATGGAGCATCTAACTGATAATGCACTATGATGAATGGGCTGAATACCTATCAGAAGTTCAATAATTATTGATCCAAGGGCAAGGTTGGGACAACTGATGGAAGCCACACATATGGAGAAGGCTTTATTGCTGCCCTCAAGGAGTCTTCCTTCTAATGCATGCAAGATGGTCAATAGCCAAGTCCTTTAAATATGTCCATAGTGGGGACTTCCCTGGTGGTGCAGTGGTTAAGAATCCACTTGCCAATGCAGAGGACATGGGTTTGATCCCTGGTCCGGGAAGATCCCACATGCCACAGAACAACTAAGCCTGTGTGCCACAACTACTGAGCCTACATGCCACAACTACTGAAGCCCACGCACCTAGAGCCCTTGCTCTGCAACAAGAGAAACCACTGCAATGAGAAGCCCGTGTACTACAATGAAGAGTAGCCTCCACCAGCTGCAACTAGAGAGAGCCCACGTGCAGCAACGAAGTCCCAACGCAGCCAAAAATAAATAGATAAATTTATTTTTTTAAATGTCCTTAGTGCATATAGGATCAATCCATCAATATTTATATATTATTCATCCACTTTGTATCAAGCACCACACTAGACGCTATGAGATTCTCAAAGAAGCAAAAGATTTGCAACCTGACTTGAAAATGTTCACAAGCTGGTTGGGCAAATGGGATTCACCCACGTGTGACATTTGTTGAGCAACAAAGAGTCAAAATGTTTCACAGGCAGGAATGGGTGTTCAGAAAAATGAGGGGTCAGTGAGGTCTGGAACAGTCCCAGAAGGTTTTATGGAAAAAGAGACATTTAGCCAAGCCAGAAGAATAATTAGTATTTGGGCAGAGCTGAGAGAGAAGACACACTTTACAAAGACAGCAGTTGGGGTAGAGGCACTGAGGAAACAACAGCCATAACAGGAATTGGGAGCATGGAAGGAACACCAAAGATGGGGCATGATGGTGTGGACAGTCTGTGTCAGGAGTGGTGGGAAACAGAGTCAGATTAAGGAAGGTCAGGCAGAGAAGGTAGGCTTGACAAGGTCATCAAAAGAGGTTATGATTGGGCTTCCCTGGTGGTGCAGTGGTTGAGAGTCCGCCTGCCGATGCAGGGGACATGGGTTTGTGCCCTGGTCCAGGAAGATCCCACATGCCGCAGAGCGGCTGGGCCCGTGAGCCATGACCGCTGAGCCTGCGCGTCCGGAGCCTGTGCTCCACAACAGGAGAGGCCACAACAGTGAGAGGCCCGTGTACCACAAAAAAAAAAAAAAAAAAAAAAAAAAAAAAAATTAGCTCTTGAGTAAGGAAAGGACATAGAAAAGCAAAGTTTTGAAAAGAGCATCTTGAAATAAGTGTGTTAATCTAATTGGATATGAGTTTTATCTTGAAGCCTAACCTGGAGAAAATGCTGGAAAAGGTAAGCCCCAAACTCAATTTGCAGTGTTCACAGTGCCATGTGCACAGCAGTTGGTCTTCATTCAGTCGTGCGTTCAGAAAACATGGAGTACCTACTATGTTCCAGGCACTGTGCTTGGCACTAGGAGTACAAATATAATGAATAAAATATCATTCTTTTCCTTGAGTCCACAAACTGCTCACCTTGGCTCTGTTAGACTGAATTGGTCACAATTCTTTATGCATGACACAAGCAGCAGTTTAAAGTGTGCTTGTGTGGTTGGATAAGCTCTCTTGAGCTTCTGCTATCTTGATGAGAAGAGCTTCCCCCACACACCTCCTGCCCCTTCAGGCTGGACCCAGAATGAACATGTATAGAGCAGAGTTTCCCAGCCAATCCATGGACCTGAAGCCTGGAGGAACATCAGCTGACCAGCAGATATACAAGAAATAAATGCCTATTGTTACAAGTCGGTAAGTGTTTGTGTTTGTTATACAGCAATAGCTGACTGATACACTTGCTCTCAAGGCCCTCCCTAATCAACCCACAGTCTACATTTCCAACCTTATCTCCTACTTCCCCTCTACACATATCTTACAGTCCAAGTAAAGTGGACTATTCACTTGGCCCTCAACCAACCCTGCTTTCCCACATTCGTGTCTTTATTTGATTCAAATCTCACTACCAACATCATTGTATCTCTGCCTATCAAAATCCTACTCATCTCATGTGCTACCTTCCTCTAAAGCTTTTCCTAATTCTAACTGTAGAGATGTGAACCACCCTAGACTGGCTCAACCCTATCTCCTCACCCCCAGCCCTACTCACTTGTCTTACATCCAGGCCAGACTTACCTTAGTGATAGCTCATGTTGTTTCTATGGTTACAAAGCCCAAGCCACCACTGCTGCCACCACAGACCAAAAGGCACTCACGGTTAAAAACTGACCATGTCTGTGCACTGGACAGACTGGACCCACTGAGGCTCTGGCCTCCCAAGCGACCCCCTGAAGGCTGGATAGCACAACCCCAAATTGGGAGGAAGTTGGTGTCCACGGAGCAGACTTTAGCTAAAGACAAAGAGGAGAGAGGTAAGAGCTCCCTCTTCCTTTTTTATGACTTTTCCATGCAGTATCTCTGGATATGGCCCATGTGATGGAGCAGCCATCTAGTTCCCTGCAAAGCTGCAACCAGCTTAGCAATGCACCACCTTGCATTTGCTTTCCCTTCCTGCCTCACTTCCCTTTTTGCCTCACTGCTGTTTCCCTGGGATTGCACCCCCAATAGAGTGTTACATTATAAGATTTTGTTTCTGGTTCTTTTTTCCTAGAACTTCAGCTGACACACTAAATAAATATGATCTCTTCTTCCTTTGCCCCCAAATGGTACTTTTAACATGTCATTGATGATACTCTTTTCATTCTGCTTTGTGTTAAAGCTATTTCTGATGGATCCACCCACATCATTTGCTATGTACTTTATATGTAGTGGGCACTCAATAGTGCTATAGTTAAATGAAATTAAATTTATATCATTAAATTCAAGTCAATGAGTAAAAACAATCATTCTAGTATCAAAATATATTTGTCCCATTGGTCCCATGAACTATATTACCTTCAGAACTCTACTCCAATTTCTGCTTTTCTCAGAAGTATTGACACAAAACAATGTTTTGTTCCATTAGACCTCACTATAAATAGAAATATGAATACTTGCAACAACTTCGTGGGGATGCAGAAAGGCAGAGAAAACATGTGGCTAATTAAGGACTGGGCAGGGGACAGTTAATATTTCTAAATCCTTAATAGAATAACAGAGTTACCACCCCCTTGCCAGCATCATGACAACGTCCTCCTTCCACCTCTGTGTAAAGAGTACTTCTAGATGTTTCCAAACACAGCATGTTCTCATAAATCACAGTGGCATTAACTGAATCACCTTAGACTCACAATCTATCACTACAATGATAACAACAGGAAAAATATTACAAAATCCAATGCATTATTGATGCATTGTGTAACAAATGCCCATTCAGTAATTACACTCCCTCCTATTAAAAATGCCGGGTAGTGTAATTGGCAAGAATTAAAATGTTTGCTATAAAAATAAATTTGAGGATTTTCTCCTTTTTAAATTTTTATTGGAGTGTAGTTGATTTACAATGTTGTCCTAGTTTCAGGTGTACAGCAAAGTGAATCAGTTACACATATACATATAGCCACTCTCTTTTTAGATTCTTTTCCTGAGGATTTTCTGATTCAAATGCACTGTTGTTGTAACGTTGGGCATATTTATGCCAGGATACTTACAAGCACCATTACCTCAGCATAAGCAGTGATTCACTTGTTGTTTTTACCCACTCTCCATAACCCCCTTCCCATGCCTCCACCGCCAAATCCTCACTTGTGGCCCACTCTCTGTAGAGGATCCTTTTCTTATGGCCAGAGGCTTAGGGCATGGCAAAGTGAGTAACAACAAGTCAGGGTCCCAAAATGGGACAAAAACAGGGAAGATTTCCAAAACGCTGTACATGGCTCTCCAGAAAAGAGCATGGATAGAGCCACAGTGACAGGACAGCTAACGGACAACAGTCCTCCTCCCCTGAACTCGTGGTTTGGAGCCCCACAACCAACTGGGGTTCGGGGGGGATAATCTCCATGTGGAAAGGATTCATCGTGGCCACAAATCAATCTTAAACAGCCCACCCCACCAACATAAATGCTCTGGAAGGTCACATCCTCCCATCCAGACTTCACCCCACAGGTTGCCTTCTTGTGGTTTCCTTTGCCCTCTGAGTATGGTTCACTTTCATGCATTTCCCAGAATAATCATTTTGCAAACAGAAGAGCAGGTGATACAGTGTTCTGGGATCCTGAGAAAGCCAGGGATAGGGGCAGGGGAGGAGCAGCCTTTGAGCAAAGGAGGTTTCAGTTCCATGAGACATGTAGACACTTTCTTATTAACAGATAAACAGGACTTTTTAAAGTTTCATTTGGCTGAAAACATTATTTTGAAACAGACCCTTTCTACCATTTACAACTAGAAATGTTTTATTCCTAGACTCAGAAAAAGTGAGAGTAAAAGATAATTCCCTGGGGGACATTGACAACCTGGACCCTGTGAATGAAGATGAACTGGGTAAGGAGGAGCCTGGAAGATTTGCTCTATCAAGAACAGTTAAGGGGACTCAAGCACTGTTCTAGATTGAATTGGCTCTCCCAGAAAAGACATGTCTAAGTCCTCACCCCCAGAACCACAGAACGGGACCTTATTTGGAAATAGGGCTGTTGCAGATATAATTACTTAAGATGAGGTCATACCGGCATAGGGTAGACCCTTAATCTAATATGACTGGTGTCCTGATAAGAAAGGGAGAGAGACACAGAGGGAAGATGGCCATGTGAAGACACAGAGACACAGGGAGGATGCCATGAGAAGATGCAAGCAAAGATTGGAGTGATGCCATTACAAGCCAAGGAACTCCAAGGATCATCTGCCATCACCAGAAGCTAGGAGAGAAGCATGGAACAGATTCTCCCTCGGAAGGGTCCAACACCGCTGACACCTTGATTTCAGACTTCTACATTCTAGAACTACGTAAGAATAAGTTTCTGTTTTTTTAAGCCACCCAGTTCATGGTGCTTTGTTACAGCAACCATAAGAAACCAGTATGGATGCTGACCATGGAAAAGCTGTCTCCCCACATGAGAATGACTGCTACATAAAACAGGGTGTATACTACCTCTGTGTGGAGTCAGCAAGAAGAAACAGGATCACTGGTTGCAAGACACAGCTCAACATAAAAAGAATCATGTAGGGGCTTCCCTGGTGGCGCAGTGGTTGAGAGTCCGTCTGCCGATGCGAGAGACACGGGTTCGTGCCCCGGTCCGGGAAGATCCCACATGCCGCGGAGCGGCTGGGCCCGTGAGCCATGGCCGCTGAGCCTGCGCGTCCGGAGCCTGTGCTCCACAACAGGAGAGGCCACAACAGTGAGAGGCCCGCGTATCGCAAAAAAAAAAAAAAAGAATCATGTAACAATTAGAGCTGCTTACCTAACTGAGTGTGGACCACCCAGAAGTCCATGAGACCCTTCACTGTATTTTGACTGTTCCTACAGAATCTAGATGACATTTTATAAGGGCGATGGTACAAGGGGTTCATAGTTAAGATGATATTTTCACCTCTAAGATGTTTTAATTCTGTGTGGTTTTCACAGATATGGTTTACCACCATCCCCATCCTGATTCCCCAAGGAGAGCCATAGGGTTTAATGAGTCTCTGTACACCTGTACCTATTTGCCCTGAGGTGCTGGTGTATTATACATGTTTGCTAACATATTTGCATTTCTTATTTTGTTTCATGATGCTGGTAACAGAATGGGTATGCATTTCCTAAGAACCCACCCGTTTTGTTTTGTTTTGTTTTGTTTTGTTTTTTGACAGGAGGTAATGCTGTGATATGCTGATGGTAATGGGAAGTGGTGGCTGGCTTGCAGATGGATGATCAAGATTAAAAACAGAAAAAAAAGAAAAGAAAAAAAAAAGCTTTGCATCAGGACACAGGACGCTGTTTAATCCATGGTGAGAAGGCTTGTATGTCTTGTACTAACAATTACCTAAAACCAGTCAAGACAATTCCTGGCACTTTTTTGGTTGCTTTTCTCATCTTTGAAATAAAATGCTATTTGCATTCCTTAAAAATCTAAGCAGTGAGATGAGTAAAATGTCTTACAGTTAATGAGTTACATTTAAACCTGAGCAGCAACTCCGTGTGATCTCCAAGTCTAACAGACCAGGGAGGTCTTGTAAATGAAATTGCTATTCAGCAAACATGTGTCCTTGGCGGTCCCTATTGGAGGACAGTCAGTGGGAAAACAAAAACAAGGAAAACCAATTACTGCAATTTGTACACCAAGAAGGACTGCATTCGATCTATGCGTAGAAAAATTCCTGGGTACAAATGGAAAAATGGCACTTAAGTGGTTTCACCATCATTTTTACTGATGACTTTTCACAAGTATCAAAAGGCAGAGGATGAGAAGTGAGGGAAAAGGGCTTACGGTAACAGCAAGTTACTTCCAGCCTCTGGTTTGGATTACTCTACCCCATAACGACTACAGTGAAATGGGTTCTTTAGTTGATAGGAAAGAGAGTGAGAGATTGTTAATGATTAGTTAAACCAAGTGACTCTGTCCTCTGTTTCCACCCCAGCTGGATATTCTACAACAACTCAATTCTGACACTAACCATCCAGGGTTATTACCAAACTCCACAGACTTAAAAACTCAGCCCTCCACAAGAACACCCTTATTCCAGCTTCCAGACACAAGTTTCAGGGGTCCCCAGGCCACCCACATGTCTGACAAAATTGTTACAAATTTGGGGGTTCCCAGGACCCCCTCAGGTTCAATAATTCACTGGAACAACTCACAGAACTCCAGAAATTGCTAAGTTACAATTGCAGTTTATTACAGAGGGTCCACACAGGGCTGGGTCTGGGAGGGAGTCAGAGCCTCCGTGCCCTTCCCCTGTAGAATCAAGTACATCCCTGTGCCAGCACATCAGTGTGTTCTTTAGCCAGGAAGCTCCACTGAGCTTCAGTGGACAGAGTTTTTGTTGGCATTTGATTACCCAGGCATAACTGATTCAGTCATTGGCCACATGATTGAACTCAATCTCCAGCCCCCTCCCTTCCTCAGACGGTGAGTTGGTCCAAGGTTCCAACCTTCTGATCACGTGTCTGGTCTCTCTGGTGACCAATATCCATCTTGAAGCTAAGGAGGGATCCACCACAATTCACCTCATTAGCATTACCAAGGCACTCCTTCACTCAGGAAATTCCAAGGGTTTGTGAAGCTCTGTGCCAGGAACCAGGGAAAAACACCCCCAAATTCAATCACCGAGGTCGACCACTAAAGACCCAGTCCCATCCAATCTCTTGTGTTCACCACACACTTGACCAGCACAGGTGTTTTACAGGGAACCCAAGACATCTGGCCTCACCCCGTCCCTAGGCAGGGACGCACTCAGTTATTCTTCTATCTGATATAACCTTTTAAAAAATGTCATCAACTTGACCTCACAGTATCTTCTATAGTACTGTGCTAAATGCAAAGCAGCTGCCATCTGCAGTAGTAAGAGGAAAGGGACAGACAGAATCGTTGAGCCTGGGTTCTGTCATCAACTCTCTCTAGGCTCAAGTGAGGACAGACCTAGGAATGAAGCCCTGTGCTTGTTCTGTTAATAGACATATGGTTTTGGAAGAACTCAAATGTAAGCAGTTATTCCTCTTTACTAAAAACTCTGAAACCAATCACTAACATTTCGTGAGCACTTAAGCATTTTATATGTATTTAATTATTCAAGCCCCTCAAATATCTTATGAGATATTAACCAATCCCCTCTTGATGGACATTTAGATTGCTTCTGAAGTTTTTCTTAACAAAAGCAGTATTACAATGCAAAACAAGGGTAAACCCCAAGGTTTGGGTGTCATGAACCAAAACTTCAGCCACTTATTATTATCCCCATTTTATAAATGAGGAAACCAAGGCACAAAGAAAATAAGGATTATGGTTAAAATTTCAAAAAATATGAAAGATATTAAACGATAAGTTAAAATCCCCCTCCCTCTCTGACCCTCAGACTATTCACTAAAATTAATAACTATTAAAATTTCATTGTGAATCCTTCCTTATTTTAAGAATATCATTCAGTTAGGACAGTAAAATAGATGATAGACAGAGAGATAGATAGCTCTTTTCTTTATAAAAATGGAATCATAGTAAAATATATGTTCCTTTTTTACTTAATGTTATTAATTGGCTATTTCTCCATATAAGCACGTACAAATTTACCTTACTCTCCTTAACGATATATCATGATGTATTTAATCCATCCCCTCTTGATAGACATTTACATTGTTGCCAATTTTTTTCTTAGTAAAGCAATATTACAGTGAATGATGAGGGTAAACACCGAGGTCTGAGTATCATAAACCAGCACCTCATTTATCTCTCATCTCTCATCCAAAGCCGTGGTAGAATCACAGATACCCTCACAATACTGGCCCTGAGACAGCCTCAGAGTCTGTGCCCCAGCAGTGTTCACGAAGCTCTGCAAGAAGCATCTTGGGTCTGTGTTTCTGCTCAGTGCAGGAATGCAGACCCCAATCAGGGAGCTGTCCCTCCCACCAAAACAAAGTAGAAGGTAAAACTTCCCAGTATTTCAAAACAACAGAGAACACAGAAATAAAACACCCAAGCAGTTGGTCAAAACACAGAATACTTATATCAGAGGAAAGCCCAAAACCTGACCTGGACCTTCCATGGGGGGAGGAGCATCCTGAGGGGAAAGGGCAGGTACTTCAGAGTCAGGAGCCACTGCAACCCTGCCTTTTACCAGTGATCTGACCCGAGCATTAGCCCCATTTCCTGATGTCTAAAAGGCAAAAAGGAATAATAATTTGGGGCATACGGAGGAAAAATTTATGAAGAAATGTTACATAAAGTACTGTGATACCAGCTAATGATACCTTCCAAATATTCCCTCACATATGCCCAGGTAGCCAGAGATGTTTGTTATCATCTTGTCTATGCAACACTTCATTCAGGCACTTTACATCTGCAATCTGCTTCATCCTGTAGTAAAGATGAAAGTGGGCAAAACCTTCCCCAGTTTACCTATGGAGAAAGCATGGAAAAGTAGAGAAGTATGTAAGGGGCAGGCGGATATAGTTATAGCTGAAGGCACTTGACAAGGAGAACCAGAACCAGAATGCTGCTGGCTGCCAGCTCAGAGGGCTTTTTCTAGTCATTTACATCCTGTTTTTTGCTGTGGACATCAGCACATAATATAATGCCATGTTCTATCATCTCTGAACTGGAGTAAAAGATGTAGCAAAAAAAAAAAGATGTAGCAAAGTGTATCATTATCATGTACCCACTTTTGTGACTCTATTTTCCCCGTTTTCCTGTGGTGGCTTAATTCCCCTGGAGGCACTGTTTTCATTCTACAATCATTAGCTGCAGACATGAGTTGCAAGGATTAGAGAGCCACAGTCAATCTGCGTGATAGATGGTGGTCCTGTGTTCTTGCCTCTCCTGGCCGGGGCAGCTCATGTCCTGCCAGAACCAGACCCCAGAGCAGCAGGCTCCACATAAGAACAAATGAACCTCCATCAGCTTAATGCAGGGCATGATCCAAGGATACTGAGTGTTAATAGGCTGGATTCCCTCTCTGGAGAGTCTAAAGACAGGGATCAGAAGTGAAAGGATTAATAATGCTGAAGAGTTCCTAGGCACTTAGTACGATGATTCATCAGCTTTATAAAGCACTTAGCAAGACCATTGCAGAGTTAATATATACACTTTCAACGCAGAATGGCACAGAGCAAAAACATAGACTCAGACTTCAAAGAGCTGGTTTCTAGTCCAAGACCTGCCACTTTCTAGCTGTGAGAGCTCAGGCAAGTGTCTTACCTCTCTGGGCCACAGTTTACTTATCTGCAAAACGGCGATAAACGATACCTGACTTGTCTACCTCTGAGATTGTTGGGAGAATCAAGCAAGATCACTCACGTGACAGTGTTTTATGAACTCGGAGATACGACATAAAGTGGTTTCGATGACACAATGAGAGTGACGAATGATGGATCGATTGATTGATTGATTGATAGCGTCCTTCCTTCCCAGACCTACCACAGTCCTCATTATCATATTCATCGTTTTGGGTTTTTTTTTTTTTTTTTTTTTTGCGGTGTTCGGGCCTCTCACTGTTGTGGCCTCTCCCGTTGCAGAGCACAGGCTCCGGACGCGCAGGCTCAGCGGCCATGGCTCACGGGCCCAGCCGCTCCGCGGCATGTGGGATCTTCCCGGACCGGGGCACGAACCCATGTCCCCTGCATCGGCAGGCGGACTCTCAACCACTGCGCCACCAGGGAAGCCCCATATTCATCTTCTGTGAACAGAAGAATCACGATTAGACTTTTGTGAAACAGATTTACTCCTCACGTTCTTTCTATAAATGAGTTTTAGGTAATAATCCTGCACTGAACTTTCATAGCGGGAAGAGACTAGATTCCAGAATTCCCCACTTTTCCAAGACCCAGTCAAGAGGCAATGGGAAGTTTGACGCCGTGTCCTCTCGGCTAAAGGTCAATGTCTGTGAGCAACTAGTAAGTTCAGGCATATCTCTCTTTCCCGTGCTAAATTTTCAATTAAAAGGACTTGTCATCAGAACCATTAGCTTTGAAAATTGGTTTGCTGAGCCTGACTCCCTGGCTTGATCGGCAATATTTTGCAAATTTAAATGTAATTTGCAGAATTGCAAGTATACTTTTATTTCCTGAAGTCTGTAAAGAAGACAAATGTCCTTGTTCTGGGAAAGAATCACAGGCACTATAAAATTTCTTTTTTTTTCTTACTTGTTCTCACCACAAAAAAGAAATGATAATTATGTGTCATGAAAACGGTATTGGCTAACACTATGATGGCAATCATATTGCAATCTATAATTGCAATCATATTGCAATCTATAGCACAGGGAACTCTACTCAATGCTCTGTGGTGACCTAATTTATCAGATCAGCACGTTGTACACCCCAAACTTACACAATGTTGTATGTCAGTTACATCTCAGTAAAATAGCTATATGATAGATTGATAGGTAGATGGATAAATAATCAACAAACAACTTAATCCCTGGGACCCATGATGGAAAAGAAAACTATGTTGCAGAGGTGATCAAGTTAAGGATCTTGAGATGGAGAGACTGCCCTGCCAGTATTATCCAAGTGAGCCCTAGATATAATCGCATGTGTCATATAAGAGCAAGGCAGCAGATTTGACACAGACATACAGAGGAGAAGGCAGTGTGACCAGGCACAGAGGCTGCGATTGGAGTGATGCAGCCATGAGCCAAGGAAGGTCCCAGCCACCCAGCTGGACGAGGCAAGGAATGGTTTCTCCCCTAGAACCTCCTGAGGGGACACAGCTCAGCCAACACCTTGATTTCAGTTTAACTACACTGATTTCAGACCTCTGGCTTCTGGTACTGTGAGAGAGTAAATTTCTGTTGTTATCAAGTTGTGGCCATTTGTTACAGCAGCCACGGGAAACTCATACATTGATGTTAGGAATCAATAATTCCAGGGTAATCGGAAAGATGTGCAATTATAAAAATCAAAGAAATTAAATATACTGTACATACTACTATTAAAATTAAGTTGAAACTATCAATATGAACTCGTGGATTCTTAAACAAGATATTGCATTGACTCTAAGAGTTACCTTTTCGGTTAGCCTTTTACTGAAGTGTAATTAACATATAGCATTGTGTTGGTTTCCGATGTACAACATAATGATTCAATGTTTGTCTGCACTGTGAAATGATCACCGCAAGATGTCTAGCCAACATCTGTCACCTTACATGGAGTTGACCCTTGAACAATACAGGGTTTAGGGACGTCAACCCCCCACACAGTCTAAAATCTGTGCATAATTTTGCAGTCGGCCCTCTCCTCCACAACCATGGTTCCACATCCCTGAATTCAACTAACCATGTACATCTAGTACTGTAATATGTATTTAGTGAAAAAATTTGTGTATAGGTGGACCTTGCAGTTCAAATCCATGTTGTTCAAAGGTCAACTATGGTTACAAAAATGTTTTCTTGTGACAAGAACTTTTAAGATTTATTCTCTTAGCCACTTTTCAATCTGTAATACAGATTAGCTATAGTCACCATGCTGTACATTACATTTTATATGTTTTTACTTATTTATTTTATTTTTTTAAGTTAATTTTTATTGGGGTAGAGTTGCTTTACAATGTTGTGTTAGTTTCTTCTGTACAGCAAAGTGAATCAGTTATACATATACATATATCCCCTCTTTTTTGGATTTCCTTCCCATTTAGGTCACCACAGAGCATTGAGTAGAGTTCCCTGTGCTATACAGTAGGTTCTTGTTAGTTATCTATTTTATACATAGTAGTTGTATATATGTCAATCCCAATTTCCCAATTCATCCCACCCTCCACCCACCCCTTGGTGTCCATAAGTTTGTCCTCTACATCTGTGTCTCTGTTTCTGCTTTGTGAATAAGTTCATCTGTACCATTTTTCTACTTTCCACGTATAAGCAATATTATATGATATTTGTTTTTCTCTTTCTGACTTACTTTACTCTATATGACAGTCTCTAGGTCCATCCACGTCTCTGCAGATGGCACAATTTCATTCCTTTTTATGGCTGAGTAATACACCATTGTATATATGTACACATCTTCTTTATCCATTCCCCTGTTGATGGACATTTTGGTTGCTTCCATGTCCTGGCTATTGTAAATAGTGTTACACTGTTTGTGGGACTGTAAATTGGTACAGCCACTATGGAGGTTCCTTAAAAAACTGAAAATAGAACTACCATATGACCCAGCAATCCCACTCCTGGGTATATACCCAGAGAAACCCATAGTTCAAAAAGATACATGCACCCCAGTGTTCATTTACTTATTTATTTTATATAAAGTATTATTCTTCCTTTAACAGATATATTAACCCTAAAGACTAATGCAACTCTTTCTCATTCCTCTGACAGAGTAGAGTGTTAGGGGACAGGAGGTTGGCTGTTCCTGGTTGTTCAGTTCCTTGGGGTCCAGGGTGGAGCCCATGGAGGGCGGGAGGGGGTCACAGAGGTGAGACCAGTGAGGAGAGTCATGTGCCGTGTCCTGCAGGAGAGCCGGAGCCAAATTGGAAATGGATGTCAGACCAAGCTGTCAACCCTGAGGATTTAGCCAGCAATGGAATAAAGACAATGGACCAAAAAGGGACATCGAGCAATGAGAATATGTCCCAGCGTCACTATCTATGGGACCACCTTATCAATTGCTAGCATCCATTTGCCAATGTGCGCCAGGATGACCTAAGTGAATTAAGATGATGTAATACTTTGTGAGTTGCATGACTCCAGAAATCTGCTCATCTAAATATTTTAAAATACCTTGTTTAAAATGTGGTTCTTTACTCTATAATATGGAATCGAAAAGGTACAGTGTGGGACTAGCAATTATCTGATCAATCTCCCTGCCTATAGGCAGTCTTCCTTCATTTATTTCAAGCAGACAAAGGTCTATCCTTAAGAAGTCTGAAGAAGACAAACTCACAGCTTCCCCAGGTAATTTTCCTATAAATTTAATCATGTTTACCAAAAGAGACTTCTCCTGGGATTGTGCTTCCCAGTTCTAAAATCACCAAGCCCATATTTGCCTTCCCTCCTCCATTTTTTCTTGATCTCTGCTATATTTTCCTAATGACCCCTTCCCATGTAGCTCTTCTAACACACTAAATTTGCTTTTTACTTCCAGTGGCATCAAAATAGATATTATACACTTAAAGATGTATGTGCCAGAGACTATGTAAACAGCCAAGTCTAAACTTGACTTGTTTATCAGGCAGGAAGACAGAAGCTCCCTGGCACCTAACTCAGGACATGTGCACAATTAGAACCAAAAGTGCACTGTACCCAGTCCAGCTGGACACATGCCATGGCTTAAGCCAAGAAAGTGAGCATTGGAGCCCCATCCAGACCTGTAACACACGAGCTCTTACAAGGAGGCTCAGCACTAATCTCCCCTTCTGGCAGGTCACAGTCCTTATGCCAAGCATTCCAATGACACTCCTTTTCTGGTCCTTCCTCAAAGAAGGAGCTGGGGATACTGCCAAGAATCACATCTTGCATCTGAAAGATGGATCCCAGAGACATGTGTGCACTGATACCAGGGTTGGGTCTTACGGTGCTAAACTTCCAGATTCTATTTAGAGGAAGGAAAGCTGCTTCCAGCTTCCCAATCACCTTCCTGTCTCCCCAGTACTCTCTCCCCACAAACACATACACACACATGTAAGGTCATGGACAAATGTCTATTAGCCTCCTGGAGGAAGTGTGACACTGTCTGCAAGACTACAGAGGTTCCATTTGTATTTTGAATTGTTTTATTAGGGCAAGAATTTGTTACAAGTGTAGCATACACATACACATGTGACATATCCCTGGTAGGCATTCCCTCTGTTGCACAGATTCATTTATCCAACAGAGCGCTGGTATCCTTAGGAATCGAAGTAGTTGTGGCATCAGTAGTAATAGCTAATAGCTACCATTTATTAACTGCCTCCTATGTATTAGATATTGTTCTGAGTGCTTTACATCCATAATTTCCAATCATCACGTTCACACTTTGACTTGAGTTTTTGCTTCTTCTTCTACTGATGCTGAAATGGAGGCTCAGAGAAGCTTAGACACATGATCAAAGTCACACTGCTCACCAGCAGAGACAGAGCCAGGATGCAGGTCCAGCTCCATTCTGGTCCAATGCCTGGGCTCTTCACACTGCGCCACAACCAACCCCTTCTCACAGTGAGAACAAGGTGGAAAAAGGAATGTGGGTTCCAAGTCCAACCTGTCTGTTAACTAAATCTCCTTGGATGTAATTTATGACCCCAGTACTTGGTTGAAATAGAGTTGGCCTCTTTTATGACTTTTTTCTCGCTTGCAGGCATTTTGGCTCTCTTCTCTGAGTGCTTTTCTCTTTTCTTAATCTACTTGTAGCATGAGAATATTTGCACATATAAATAACACCCCCTCATTTGCATCTTACCAAGACACAAGTCAAAATGCTCTTGCGTATATTATCCATCTTCCACTCTATGTTCTCCTCTGCTTTGCCAGTTCCATGTTTTCTTTTTCTTTTTCCTTTTTCCAATGCAGCCATGTAGGATAAATAATACACTTGCTCTACAATTGAAAATTAATCTGAAAACAGAGGGCTAAGTCGTACAGTATGTGAGGAGGACAGGTCCCGGGGAACATTTCATCTCCCTCCTTATATTAAATGGTTTCACCAGATGTTATGAATGTGAGGATATAAACTTTAACCCCCAGAAGTCTGAGTTAATAAAATTTTTTTAATTAAAAATAACAGAATAAGGGCTACTGTAAGTGGGAAAAATTGCCAAGCTATAGACTATGTTATTTAATAATAGGCTCTACATCTCCAGATTATCATTAATTTTATGAACCTAGACACTTTATAAAACATTGATCTATTTAATAGTCTTCTTCTCTCTACCTGAAACAATCATACTCTCTTCCCTGCTCTACTTTTCCCTCCCCTGGCTAATTTCACTCATCCTTTGGGGCTCATGTTAACTATCACTTTTCCAAGAAGTCTATAGACTCCCCAGGTCTGGGTTAGAAGACCTGCCTATGGACCCACAAAGCACTGTATTCTCCCCCCATTATAGCCCTTTAAGTCCTCACTCACAGTCCTTTCCACTCTTACTCGTCACCAAATCCTAGACGATACGCATGTCCATGAAGATAAACCACCCACGTGATGATACATCCAGCAATGTGATCTTGAAGTTCATGGATCTCCCTAACTCTGCTCATTTACTCCACTGCATTTGGACCACCCATCCTCATGGCCACACCTGGTTTTGTCATCACCCAAAAATCTTGAACTCCAATATGTTACTCTCTGGCCATTCTGCTAGCCTTTAAGTTCCCGTAGTTTCTCATTCCTACTACACTTACTCCCTGGCCTTACAGAGTATTCTAGTCTCTTGGCTTCTCAAACTTTTGCAGTCAGCAGTACTTTTCCTTCCCATCCAAGTCTACATCCCTGAATAGGTTACCTGAACTATCTTGTCTGTTAACCTTGATTACCTTGCATTGTTATCTGTCTACCACATTACTTAGGAATATTCCAACCCTGAGTCAACCCTCCAATCCTCCTTCTCCATCCCTGTATCCACCAGCTGCACCACTGACAAAAATCAGGCAGCTCTCAGGATTGGTTCCGCTACATATTCTTGGCTTCAAAATTCATCTGAGCTCTAACACCAACCAGCAAACCTTTGACTTGTCCTTGGTCAGTCCCTTTTTCCATTCTCTGCAATAATTATTCCAAATGTTTACCATTCTCTTTCTATCCCTTAGATTCCTTTCTTTCAGTGGATGATCTTACCTCATTCTTCATCAGTGAAGCTGAGGTTATGAAGTGTGATCTTCCTCATCTTTTCTCACAATTATCTGTTAATTTATTTACACCCATATCAGTTTTGATTCCTTCCCTCCAACCTCAGAAGATGTGGTATCCTTCCACCTAGGACCTTGCTCTTATCTCCCTGGACATGATCTCCTCCAGAAACCTCCATAACTTACCCCCCATTCCATGAAGAACATGAAAGAAACAAAAAACAATATACCAGCCTTCAAATAATTTAAAATCTGCTTAGAAAGACAAGGTGGAGAGACATTGGGCCAAATAATAAAGCAGATGAGTAAAATCCTCAGCCTAGTATTGTCTCATGAATCTACTACCCAATCATAAAAAGTCAACACTGAAAAGGACTACAAGGTCATCAAATGCCTCTGTTCCAGGCAGGCATCCAACTAAATGGACCAAGAAAGATAGTTGTCTCATCGCCCATTAAAATGCTCCAGAGATGGAAATTCCAACAAGTTTCCATTCCAAATTGGCAGTTGAACTTCCCCCAGGAGCATTCAGAAGAGATGTATTTTGACGGTGAGCCAAACCTTTCAATTGTCTCCTATTTCTTAAAATGCCTCATTCAAAAAGACCACAAGGCAATCAACTAAAATTACTTTCTGGAAATGAATAACGTGAAACTCTGGGAAAGTACAGTCAGCCCCGGGACTATCAGAGTTACAATAGATAAATTTCTTCTTGGAGGACTTGAAGATAACTTACAAGAGTAGGGTGATCTTTGCCTGGTATCTGAGAGTAACCATATCTGGAGAGTGAGACATACACGCACACGTGTGCACGTGCACGCACACACACACACGCACACACACATGCACACACACACGCACACACACACAGCTTACTTTGCCCCAGCCAGAATCTCTGATGTCCTTCTCTCCCTTCCTCTGCTTTTTCATTTCTCCCTGGGAGACTCAGTCTGAAGCTTTGATATTTGCCCAGCCTGCTTGATGGAAGTCATCCAACTTCCATCAGTGACTGATAAAGGCCTTGCAACAAGGTCATTATTCCTGGACAGTCAGCCAAACCCAATGCAGCAGTCACAAGGCTGATGCTCTCTATTAGCCATGGAGTAACTCCACTTTTCCTCTAGCCTACAGCATCACAGATGCGAGACACAGCGAGACACTGGAACCTAAGAGCGAGGACCACTGCACAGGGGCAGCCAGAATCCCCCAAAGAAGATTCCTGCCAGTGAATGTGAGACCATCTGTAATAGTCATTAGTAAAGTAAAGCCATGTTTTAAAGCTCCTGCTTATACGATTTAGCCAAACTTTATGTCCAAGATATATAGCCCCCAGATTTTCCACTCCTAAAATAGTCTTCCTTCTTGGAAGGATTTAGTCACTGAAATACATGAAGAAGGCTTGAAGTTATTGGGAAACAGTGTGGTGGTATGTATTAAAGGGCAGGGAACCCAATTAAGGACAGGACTGAGAACCTGGACCTGTCTCCACCACTAATGTACGTACAACAGTGACCAAGTTGGAGTTCTCTGTATCCGTGACCACAAAATAAAGAAAAATAAGGAACACAATGCAGGTAACTAGAAGTAAATTATATATATATATATATATATATATATACACACACACATATATATAATTCATATATAATATATGTGAATATATATACATATATATCCATGACATTATTACTGCTGCACATGTATAAAATGGACCTTACGTTTAATAAAAAGAACTAAATAATTTGATGACTAAATTTATTCATTTCAAATCATCTGCTCCTTCCATCAACTTTGAGAAGCATCATGGCATGAAAGGAAAGAGTACTATATGGGGAGTCATCTAAATTCATTTCACCAGTGAGAAATCCAAGACCCAGAGAAATTAGATGACTTATCCAAGATCTCACAGCTTTTAAATGGCCAAGTCCAAATTCCAGCCCAGGTCTTCTGATTCCAAAATATGGTTCATTCTCTACGAAAGGAAAATGCTGCAGGTTCTGCACAACTTATCACTGAAACTTACCAGTTATTGCCCCTCCTAGAATATTCTTCCAAATTACAACACCACATGGATCTTGCTGAGCAAATTCTATATCAAATTTAAAGCCTCCCTGACTTTAAAGCTCTACCTGTTTGAACAGGTTCAGTGTCTCCAGTCTCAGTACTAAATATATGGAATTCTGTACAATTTTTCGGTTTGTATGACAGCTATTCAAAAAGAACAGGGCTCAGAGGAATTGCTGGTACAACAGGTGTAGTTTGGGATTTTGCAAGGAGCTCAGTACCCTATTAGAAATGTGTATTTGGCATTACCTATGACTGTTTTGCTATGGTCTTTAAGAAAAAAAGGCCACTTTTCTAGACCATAATGGTCAAAGAGTTCTCTATGGAAAGAGTTTTAAACAAAATACTGTTGGGCAGATATAGATCACCAACTTACATGAAGTTCTTTGGAATATAATTACCTATTAAAAGGAATGGATTAAAGCAGTGTTGTCCAATACAAATATAATGCAATTAATTTCATATCTTCTGGTAGCCACAATTTTAAAAAGTAAAAGGAAATAGGTGAAATTAATTTTAATAATATATGTTATTTAAATTCAGTGCATCCAAAATATTATCATTTCAACATGCAATCAACAAAAAAATTATTAACAAGATAGTTTACATCCTTTTTATTTTCATTCTAAGTCCTGGAAATCTGGATTAGCCACATTTCAAGTGCTCAATACCCACATGTGGCTAGTGGCTACTGTATGGAACAGAGCAAGGTTAGAGAAATCTATTCATTCAAGGGGATGCTCATGGTGTGTTTTTAGGGGGGAAGTGTAAGGTAGAGGATATTAGATAGTAAGAGTTCATGTTTAAGGGGAAAAAGGAACCTACACATATCAGGTGTATTTATGTAGGCTTGGATAAGTATGAAGAAAGATGTTAAAGAGTATATGCATCAGGCTTTTATACGATTTGAATGGGCTGGGTGGTAGATAGAATATTACTAGCTATTTTACATACATCTTTGTATTGTTTCACCATTACAATGAGTCTGTATTACTTTTTTACTTTGTCTTCAATCTACCAAATAGATTGGCAAAAGTTGGGGGGCAATGGGTTTAAGAAGAGGAGAATTTTAGTTGATATAACAATCAGAGCACAAGCTTTCAGAAAGAAAGCAAATTAAAGAAATTTTATATTTAACTCAACACACTTAATGGCAAAAACAAATCTGTTTGGAGATGATGTAGAAAAATAATAAGTTGTTACTCGAACTTTAGAATCAAAGAATATTGGAGAATCAGAAGTCAACTCCTCCTCCTGCCCCATCAAAGAAATTCTTCCACCTCAGCTTGAAAGGAAAACATTTGGTGTCTTACCAGATATAGCCAGCGCTAAAAGGTCACTCCTTTGCCAGGAATCCCATTCCAAACCAACTGCCTTCCTAACCCAAGTTTCTCTTCACATTTCAAATGAAAACACCAGAATTTAACAAGTCAGTTAATAGCAGGAAGAAGTAAAAAGACATTGTCCCAGTCAGACCAAGGCCAAAGGCTGCTTTGAGAAATGGATAGTGGACGGCAGGGTATCAATATAGTTCTGAAGGTAGATGAGGATCACCAAGCCCAAACCCATCCCAGCAGAGAGGGGCCAGGCAACGGCTAGAGAAAGGAGTTCAAGGAGGGCTCAGAGTAGATCCCCAAGATCACCCTCACCACTACCCCTTGACAAATCTTCTGCCTATTCCTGTAATTCATCAAATTATGGCTTAATCTTTGCACACGGCAAAGTAAAATGGAAAACTGTGTCAATAAAAATGCTGACAAAAATACGGCCTAAAACATACACCTGGATGATTCAGAGAAATTAATTGGAAACAAGAGTTGGCTAAATAACTGGTTCTCCATTCCACTGAGGTTAGGAAAGCAGGTCCCTTAAAAACAAGATAGAATGGAAGCCTTAAACTTCTTTTAAAAAATAAAATCTTAATAATAAAAGAAAGAAAGCATGACAACTCTTTTCCCATTCAGCTGAAATTATTTTCCATAGTCCTTTCCTGAAGATTATTCTCCACATCCTGCTGTAATCAACATAAGAGACTTGCACTTACAAATCAACTCATCCATGAGCCATATCAAATGATGAGCTAATGCCTTTTGCTCTGGCAGACTCTCTTACTAACATGTGAAAGAGACTCCCACAATGACTCAATACCAGAGTTCTGAAAAGAATAAATCAGCAGACACTGGTGACTTTTTTAAAAAGTCAGCTGTGGGACTTCCCTGGTGGTGCCGTGGTTAAGAATCCACCTGCCAATGCAAGGGACACAGGTTCAAGCCCTAGTCCAGGAAGATCCCACATGCCATGGAGCAACTAAGCCTGTGCACCATGACTACTAAGCCTGTGATCTAGAGCCCACAAGCCACAACTACTGAGCCCGTGTGCCCCAACTACTGAAGCCCACACGCCTAGAGCCCGTGCTCCACAACAAGAGAAGCCACCACGATGAGAAGCCCGCACACTGCAATGAAGACCCAATGAAGCCAAAAATAAATAAATAAATAAAAAATTTTTAAACTCCCTAAACCAACCACTTGAGAGTAAAGGGCAGCCTGGGACATCCATCATACTGAAATAAATGCAACACCACCCCGTGACGGCATGGTGTGAGGCACAAGGAGAGGGGAACACTAAGGGTCTCTGTCCTCAAAGAGCTTCAGTTCAACCAGAGCCCTCAGATGGACGAACATGGAAAGTCAGCTCTAGCAATCCCTGAAATAGGCCAAGTAACAAGTGGGGTTGGCTGGGGACAGTCTCAGTGTGTTGTCCCACCATAAAGATTAACAGTCTTCCTTCCCACCCTCCCAAGAAAAAAAAAGCTCCCTCTGCTTAAATAAATAAAGTCAGCTGTATGGAATCAAGGTCTAAGGAAAGGAAGCAAGGAAAGAAGAGACAGACAGAGGACATGGATAAAGCATGATGGGTGGAAATGAGTAGTGAGACATGTAACAGAGCTTCAGTTTGCTATTTGCAGTTAATCATAGCTCTCTGATGCTATAAGTCCCTATTCCAGAAAAAAAAAAAAAAAAGACAGCAGAGTGGGAAGACCCTGAATTTACCTTCTCCCACAGACATCAAAATTACAACTACTTACAGAGCAACTATTTATGAGAATGTCCTAATGATTAGCAGAAAAGAGTTCCCACAACTAAAGACACAGAAAAGGAACCAGAACAAGATTAGTAAGGGGGCAAAGATCTAGTATAGTCAGGACCCACACCCCAGGTCAGCGCCTGACACATGGGAGGAATATCACAATCATACATGCCCTCCCCAAGAAGCTAGGGGTCTGAGCCTCACATTCAGCTCCCCATCCTGAGGTCTCCCATTAGGAAAATGAAACCCTAGAATGTCTGGCTTTGAAGGTCAGCAGGGCCTGCATGTGGACAACCAGAGGGCTATAGGAAACAGAGACATCACTCTTAAATGTGCACACAAAATCTCACACACTCCAAGGCCAGTGCAGAAGCAGTAGTTTGAAAGGAGCCTGGGTCAGACCCACTTGCTGATCTTGGACAGCCTCCTGGTGAGGCAGGAGGCAACTGGGACAACCCCCCCCCCCCAAGGATGGAGACACTGGCAGCAGTCATTTCGGGGAGCTTGTTCTACAGTGATAACACAAATGGTAGCAAGCCACAAGTTTTGGAATCCTCCCTCTAGCCTATAAGCATCAGGGACATGGCTCCACCCACCAAGAGGCTGGAACCAGCCCGGAGCCCCTCTGGACTGTGCAGACAACTACAAAAGAAGCGTAACTCACCCTCCAGCAGACCTGCAGCCATTGCACAAGACATGGCCTTGTAGCAAACCACGGTGGGGTTCATCCCTGCCTGCCAGTGTGCTCACAAAAGTATAAACCTCCAGTCATACAATAAGCAAGCCATGGAGATGTAATATACAGCATATGGAATATGGTCAATAATATTGTAATAACTTTGCATGGGGACAGATAGTTACCAGACTTATCGTGGTGATCATTTCATAATGTATGAAAATGTCAAATCACTATGTAGTACACCTGAAACTAATATAATATTGTATGTCAACTATTTCGATAAAGAGAGAGGCAGAGAGAGAGAAGTTCAAGAGAGTGTGCAAATAAAAACATTCTAGATATATATTGCTTAGGGAAAAAGCATTGTCATTGTCTTTTGGAGTCTCATGACTGTCTCTTCCAGTGTCTCCCTTTGGTAGCATTTGAGGCATTTTAAGACTTCCATGATGTCAAAACTTGATGGTAATGTGATTTATTCCCAATATTCCTTGATTCCCCTAGTAGCTCATTATGAATCCATCATATATTAACTTGTCTAACGTCTTGGACTTTTCTGTAATCTCAATCTGTGATGTGTTTTAGAGAATAATAGTTCCATATAATAGAGTCAGTGAAGACTTTGCTTGTGTTTGTCCTTAAAGCTGTTTCTCTCAGGCTTTAAGGGTTGCCTCTAAATTCTGTTACTGTGAAACTTACCATCAAGCCCATGTTTGTGCTATGTTTGCTCCCTTATAGTTTTCTTAACTTCTAGTGTTCCACCCTCAACCTGTACATACAGGACAGCCAGAAAAACAGACAGATTGGACTGTTATTATTTCTGCCTGGAAGGGTTTCACAGTGGATGATTTTCTACCAGAAAAAAAAAAAAAAACAAACTTTAAAAGCCTTAGCCTCACATTAAGTCTCCACTTTATATCAAGGTATGAGGTCGATATGGAACTTCCAGGAAAGAATATAAATAGAAAAGTGACAAGAAACATGGAACCTATTTAACAAATTGTTTGCTAGACTAAGAGCTTTAATCACCTGTCCCTAGATCTTTATCTTCTTACCTCCTACCTATCCTCTGGTTTAAGATTCAGTATCACTTCCCCCAGAAAGCCTCCATGACCCACCAGGTCCAGGTTGTAAGCTCTCAAGGGCCCCTATAACACCTTCTCACTCGCCATTTCATCATTATATTATAGTTGCCTTTTATTTATCTGTACCATGTTCCCTGAACCAGACCATAACTCCCATGGCAGTCTTGGTTTCAGACATTATGTCCAGTGCCCATCACAGTGCCCCCAGACAGTGCAATAAATAGGTGAGAAATGCATGGATGAGCCATTTTATCATAAATAACAAACTTTTTGACTGCATTAACAGAACAATGTAATGTGCATCCTTAAAAATGTATAAGCCATGTGTGACCAGGTCCCATATGAAGCCTCCATCACACTATCCACTCCCCTTACAGCAGGGCTCAACACCTCAATATACCCCCAAAATTGATTAAAATTCATCCTTCATTAATAAAAATGAATACTGTATTGAAGAGTTCATAGGAAGACAAGGAATGAGGTTTACATTCTCATACCATAAGGAAAATTTTCTTTAAAATCCCCTGCATACTTTTCTATTCTTTCCCATGAAGTTCTCCTAATAGCCACATCACCCATCTTCTCTTCTCACGGCCCCCTTTCCAGCCTCGGAAGCCCCCTGGACACAGCCCCCTTCCTCTCTCAGCCCTTCCTCAGCTTCTGTCCAAATCCATGCTTTAGGTAGCAAAGATTCATTCCAACTTGCATTTGCCCCATCATCACCCAGCCCAACAAATAAATGCTTCACCTTGGGATCCACCCTCATTAGAAAGCTGAACTATATATCAAAATTACATAAGCTTCCCCTGAAACCTACTTATAGATTGCAAGTTCATAGAGGGTAGAGATCATGTCCACTTAACCAGTCAGACAAATTCCACATCCGATCAACCTTCTTGGCTTCCACTCCTGAAAGATTTGACAAAAAGATCTTTCCTTTTATTCTATGTATTCTGTGATCATCACCTGTCCACTCAGAAGTGGGAGGGGACAGGGGTTTCAGCAGAAATTGTTTTTAAATACATTTCAAGAACCTTGAAATACCTCTTACCAAGTGGGCATCAAATACTTTGAAAACTAATCATCTCAGTCAAGGTTCAATCAGAAAAGCAGAAGAAGTAGGAGCTTATATTAAGAGATTCATTACAAGAAATTACCTATGCAGTTGTGGGCACTGGCTGAGCACACCGATATCCCTAAGGCAGTGAGTCAGGAAAGAAAGATCTCAGCGTTACCGAACTCAGGTCGGGCTGCTCACCGCTAAAAAATCAATGCTCGAGAGAGAGACAAATGTTGGTAGAAAGGAAAGATGCTTTTAATCAGAATGCCAGCAATCTGGGGAGATGGTGGACTCAGTGTCCCCCAAAAACCATCTCCGAAGATTCTGCTCGGCCATGAAAGTTTTTAAAGGGAAAAGGGGAAGTAATCTCAATCAGGGGGTCAGGGTCATTACCGTGAGATAGGGGGTCAGGGTCATTACCGTGCCCCACTGTGTGCGGGCTTGTGTGCAGGCTTGTTGACGCCTTGTATCCTCCTCTAGATATTATCTTGTTCACACAGTTTAGTCACACAGTTTGGGAGATTACTAAAGGGGAAGCTAGGGAAGAGATCTAGTCATCTGTTAATCACTTATTCTTCACTTCCACTTACTTGATCTACGGAGAGAACCAACAGCTTAGGCAAGGTATTGTGTGATCAAAAGATTTGAAAGGTGTGCTTGGGCCAGAGGTGAGTGGAGCATGGGGGGGAGGGGGGGACCTGGTTAAAGGTTAGTGACAAGACCAAAGGGGTCTCCCGCAGAGAGCTCTTTCCTGCCCAAAGCTGCTTACGTGGGGCTGGAATCCACAGGCACAGACTCAAGCTGTCATCCAAGAGCAGAATTCCTTCTTCCCCTTGGGAAGCCGCAGCCCTGCTTTTAAGGCCTTCTACCTGATTCAGTCATGTCCCCCGCAGGTGATCCAGCATGATCTCTCTTAGTTAAAGTCACTTCCTTGGGGGCAACATGATAGATAATTATATCTGCAAAATGCCATCACAGCAAGACCTAGATTAGTGTTTGTTGAATAACTGGGGACAGTAGCCTACACAAGTTGACACATCAAAGAAGCCGTCACACCATAGTAAACGCAATAAGAAGAAGAAGATGCACCTGTGGATCATTCCAGGCCACACACTTCACATACGTTATCTCTTCTACTTGTCACCATCACTCAATGTGACATCACAATTAGGGTTAAAATGCCATTGGGAAGGCAGCAGCTTGTACAATACTCTGATACATTTTAGAGTTATTAGCCAAGTGCTCTCTGTTAGTACAGACAGGAACATGAAGGGTGGAGAGGAAATTCCTCCTCCAGCATCTAGCGGAAAACGTGACAAAAGGCTCCTGGTTGGTGCCCCTGTACCCCATCCACCAGGGCCCACCTCCCACTTCCTCATTCAGGGACTGTTCATCAAGGGACTTCAGGGGCCAAAGACTTAGTACAGAAATTTAATGCAGACCAGGGTTTCTCGGCTGCATCATTACTGACGTTTGGGGCTGAAGAATTCTTTGTTGAGGTGCTGTCCAGTGCATAGATAGGACATTTAGCAGCATCCCTGGCCTCTGCCCACTAGCTGCCAGTAGCAAACCCCCTCCCTCTAGTTTTGACAACCAAAAATGTCTCCAGGTGATGCCAAATGCCCCTGGATATGGGGAGGAGGGAGAGCAAAATCCTGTTGAGGACCACTGGTGTAGACCAAGAGTTCACACAGATGACACCTGCAAGGAAAGTGTGGAGGCTACAACGTGATCACTCCAAACTAGAGGTCAGTGGTCTCTCTCCAGGAATGCACCCGTTATTTGGGAATACAGTGTACTCTCGCCTTCAGGCATACTCTGCTCCCTCAGCTACCTGTCCTCTTTGCCTGGATAATTTCCAATTGTCTTTCAGACTCTCTGAGCACCTCAAGTCTGGGAAAGGTGCCCCTCCCATGTGTCCCCCACAGAGGCATTCATTGCCTGGTCTCCTGCCTGTCTCCCCCACTAGATGTATGTTCCATTCCAGCACTAGCTGTGTCTTACTCAGCACTCCATCGCCTACGCCTATCACAGTGCCTAAGACTGGTGCTCAATTAATACTCTTTTCTTGATAATACTAAAATCTAAATTTTATTACCTTTTTACCCCGTGCCAGGCACTGTGTTAAGAAAGAATGAAAGGGTAACTTGTTAATGAGGAATGAATGAATATTGAATGGGAAACCTGATATAAGCTACATGTTATCCATCATGGTCAGAATTATACTAATTATCTCAATACTGAGCATATTCCTAAATATGCAATGCAAAGACTAACAATTTGTAAAGAATTCGTACC
Organism: Phocoena sinus; assembly: GCF_008692025.1. Classification (NCBI taxonomy): domain Eukaryota; kingdom Metazoa; phylum Chordata; class Mammalia; order Artiodactyla; family Phocoenidae; genus Phocoena; species Phocoena sinus. The sequence continues at coordinate 165,472,334 of NC_045763.1, read as the reverse complement.
CTGCTGTGATATTGTGATTATAATAAATATATATTTGGGTCATCCTTCAGGGTTCCTGGCTCAGCTCCCAAAACCCTTGGAATTTCCTGAAAAATAAGAGAAATGGGATCACTTTTTGTTATAATATTTTGTCCTTTGTCCTCATTTCTTGAAATCCCTTCAGAGCCCTCAAGGTGAAATGGGTATCACGTTATCAGCCCCTTTCCACCACAATTGAGTTTATGTTAATGAGGGGACTTTGGGAAATCACCTAAGAATGGGGGCTGGTTGCCAGGGGAACCAACCTGAATAGATGGTTGGAATTTTTAGTCCCACCCCTTGATTTCTGGGGAGGCAGAGGGGCTGGATGTTGAATCAGTCACCAGTGGCTAATGATTTAATCCATCATGCCAATGTAATGAATCCTCCATAAAAACCCCCAAAAAGGACAAGTTTTGAATAGCTTCCAGGTTGGTGAACCAGAACACTTCCATGTGCCATTGTGTTGGGACCCAAATTCCGTTAGGACAGAAGCTCCTTTGCTCGGGAACTCACCCTATGTATCTCTTCACCTGGTTGTTAATTCCTATCCTTTACCATCCTTTGTATTAAACCAGAAATCAAGTGACTTAACTGGTTTCCTGAGTTTTGTGAGCCCCTCTAGCAAATTAATTGAACCCAGCGAAGGGGTTGTGGTCACCTCTGATCTATAGCCAGTCGGTCAGAAGCACAAATGACAACCCGGACTTACAATTGGCATCTGAAGTGGCGGGCAGTCTTGTGGGACTGAACTCTGAGCCTGAGGGATCTGACACTATCTCCACGTAGATAGTGTCAGATGGAGTTGAACTGTAGGTCACCCTGCTGGTGTCTGAGAACTGCTTGATGGTGTGGAGAAGAAAGCCCCTACATTGTCATCGGTCCCAGAATTGAACCTATGAAATACATCTTACATTTAAACTTCAGTGAACATAGTTTGTCCATCCATAATAATATGGGGGTGCACATTTAAGGTATTTCCATCTTTCAGAGACATAAGTAGGAATATCAGTTATCACGTTTCACTTATGGGGGATGAGTCGCTTGATATTCAGTTCTTGTTGATAGAACACTGGACAAACAGCCTTTTCTGAGGCAAAGACATGGTTTCTACAGGAACTTAGTCACTTTTGAACCCCTGAACCATAATAAAAGGATCACCAATTTTCCTTTCCCCCAAAAGGCAGTTACCATGGGCCCGAAGAGACATTTCTATTCTGTACTTAGCCTAGATTTTACACAAGGGACTAAAATGTTGTATTATTTGAGCCCAATCCATCAAAACTAATGAGCCTCCTGCACTTTATGGTCCCTCCTCTCCATCATAAGCTATTATCGGTGACCTAGGTATCCTCCCCTTTCCAGAGCTGCCCAGGGGCTCAGCTACATAACTCGGGCATAACTGCCTCGTAGTCTTGCAAGCAGCCCTGCATGTTTGTGCAGATGGCCGTGCTGAGAAGCAATTCGTCAGATGGCTCCAAAGAGCTCTGTGCACTTAAGGATATGCAATCTGGAAAAGCCCCAAGCCCAGACAGTGTACCCAGTGCTCTCCATTCAGGCCTTCCAGTGATCATTGGCTCAGCCCTGTTCCTCCAGTGGTGAGAGGAGTGACCTAGAAGGAGAGGGACAGGTGTGCTCCTGTGTTGGAGAAGTAACCTCGAATAAATATTCATGAGAAGAAAATCAATTATCCACCTTATGTGCCACCTGCCCTACCAACCCAACTTAGCCCACACCTGTGGGAAGCAGAAGGGGGCATACACCCAAATCACGACTTCCCCTCGAAGGCACTCACGGAGTCCAAGGGTCCAACGCCAAACCAGGAATTTTGGCACACCTGACCTGAGAAGATGGAATTTTGTGTGCGTGACCTTTAAAACAGGAACCAAAGCCACAGAAAGATGACATGGGGTAATGGAAAGAGCAAAGCTTTCTGAGTCAGACTAGCCTGGGCTCAAATCCCAGCGTTAACCCTTCTTAACTCCTGCCGCTTAGTACTGATTAGCTGGACAGCCTCACCATCCATCCTCACCTGCATAGTAGCGAGAGACACCTACATGTGTCGAGGGCTGGGAGACAGGACAGAGGGACTGAGATAACAAATAAGAAGCATCCAAGCGTGGCTGAAATGAACAGCTATCAGTTCCTCCTGTCCCCAAGGATACCATGTCATGGGGGAGAGACTCGATTTGCCAGTGTCAAAACCATTAACACTGATTGCCTAGTGGTGGACGAAAGTATGCAATTCCTAGAAGTTTATTGGCTCCCCACAGGACTTTTTAAGGACTTGACATATTTAAAGGATTTGGTATTAATATAAAATATTTCTTGACTATTTTTCAGTTGTTTTAAATAATGTAGGTCATTGCATAAATTCTTTATTTCTGCATCCAGAGCTATGACAAGGTCAAGGCCACCAGGTTTACCCAGCATTAAAACATTTAGAGGGCTTCCCTGGTGGCGCAGTGGTTGACAGTCCGCCTGCCGAGGCAGGGGATACGGGTTCATGCCCCGGTCGGGGAAGATCCCACATGCCGCTTAGCCGCTGGGCCCGTGAACCATGGCCGCTGAGCCTGCGCGTCTGGAGCCTGTACTCCGCAACGGGAGAAGCCACAACAGTGAGAGGCCGCGTACCGCGAAACAAACAAAAAAAAAGAAAACATTTAGAACACCTCAAAATTATAAACTGTTCTTTCAAAAGTGTTTTACGAAATGGCGGAAATGAATAGAACCAGAGAGCCGAGGTCAAGAGCAAAGACCCCCATTCACCCAGGGGCCCCTTCTGAGCTCAGGGACTGTAGTCCCACGCTCACACCCCACCCTCCTCTGCACCACGCCCAATGGGAGGCAAAGGATGGTCTCCATTGCCCCCAAGCTGATATTCCCTGGCAGTACACGATCCCCAACCTCATGAAGCCATCCGAAAGCAGACTCTGGCTTCCTACAATGAAAATTCCATCTTTCAACATCATTCCAAGTGGGTGGGGTAGGAGAGATGGCAGTTAAATCGGGGGACCCTATGAAGAAGACGATTTCTATTCTAACTGCTTATGATTTGCATCCAGGCTGTCCCCTTTTTTGCTTTGTCTTTTTTCCCAGTTTGTTCATCTGAGTGTGTGTTTGAAAAACCCAGGGAATAGAAGGAGGAAGAGAAAGGATTTGGGTGACTGATTACTCCACTCGATAAACACCCTGGGCTCACGATTCAATGATGCCAAGAGAGAATCGAATTATTCTAATTCTGGGCTGTGGAACCACTTTCCTTTGCCAAAGCAGAATAGGGAGCAAGTCGTTGGAGGCACCTAGGCCCCTTCCTGCCTTTCAGACAGCCAGGTGGCCATCGCTGCTGCCTCCAAGCAGAGACAGATGTCAACCACCAGAGCCTCTGTAACCTGGAATTCTGCTTTTACATCGAAATTTCTCACCCTCCTCACAGGGAGGGGGACCAAAGTTTGACTCAGTGTTGCAAGCTGGCTTCACCCATGTGACACACCTGCCCTCTCCCAGCCTGTCCACAACATTCACACCTCCCACTGATGGCCGTGACTGCCCCTCAGCTCCCAGACCCACCCAATTCCCCCAAATAGAGATGGACAGTTTGCAAGAGAAAAGGCAGCAAACAAGAGACCTCTCTGCAGTCTCACCACCTCTCCTACCCTGAGGGGAGAAACACACACACGCCAGCCCATCATCAGAAGCCTGAAGTATCTATGTTAGAACCTCAGCCTTTGAACCCATGAAACTTCATGCCTGAGGGTGGGAACAGAATGCAGGTTTTCCCCTCAAACCTGGAGTTGTGCAGAGTAGGGCAGCCCGGAAGAGGCAGGGGAGGGAAGGAGGAGAAAAAGAAAAAAGTTGGGGGCTTCCCTGGTGGCGCAGTGGTTGAGAATCTGCCTGCTAATGCAGGGGACACGGGTTCGAGCCCTGGTCTGGGAGGATCCCACATGTCGCGAAGCAATTAGGCCCGTGAGCCACAACTACTGAGCCTGCGCGTCTAGAGCCTGTGTTCCGCAATAAGAGAGGCCGCGATAGTGAGAGGCTCGCTCACAGCGATGAAGAGTGGCCCCTGCTCGCCGCAACTGGAGAAAGCCCTTGCACAGAAACGAAGACCCAACACAGCAAAAATAAATAATAAAAAGAAAAAAAAGAAAAAAGTTGGTTCATAAGACCCTGCTGTTTGGGGTCAAGACCCAAGGCAAGTCTTCTTTTTTGCAAGTTCATGACCATCCTCCTCCACCATAGCCTTTCTAAGGGTTTTGAGAAAGAGACCTAGAAGGAAACTGTAGCTCCTTCCCTGCCCTTGACTCTCTGGAAGCCCTCTCCATCTCAACCCCTGGGCCCACACAGCCTGGCCCTGGCCTCACCTGTGACATGTGTACACTCCTCGCTGCCCCTCTCTCCGAGGTCCCTTGGTACCCAGCCTTTCCTCCCTCCTGCCTTTTGCTTGTAGGCCCATATGCTCATTGGCTGTGCGCACCCAGCTGTATCCCAGTCCTGTCCATTGGAAACACCCCTTGATCCAGCTGATCCTGGGGAGACCTCAATGAACGGTCAACTCAGAGCACAAGAAGGAACTCATGAGGCCACGGAGCTTGTGTTTGTCATCATCGTCCCAGGTTCTCTTCCATACATTTTCCTGTTTCCATTCCATAAAAACCATGATGAAGGTCATTGAGGGTGATGAAGAGAAATAGGAAAAAGCAAATAAAGCCCTCGTGTCTGGGGACGCATGGGCCTCAGTCCGCAGGCAGAGCTGCTAGAGTGACATGCGGCCTCAGGCCAGTGTTTATCAGCAGAGCCTGGCCCAACGGCAGCGTCAAAGGGAGGCTGAAGGATTAGAGAAGGGCAAGATGGATGCGGCCCCTGTGAGTAGTGTAGAGGTCAGCAAGTCACCCTGTCCAGCTATAAATACACGAGGTGTGACATCTTGACAAATGTGGAGATCTCCCTTATTTTCTTTTTTTTTTTTTTTTTTTTTGCGGTACGCGGGCCTCTCACTGCTGTGGCCTCTCCTGTTGTGGAGCACAGACTCTGGACATGCAGGCTCAGCGGCCATGGCTCACGGGCCCAGCCCCTCTGCAGCATGTGGGATCTTCCCGGACCGGGGCACGAACCCGTGTCCCCTGCATCGGCAGGCGGACTCTCAACCACTGCACCACCAGGGAAGCTCCCTCCCTTATTTTCTTTTTGATGGCAACTCTGGACATATTGCAACCCAGTCGCTGTATATAAATATTCAGGCCCTGACAGCTCCACAGAATGCCTTTCCCCACCCAACACGGGTATTCTCTGTTGCAGCCTGCGACTCGAAGCTGGGACAGAGTTAGCCTTCAGGCACCAGCAGGAAGGTGGCTCCACCACAGCTGGGAAAAGGGCTCACTTGTCTGCCCCACAGGTTTGGGAAGAAGTAAGGATCCTGAAGGGTCCTGCCATCACCTCCACACTGCCTGAGCCACGTGGTGAACAGTCATATTAAGTTTCAGCTTTAGATGTAGCACATGGCTTTGCAAAAGTCTGGAGAGAGGCCTTGTCATCCCCTCTCCCACTGTCTTTCCGGGAAAAGAGACGGCGGTTAAGATGATAAATCTTATGCCCCTTAGACAAAACCAAGCCCATGATTCTCCGCCAAAGATAATTTCGTTCTCCATGCAGTGACTCAGCATAACATCTGTTATATTAAAGGTATTTGAACGTCCTCTTCCCTACCCTGTATCCTTGAACCGTGGTCTTTGTTTCTGCTTTTCTACTCCCTGCCCCAAGCCTGCATCCAAGAGCTTGTGTTTTCCATCCAGGGGAAGTTCCTCCCCAACCCTCACTGACTACAGAAACCTCCTTATTCTCTTTCACACATTGTTACCTCTGCCTGGAATGTCCTTCTCTCCCTCCTTGCCCTTTTGTCCAACAAGAAATTCCCACTTCCAAGCTCAGCTGGGAACCCCGCTTCCAGGTTGTGCTGACCCCTCGCTGCCTTCCCACCTTGGAAGTAAGCGCCTCTCCTAAAGCCTTGACTACACTGTTTTGCAATTACATGTTTACATGTGTCCTCCCAGGAGTATCTGATTTTGTTCGTCTTTATTTTCTTCATTGCTCTGCCCCCAGCCGGCATGAGAAGCATTTTAGATGAATTGAATACACTGACCAAGACCCTGGTCTCTCTACTTAATTCTCCAACTCTCTCCCAAGACCAGCATTATTCAGCCACAGCTGCATTCCCGCCCTGCTTTTCAGAGCACGGAGGGAAGTCGTGAAGGGTGTTCATCATCCCTGACAGTTTTCTATCACACCTCTCACTCTAGATAACCTCCTAGCACAGGCCACCTAAAAAAAATATTTTTAAACTATGCTTTGGAAACCAGGTTTGGTAGCAAAACCCCTTTGTCACACCAGGAGGGTCAACAACACACTAGGAGAGAGTCAGAAGAGGGACAAGCAGAAGGACCTCGGATCCTGACTTAGCAGCAGCGATGCCCTGAGGATGCCAGCCCTGTGCCAGCTCCCCAAGCCCCAGGGCAGACCCTTCCCCCCGAGGGCCTTTAGGCAGAAGCACCTCCCACACAGGGCATCTGAGGATGGAGGGCAGCCCACAGGGAACAGGCTTCTTCATCAGACATGTTTACCCTGCTGCCTGCTGGTGGGCAACTATTCTTTACCAGAACTAGACGATACATTTCATAACCCACCAGAACTTCAGCAGATGGAAAACTTGATGGGGATGACGATGAAAGAATCACTTGAAGGGGGAGGGATAAATTGGGAGATAAGGATTGATTTATACACACTACTATCTATAAAATAGATAACTAATAAGGACCTACTGTATAGCACAGGGAACTCTACTCAGTACTCTGTAATGGCCTGTATGGGAAAAGAATCATAAAGAAAAAAAAAAGAGTGGCTATATGTATATGTACAACTGATTCACTTTGCTGTACACCTGAAAACTAACACAATATTGTAAATCAACTGTACTCCAATAAAAATTTGAAAAAAAAGAAAAAGGGCTTCCCTGGTGGCGCAGTGGTTGAGAGTCCGCCTGCCGATGCAGGGGACACGGGTTCGTGCCCCGGTCCGGGAAGATCCCACGTGCCGCGGAGCGGCTAGGCCCGTGAGCCATGGCCGCTGAGCCTGCGCGTCCGGAGCCTGTGCTCCGCAGCGGGAGAGGCCACAACAGTGAGAGGTCCGCGTAGCACAAAAAAAAAAAAAAAAAATTAAAAAGAATCACTCTAAATAGGAGGATCATAATATAGGCTGTGGGCCTCTGTTAACCCATCTAAATATCTCTGTACTCCAGACTCAAGGGCAGCCGCCTCTTCAGCACAATAAGTCCTAAATTTATGGGACCTGGCCACCTCTCAAACATTTCTCTTATCAGAGGGATGTTCCTACAAGGTGGAAGGTCTTGACTGCCTCCATCAGGAAGAAAAAAACATCAAACTTGCACGTGACTGACCCTCAAACTAAGTCCTTCAGTGTTTCCCATCTATCGCCCTTCTGCCTCCTTGGTTAAAAATGGGAATGGCATTATGAATTGGCGAAGTAAAAGGAGAACGTGATCCGGAGTAACAGAGACCAAGGTTCCAATCTCAGCTCCACCATTTACTACCTGTGTAACCTGGAGCAAGCTCCTTGATCTTGCCAAACCTCATGTTCTTCATCTGTAAAAGGTGAATGAAAGTGTACATTTCAGAAGGCTAATGTAAGAAACAACCTAATGTCTATAAAGCATCTAGCAGGTTTCCTGCAATGGAAGAACTTCAGTAAATGCTACTCCCTTCACTTTGACCCAGGTTCCCAGAAGGTAGGTGTTACATGTGTAAAAAGGGCTTCATAGGCAAATAAATTTGGAACATGCTTGGTTAGACAACTTTAAACCCATTTCTTCTCTGCAGGACTTTTCAGAGCTTTTAACCTGCCAACATGAGCTGTGAATCTCCAGGAGGTACTAGAGTACCGAGGCTTCCCAGGCCACTGTGACCACAAAACCCTCTTCATAGACACCACTCGGGGGCAGTGCTCTGCGGCTTATCATTTAGGAAATGATGCTTTCAATTAAAGAGAATAGAGCAACTAGATGCCACACTGTTCAGACGACCTCTTCTGGAATATGTAAATAGCCACTGGTTCCCTTTAGGGAAACCATCATCAAAGTAGAGAAGTCAAACTCAGTTTACTGCATAAAAGGAGTGCTTATCCCAGCCCTAACTTTCTGCTAGACATGGACCATCTAGCAGCACCCGCTGCCTCAGCTTCACTGCTAATTATCTCTGCTGATGTTTCCCAGCACTTGCTTTTCTGGAAGAAACAGGGGCCAAAAATAAAAGCAGAGGGGTGAATGATTAGGCATTTTTTTTAGGTGTTTGTCTGATTGGATGCCTCATATATGAATGTACTCTAAATAGGGATTTCTGGCCCAATTTGTAGCAACAGAGAAATTTTCAGCCATTTTATTAAGTTCTCACACCCTCGTAAAGGAAGCAGGCTAAAGACTTGCGTGCCCGGTTGGCAGAGTTAGAAACCGACAGCCAGACAGTGCAGCTGGAGAGCAAACCACCATGAGAGGAGGGCATAGCCTCCCTGAGGCTCTGATTTAGAGGCTTAACATTGTCTTCTATTGTCATCGTCACTTCTACTCATCAGTTGCGGATCCTGGCAAGTTGTGAAACACGGCCAAGCCTGCTTGTAAGTAAATGTCACCCTGCAGAGGAAGGGAATTAACATGCATGCTCCGTCTTTCCAAAACTATCTGCCAGGTGTGAAGAGCCCCTCTAGACGCTGTGGTCCAATCAAGCTCTGCCTAGTGACCTGCCTACAAGCTTCACACGAGGTTGTGGATTAGATGCAAGGACAGTTTATCCCTTCATGCAGATGAGAATGTCAGACGGCTCGCCATCACCACCGTCCCCTGAATCCCGGGGCACACTTAATCCCGCCGCTAAATCAAATGCAAAGCATAATGGTATCGACTTGGGCCAGGTGGAGGCGAGAGCTTTAAAAATAAGTGTTAATGTTACCAAGTTGCAACCTCAATATCCCCCTGTCCCCGCGTACCCCTCCCAGCTCCCTCCAGCTGCCTTCTTCTCAGTATCATCCCATGCCTAGAGCAGTGCCTGCTCCAACAAAACACACTGTCATTTCTGCAGAATGAAGAACCATCTGTTGAGCTCTTATGCTAGGAAGCCCTGTGTGGGGATCTTATCCTCACACCAGCTCTGCTAAATAGATAGTCTTCCCATTTGACAGATGATAAAATCATGGCTCGGACACATTCAAAACATACCCAAGGATGCTCTCGCAGCATCTATATCCCAGGCAAGGCCAGAGAGGACTGAGGAACTGGACAGCCAACCTCCCTGTGTCTGAAGTGGTAGACACCTGACTCAGTCACTGTTGAGTTGCCATTCCAGGAACTTCGAATATCGTTGAAAATGGGAAACAGTAATGCTGCATTTGTAATCTTGACACAATAATTTCCCTCATCCATCAAGTGCTTCCTATTTGCCAGGCATTATTCTGCATAATTTATATATGTTACATATTTAATCCTCACAACAACGTAATTAACTAGGTATGATTCTTGTCTCTCATTTCAGGGAGGAGAAGACTAAAGTAAATTAAGGTCAAATGAATTTTGAAACATGCAAGAGCCAGAATTCAAATCCAGACAAGGCAGCCTGGCTCCAGAGCCCACACAGACTCCAAGCCCTCCATTTTCCCATCCTCCTGCTTTACTCTCATGGCAGGGAGGACTTCTTTTCTCATTAGATTAAGCGTAGTGACCAAATTTTATTCACCTTGTATATATGTGTATGTATAAACACACACAAACACACCCTTAGCACAATACATGGCACATAAGTGCCTCGTAAAATTTTAATTCTTACATTAGTTAACTCTACCTGACTGTCTCTTTTATGTTCCTAATTTGTAAGTGAGAAATCATGTATTATTTTGGTCCCATTTTCATAGGTAAGAGGTTGCCTTATCTCTTTCCAAACAGCTTTCAGAACTCATCAAAAAATAAGAAGGGAATCCACCTGGAACAAAATAGCAGAAGCCACATCTGAAAATAAGCTCTTCCTAACAAACACACCAAACTCTCAGGAGGAAGTTTAGGGAAGCAATTTGGAGAATTGATATGACTCACTTTCACCAGTGATCATCGACAAACTACCTGCTGAGGGCTGAAGAAAATCTAGGAGCTTCTGTCCTGCAAGATCTTGACAAGACCTGCTTCAGCCCTGACTGCCACTAAAACCACCTGGGAAACTTCAAATAAATGATGCTCAGGCCCACTCAGAGGCCAATTTTGTTGGTCCGGGGAGGGGCGGGGCGGGGGGGTTCCCCTCTGGCACATCAGCCTCTTGTAAAAGCTTCCAGGTAAATGTAGCCAAGGTCAAGCCTCAATATACTGCATTCAGAGCGGGACAGATTTGTCGGTGGAAAGACTCAAAGAATGTTCCTTACAAATACAGCCCAAAGCGTAGGTCCTCACTTTGGAATGGTGTTGCGTTTTCATTCAGTTTTTCAGGGCATCTTCACAAACAGAAGGTGTATTGGTGGGTGGCTGACCTCTGCCCACCGAGAAGGCAGAGAACTGAGGTAAGTCCATTGCAGAGACAGGTCAGTGGCAGGTGAAGACTTGAAAAATCACCGGCTCACCATCTATGGGGTCAACCTGGCACTCCCCAGCCCACCACATGGAAACAGCTTCTGCCCCCAGCCCCACCCCAGGACACCTGGTAACAGTCCAGCCAGCACAGCCCACGGTGGAAACCCCAGGGGATGCTCACAACACAACGTCTGAACTGTCCACTGCTGCACACCCAGGGCCTGGAACAATGCCTGGCACGTAGTAGGTTCTCATTAAACATATGTCAAATGAGTCATAATATCGGGAACACTTCAAGCAGGACAGTCAACAAATTCTCAAAAAGTCTGTGGGAGGAAAATAACTCAAATGACTAAGGCCACAAATATTCCAAAAGCACTCGACTCAACCAACAAACATTTCCAAACTATTATATATAGAATGGATAAAAATACAAGGTCCTACTGTATAGCACAGGAAACGATATTCAATATCCTGTGATAAACCATGGAAAAGAATATTAAAAAGAATGTGTATATTATATATATAACTGATTCACTTTGCTGTACAGCAGAAATTAACACAACATTGTAAATCAACTATACCATCAATTTTCAAAATAATAATAAATAAACAAACAAGCATTTCATCAGAGCAACTAAGAGCTTAAAAAAACTACATATTTTTATGATTTCATATATTTTATGTAATGTCCAGGCATGTGCTCAGCATTGTATAAATAGGTATTTATACACAGTCTAACCTAAGCTTCAGAGTAACTAAAAGCTTCAGAGTTACAAAGAGGTAGAAACTAGTATTAACTCGACTTGAATGTTACCAATGAGGAAACTGCAGCTTATAAAGTAACTTGGCCAAAGTCGAGCAGTGAGTAAATGGTGGGGCTGCCTGATGTGGAGTCTGTGCCTTCTCACCTCACTCCTCCAAGACAAGGTATGGAATACTCTGGATTAGAGACTCACAGCTGCAGGGAGAACTAGAAAAAAACAGAGCATGGATGACCACAGACTAGGTCCTCCACCCCCTACCCCAGGTTCGGGGTGTTGAGGGCAACAATATGACCTTGTGATGGTTTCAGGGAAGCAGCTGTAAATCCTCTCAATCCTCCCAGATCCAGGAGCCCAGGATGGAGTCAGTGAGGTGATTCAGTTGATTCCCAATCTCTCTAGCAAGACTCTAGAGAGAAGTGTCCCCACCTTCCTTGGGTCTCTCCCACCTGTGTCAGCCTCCCTCATCACAGAAGAAGGAATCAACACCACGGAGACCACCTGCACTTGGTCCTTGGAGGCTGGGGTGGAGGCAATGGTGAGGTCATGGAGGGAACTGTGGCATGATTCAGACTACAGCAACTGTAATCAACCTCGGTATGAATATTCGTGTCTCACCCAATCACTCACCTGCAGAACAACTTAATAGCCCAAGCAGACCCTTCAAACGAAATAGTGTTGTAGATCTACTAACACGTGAGCGGTAGGAGGCTCACATTCACCCATCCTGCACCTGTCAGCTCTTCTCTCCTTCCCTTCCTCCCTCGCTCCTCATGCCCCCTCACCTGTGTTCCTGAGCACCCTATACCCACACATCTCTGAATGAGTCCGTGCACACGGCAGATGAGTCATTCATGTATGTATCTGTCTCTTCTGCTAAGCTGGGATACCCTCAGGGCAAGGTCCAGGTCTTAGGTATCAGTAGATCTCCAACATCTTGCCCTGTTCCTGGCATGTGATTTGTCCTCACGTTGGTGGTCCGGGTTAAAGTCCAACCATCAAGCCAAAGTGAGCAACATTACCGAGGTCTTAGATGTCAGAAGGTCCTTGTGCCTTTACAGGGGTTCAGCATAAGCTGTTAAAATATAAATCAGAATACATGGGATCCCTCTTAGGCCAACTTTCCTTCCCTAGACACCCCACCACTTCAGCCTTCTCCAGGTCTCTGACCCACAGAGGCACAATGAAGCACTTTCTTTCTTTTTTTTTTATTTTAAGATTCTTTTGATGTGGACCATTTTTAAAGTCTTTATTGAATTTGTTACAATATTGCTTCTGTTTTATGTTTTGGTTTTTTGGCCACGAGGCATGTGGGATCTTAGTTCCCCAACCAGGGATCGAACACACACCCCCTGCATTGGAAGACAAAGTCCTAACCACTGGACCACCAGGGAAGCCCCACAATGAAGCATTTTCATCACTGTGATGACTCATTAATACAGACACACAGATTGGCCTATTCGCCAGTGCACGTGAAAAACTAGATATGGAAAAGGAAAAAATTGATCCCAGGGCAAGGAGTTTGCACAGCTTATATTTATCCAAATTATTTTGGCTTTATTACCACACTGCAAAGTCTACAAGACATGGAAGCAACTTAAATATCCATCAACAGATGAATGTCTAAAGAAGATGTGGTGTGTGTGTGTATACACACACACACACACACACACACACATATATATATATATATATATATATATATATATATATGTAATGGAATATCACTCAGCCATAAAACAGAATGAAATAATGCCATTTGCAGAAACATGGATGGACCTAGAGGTTATCATAGAAGTCAGTCAGACAAATACAAATATATGATATAACTTATATGTGGCATCTTTAAAAAACGATACAAATGAATTTATTTATGAAATAGACACTCAGACATAGAATACAAACTTACAGTTAGCACAGGGGAAAGGGGGAAACAAAGATAAATTAGGAGTTTGGGATTAACAGAAACACACTGCTATATTAAAAATAGATAAACAACAAGTACCTACTGTATAACACAGGGAACTATATTCAATATCTTGTAATGACCTATAATGGAAAAGAATCTGAAAAAGAATAAATATATATATAATATATATATATGAATCACTTTGCTATATATACCTAAAAGTAATATAACATCATAAATTAACTATACTTCAATTTAAAACTAAATAAATAAAATGAAAAAAAAAATGCAGAATTCTGGTAATGGGCAAGTTTAAACCAAGACCCACTCCTGCAGTTACTTGCAATTACCACTTACTGCTTGAGTCTGCAGTGAGCTGTGTAGAACTAGCCAGTGTTCCCCTGGGGCTCTGCATGCCACCTGATGAGATCTCTGGTGCCACCTGCAGCCTCCCGATGCCATCTCCATCCTCAGTAAGGCAGAGAGAGTGAGGGTAGTAATGTGAGGTGTGAGAGAGGGAGAGGGTGCATATAATAATGAGATGAAAATGGAGGTGAGGCCTTGTGTGAGCAGCCTGGTGACAGCAGATAGAAGTATAAGAAGGATCCTGACTTCTTGGCCTGTAAAACGTTCTGAGCACCTCAATTCCAACGGGACTTGGAACTCAACACTGCCAAGCAATTCTCAGGTACCAGCTGGGTGTCCTACAATTCGACTCAGTCTTGACACTATTTACACAGAGATAGCATTAGATCCCACACGTTAAGGGCTCAGTCACAGTATCACAGCCTAGCATTCAGTCATCCAACAAGACTGGAGTCAAACCCCAGGTCACCATGTACGAGCTGTGAAACTTTGCGCAAGCCCCTGCCTGTAAACTGGGTTATCATGACTGCATGTCATGGGGCCACCATGAGGATGAAGTTACTAACCGTATATAACTGTGTTGGAACAGTGTCTGGCACATCATAGGCGTCATAAGTTTGTTACTGTCATTATCTGGATTTTAGTCCACATTTCTGATCACCTAAGTGGCATCAAACTCTCTTAGCCCTAGTTCATTCAACTTTCCATCATTCATTCAAGAGATACCTCTTTTTATTTTTTTGAATTTTTTAAATTTATTTTTTATACGGCAGGTTCTTATTAGTTATCTATTTTATACATATTAGTGTATACATGTCAATCCCAATCTCCCAATTCATCACACCACCACCACCACCCCCCGCCGCTTTCCCCCCTTGGTGTCCATACGTTTGTTCTCTACATCTGTGTCTCTATTTCTGCCCTGCAAACCGGTTCATCTGTACCATTTTTCTAGGTTCCACATATATGCGTCACTATACGATATTTGTTTTTAAGAGATACCTCTTAAGTACACAATAAATTGAACTACCTGATCATCTCCGTACTTGCCCTCAGGACTTTCCCACCTAGACCATATTTCCTTCTCTGCACGGCCAAATCCAAACTCTTTGAATTCCCAACCACCTCCCCTATGAAGCCTTCCAGGTTAATCCCAGTGGGTGTGGCCCCCTCCTCAATTCACAGGGCACTTCACTTTTCCTCTCATATAGCATTTAATACTGTATAGCTCAAACCTTAGCTTGAAGCTCCCTAAGGGCAGAACCAGTATGTTATTCATCCATATGTTTCCCACAGTATAATCTCTCACATCTAGTATGGAGTCAGTAAATAAGTGTGGAATAAATGAAGGAGAATTTAGGCTAGCAACCAGGAGAAAGAGGCTCTCTGGCCTCTTACAAGAACCTGTTTAAAGAAACAGGAGATCATCAATTCAATTCCCCTCCCCCAGAATTGACGCCAAAATCTCAGCTTCTTTGTCCACCGGTGCCAAATTGAATCTCGGAGACAGAGTTTGGGGTGACGTAGAAAAGGATAGTTTTATTACTTTGCCAGGCAAAGGGGGAACACAGCAGGCTCCTGCCTCATAAAACTACGTGTTCCCCACTTGGAGAGGATAGTGAGAAGTTTTATAGTAATGGTTCAAAGAGGGCGTGATCAGCTCATGGACATTATTCTGATGGGTTGGTGGTGAGGTAAGTAGGAGTCAGCATCATCAACCTTCAGGTTCCAACTGGTCTGGGGTCTACATGCTTGTGGGCAGCATACCATTGTTAATCGTTAACTTCTCCCACCTGGAGGGGGGTTCAGTATCTGCAAAACAGCTCAAAGATATTGTTCTGTGTATCCATTGATGGGGAACCAGGACCCTGCCCCAAGGATGCACTATTGTTTCTCTTGACTGTTCCTCCCCTGTCTCTGAAAACCCTCCCTTCCCTAATTAGCAACTGTTTGAACCTGCCCTTGGAACTCAGGGGAGGTCATGGAGGCTGAATGAAGCCTATGTCCTGTAATCAAGAAATGGGGGACACGGAAAGGCTTTTGTGCCCAGGAGGCCCACAGGGTCCTGCTCGGTTTCATGAGGCCTTCCCATATGCCCATAGCACATAGTTCAAACCTTCTTTGCCCTCCCTAAAAACTGCACAGTCTCTCAAGGCCTACCACCTCATGGCACACTTTACCATTATCCTGGGGCCACCGGAGTGAATGCCTCTGTTTCTCCCACTTACGCCCATCCTCCCCCCTTCCCCACATTGCTAGGAGACCCAGCCTTCTTCCTTCCAAAGGCTGCCCTTTCCTGGGCTCAGGACCCTGTTCCTTATTTTGATTTCTCCCAATCTTGCCCTCTCCCTCCAGCATCTTCCCTCTAAATTTCCATAAATTATTTCTCCTTTGCTTACCAGGATCAGCTCTGCCCAGGGCAACCTTGGGCAATTCACTTAACCTCAGCTATAAACATTAAGATGATAAAACCCATCTCTCAGATAACATTAGGTCTCCTTGAGAACAGAGATCACTTATTTTTACTCTTATTTGGGCATTCCTCAATATCTTGCAATGGGTCTGGCATATACTAGGTATTCAATAGATGAGACAAACATAAGATTAATGAGTAAGTCCCAGTATGAGTTAATCAAACCTCCCATATTAATTGAATCAGTTTTTCTCTGAGGAAGAGCATTTGACGTTAACACCTCACTCCCAATCAAGTGAGAAAATCCCGGCTGGGCCCCTTATCTCAGAAGGAGTCTTTTTTTAAAAATTTTTATTGGACTATAGCTGATTTACGGTGTTGTGTTAGTTTCAGGTGTACAGCAGAGTGATTCAGTTATATGTATATGTATATCCACTCTTTTGTACATTCTTTTCCCATATAGCTCATTACAGAGTATTGAGTTCCATGTGCTATATAGTAGGTCCTTATTAGTTTTCTATTTTATATATAGTAGTGTGTAATGTCAATCCCTATCTCCCAACTTATCCCTCACAGCCTCTTTCCCCCCAGTAACCATAAGTTTGTTTTCTAAATCTGTGACTCTATTTCTGTTTTGTAAATAAGTTCATTTGTACCATTTTTTTAGATTCCACATATAAATAATATCATACGATACTTGTTTTTCTCAGTCTGACTTACTTCACTCAGTATGGTAATCTCTAGGTCCCTTCATGTTACTGCAAATGGCATTATTTCATTCTTCTTTATGGCTGAGTAATATTCCAGTGAATATATGTACCACATCTCTCCCCATTCCTCTGTCGATGGACATTTAGGTTGCTTAAGGAAACCATAAACAAAATGAAAAGACAACCCTCAGAATGGGAGAAAATATTTGCAAACAAAGCGACTGACAAGGGATTAATCTCCAAAATATACAAACAGTTCATGCAACTCAATATCAAAAAAAAAAAAACAACAACAATGCAATCAACAAACGGGTGGAAGATCTAAATAGACATTTCTCCAAAAAAGACATACAGATGGCCAAAAAGCACATGAAAAGATGCTGAACATCACTAATTATGAGAGAAATGCAAATCAAAACTACAATGAGGTATCACCTCACACCGGTCAGCATGGCCATCATCAAAAAATCTACAAACAATAAATGCTGGAGAGGGTGTAGAGAAAAGGGAAACCTCCTACACTGTTGGTGAGAATGTAAATTGGTACAGGCACTATGGAGAACAGTATGGAGGTTCCTTAAAATCTAAAAATAGAGCTACCATATGACCCAGCAATTCCACTACTGGGCATATATCCGGAGTAAACAATAATTCAAAAAGCTACATGCACCCCGATGTTCATTGCAGCACTATTTATAATAGCCAAGTCATGGAAGAGTCTTTTAGATTCAGATCAAAATGTGATGCTATCGTCCAGATAGCAATGCCATCCCTAAGCCTCTCACATCTCTAGGCAGAGCTGAGCTGCTGGGCAAGTTCACGACTCTCATCAAAGTGTAATAGATCTTGATCAATTATAAGACTTCAGTCATTTATGGGAACAGAATGTTTATGCTGTTGCATTGTATTAATCTGATTTCTTTGGGCTGGTATATAAATATTATTTGTCAGTATAAATAATTTGTTATATCAACTTGCTGGTTTTACTCATCTGTAAATCCTGAGTCTCTAAAAACCCTGATGTGTGATTCATGTACCCATGCCTCCTCTATCCTAAGGGACAGAAAGAAGCCTTTCCTGTCACACATGCTGCCCTCTTAAACTGCCATCCTGGCTCTCACCTCCCTTTCCTTATCAAACCCTGGTCACAGTAACTTGAGTCATGCCCTCCCATACCTGAAGCTCCTGAAATGGGGGTCACCCTCTCCCATTCAGCTGCATCCTCCAATCCCACTGCCAGATTGGTTAGCATTTTCTTGGACTTTTCTGCAAGATTTCAACCCACTAAGCAGCCCCTCTTTCCTCATTCTCTTGCCTCGGTTGCCGGGACACGACAGCACCTCCTGGCCCCCTTTCTCCCTCATCCCTAACCCACCCTTGTCCCCCAAGTTCCAGCCTCAGACCTCTGACCCCTCATTCCTGAAGAGCTCACTTATGCTTTGGCTCCCACCTCCCCTTCATGAGGACACAACCTCCAACTCGGGCCCCTCTAGGCTCCAGGCTGGAATTTCCAGCAGCGCCCTGGACACCTGCACCTGGGCGTCCTGCCAGCTCCATGTTTCTAACACTGGATTCCTCATCATCTTCCCCAAAGCACATTCCCAGTCAGAGATGCCACGTCTCTGTCCATCCACTTGTTCCGCAAGCACAGGGCAGGTCATGCAGCAGCGGGCAGTATATCCGGCCCTCGCCCTCAGGGATGAGAGAACTCAGACAGTAATCAAAGAAATAGATATAAACTACAACGCAGATGGTGATGAAAGAAAATACAGCAGGCTTCAGAGACAGCTGCAGTGAGAGGCTCTATTTTACACGGATGTTCATCGCGCTCGGTCAAGATGCGCTCCTCCAATAAGTGAGTCTGGAGAGAGAAGAGAAGATCTCACCGCGGGACGCATTGATGTCTAGAGAGGAGGGGAGGCAGCCTGGGAGACCGAGAAGGAGCTGCTAGGGTAGTAAGAGGACAACGAGGAATGAGGGCCTCGAGGCAAAGGCAGGAAAAGTGTTTCAGGAAGGTCAACCGAGGCCAGTGCCCCAGTGGGGTGAAGACTGAGAATAGACCCTTGGATCCGGCAACATGGAGGTCACAGAGACGAGACAGGGGTAGATTCAGTGGCGTGTGGAGGAGATGGGTGAGAGAACGAGAGGTGAGGGACGAGCTAGAAACAGCAAGTCTTCCGCGGAGCTTTGCAAAGAACTGGAGCAGCAGCTAAAAGAAAACAAAATCTAGGGTGGGGTTTGTTACTTTGGGAGGTTACCGCATATTATTTGTATGCTGGTGTAATCCAGTGGAGGAGGAAAATGTGTGGGGCAAAGAGAAGAGGTCGTTGCAGAAGCAAAGCACTTGATGGAAGAGAAGGTTTAGGACCCGGCACGCCTGTGGACAGCGTGCTTTCAAGAGGAGCAGGAAAGGGTCTCGTTGACACCTCCCTAAAGCCCTAATCTCGCCTCTAATCTACACTCCAGATTCTTCAGTTTTGAATCAATGGCCAAACATGGTCTTTTATTCACCCCATACTGTCGATCACTTTCACCGCTTGGTTTTTGCTCTCACTGCCCTCACTCACAGCTTTATTATTACAAGTCTTCTTCTCTATAAAATATGTTTGCTTCAGCGTTCAAAGCACAATCACAGGGAGCCCTCGCCTGCCCAGATGGGCAGGCCAAGAAGTTTCTCCCCATCGCTGGACATGGTCTGTGGAGAAGGGGCGCTCCTTGAGGCCTGTTCCCGCAATCATGGCCCTCCAGATGCTGGTCTCCGCTGCCTCCTGCCCATCTGGGCTCCCTGATGGAGCCCAGAGAATGAAAGCAGGGCAAAGAGAAGGCCCCCAGGAGCCACAGCTGCTGTGACAGGTGCTCTCCACACTCACCCACGGATCCCAAGACCACCAGACCTCTCGTCTTCTGACCTGTTCATTCAGCAGAAACAGCCTAGACCAGGTGCAATGGCTCTTAGCAATGACCTCTTTCCAGCCACAAATTCTTTAGGGAACAAGTACAGCTCTGCGGATGCCTAAAATCAGTCCTGGCTTCTCCCATGGCTTTGCATGAAGGTGTGTACCTGGCAGGCACAAGCCAAACACTGCTGAAGCTGCTCCCCCACTGCCACAGCTGGGAGTCACCCTGCAGGGTCAAGGGTAGCTCATCCCCAGCGTTGGAGGTGCCCCAGGCCTTCACACAATGAGTCTGGGACTGAGAAAGGAGGAAGATGCTCTTTCTCCCAGCCCAAGGACTGTCTTACTCTTGCCCAGGATGATTGACCGTTGAAACATCAATTTCTTGAACAGTAAAATCCCATCCCTACCTGTAAGGACCTGGCCATTTTCTAGGAGCTCAACGATAAAATAATCCAACATGGGTATATTTTCCAAAGTCTAAGCTATTCAGGCCTCTCAATGGCTTGTCAATGAAGGTAATGCTAAATTTTATACAGATAAACCCCCAAATATTAAGAGTTAATCCAAAAGAAGTTAATTATTGCTCTCATAAAATCCACTGGGTACTGGAGAGGTGGATGGAGCGCTGGTCCATATAGTCATTCAGGATCCAGGCTAAGCGAGCGTCAGGCATCTTCAATACCCGGCTTCCAAGGTCACTGCAGTGCAATTCTGACACCAACTATCTAGACTCAGCAAAGACCCCACAAGCTTAGGGCATGGCCCCCACTTAAGACACCAGCTGCCAGCTCAGGCCACCCACACTTCTGCCCAACTAGCTACAAATTCGGAGGTCTTCACAACCCCCTCAGGCTTGATAATTCACTAGAATGACTTGCACAACTTAGAAAATTACTGTATTTGCAATTACAGTTTTATTATAAAGGATACAAATCAAGACCAGCCAAATGAAGGCAAGGTCTGGGAGGGTCTCAAATGTGGAGCTTCCATGTCTTCTCCCCAGGGAATCAGGATGTGTCACCCTTCTGCCACATCACACCAACCAGGAAGCTCACCCAATCTCAGCATCCAGGGTTTCCATGGGGGTTTCATTACATAGGCACGATTGATTGAATCATTGGTCACATGATGGAACTCAATCTCCAGCACCACCACCCCCATCCCTTTCCCAGAAGTCAGGAGATCAGGCTGATATCACATGACTCAAAACTTCCATCTTCTGACCCCATGGTTGTTCTTTCCCATGGCCAGCAGCCAACTGAAACTATCAGCGTGCCCATAATGGGTCACCTCATTAGCACAAACCCAGCTGTGGTCCCAGGGCCCATCATGAATAACAAAGACAAAAGCTCCGTCACCTTGGTCCTCAACACCCACCTGGCTGATAACAGAAGAGAGAAAGTAGACAATTTCCCAAGAAGTAGGTATGAGCCAGGCCTGGAGGTGATGTACGTGGCCACACCTAATTGCAAGAGGATCTGGAAATTTTGGTCTAACTGTATTCCCAGGAAGAAGAGAAAACAGATTTGTTGAACAGTAATGCCACAAGGATACCTTATTAACCTGGGATAATAATATTTGCCTTAGAGGGACAGGCTGAGGATAAGAGATTATAAAGTTTCTTAGCATATTACTTGGTACATGATGGGCAAATGACTAGCCTCCTAACTATTCTCCCTTCTTCCTTTCTCCCTGATCTGTCTTCTCTCTATTCTTTTCTACCCTTTGTTTCCTCTTTAATATTTCTGAAAGTTCTACTTTTCTCAAATCTTTCCCTACTCCCCACCCCATCTGGAGAACTTTGACAGTTCCCCCGTTGCCTTCAGGGCAAAGTCCAAACTCCAGAATCTGGCATTAAGGCTCCCACCCCAAATTTCCTACTCCCCCACCAGTAACCCCCCATCATGAAACAACTCCTGCTCTCAGAACATATCATGCAGGTCTGCTTCAATTAGATTCTATCTGATCTCTGGCCCCGCCCAAATCATACACATATTTCAAGACCTAACTCATTTCCCAGTTTCTCCGTGAACCTCTCCTGTCCACCCAGGTGTCACTCCCTCAGACTGAATATGTCATCTCTTCCTACTGGGCATTTGTGATACTTCTTCATATTATTCATTAACTTCCATCTGTGTAAGTCTTCTTACCGCAACTCTATTCTAATTCCCTGAGGGCAAGAACCGTGTCCTGTACTCCTTGCATCTCTCTAGGTTACCTAGGGCAGCACTTTTTTGCAGAAAAGAGACCTAAATAAGTACATGTTGATTGAGGCATGAACTTCAATAGTACAATGTACTAGGAAGAGTTCAGATCTGAGCCTAAAATCCAATTACAACATTTTCAAGCTGCATAATCAGAGACAAGGTCATCCTTGAAGACATCTCTACATCAAGGCTAATTAGTGCTACCAGACAGGGCGGTTGTGAGTAGTAAGTGAGATAAACGTAGGTAACGCACCTCGTGGGTCCCTAAAACACAGTGTGCCCTCAACAACTGTTAGTTCCCTTGCCCAGCCACCCTACCTGAAACTGACGACACAGAATGACCTGGCAAAGCTGACAAATGTACTTTACATTCCACAGCTCAAAGATCCTGGCCCCAGGGAGGAGGGTGGGGCTCAGCTCTTTTGACAATATGTGGAAGACAAGTTGCCCTTTGACTCTCAGGAGACCTGAAACGAGGTTTGGGAGATGGTGAGATGCTAGCAAGTTCAAAATCAGAGTTATTTCAAGAATCATTTGCATCTCAAAGATTTGATTTCAGCAGGGAGCTGGAGACTGTCCACCACTCTGTCACTTTGGCAGGAAGGTGAATGTTCAGCCCCGAAGAATCATTGGCCCAGACAGCCCTGGTTTAATAGCCCAGCAGTAAGGGGACTGGCCTGTCCCAAACCAAATGGGGGAGCATGGGGGCTCACTCGCTCAGGCCTGGACCAGCAAGCTCATGTCCCGCTTCCATGCTGAAAGATGTCTTAAAATGGCCCTTACGAGAGCCACCCTGTGGGACACCCAGTTTAGTCCATGGCTCTTTATAACACGATGAATGTGTGCAACTCGGGATAAAAATAAAGCCCTGCACCTACATGGAGTAGATGTATATCTGTATGTCCTTTGAATTATCATCAGTGATTGAACGAGAACTCATTGCATATTCTTTCCAGAGCAGCCTCTAGGCACTTTCTAATCCGAGGGAAAAGGCAGAGTCTCTGCTTCTCATATGGGGCAGTTGAGTCTCCTGCCTACCTGCTTTCTCAGAGACCTGAGTTAGCCTCCCAGCTCTACCACCCACCTGCCCCAGGACTTTCCGAAGTGATTCACCTTCATTTCCTCAGATGTACTGACCTTGCACGTGCCGTGAGCATTAACTGAGAAAGCTGATGTCCCTAAAGTGCTAGCAGTGCCCCGACTGCGCCATCCATGAGAGCTCTCAGTACATTATTACACGTCAGGAAACTGAAGAGCAGAGACTAAATTGTAACAGTTTATTAAGCATATGTAGGGACCGAGTCTGGGCAGACACAAGCAAAAATGAAAAGGGACTGAATTGGTGGGAATGGCATCAGCCCATCTCAAATCGAGGCCCCTCTACTGGCTTGAACACTTCTTCTGACATCACGTGTGGCTGTCTGGCCACCTGATTTGCAAACCTTCTAGGTTCTGATCGATGTGCATGCCTTTGGAGAAGTTCAGGCCCTCTCGCAACCATCCTGCCCATTTAATCTACATTTTACAGATGAGAGCAGAACATGAAGGCATCAGTGAAATGACATTTCCAAGGTCAAAGGGCTAGTTGGTGGCAGAGCTAGAATGCAGGACTGTTGGGTCTGCAGCCACCCTCTCAATCCCGTACCTGCCTTTCTAAAGCCCTGACCCACGTGGGACTTCACAGTAGCGGCTACAGATTGTGGAGACCAGTGGCAAGATGATTGTGAATCTGCATCAGAGCCAGTGAGTCCAAATCCATTTACAATTGGGTTGGAGAGACCGCATGGTAACTGCTGGGCAGAGGGACCAATGAGAAGTTTGGCCCCATCACCATGACAACATGCAAACAGCACTTCCTCCTCTCCAGTCCCATCCATGGCCACCTGGGATCTTCACTCTGCTTACCTTCTAACGTGGGCCAGAAAAGTGATCCCTATTCTAACTGGTAAAAAACCTGAGGGTCAAAAAAAGTGGCATGGCTGCCTAAGTGCAGGGCCAGGCCGCTCGTAATTCAGGAAGAGCCAACCAGACAATTAGAAGGGTCTTCGCATGACGACTACACTTTTATGCAACAGTCGTGACAGAGGCACATCAGTGCCAGATCCCAGGCCTATGGCTGAGCTCAGCTGCTTCTCATTCTCTTCTGAGGCCAGGCCTGCTGGGAGGTTTCATTTAATTGTGTATTTTTATCATTTGATATATGTAGCCAGATGCCTGTAAGCAATAAATGCCCTTTTCCATCAGTTCCAGCAAGAAAATGTACCTGCCACGGTAGTATTTGCTTCATTGGGCTGCTGACTTATTTTAAGAACTAAATCTTTCCTGTTACTATATTTTTCACTCTGGGGTGCATGTACTCCAAGACTGACATTAATAACTTAACACGGAAGGCACCGTCCTCTCGCGTGAGAACGTAGCGCCACCTAGTGTCCATTCTTTCAACCGCAGCCAAGATAAGTAACGGTGGTTAACCTTGACAAAAGTTTTGTGCTCTCAAGGAGAATCTCTACGCGCATTCTTCTCTTCTCGCATAATAGAGCTTGCCTAGCAGTATTATATTTGTGTTATTTTTAATATAAATAAGTTAAGACACAAGGCTCCAACAAGAAAGCTGAGTAAGTTTTCTACTTGCCAGCTCCGGGTCATACTTTCCAACTTGGGTGGCTGTCATTTATAAACGATGAGCTCATGAGAGACGAGGACTAATGCAACCCCCAGGTGCCCAAAGCACAACCGTGGAGAAAGGCAGCCCTCCCGCGGGACCTGATGCAATCGTCTTGGCTTCACTTAGCCTTTCATACCAGCGACTCTAAGCTCTGGATGCAGTATTATCCTCACAGCACCCCTAAGGAGTATAAATCTCCGTGTTATTATTACCTGCAGGAACTCATATGTAAGAGGTGTTAAGTCTTTCCTCTGTGGCAGCTACCCAGAGATGGGGCTGTTTACAGCCCCTGTAAACTCAGCGCCCCTTTGCTCCCCTGCCAGTGCAAGAACCAAAATCTATCATCCCGTTATCACTCAATGGTTCTGGCCTTCAAGCTCCCCATTCTTTTCAGATATCTAGAGCAGAGTTTCTCGACCATCAAACCAGAGTTTGGCACCATTGAGTTGGATGACTTTGTTTGGCGGGGGGGTGGCCTGTCCTGTGCACCATGAATGTTTAGCAGCATCCCTAGTCTCTACCCACTAGATGCCAGTAGCATCCCTCTCCCCCGTTATGATAATCAAAATATCTCTAGACAATGCCAAGTGTTCCCTGGGCATGAAAAATCACCCTTAGTTAAGAACCACTCTTCTAGAAGGCAAGTACATAGAAATATAAAACAGTAATACTAACAACAACTACTACTACTGCCACTGCTACCATTTAAAAGGCACAAATTGCGTGCTAAGGGGTTTATGACATTATCTTATTTAATCTTCACAACCAAGAAACCAGTTTGTGTTGACTCTCTGAGGAAATACATTACAGATAAAGAGACTGGAGCTCAGAGATGTCAGGTAATGTGGCCAAGGTCACACAGCCGGCAGTGGCAGAGTTACCATTTAAAACCAGGCTTTTGTGACTCCAAGCCCTGAGCTCATCACCACTTCCAGATCCTGGGACCACAGATCACGAGTGTCTCTGGAACAGTCTTGATTGTCCACAGTCCTTCTAGAGTGTGCTAGCACCATTAAAATAATATATCCAGATTTAGGTTTAAAGACATAAAAACTGTAGCTCTTCTCTGTAAGAAAATCAATCCAAAGTGTTATGGCAGAAGAGATTTTGCTCCAGGGGAAAGCCCTGGGTCTGGGTTCAGACCCTGTGGCCAATAATTGACTATATGGCCTTTATTTGGGGTGAATTATTTAAGCTCTCAAAGTCTCTGTTTATTCATCTACAAGATAAAAAGGGTGGGTTAAATGAGGTTTTCAACCCTGGATGCACACTAAAATCAGGGAGCATACTAAAAGGAATGCCTAGGAGTCACCCGAAACCAATTAAAGCAGAATTTCTGGGGCCTGGGCAATAACATTTCTAAGCCCCCAGGTAACTCAGGGTGCGGCCAGAACTGAGACTCATGGGACTAAGCCCCTCAAGTTCTGTGTTTCTACCTTAGGACCCAACTCCCCTTAGACGGGAGGTCCTCTTTTCCCCCTTCCACAACACACAAAGCTGTTTCGGGGGTGCCTAGCTTCTCTGTCTCCTAAGACTGTCCCAAAAGCCTTGAACAATTTCCTGGGACCTCCTCAGTGTCTCAACTGCCCTCCAGTCCCTGAACTCAACATTTCCAGCCTCTCATCCTACCAACCCAAAGTCTGGAAATCCCACCCCACTGTCTATGGCAGGTGGTGGGTGGAAACTCCTTCTACAAAAGGCTGCAAAGAGCAGGGAACATGAAAGAAGACAGCTGACAGCTGCGTCCAAGAAAGACTATCCCCCGCCTGGCCTCACTGAGCGCTTGCCCGGCCTGACTTTAATAAGGTTAATTCTAATCCGTGGTCTTTGGGGAGGTGAGAGAATCTCCTCTTTCTGGACATGACTCACTGCCTCCTATAGCAGCTCAAAGAAGAGTGATAACATCTCACTCAGCAGGTCCCCGAGAGGAGCTCTGGATGCAGAAATGGGGCTGCATCCCCTCTTTTGCCTCCTGCCACCTCCGTTTCCCACAGACGATAGGAGGGCTTCACTCAGTACTTCTAGGTACAAATGAGTAATAAAAGTAATTTACATCAGTACGCGCTCCCCAGACACCAGGCTCCGGATAGAGTATTTACACGCACTGCTTCATTTCTTCTTCCCAAGTACCCGCATGAGAAGGCATATTGTTATTAACATCATCATTATCCCCATTTTACAAATGAGGAAAGCGAGTTGTCTGCATTCACTCTTCCTGTTCCTCAGCCTTGGTCCCCATGATGCCACCAACTATCTGAATGATGGCGGTTTCCCACCGGCCCATGAGATCTACAGGGACAGGGACCACATCCGGTTTGGTTCACCACTGACCCCCAGACTGGCAGGAAAAGAGCCAGAATTCAGGCTCAGGTAGGCTGGGCCCTGCGTGCCTGGACAGTCTGTAAAGAAGGCTGAGAAACCATTTCCTGGGAGCTGAGCCACCTGTCAGGAGTGTGGACCATGACGGACACGAAAGAGAGAATCGAAGGAGGATAAATGGCCGGTGGTGTCAAGTGCCGCCAAGACACCGAGGTTTTATCCATGACAAGGCCAGGGAGGGTCATTTCAGGGGAGCTCTGGGGTAGAAGGGAGCTGGAGAGTTGAATGAGTGGGAGGTGAGGAACGGAAAGAACTGTTACCAAGTCCAAGTTTGTACTGCTCTCCGCAAGACGGGCCAATAAATCAAGAGACAAATTGTTGGGGCAAGAAATAGGGACTTTATTTGGAAAGCCAGCAGACCAAGAAGATGGCGGACTAGTGTCCCAAAGAACCATCCTCCTCAAGTTGGAATTCAGGCTTCTTTTCTACTAAAAGAGGAGGGGGGAGAGTCCTGGTTGCAGCCAAACTCCAGAGGAGATGTGTTAATTGCTTCCTCCCTGCAGCCATTCACACATGGGCCTGGTCCTGTGAGCTAAACAAAGGTATTTTAGCTTAATGCTCATTACCTTGGAGGCAGGGTTCCCAGAGAGGGGCCATTATGTATAATTTAAGCTTTAGTGATTAACTTGTAACAGAATACAAAGTGTCTTCCTTATTATGGAACAAGTGAAGACAACTCCCTAGGGTGGAGGGAGAGTTTGTTTTGGTTTGTTTTGTCTTGTTTTATTATGCTTTTTGTGAGAGAGGCTCCAGCATGTTAAAAGCTGATGGGAAGTGTCCAGTGGAGACTGAGAGGCTGAATGTTCGAGGAATAGAGGGCAGAGTAGGTATTGCAGGTCCCCGGCTGTCTCTGCCACAGCCAGAGGGAAGGCCAGAGGGCCGACCAGACCTCGCAGGTCCACGTGGTGGTGGTACCTGAAGGGGAAGTGAGTCTGGCCCTGGGCTGGCATCTTTACACCAGAATTTTGTTCTACCCTCACGACCACCCTGAGAAGGATGGACACTTTAGCCCCTCTGCACAAGTGAAAAAAACGGATCCTCAAAAGTTAGGTAACTTCGGTGCAGCCAGCAGAGGGCGGAGCTGGGCTGGGCACCAGGCCCCTCTGACAATGAAGACTGAGCTGGTCCATGGTGCAGCCTGGAGCCCTCTGCAGTCAGCAAAAGGTGACCAGGACCAGGTGTCACTAGATTCAAACTCAGTTACCAGACCCCAGAGTCCCTGGTCTTCCCAGTGCCCTGCCCTCCCCCTGCACTTTGATCTGCAAGTGACCAACTTTCACCCTCCCGGAGTGAGCCAGTCTTTGTTGGCTCAGCAGCTCATGAACAGATGCCAGGACCAGCGGCACCAACCAAATGAGACCTTGTCTGAGCTAGTAAACTAGCTCAGCAGGTGGTGGGGCTAGGGGTGCATCTTCTCCAGCCTCTTTGGTCTTCACCCCTCCAGAGTCCTCCCTCCCAGAACAACCTAAACACCAGCGACCCCGGTCCCACCACTAACTGGCCGTGCGCCCTGACCCAATGACACCCCCGCGCGGCTGGTGCACACCTAGCTCCAGACTCAGAATTGAAGCGCGTGCATCGATCCCATCCAAAAGGCCAGCAATCTGATTAAAATCCTGTCTGAGAGAGGTCTATTTTGCATGAGATGGGACCAACATCCAGGAGATGAATTTTGTTACAATGATTTTAATAAGCATGTGCATTCCATCGGGCATAGGGCAGGGAGGCATTCGCTCTTGAACTGCCCCCAGGAAGGTCAGACTCTGCCCACCCATGTGTGGGACGCATCTGGCCTGTTAAAATCAAACACAGGGCTTCCCTGGTGGCGCAGTGGTTGAGAATCCGCCTGCCGGTGCAGGGGACACGGGTTAGTGCCCCGGTCCGGGAGGATCCCACGTGCCGCGGAGCGGCTGGGCCCGTGAGCCATGGCCGCTGAGCCTGCGCGTCCGGAGCCTGTGCTCCGCAACAGGAGAGGCCACAGCAGTCAGAGGCCCGCGTACCGCAAAAAAATAAATAAATAAATAAAAATTCAAACACAGAGACCAGACTCACAAAGTCCCTGAGCAGACAAGACCAGTTTAGTTATACAAGCAAAGCTTAATTTAGCTTCTTTTGCAAAACAAGCAAAAGGTTAACTTGACCTAGATCACTTCTTCCTTATGCTGCTGAAAATCAGAAGCAAAACATAAACTGTTCCCCAAAACTGATACGAGGTAACCAAGAAACCAATTCTTTTTCATTTCAGAAAATTCTAATATTGTAAACAATTCTAATACTGTAACCAATCGCTGTGAAGAATCAACAGTCACGGACTCCACACTATATAAGCTGCTCTATAGCAATATTCCTTGGAGCCTCATAACATGGTTCGGTTTCAGTGCTCCCCATTTGCAAACCATCTTTTTGGTGCGTGAACAATACTCTTACTATTTACTGCTTCAGTGATTCATTGGTTTTACTTCTGTTTTTTTTTTCTGAACTCTTGACAGCTGGAAGCGGTATGGGTCCGGGTTGTTGAGAAGAGCTGTGTGCCCTGAGTCATTCTAAAGGATGCTACAGCCCCTCCCACCAAGGGTCTGGGCAAATAGAGGAGAGGGTCATCTAGGACTCAGGGTCCCTGACCCCAGCATCCCAGATTCTGAGCCCCTGAGCCCCTCCTGTGTCCTGAGTTCCTATCAACCTGGGGGTGGGGGGGAGGTGCGGGTCAGAGTTCAGACACCTGGGCCAGGCAGCCAGCTTCACTGGACACCAAGAACATTGCAATGCACTCGGGTATTTATCCCTCCTCTCTAGCACTAAATGGAAACCTGGATGGCAGGGATTCCTATTCTGCTCATTTTGAATCTCCTGTAACTAGACAACCCTGTATGCTCTATGCTTCCTGAGACATGGGGCCACACTCCCTAACTGCTGTCACTTCCACTTGTGAATCTGTGTTGGGTTTATAAAGCAATAGGGTCCTCGGCTTCCTGCCCCTCCCCTTCTTTAGTGTTGTTCCTCTCTCTCTCCAAGCCCAGACTCTGGGGTTCTCCCAGCTAAGGGGTCCTATTCCCACCCCACACCCCTAGATCACTTGTGGGTGGGTGTACAGAGGGACCAGATCCCAGGGAGGACCCTCCAATTTCCTCCCTCTCTTCACATCCTGGCCCTCGGGTCCCCACTGAAGAGCCTACCTTTCATCGTGGACGTCAGCCCCTTCCCCTCCCGGGTCCAAACTTCCTCATCTTCAAAATGAAGCGCAGGCTACATAAACTTGAAAGTCCCCCCTGACCCTTACACCTCACATCCTCACCTGATTTTGGATGGGATAGAATAAGGCCTGCTCCCGGGACAGCGGATGCAGGAACAGTGATGCCAAGGACAGTGCAGCAGAGCCGCTGCCCCAGGTGGGTGGAGAGCTGACCTCCGTCCTACTTCCCCACCTCCCGGATGCAGGTGACTCAGCCCTGCACAGCTGGAGAGAAAGGAGAGCTTGTGGGTGACGGCAAGCAAAGCAAACTGCCATGCAGACTGCTGTCTTACAGAAAAAAAAAAAACAAACACAGCATAGTTGAGGGACTTCTGTTTCCATGTCCTCCTCTCCCTTCACCCAAACTGGACCTTGGAGGCCTTCCCTGCTCCCAGTGCCTCAAGCCGGAATCTCCCCCTGAGATGTTCTGCTCTGGGTCAACCATAGACTAGGGGGAGATGTTCAGCCTATGAAGAACAACGCCTATCAGGTTTGTATCTGGCACTTCACAATCTCTGACCACTGTCAAGTTCACAACTGTGTTGAATCCCCCAAAGTGCTCTGAGATAGAGCCAGAATGATGGCCTCCATTTTACAGGTGGTGAAAGGGCTTGAGCTAGGGCTCGATGGAGGGGGTCAAGAGAAGGAGGAAGGGGGCTTCCCTGGTGGCGCAGTGGTTGAGAGTCCGCCTGCCAATGCAGGGGACACAGGTTCGTGTCCCGGTCCGGGAAGATCCCGCATGCCGCAGGGCGGCTGGGTCCATGAGCCATGGCCGCTGAGCCTGCGCGTCCGGAGCCTGTGCTCCGCCACGGGAGAGGCCACAACAGTG
Source organism: Phocoena sinus (assembly GCF_008692025.1). Lineage (NCBI taxonomy): Eukaryota > Metazoa > Chordata > Mammalia > Artiodactyla > Phocoenidae > Phocoena > Phocoena sinus. The sequence goes on along the minus strand of NC_045763.1, from coordinate 165,441,339 downwards.
AGAGGCTCGCGTACCACTAAAAAAAAAAAAAAAAAAAAAAAGAGAAGGAGGAAGGGATATAAAATTAAATATAAAACCCTCCCAGACATGGTCCTCTAATGCCGTGTTACTTATGAGCAAATTACAGTCTTTATAGGATGCCCACCCTACTGATCTTTCATCCTGTCCTTCATCCTACAGTTCAGAAGTTTGAGTTGAGAGGAGAGGGTCCATTTTTCCGTCACATCCCACCCGTGGCTGCCTGCAGATCCTCTTCACCAGGGCTGTGGGGAAGGCTGGTGCAGGTGAAAATCGCTAGTGAAGCTCCCACTGGCCAGAAGCAGCATGGGATCAAGAGAATGGAGGGATGCCTTGCTGCTGCCTTGATTCAATGCCTGATCTACTTGTTACAGGTTAACTTGTGTCCCCTCAAAATTCTCATGTGGCAGTCTTAACCCCCAGTACCTCACAATGTGGCCTGTTTGGAGACAGAGTCTTTACAGAGGTAATCAAGTTAAAGTGAGATCACTAGGGTGGATCCTAATCCAACATAACTGGTGTCCTTATAAAAAGGGAAATTTGAACACAGAAATGGACACATATAGAGGAAAGAGACACTGGGAGAGGACAGCCATCTACAAGCCAAGGAGAGAGGCCTGGGTGGGATCCTTCCTCAAAACCCTCGGAAGGAAACAACCCTGCCAACACCTTGAATTTGGACTTGTGGCCTCCAGAACTGTAAGACAATGCGTTTCTATTGTTTAAGCCCCACCGTGTTTGATATTTTGCCAGGGCTAGAAACAAATGCACTCCTCAAAATCACCTCAGATGGAAAATAAGCCAGTTCTTGGTGCTTTTGGCAAGATGACGTGAGACATTAAAATCAGGCTAAGATGTTACAAGCAGAAGAAGCCACGTAAAATGAGAAATGGAGGGGTTTCCTAGGCTTGCTTGAGAGGGAGGAGAAGTTTGTATGCAAACAATGAAACTACCCGAGGAGTTTGCCCTTTATCCTTAGAACAATGAGAAGCCCCTGGAGGCTCCTGGAGCAGAGGGAGGAGGAAAGCCTCGCAATAGGCCAATCAATCTCAGAGCAAAGGGCGGGGAAACAGGACAATAAGAAAATCCGATAGGCCGAGGAAACTAAAGGGTGTTAAAATTTCCAACTTGTATGGAGAGGCTGTGGAAGTGGAAGTAAAGGAAAATGATGACACGACACCTCCCAAAACGTCTCCCTGATTTCTCCTGGCTCACAAAATGAACATCATCGTAGATGTCATTCATTCAGCATTTATTGAGCACCTACTGTATGCTAGACACTATTCTAGATGCTGGGAATACAGCGGGGAATAAAACAAAAACCCTTGGCCTCAAAGAAGGAACATCCTAACCTGGAGAGAATAATAGACATAATATTAAGCGCAGGGCTTCCCTGGTGGCGCAGTGGTTGAGAGTCCACCTTCCGATGCAGGGGACAAGGGTTCGTGCCCCGGTCCGGGAGGATCCCACATGCCGCGGAGCAGCTGGGCCCGTGGGCCATGGCCGCTGAGCCTGCGCGTCCGGAGCCTGTGCTCCGCAACGGGAGAGGCCACAACAGTGAGAGGCCCGCGTACCGCAAATAATAATAATAATAAGCACATTATCTAGAAGGAAAGAAAGCTAAGTAGCATGGGGCAAAAGGGCAGGATAAGGAGGACAGTGCAGCTTTAAAGGGGCAGGGGGTGGGTGTCTTGTTGAGAAACGGAATGTGAGCAGACACCTGAAGAAGGTGAGGGAGAGAAGCCTGCAGACCACTGCGAGCGGGCGACCACCATCCTCCTTCGCGCGGTGACGGGTCATGCTGCGGGCATAATTTCATCCCCTCAGTAAAGAGTTAATTAAGCAAAAGGAAATAAGGCATCGTTTCATGATCCCAATCATTAAAAAAAGAGCAGGGACAGAGCTTTACTTATTCACTCTAATGTCTAATAGTATGTAATTAATAAATGTGTTGAATCAATTAATTCATCGATAATCAATAACTTATTTAATTTATAAGAACCAAAGACACCCCCCATAACTTCCTTATAAGTGCAAAACTTGATACAATTTGTCATATAAACACTAGATTGGAGAATTTTTAAGACGTAAAGGTACCACTCATAACGTCGTCGGAACATTATTTCATTTTTGCATTTTCCCTTCCAGCACTTATCTGTATGCATAACTTATCGTAGGTATGATTTAGTATTTTGTAATCATAAAATTTTGAGACTGGGCTTTTTTCTACTTATTATGCTGTCTTTATAATTGTCACTGATAGGGGATGCACAGGGTCAGTTTCAGACTGCCAGAAAGCAATGCTGCTTCCAATGTCCCTGAACTACAGAAGTGCAGGTAGAAGGCAGGCTCCATAGCTCAGTGGTTAGAGCACTGGTCTTGTAAACCAGGGGTCGCGAGTTCGATCCTCGCTGGGGCCTCGTGTTCGTTCGTGCTATTTTTTAAAATCGTCCTGTGTAAACACCCACCAAAATGCAAAGTGATTTCTGAAAACGTTACTTCTGGCAGGATTAAAAGTTACTCCTCAAATGCAAATCATGAGCATCCTTACTGTGCTTTAGAAGTGACCCGGAAGAGAAAATCCTGGAATGCAACAAAGAGCAGGAAAAAGAAAAGAAAAGCGGTCCTCTGCGACCTAGCGCTACCCGGACCTGCGGCCCAAGAACCGGCAAAAAGGAGGCGCGAGGCTCCACCGGCTAGTTTTCAACGCCCTGCAGACCCCCAGCACTGAGTTACAAAAGGAAAAGGGGCGGCCGGCGCTGGGAACTCGACCTCCGGCGGGGCGCGCGGGGCGCGCGGAGGCAGTGCGGCGCTTGCAGTTACGCCACGAGGCCGGCGGGCGGCGCTGTGGCCAGGCTCCCACTCTCCTGTTCCCGGCCGGCGAGTGCACCTTCCGACACTATTCCCGGGGCTCAGAGAATGGCCAGCGTGGCCTGGACTGAGGCCCGCGCTGTGATGACACGTGGCAGCCCTGGCTTCGGAGCCCAGCCTGGCTCCAAGGTCCTGCCCCCTTCGAGAGGAAGGGGGAGCGATTCATAAAAATAGTCTCGGGCGGTTTGGGAAGCCAAGTTTTGCAACCGGTTTCATTTCTCCGTTTTTTCCCTGAATTCCAGAATGTCGCGTGACAGTAGGGTCACGAGAGCCTTTTCTGAATAAATGAATTCTCTCCACCCAGGATTTCTTGATAAAGGATTGTCTGTAAAGTAGCCACTAGCCACATGTGGCCACTGAGTGCCTGAAACGTGGATATTCCGGATTGAGATGTGCTGAAAGGATAAAATACACACACATTGGATTTAGAAAATTTAGTACCAAAAAAAAAAGTGAACTGTCCCATTAGTAATTTTTAATTGATTACATATTGAAACGATTATACTGTAATATATTGGATTAATTAAAATAAATACATTAAATTTACCTATTTTTTTAATGTGGCTACTAGAAAAATTTTAATTACGTGTGTGGCTCCCATTTGCAGCTCTCATATTTCTGTTGGATGATGTGGGTTCAAGGAGCCAGGGTCCTGTGACCTTGAGTTCAAGGTTAATTCTTAACCCGTGCTCACACCAGGTAAACCTTTCATCTCTGGGTCTCCCAGAGCCAGTACTGTGCCTGGCAAGCAGTAAGCATGGCATTGGTTGAAATGAAATCACATATCTCCCCAACGTAATCTAAAACTCCACAAAGAACAAGAGAATGTTTTTGTTTTTGTTTTCTAACACCTTTATTGGAGTATAATTGCTTTACAATGGTGTGTTAGTTTCTGCTTTATAACAAAGTGAATCAGCTATACATATACATACATCCCCATATCTCTTCCCTCTTGCGTCTCCCTCCCACCCTCCCTATCCCACCCCTATAGGTGGTCACAAAGCACCAGCTGATCTCCCTGTGCTATGTGGCTGCTTCCCACTAGCTGTCTATTTTACATTTGGTAGTGTATATATGTCCATGCCACTCTCTCACTTCGTCCTGGCTTACCCTCCCCCTACCCCATGGTGTCCTGAAGTCCATTAAGAGAATGTATTTCTTAAAGTGCGTTAGTTTTGAGAATGATGTAACTGTAAGAATTTCTACCTTGGCTTGCAAGATTTTAGCTCTGGAAAAACACACATGCTTTTGTTGGTTATTTTGCCCTTCTATGGTCTGGATATGTGCTGCTAGGAGTGCTGGGAGACAAGTGGTCAGAGTGCCTTCAGGAAATAGGCCCCATTTATGCAGGAAAATATATACATAATTATCACATAAGGGGCATCATTTCACTGGCGCTGAATGCCTTTTTGCAAAGCCATTTCAGATCCTCAAATACCTTAATACCAAGACTCCTTACCCTGGCTTTACGTGGTCATCAAGTAACAGAGTTAGTAAGAAAAAGATGCAATCCAGTCCCATCTCCCTCCAGCCATTCCCAGCCCTCATGTTTCATCCCCTTCACCCCCTCCTGCCGGTTTCTATAAAGAACAAGCACATGCATGCGTGCATTTTTCTGAACCTTTCAACTCCTCAGGCTCTAAGGAAGTTGAATACATGTTGGCTGTGACCTAGTGGTTGTTTTCTCACAGTCCTACCCCTTCATGAAAGTTCACGGGCATTGCCAGCCACCTTCCAAAAAATAAAGCCACTTTGCCGGAGAGGAATACCCTGCCTCTCCCCCAGGTTCCCAGCATTTCAGGGTACCTGTTCAGTGCCCTTCTCTAGACCCGCTATCCTCCTGTTGAAAAGCTGTGTTCAGAAAGCCTTGAATTTGATGGATGTGGTCCTCTACTTTAACAGATGAATTCTGAGCACCTTTCTCTCAGGGCTCAAAACACTTTCCAGTGTTTAGGACTCTGCTCTTTCACTGTTGAGGGTGCAGGTTCAATCCCTGGTTGGGGAACTAAGATCCCACAAGCTGCCCAGCATGGCCAAATAAATAAATTCATTAAATTAAATAAAAGCATGACCAAAAAAACCCACTTCCAGGCCAGAGCCTTTTTTTTTTAATTGAAGTATAGTTGACTTACAATACTGTGTTAGTTTCAGGTGTACAGCAAAGTGATTCAGTTATATATATACATTTTTTTCAGATTGTTTTCCATTATAGGTTATTACAAGATATGGAATATAGTCGTCTGTGTTATACGTAAATCCTTGTTGCTTATCTATTTTATGTATAGCAATTTGTATCTGTTAATCCCATACTCTAATTTATCCCTCCCCACCTTCTTTTCCCTTTGGTGACCATAAGTTTGTTTTCTGTGTCTGCAATCTGTTTCTGTTTTATATATAGATTCACTTGTATTATTTTTTTAGATTCCATGTATAAGTGATATCATATAATATTTGTCTTTCTCTGCCTAACTTCACTTAGTATAATATTCTCAAGGTCCATTCACATTGCTGCAAATGGCAATATTTCATTCTTTTTTATGACTAATAGTCCATTGTGTGTATGTGTGTGTATACATACACACACACACACACACACACACACACACTCACATATATATATATATAATATATATCACATCTCCTTAAACCAATTGTCTGTTGATGGGCACTTGGGTTGTTTCCATGTCTTGGTTATTGTAAATAGTAATGCTATGAATATTGGGGTGCATGTGTCTTTCCAATTAGAGTTTTCATCTTTTCTGGGTATATGCTCAGGAATGGGATTGCTGGATCATATCGTAACTTTGTTTTTAGTTTTCTAAGAAACCTCCACACTGTTATCCATAGCGGTTGCACCAATTTACATTCCCACCAACAGTGTAAGAAGGTTCCCTTTTCTCCACATCCTCTTCAGCATTTATTATTGTAGACTTTTTAATAACCAGTGTGAGGTGATACCTCATTGTAGTTTTGATTTGCAGTTCTCTAATAATTAGCGATGTTGAGCATCTTTTCATATGCCTGTTGGCCATCTGTATGTCTTCTTTGGAGAAATGTCTGTTTAGGTCTTCTTCCCATTTTTTGATTGGATTGTTTGTTTTTTTGATATTGAGTTGTGTGAACTGTTTGTATATTCTGGATATTAACCCCTTGTCAGTCACATAATTTGCAAATATTTTCTCCCATTTCATAGGTTGTCTTTTAGTTTTGTTGATGGTTTCCTTTGCTGTGCAAAAGCTTTTAAGTTAGATTAGGCCCCATTTTTTAATTTTTGCTTTTAATGCTTTTGCCTCGGGAAACTGAGCTAAGAAAATATTGTCATGACTTATGTCAGAGAATGTTTTGCCTATGTTCTCTTCTTGCAGTTTTATGATGTCATGTCTTATATTTAGGTCTTTGAACTATTTCAAGTTTATTTTTGTGTATGATGTGAGGGTGTGTTCTAATTTCATTGAGTTACATAGAGCTGTCCAGTTTTCCCAACACTTGCTGAAGAGACTGTCTTTTCTCCATTGTGTATTCTTGCCTCCTTTGTCATAGCTTAATTGACCATAGGTAAGTAAATTTATTTCTGGGCTTTCTATTCCATTCCATCAATCTATATGTCTGATTTGTGCTAATACCACACTGTTTTGATTACTGCAGCTTTGTAGTATTGTCTGATGTTTGGGAGGGTTATACCTCCAGCTTTGTTCTTTTTCCTCAGGATTGCTTTGGTAATTCTGGGCCTTTTGTGGTTCCATATAAATTTTAGGATTATTTATTCTAGTTCTGAGAAAAGTGTCATGGTTATTTCGATAGCGATCACATTAAATCTGTAAATTGCTTTGGGTAGTATGGCCATTTTAACAATATTAATTCTTCCAATTCAAGAGCATGGGATATCTTTCCATTTCTTGAATCATCTTCAATTTTCTTTATCAATGTTTTAAAGTTTTCAACATATAGGTCTTTCACCTCCTTGGTTGAGTTTATTCCTAGGTTTGTTTGTTTGTTTTTAACACAATTTTAAACAGTTTGGTTTTTTTTTTTACTTTCTCTTTCTGATATTTCATTGTTAGTGTTAAATACAACAGATTTCTGTGAATTAATCTTGTATCCTGCTACCTTGCTGAATTCAGTTATTAGTTCTAATAGTTTTTGCATGGAGTCTTTAGGGTTCTCTATATAGAGGACCATGTCATCTGCAAGTAATGACAATTTTACCTCTTCCCTTCCAATTTGGATACATTTTATTTGTTTCTCTTGTCTGATTGCTGTGGCTAGAACTTCCAATACTATGTTAAATAGAAGTGGTGAGAGTGGGCATCCTTGTCATGTTCCTGAATTTAGCAGGAAGGCTTTCAGCTTTTCGCCATTGAGTATCATGTTGGCTGTGGGTTTGTCATACATGGCTTTTGTTGAGATATGTTCCCTCTACCCACTTTGGTGAGAGTCGTTATCATGAATGGATGCTGAATTTTATCAAATGCTTTTTCTGTACCTATTGAGAAAGTCATATGGTTTTGTCTTTTCTTTTGTTAGATCACATTGATTGATTTCCATACGTTGAACCATCCTTACAACTCTGGAATGAATCCAACTTGATCATGTTGTATGATCCTTCTTATGTATTGCTGGATTCAGTTTGCTAATATTTTGTTGAGGATTTTTGCATTTATATTCATGAAATAGGGCCAGACCCTATTTTTGCCACACGTCTTTGAAGAAAGATTGTACAGGAAAAAAATGAGACAGAGTGAGCTCATATATTCTTTCCAGAGGTTAGATCCAGTCTCCCTGAACTGCACCAGGATTTTCAGCCATCTTTCAACAAAATGATGCAGGGTGTAAGCCCTCCCATCTTTATGTTGATATCTTCATCTGAGAAGCTAAAACTGTAAAATATCAGGGTAGGTCAGACCCTGAAGTTCATTTCTATCCTGGAGAGTGTGTACAGAGAATGTCGCCCGCCATTTCAGTAAACAAAGGGTGTTGTGGCTATAAGCCATCAGCCACTGCAGCCTCCCCTGACAGTGCACCCTGAGGAGAATTCAGGATGGAGAAAAACAGGAGACTGGCTCTAGAGAGTTAAGATGCATACCTAAGGAATAATTTCAGTGAGCCCAGACTCTTGCATCTTCCCATACATAGAAAAGCACTAAGATCTTTAACTTGAAATGTCTCTTTGTTGTGATTAGCATTAATCTTTTGATGTTCAACCACATGTTGTTTGTTTGTTTGTTTGTCTGTTTGTTTTCAGCAAAAACTCCCATATATCCTGGCTCCTCACTTACCTCTTTGGAACAGCCCCTGAGAGCTAACTGAGAGGCTGCTATCCTGTGCTATAGTCCTCAGTAAGTCTGCCAAATAAAGTATAATTCTCAACTTTTAGATTGTGTGATTTTTTTCAGTCAACTAGAGTGTTCATAAGAGCTACAAAGGTAGGCAAAAGTAAAGAAAAGCAAAACCATGAGACAGGGCAAAGGAAGGTAGATAAGAGATGATCTAAAAATGATCTTCAGAAAGTGATGACCAGTGTTTTGCATCGTTAATAAAGAGAAAGCAAGAGGAAGAGAATCAGAGAAGTTTGGTGTATTTAGATTAGGTTAGGTTACCCTACAAATGGAGTTTGCTAAAGAAACAAAATGGAATCTACTTCTTTGGAAGTCTAAAATAACCTGTCCAGGATATGTCCAATCTCATCTAAAGCAAGGATCACGTGACCTCTAAAAGTCCTTAACAACCCGGGCATTTTTGTTTTCGTTCTGCTTAAGTCAAATTGCCTATACCGTTCTGGATGCTTTGCACAATTTGGAGAACTTCTTGAAGACAGGGGTCATTTCCTCTCTTAGCCCTTTCATTCCTCAAATACCTGGTTAAAAGCTACCAACCCTCATTGAGGCCCCTCCAGGGAGGCAAGTTCACTGGAGGTTGACAGGGGCATTGGCTCAAGTCCAGCTGAACAATTCCCTGCTCCCTGGCTGCTGTGGTCTAGGGCACATGGCTTAACCTCACCAAGCCTCACTTCCCTCACCTTCAACATAAATTATATGGCAACACATAAGAAGCAAGGTTTTGAGGTTTCAGATAATATAACATATGAACTTAGCACACAGTAGGTATGCAAAAAGTAGTCACGTTTATTATGCTATTTGTCAGGGCAAAATAGTAGGCACTGGAGGTACAGAACAGGACCTAACCTTATTCAGACCCTGATCTTTAAAGGGGGCAAAGGAGATGACCATTTTAGAGGGGCTCTCCAAGCTCAAAGAAGCTTGTCTATTGGAGCAAGTGTTGATTTACTACCTTAGGTCAAAGGCATTTACAAAGCAAAACATAAACACACAGTGGAATTCCAAGCAGGTTTACAGACTAGTGCACATGAGTAGCCAGGTGCCCTGGCAACATGGGGTTTGGTCTCCCCGCAGAAGCAGACAAGGAGCATCCGTTTAGATGGAAAAATTCCCGTGGACAGGACAACCGTGCCGCCTAAATCAAGCTCTCTCCGCCGGTTTCCACCTCCACCCCTGGCTTCCCATGCGTCTAAGGTCACCTTCAGCAGTAGCAGCTTCCGCGTGGCAAGGTGGTTCTCTGGGCACTCGTCCCCTGACCTGCCACCATGACCGAAGAGGCAGAGGGACACTTCTGCCAGCTCGCCTCCACTGTGCCAACTGGCTGCCTCTGCCTCGGGGGCATCTCGGGCTCTTCTTTCTCTTCCCCTGGGGGCCTGGGGACCACGCTGTAGCTCTCTGCTTTGCACCAGACCTTGGAAACGTCTTCCCGCTGCTTGTGGCAGAAGCCGGCTTCTTGGAGGAGCCTTTCTGAGATGAGGTCCAGTCTGGACTGGAAGCTAAAGTTGCATTGGACAGTTTCTTAGCAGCTTCCTCGGACTTCTTCTTTAGCAAGTCCAAGACCATTTCTGGGAAACAAGCGTTTATTTAGGAGAAATATTAGTTCTGGAAAGTAGCTCGAAGGGAAGTGCCGCCCAGGAAGCCTATGCCCACTTGAGGGTTCTTGAATATAAATTCTTTTGAAGTTAATATGTTTAATTCCCTGGCCTTGATCTAAATAGATTACTTTTGTAATGGGATCACTCCAGAGATGCATGGCTCTAGAATAGTTCCCTGAAGATACTGTCCCTCCCCTGTAAGTCTTTCCTGACTACCCTCCCGGGAGGAAGAGGTTCTCACTCTGAGGGCCTTCTCAGTCCCCTGGGCATGCTTCTAGCCAGAACCTCAATGCTATATTTATTTCTTCATTTGCCTGTGCTACATGCCCTCCTCTCCTTTGATTCTAGACTCCTACAGGTCAGGTTCACTGCTGTATCCTCAGGGATTGGCACAGGGACTGCCACAAAGTAAGTACTAAGTGAATGAATGAATACTTGAATGAACAAATGAATGAAAGAATGAATGACAGCAGGTCACAGCAGAAGGAGGTGCTGCCACCTCTCACCCTGGTACACAGAGGAGACATACAGACCACAGGTAATCCTCAGCCAGAGGATAAGCCTTAGGTGAGAAAATAAGACCTGCCACCCCGGGATTGCCGCTGTTTGCAGATGGCACTGTGCCGGCACCTGGATGCCAAGGCCTGAGCCTAAAGACAGAGAGGGACTCACTAGCAAGTGGCCTGAACTGGACCCCGCTTACTCTTGGTTTTCACCGGCACTGGCTTGTACTTGCGCTTACCTGGATGTGCTCGCCTAAAAACAGAGAGAAAAAGTGAGGATACAAGACTCTGAAGATGGAACCATGAAATTCCGGTCACCAAAAGGCATACATGTGCAAGAACTGGGTTCAGCCCTCCCTTATCCATAGGGATGGGACAGATGTAACAGGAAATCTGCGATGAGCTCAGACAGAGAGGAGAAAGGACATGGACATCACAGGGACACTGTAGTGAGGCACTTCGGGGACAGTGCCTGGGGGGGGGTTGGAGCATGGGCTTGGCAACAGAGAGAATAGGGTACAAATCCTGGGGACCATGGGCAAGTAAACCTTGCTAAGTTTCGATTTTCGCTTCTGTAAAATAGAAAAAGTAATATCACCCATCCTCACAGGGAGACAAGGAGGATTAAATAAGAACTGTGTGCTTGGCACACCATAAGCGATTGATATATAATTTTTTAAATTATTTTTTTGTTTGTTTTTGTTTTTGTTTTTTTGTGGTACGCGGGCCTCTCACCACTGTGGCCTCTCCCGTCGCGGAGCACAGGCTCCGGACGCGCAGGCTCAGCGGCCATGGCTCACAGGCCCAGCCGCTCCACGGCATGTGGGATCTTCCAGGACCAGGGCACGAACCTGTGTCCCCTGCATCAGCAGGTGGACTCTCAACCACTGCGCCACCAGGGAAGCCCTAAATTATTTTTTAAATGAGATTTTAAAAAAACGATTGGAGCAGTGCTCAGCACATACAAAAGTGATTCCCTTTAAAGAAAATCTCTTCAGATACTCATGGCACGGCCCCTTAAGTAATGGCAGACTCTCTGCCTCCTAGTATTCTGATTCTCAAACTGTTGTCCCCTGGGTGCACCTTCTGAAACAAAAGGGACTTTGCAGACTAGGTGGTAAAGCTGAGATTCAAACCCAGCATCCAGGGTCTATGATTCTAAGGGAAGGGCAGAAGGAAAAGGTGGAAGGGTAAAAGCATACATAAATAAACCAACTGCTCCTTAGAATGCTGGGGGAGGTGCATTTAGTGCAAAGACGGGCTAAAGAAGTAAGCAGAGCAGAATCTGGACCCACTGCTACAGAAGTTTGTACAATTCAAGTCGTCATTATAACTGAAGTGAATAGGTAGTGCTGAAATGATTGAGCCACAAAGAGGAATGCGTTCCTATCCTCTGTCACCTCTTACTAGCTCTACCTCGGGCAAGTGATCAAAGGTAGCTAGGCTCAGTTACCTAATCTGTAGATTGAGGGTGTTACCCTGTCTCACTGGGATTCTGCCAGCATCAAATGTCAGCCTGCACACACAGCACCCAGCACAGTGCCTGCGACACAGAAATGACTCCATAAATGTCAACTGAGAGAAAGGTGCATGAGAAAGGGTGTCTTCAGCATGGTGCAGCCTTTACAGTTGCTTTATGATTGATCTCTCATGCCACTAGAGGTAAGCTAAATTATCCCCCAGCCAAATCAGGAAACTGTCAAAGGAAAGAAAAAGGGATTCACATAGGAAACCTGTTGATAGAAAGAGCAGAAAACTCCCCGCCCAGGCACCTTCAGCCTCTGGAAGCACTTCAAAGACCCTGGGTTTGCTTCATCCCTCAAGCACAGGAGATCTGCATGGAGTAGACCCAGCAGTGGGGACAGCCAGTCCCTAATTCACCCCTGACAACGCTGCACTCCACCAGGAGAGCCCCTGGGCACAACCTCAGGGACTGAGTCTCTTCTGGGAACATCTGAGAACACCAAACCCAAGCCCAGTTGCCAAGGGGAGCTGTGCTGGGCTGGGCTTCTGAGCCCTCACCAGCAGCAAATGTACTCTGAACACCACCCCGGATATGGTAACAGACGCCTCACAGGGAAGTCTTCGTCTGCAGGTCTACCTTCAAGCTGATTCACGGGGAGACTTTCTGGCTTTGGGTAAAAATCCTGAGATAAATCCCGCGCACTGCCCAGAGCTCTGAGGATGGATACACTGGATCACTCCCCCAGGGACAGATACGGACACACCTTCAACAACCTCACAGATGGGAGGCTGTAGTATGGCTTTTGCCTGATGAGTTGAAGGTTGGTTAGTCTCTGAGAAAGGTGGGCAGAGAAGCAGAGTTAAACATCATAGAGTCTACCAAGTGAATAAATACTCTCACTGAATTCCAGGAAGGATCAGGTGGAGACACTGAGAAACCTGACAGTTTTAGATACAGCTCCCAGGGATTGGTCCCAGGACCTCACAGATACCAAAACCCACTGATGCTTAAGTCCCTTATGTGATATGGTATGGTGTTCAGCATATAACCTACGCATTCTCCATATACTTTAAATCATCTCTAGATTACTTGTGATACCTAACACAATGTAAATGCTATGTAAATAATTGTAAATAAATATAACTGCTATGTAATTAGCTGTAAATATGACATAAATAGTTGCCAGGGCATGGCAAGTTCAAGTTTTGCTTTCTGTAATTTTCTGGAATTTTAAAAAATATTTTTGATCCACAGTTGGTTGAATCCACAGACGTGGAATCCATGGATACGGAGGGCCAACTGTATGTGCCAAAGACCAGCCCATGGGATAGGGCGGCAGGGGTGTACACCCACTGTCAGATGATCCCAGACAGAAGTTTCCAGAAGCATATTTAAAAAAAAAAAAAAAAAAACAAGACAGGAGCCACAGGTCTGGACTAGTCATCCTAGAAAGGCTCAAGATCCTCATTTCCAACCACAAAGAGACCATTTCCCAAATATTCCATAATTCCTACAGATGCATTGTCCTACACATTTGTCTGCCCAATCTGCTTTTTTTTGTTTTAATGTATTTATTTGGTTACGCCGGGTCTTAGTTGTGGCACGTGGGCTCCTTAGTTGCAGCTCACTGGCTCCTTAGTTGCAGCGTGCATGTGATATCTAGTTCCCTGACCAGGGATCGAACTCGGCCCCCCTGCAATTGGGAGCTCAGAGTGTTAACCACTGCGCCACCAGGGAAGTCCCAGACCAATCTGCTTTGCATCTAAAAGAAAGATACCCTCCGTTGATCATATCTGGTAATTCTTGGGGAGTGAGGACTGTTTTTCTGACCTGCCATGGCGATAAAGATGAATTCCAATCACCTGAGAAGAAAAGGTAACCCAAGTCTCACCTCGATGGGTCAACAAATTTGTAAATGGATCCATGCGGTGTGTAGGCGCTCGGGTAAGAGGTGGCCAGGAAGTAGAGCTCCCCTGATAAAACAGGAACAGGCCATCAAGGACAGGACACAAGGCCGGGCCAAGACAGCTGAACACAGAGAAAATCATCACCAGGGGTTGTGGCCCTGAAATGCGTGAGCCCCAGGAAGGGGTCCCTGAAATCCTGACTGACAGTGAGGCCTCAAGGTCTGTGAGCTCCCCAAGGAGAAAGTCCATCTTAGCCCCCCAGACCGGCTTGGGGTGTCCCCCAGCAGAGGCACGTTTCTGTTCATGTTCCCTGAGCCAAAGGGCTTCTCATTTATCACCTCTTTGCTTTCAGAAACTTCACCTCAGTGAGCCTCCATCTCCCTCCCCAGTTCTCCACTACTGATAAGGAAGTCTCCGTAAAGCCCAGAGATAGGCAAGCCACAGGCTGAGGACCACTTATTAGATACTTTACATTCTATTACCCCTTCCTTACTGTGTTAGTCCCCTTCCCCCATCTCACCGTGTCCTCCAGCTCCACCTTCTTCAGTCTTGGGTTCCTTATTTCCTGTGACACCCTCCACTCCTCGGCACCCCCTTGGTCTTCTCCACACCCCACAGAAATCACCTCCACCCACTGTCTTCCTCATCTCTTTTACCAGGGACCCCTTTTTCCTCCCATTTCCTCATGTTTGAACTCCAGAAAACACTGCTCCCTTCTCATGGTAAGTACCTCATTCCACCTCGTTTCACGGTTCCCTGTGAGGGACAGTGCAGGGTTTATGAGCCCAACTTTGGGTAGATAAAACTGAGTTTGAAATCTGATAGCACCCATTACCATCTGTGTTGTCTTGGGCAGCCTCTCCACCTGGGTAACGCTCGTGTTATTTATTCACTTGTAAAAGGGAGATAAGAATACCCTCCCTGATTATTAGGTATTAAATGAGAAAGTGTTCAGTCATCCGCAGTTCCTCTTACTTCCTTATGTCTCTGTTCCCTAAAGCCTGGCACCGTGACAGTTTTGTGAGCCTGACACAACTTTTATGCTATCGCACTGGGTTTAATGCACTTGCTGTTGTGTGCTTTACACAAGCTCTCTCTCAAGCTTATGGAAGGAAACGTCTTAATAAGGTAAAAATTGGAAAAGCCTAGAGCTTTAGACATCTCTGAGCTAGTTAAACAATCTTCTTCCTTGAATTCGTGGAGAGCAGTGACTAATGTTTGCCTCGGGCCGAGTGTGAGAGACTGATGTTCTTTGCAGAGGTGACAAGGTAACACACAACAAGGTAACACACAAGGTAACAACTGAATAATAGACTTTGGTTTTGTGTATTGACAAACTGTATTTATAACCTTCCCCTTGTAAGGGGGTCTGAGGACTTAGGACAAACCCTTCCCTAGAGGCAGTTTGCCCCTCTGATTAGAAACCCCAGGTACCATCCAAGATGATGCTGACATTAGATAAATGAGGTGCCTACCAACTGTCTGCATGTGCACAGGTCACCCTCGGGCAAAGGTCCCTTCAAACCACGCAAACAATTTCTGGTCTAAAAGGAGAATTGGAAACCCTGCATTGCTGCATATTCCCTACACATGACTACAGTTGGTGTAAATTCTGGGTTCCAAACATGCCATAGATTTGGACATGCATGTATTTTCAGGGGAAGACAATGCTAGAAGTGAATGTCATCTGTAGGGTCTGACATTTTTTAAAAATGTATTTTAGGGCAAAAAACTATAACAGGCCATGTAAAGCAAAATGCATGCAATGTGAATTTACTGCAAGCTTTGTGACCTCAGCCAGTCCTCCTGAGGCTGTGCTTCAGTGACTGACATTCAGAAATCCAACCCATCAGAACTCAGCCACGGGTAGCCCCATACCCGCCACTCACTCATTTATTTATTCACTCGTTTATTTGTGCCAGCTGTTGGTTAGAAGGACTCGGGAAATAAACTGTAGCAACAGTGAAGGCAGAGCTCTGGTGCAACTAAAATGTGGCTTATCTCAAGCGGGTGACTAATAGTAAAATAATGAAATAATACTGAGTTCTAAACAGGTCAATAATGGGAAAGACTATAACACATGCAGAAAACCTGAATCACTCTTTGCAAAAACACAAAAGCAAGCAACTCTGGAAGAAAATAACTTGCCTCGGGGACAGCCTCCCTGGCTTTAGGGCTGCCCTTGGGCAAAGTCTGGCTTGGGAACACTTTGGCAAGTCCACTCCATCCAATTCAGCCAAGGACACTTAGTTTTGTCTGCCAGATGTACTTGAGTGGTATTCAAAAACTGCCTTGTTTTCTCCTGCGAGAAGTCTACCAGCTCAACAAACCAAATCTTCAAAACCTGGGTATTCTGTGGCATCCTGAAAAGGAGCAAGCCACAGAATGTGGCAGCCCAGGGGCCCCAGGCAGGTGGCCTCCAAGGGTCTCCAGCCTCAGGGGCTCCAGCTTCCTTTGGGCACCAGCAGGAGACAGGGCCCCACCATGGCCTGTGGCTTTCACATCATCTACTTTCCACTGAGCATCACAGGCCAGCCTGTGGTTTCTCTGCTTTTTAGTATGTTTGGACTTCCAATTTGGAACTCACAAAGACTTTTCTCTATTAAGAACGCTTAAATTTTCCAAAATATCCTCTCCTACAAAATATTCATCCTGGGCTTCCCGGTGGGGCAGTGGTTGAGAGTCCGGCTGCAGATGCAGGGGACACGGGTTTGAGCCCCGGTCTGTAAGGATCCCACATGCCGTGGAGCGGTTGGGCCTGTGAACCATGACCGCTGGGCCTGCGCGTCCAGAGCCTGTGCTCCGCGACGGAAGAGGCCACAACGGTGAGAGGCCCGCGTACCGCAAAAACAAAACGAAACAAAACAAAAAAATATTCATCCTGAACTATCTATTCACAAGCTAGCTGAGAGGAAACGGTGCAGCTGCTGACTGGTTTTCTTTATGTCCCACTCAAGTGAAGCTCCTGTACAGCCACCAGTGGCTCAGAGTAGAAAGTGGGAAACCATCAAGGCTTTGGTTTACACTTGTAGAGTCCTGTGTCTCGAAGGGACCCCTAAGAGATCATTTTATTCTCTTCCTTGCCTCCAAGCATGGCTAGGTGCAGTGCCAAATACCGGAAGGATCACAGGCCTTGTTACCACTTACATAAACAAAATAAAAATTTAACTTTCAAATTGACACATAACTTATGTAAAGCTGAAGTTAAAACCTCATTTTCTGATTTCAAAATTTGAGGATATTTACTAAAGCTGAGTCTCTCTCTCTCTCTCCCTCCCTCCCTCCCCACCGCTCTTATGTGCACGCATGCCTTGCTTTGCTGATGCCCTTAACATATGCCTAATCTCTCTAATGAGTAGCCTCCTACCTAGCTGTCTACCCTTTTCTCAGATCTCTCAGGAAAGAAATTCTCCCTTGTTCATTCACAGAAGTTGCCTAACAAACTGTTGGCAGCGTCAGGAAGAGCCCAGCCCAGCCGGTGGATCATCAGAGGTACCTTCTCTCAGGCAACACCAACAGGATAAACACCCACACTGCCTGCCCCACTGTTGGCCCTGTCCACATTTGTATAATTGCAGATTAGAATAAAATCAGGAAGGAAGGAGTACATGCACCTCCTTCATAGTCAAAGAATTGAAAAGACTACAGTGTAGACCTTGGCCTGCCCTGCATAGAGCTGTGCAGTTCAACAAAGAAGGGGTAAGTCGGCATAGTCACTCTGTTTCCTCATTGGTGAAATAAACATAACAGTTACATCATGGGGGTGTTGTGATTACTAAATAAGATTTGAAAATGTAAAGTGCTTAGAACAATATCCAGTACATTATAAAAGGTGACTAGGGCTTCCCTGGTGGCGCAGTGGTTGACAGTCCGCCTGCCGATGCAGGGGACATGGGTTCGTGCCCCGGTCCGGGAAGATCCCACATGCCACGGAGCGGCTGGGCCTGTGAGCCATGACCACTGAGCCTGCGCGTCCGGAGCCTGTGCTCCGCAATGGGAGAGGCCACAGCAGTGAGAGGCCCATGTCTCCCAAAAAAAAAAAAAAAAGTGACTAGATTACAGTGAAAATAGAAAAAGTGGTAGTTGCTTTTTCAATAACAATAATAAGAGTAATAATAACAATCGCAATAATAATGATTATTATGGTAATAAATGTTCAGTTCACAATGCCTGTGATTATCTAAGTTCCAGTAAGCAGAAATAGAATAACCTTGTACGTTTGTTACCTGCTTCATCTTCAGCAAAGGAGATGAGAAAACTGCTGTATGTGCTGATCAACCCTGGGAAGGCACAGGACTCAGTGTTGCCCAGGCACATGTCCTGTTTCTCCCATTTCTTGGTTTTTCTATCTTCCTGCAAAGCCATAAGTCGACTAGATGAAAAGCAAAACCTTATATTTTAGGAATCCATATTTCCACCCTGCAGGATATTTTTTCCTCCTAGGATCAAGGAATCCTTGACTACCAGGAGTGAGTCTCCCATAGGAGACCAATAACTAGCCTCTCTCAGGAATCAAAAGAGCTGTTGCAGAAATATTTCAGTCACCCACTTGCCCTAGATGGGGAAGTTCACTTGCTATTATAAGAGGAGCTTGGTGCCCTGTGAAGGTTGCACCACTACAAAAGACTAATCTAATTTTTATTAACTGGTGAGTTGCTCAACACCTCTAAGCCTCTATAAAATCTATCAATCTATAAAATGGGGGATGGTAAGAGAATTTACCATAGGCAAGCATTGTGAATGTTAAATAAGATAATATATATAAATATCTCACTAAGTGTCTGGCATACAGTGAGGGCTCAAAACCAGTAGCTGGGGCTCAGCCTTACTCTCCGCTCTACAAGAACTCTCAGTCCCTTCCTTCGGGCAGCCACACAGAGGTCAGTCTATCACTTCTTCATGCTCTTTTCAATCCCCTAACCTGTCTATATGGGAAGAGAGAGACAAGGCAGAAAGGAGAAGGAAAGAAGGCAGCATGGTAGAGTGAAAGAGCAGGAGTGTAAGATCAGTTAGAACTGAGCCGTTCATCTGACCAGATATCAGTAACTTAACAGCCTTGCGTCACAGCTTCCTGCAAGGATGAGAATTCCCGTGTTCATGGTAAAGGGCCTGGGATCTAATGGTCACGCAATAATCAGAGGCTGCTATTACATTTAATATACTGATATTATCTAAAATCATTTCTCAAACCCTTACGGCTGCCGGCCTTTGCTTACCCTCTGTAAACTCAAGCAAGCATGGTTCCAGGTATAACTGTAAGGTGGGTGGCTGTAGCCATGAAGAAGCCATGGACTCAAGAAGCTAACTTGGGTTAACCTCAGTAATCAACAATGACTCCTTTATCATCATTATAAGCTAGTAGCTCTAAACCCAGGAAAGCTCCCCTGTATCATCTCAGAGGACTGATTGGCAACATTTTGAAACACAGTACACAGCTGCAGATTCTCGTGGGTATGCCTCACCTCTCCGATTTGGGATCAGCTTTGCTGGGATCTGCCCGAGAAAGCTTCATCTCACTAATCCGGATCTTTTCGACCCTCTTCTTGCCCAGACATGAATAATAAATATAGAACTTGCGGTTGCGGTGGAATTGGGGATGAAAAGCCAAGCCCAGGAAGCCTCTCTCATCCCCCATCCAGGGAGTGATCAGCACGATGCTCTTGAGGTCCAGGAAGGGTTGCTCCAGGCGACTCCCATCAGGCAGATAGACCCCCACCTGCTCGGCCACGAGGAGGTGACGGGTGCCGTCCCCAGCGTGGACCATGGAGACCGGGTTCCTCAGCCCGCTGGCCACAGGCAGCCCCGAGGGTCCTCGGCCACCACCCCCAGGTTGCGGTTGAGATGGTCACTCCTCAGGACGTTAGGGAAGCAGTGGTCCTTGTCGGGAAGGTTGAGGAGCTATTAGAAGCGCGCGCCATCCTTTTCATGGGGATTCCTGGAGGTGGCGGTCATTGGTGACCAGGGAGACTGCGGAGCGGCAGTTAGAGTGGAATGCAGAGCAGTAGTCAGAGCAGAGGTCGGGAAGGTTCCGGGGGGGGCGTCCGCGGGTTCTCAGCATCATAGCGGTGGGCTGCGCAGCGCGAGCACTCCTGGAAAAGAAGAGGCAGCTCAGCCCCAGCGGGCAGACGGACCACGGTGGAGCTGGAACCAGTTTTTGAGCAAACAGTGGGAAAAAAGATCTGGGAAAGAACCAGGATTCTGGAGCTCCTGTTACCAACTACTGGTAAAGTTCCTCTCTGGGACCCAAATTTTCTACCCAGTTAATGCTTCTGGAAAGCAGAAAGGAAAAAAAAAAAAAAAAAAGCCTCATATTCATTACACCATCTCTAGCATTTTAAGTTCATTATTGACATATAGTTTTATTAAACGATCAATTTTTTCTAAAAAAGAGAGAGTACCAAATGTCTCCATCTTCCCCTTTATCCTAAATGCTGTGTCTGTAAGATTTAATTTCTTTCTGCACATCTGAAGCAATGTGGCGAGGGTTTTTACATTTGTTGAATCTCACTGTTGGATCCGTAGTGTTAATAACTTAATTTTCTGTGCTTTTCCATACGTTCAAAATATTGTATAATTTAAAAATAAAATGATCAAAGTGAACACGCTACATCATTCCCAGGGATTAGGCATCTAGCAATTTCTTCCCTTATTTATTAAAAATATTGAAGTGTTTAATATACACAAAACACCATGCTGGGAGCCACACAAATTTAAATGGTGGCTATGGGGCCATATGACTGCTCTTTACAAACATACAAGGACTGTGAACCAAAGGAATATCGCTACTCGGGCCTCCCTAAACTATAGCGTTTTCTAGGAGGAAAATAGAATATTGTGGGCAGACAACCAACTCTCAATAGTGACGAAAGGCAGAGGCAAGTGAGATGAGGAAAGTAAGAAAGACCAATTTAAAGGGGGTAGTTTGGGGCTGTGGAGTAGGGCAGGGTCCTCTGGCCCAGAACCCGCTTCTGGTCACTGATGCCTCCCCCAGGGCCGTCTCATTCACGTCTGTTCTCTCATCACTTTAACAGAGGGACCAGCAGCATTTCTCAGATATGTTGAGTTCCCCATTCTTTCTTATTTCAGCCCTGATTGCAGACTGCAGAGTGACTTCTTGGTTATCAGAAAGAGCAGAAGAGAGAGCCCAGAGAGTCACAGCATCTCTCCCTGGGCTGTTGTCTGCTTCTATTCAGGATACGTGTCAGAGCTGCTGACAAGAAGCCATACGAACCGCTCTGAGTCCCTGGCTGAGCTGTCCACCCCTGGGGAGTAGAAAGAAGAGAGATGGAAGACAAAAATAAGGGTGAAATACCCAGGAGCAAAGGAGGCTGTGGACATATAATCACTACCATGGCACACTCTTATGCAGCAATTTAGAGCCTGCACAGTTGCCTTTTACTCAATCAGCTCAGTAACTATCATTTCTCTGTCTTAGAAAATGAAGGCCCGGGCTTCCCCGGTGGCGCCGTGGTTGAGAGTCCGCCTGCCGATGCAGGGGACATGGGTTCGTGCCCCGGTCCGGGAAGATCCCACATGCCGCGGAGCGGCTGGGCCCGTGAGCCATGGCCGCTGAGCCTGCGCGTCCGGAGCCTGTGCTCCGCAACGGGAGAGGCCGCAACAGTGAGAGGCCTGCGTACAGCAAAAAAAAAAAAAAAAGGAAAATGAAGGCCCAGGAAGAGTCTCTATTGTGTGCCAAGCACTGTCCTCTGCACGGGGGCTATGACAGTGAGCAAGGTGTACAAAGGCTCTGTTCTAATGGGCCTTACGCTTGCCCCAGGTCAGAGAACCATTGAGTGGATGGGCGAGGGCTGTTGTGACTCTACTTTGGCGTGGTGTGATCCAAAGGGCACGAGACTTGGAGCCTGAGCCTCCGGATTTGTGCCCCGACACTGTTTGACCTTCAGTAAGTCCTTTAAAACTCCTGATTCCTCATCAGTAAAATGGGGGTCCTAATAGCTGCCTACAGGATCATTGCTGGGAACACACCACGTGTGGGGGGGGGGAAGAAAGAGGGAGAATAAAGTTGTGAATTTTAATAGACACTTGTAGCTTATTCTTTTTTGTTTCATTTTTGGTTTTGTTTTTAATTTTATTGAAGTATAGTTGGTTTACAATGTTGTGTTAATTTCTGCTGTACAGCAAAGTGATTCAGTTATACATATATATATTCTTTTTCGCATTCTTTCCCATTATGGACATGTGTAGGTTATTCTTATTCCTCAAATTCTTAAAACTGGAGAGCTGTTGAATTTGGCTTTCTGAAACCTCACCCAAAAGGGAAGGGGGAGGCAGGAGAGAGGGAGGGAAGAGACATTTTTATCAGGAGAATATCTCAGAAATTAAGAGTCTCAGTGTTGCTCATAAGAGCCCAGCTTCTGCCCAGATGGTTTTCCCAGAGTTAATTCTCCAGGAAACAGACAAGGGGTGGAACCCGAGGTAAGAGAGGACAGCCCGGAGCGATGCCTCACAGGTGGCTGGCTTCTGTGCCAGCCTCTTCTATGTTCCCTTCACTGGGAGTTGGGGTGGCCCGTTGGCTCTGGAATCACAGCAGGAGAGCCAAGTAATTGTGCTGACATGCCCAGGCGGGTCTCAGATCAAAGGTCTGCCTGGATTTGCTGTGTCTCACCCCCAGCACATCATGAGAACACTCCTCACAGCAACCTCTTTCACCTGCTCTCCAACACAGACTCTCCCCTGTACCCCTGAAGCCCTCTTCCCACAAAGTCAGTGTGTGCAGTCTGCATCCAGCGTGGGTTCGGGCTGAGACCTACTGAGGTGATGTCTGCCAAGCATGTGGGTTTTGGCTACTGGAGAGCCAGGAGAAGCAGAACCTCTGAGTCATTGCCACTCAGCAGCTTGAAGCTCTCCTAGGCCAGGTCTGGAAAGCTGGGGAGAGCCCCCATCATCACACCAGAGACCCCCGGCACAAATGACCAGGATGAGGGCTGCATCCCCACAGATGCCACCACTTCCCCCATGCGCTCTGTGAGCACCACAGATGTGTGCTGTGCTCAGCTCTCAGAGACCTGCAGGGAGGACCCAGACCACGGCTGCCCAGACAGCTCCATGAAGAATACCAATCGCATTCTTCTGGGGCCTGAGAAAGCATCAGGGCCCGCAGAACCCCAGAGGGAGAGCTTTGGGAAATCTGTGGAAACCAAACTCCACCTCAGTGTGTCTGTGCAGAGCCCAAAGCCCCAGGTGGAGGCAGCTGGCAGGTGAGCAAGCTTCTAAAGGGCTTTTAAAATACAAACGTTTTTGTAACTAAGAGAAAAGTCAAGGGGAGGGAGTCCTTAGAATGATCCCTGGGGTACTGTTCAACATCATACCTCGTTGAATGTTGCTTTTTAAAACATAATACAGCATCAGTAATTCATTGGTGGCTGTGCTTGATTCCACGGGGTTGTTTGCTCGAAGTTCAGATAATGTCATTGCTCTGGAAGCCTTGGGCGGGAGGAGCTACACTTGGACCAACTTCCGCCAGTGAATCTACAGCCCTGAGGCCTCGAA
Organism: Phocoena sinus; assembly: GCF_008692025.1. Classification (NCBI taxonomy): domain Eukaryota; kingdom Metazoa; phylum Chordata; class Mammalia; order Artiodactyla; family Phocoenidae; genus Phocoena; species Phocoena sinus. Next base: position 165,418,134 of record NC_045763.1, on the reverse strand, counting down.
ATGGGAGGTGACCGTTTTACCCTGTGACGTGTAAGAATGAGTGCATTCTCTTGTTCCGTGTAGGACCTGAGAGTACTTTTTGATTGTACTAACGTTTGTCTCAGTTTTCCTTTGCCATGAAAAAAAAAATTGAGTCCAAAGGAATGCCTCCTTTTTGGAAAATAATTTTAAATGATCCTGTTTACAGAATTAGAACTCGGCATTAAAAAAATTAACTTGGACATATGAAAACACAAATCTTCCTACCTACCCAGGACATGTAAATCAGATCTTATTGCTTTGGGCAGAGTGATTACAAAATTAGCAGGGAGAGGACTGGCTTGCCAGGTCCATCAGATGTAATGACAGCATGAATTTCTCATTATTAAAATATGTAATATTTCAGATGGGACTGCATATTTTAGATATAATACCATAATACATGTGGTTATGTAATAATTATGCAGTAATTAATTTTATCATAGATGTCTCAATGTCAGTTCCGTAGGTTTGTATGAGCATGTGCAAAGCATTAGGCTGGAAGAGGAATGTTGAACAGAAAACTGATGCACGAAACAAACTTTTGCAAGAAATTTATGCTCTGAGAAGAAAAGTTAAAATAAATTTCCAAATAATACAAGGCAGATTATATTAAGATAATAAGGAAGGAGCAAACTGCCAGTGGATTCCAAGGAGGGAGAGATGACATCAGGCTGGAGGGGACAAAGAAAAAAGTCTTAATGAAAGTTGATCAGGGTATTGAGATAAGGTACAGATGGGGAAGAACGGAGGACAAATTTTGACTGTGAGGTGAGCTTAGGAGATAAACCTGGAACCACCAGCTGGGCCAAGACCGAGTATCTGAAATCACTTTAGCTCTCACTTTTGAAGCAGACATGATATTTCCTTTAAAAATTATTGTGTTAATTTGCTAGGGCTGCCGTAACAAAGTACCACAAACTGCGAGGCTTCAATAACAGACATTTATAGTCTCACAGTTCTGGAGGCTGGAAGTCTTGAGATCAAGGTGTCGGCAGGGTGGGTTCCTTCTGAGGGCCAGGAGGGAGAATCTGGCCCCCGTCCCTCCCCTAGCTTTTCAGGGTTTACCAGCAATGTTTTGCATTCCTTAGCTTGTAGAAACATCACCCCAATATCTGTCGTTGTGTTCATACAACTTTCTCCCTGTGTGCATGTCTGTGTCCAATTTCCCCTTTTATAAAGACATCAGTCAGATTAGCGCTCACTTTAATGGTCTTATTTTAACTTGATTAACTCTATAAAGATCCAATCTCCAAATAAAGTCACATTCTGAGGTACTGGGGGTTAGGATTTCAATGCGTTGGGGACACACAATTCATCCCATAGCAGTTACACACACACACACACGTTTCCTATGGCAAATGACTTTTTTTTTTTTAATATATCTATTTATTTATTTTTGGCTGCGTTGGGTCTTCGTTGCTGCACGTGGGCTTTCTCTAGTTGCAGCGAGCAGGGGTTACTCTTCATTGCGGTTCGCGGGCTTCTCATTGCGGTGGCTTCTCTTGTTGCAGACCATGGGCTCTACGCACACGGGCTTCAGTAGTTGTGGCATGCGGGCTCAGTAGTTGTGGCTCGTGGGCTCTAGGACGCACGGACTTCAGTAGTTGTGGCGCACGGGCTTAGCTGCTCTGCGGCATGCGGGATCTTCCCCGGCCAGGGTTCGAACCTGTGTCCCCTGCATTGGCAGGTGGATTCTTAACCACTGCGCCACCAGGGAAGCCCAGCAAGTGCCTTTTAAAAACGATATTGTGAGGTTAAGGTCTGGTGTTTATCCTAGAATCAGGTCATGGAATAAAATAGAGAAAAGATAAAAAGAAATGCTCCAGCTCAGTAGCCTTGCATATAGTTTACTGATTTCTCTGGCATCTATCTGCCTTCTCTCACAGTCTGAAAATGAGCAGGCGCGTTTAAGCTTAGGGAAAGTATTAACAATTCTTCTCATTTGCATTATGTACTATAGTTTATGAAGTATTTTCTCACTTCATCTCATGTGATCTTCACAATAATTCTATTAGCTAAGCAGGGTAGATATGCCATTACCAATGTATAGACAAGTGGCTTAAGTCTGAGAGGTTTCATGAAACATTTAGGGTCATGCTTTAGGTGACCGCAAAAGATGGCAAGAAAGTTTAGGTGTTCTGAATTACATCCCAGATTTTTCTCATTCCATCATGATGTATAAAAGTATTTTTTTAAAAAGAAAGTACACGAACTTCCCTGGTAGTCCAGTGGGTAAGATTCTGCACTCCCAATGCAGGCAGCCCAGGTTCGATCCCTGGTTGGGGAACTAGATCCCACATGCATGCCGCAACTAAGAGTCCACATGCCACAACTAAGAAGCCCGCATATGGCAACTAAAGATCCTGCATGCTGCAACTAAGACCCAGCACAACCAAAATGAATAAATATTAAAATAAAAATAAAAAAGAAACTACAGCAATCAATTTTACTTGTCTCCATTCTGTAGGTAAAGAAACAATGAAAGCATATGATAAACCCAGGATTCAAACCTAACAGTCTCCTGAGGCCCTACCCTTGGCAGAAATTCACCAAGATTATTACTGCCTATGGGACAGGTGCACTCAGTCCATAACTTTCATAAATTTTCATTCAGTTCTACTCAATATTTAATAAACCAGAAATTCTGTTAGGTGTTGGTGATATGGAGATTATTAAGGCTAGGTAATATACTACTGAGAAAGACAGATGTACAAAGACCATTAAACAATGTGGTGATTTCACAAGAGTCTGTATGGGGAGGGATCAGTGAGGACACAGAGAGGGAACCTTCCATGCCCAGGAGAAAGGATGGGTGATGGATCCCCTCTATTCTTTTTCCTGCCCCCTAGCTCAGGGCGCTACAGGTTATAAACATGACTAAACTGGAAGGCAGTACACAGAGTGTGACCTTTGGAACCACACTGATCGGGTTATAGTTCCTGGAGCCAGCACCTACCAGCTGTGACCCTGGGCAAGTGACTTAATCTCTGAAGACACCACTTTCTTGTTAAGATAGGGATAATTCATAGGGACTGCAGTGATGAGATGATGAATGTAAAGCCCAAAGTGCTTGATAAATTTTAGCCATTATGACTCATGAAACTAGCTTTTAGTGGGCTTAAAAATTTTCACAGTTGGAAAAAAATTTCACATTGCTCTTATTGCACAATTAGATACAAACATTTGATAACCATATCTACTCATTTCTCCTTCATTCTCACCTCCATCCTGCTAGGGACCATGAGAATTCATAAATCCTATTTAGAGTTTTTTGACTATAGGTTTCAGGGAGTAGATGCCCTGACGATCTTGGCTTAGGCTTTGAGATTCTGTCCACATCCTCTGGGAATTTCACCCTTATAGTGTTGATCTTATACGGAACTCCTTTACCACCCAAGCATGGACTCTCAGTGGTGAAGCTGACCCTATTCATTGGTAGTTTTCACTTGCTTTACTTTGGTTCTGTGGGGCACCTACTTGTTTCACACAAATATTATAAAGTTGGGTAGTTATTTGTTGACAGTCATTTATTTACAAAGTATAAAATATCGAATTATTGACAAAGCATAATTTGTCCCCTAATTTTCTGACAGATGGTTTGAAATTGGTAGGAATATAAGCCAATGGGGAAAACGTGCGGTTTGCCACCTTAATATTGGACTTGCTCTGAAGTTAAGGAGCCTTCATGGAACTCAAATACTAGTTATCTGAACAGTAAATGTATATGAGCCAAGACAGTTTTCAAGAAGCACTTACTCCACCAGTTACCACAACATATTAGAAAGCTCAGCTGATATTCCAGGAAAGTTGTTCTTGGCTTCTGAGCAAAGCTTTCCAATGGGCTTCCTGTATGACCCTGGGACACTATTTCTCCACTGTCCAGCTACCTACTTTTGCATTCTGGTTTCCAAGAGCAAGGAGAGGGACACAGTAGTTCTAGAACATGTCTTAGATTGCTGTGCAAGGCAAACAAGCAAAACCAACAAAGCTAGAATCCTTTAAAGTTAGGCCAGTGCCAGCTAAAAGCAACCAGGCCCCTCCTACCCTCTCTGACCCAAATGAGTCCTCCAGAGTCAAAGGTAGCTCTCTACCAGAGGTCACTTAACTCCACACTGCCATGTCTTACTACCAAAAGAGAAAGAGAAGGAGTTCTTTTCTAAATCCTTCTCTGTTTCCTCAACAGAATTCATCACCAATATGTTCTTCATGGTGGTAAACCTAACATAGACCATTTGCATCTAAACGAATACACACGCTCATTTAACAGTCCCACAAGTTATATTTCATTACACAATTATCAGAGGCAAATTATCTGCAAACAGCAATAACTGCTGTAGAGCTATATGCTCTGATTAAACAAATATATTTTTATTTGAAGATTATTCCTTAATAAATGTTACATTTAACAGTACAAAAAAAAAGGAAAAATATATTTACAAAGAGCAAAGGCAATGAGACTGTTTCTTCAGCTATAACCGATAGTAAAAGAAAATATAACTTTTTCATAGCCAAATAAGCTACCTTCTTAAAATATCAAATAAATAAATACATTTAAAGCTATCAACTGAGTTACTATTCTGTAGCTACTAATCTGAAGTAACTAAAATTCAGTATCAGAGTCCTGGATTTACAATGCTGTATTTTTTCACTGATTTCTTCATCTGCTTAATTTTCTTCTTTAAGACTTGATGATCTTGTTTTGAAATATTCCGAAAGTATCTACAACCTAAGAAACAAAACAAGGCAAAATAAAAAGTTTTAATACTTATCATCAAATTCTTCAAGTATATTTCTACATTTTAAAAATTTTGCTTCAACTCTGGCATACTGATGATTCTAAAAGTAGAAGGATTTGTATTATCTACACCGATATGTCTAAGCCCGTTCTCAGAGCTGTCACCAATGAAATGTACTGCTTCCTACATACAAAAATATTTCTGATGCATCATAATTAAAGCATATACTTTAGCTTGTTTTCTACCTTCCCTCCTAAACCTTAGTTAAGGTGATATGCATATTATATATATTCATGTATTAAATGAGCCTTCTCCAGAAGCAAACTACTAGAGCTTCCTTCTCAATGATAAGTTGGTAAAAGAGCCAAAGATGCATTTATGACAATAAGGAAGTTCTCTGTAGAAAACCCTGATGTGAAGAATTAGAATAAACAAATCATAGGTTAGAAGAAATCAAAAATTTAATCTAGTCATTCCTGCCATCTAGCAGGCAGCTGGATGGTGATCATGCAGATATGCCAAAGGTGCCAAAGGTGCTCATCAGAAGTTCTACCTGCTTTTCATAGTCTTACAATGCTAAGAGGATCACTAGTTAAGTATTTCAGAGACATGAATCAAATTCCTGTAAGAAAAATGTAAACTGGATATTATAAGAGATTTTCTCTATTTAATAAATGAGACCATAAAAAACATAGGAAAAATTAATTTTATTACAGTCTCAGTTTGCATTTATTCATATTCTCTGGGAACTTGCTAGAATATATATTGTACCTAGAGTAACAATTTTTTTTTTTTTTTTTTTTTTTTTTTGCAGTACGCGGGCCTCTCACTGTTGCGGCCTCTCCCACTGCAGAGCACAGGCTCCGGACGCACAGGCTCAGTGGCCATGGCTCACGGGCCCAGCTGCTCTGCGGCATGTGGGATCCTCCCAGACCCAGGCATGAACCCATGTCCCCTGCATCGGCAGGCGGACTCTCAACCACTGCGCCACCAGGGAAGCCCTAGAGCAACAATTTTATTATCCCTGAAAATAGTAAGGTGAGAACTGCTAATATTTTATTAGCTGGGAAGCAGTGGCGTGTGTGGTGTTATATAATAATTTGTGTTTCTAAACACATCTACCACTTTAGCAAAAACAAAATACTTTGTACACAGATTTCTGCTTCAGTCTAGAATACAGAAAACTGGAAAAAACTCTGCTACCAATCTAACACAGAGAAAAAGCCAAATAAACTACAATTCCTAACTTCAAGCCCACCAAGCTAAAGTCACAGGGCAGCCAAGCAGCCTGAACTGTTGGGAGGAAAGGCCCCTCCAAGGAGAAATGGGCCTGGTTCACCTTGAGCAGAGCATGGGAGGAAGGGCAGCCACCATACCCTACTCCAAGCTCAAAGCAAAGGGAGGCCACGACTAAAATTCGAATCCCAGGATGTACTGAGGGTAACCAGATCAAGAACAAAACCCAGCACAACCCCTAATAGACTGACTCAACCCCCATACTAACACCCTGAAAGAAGAAAAGGTGAGCCCATTCTCAGACATTTTATGCCTGATATTCGCAGGATACCTCAGAATGTATAAAGCACTTTGATGTGATGTTTGTGTGATGCTTAACAATCCTGTAAGCAAATAGGGCAGGTGTTACACTGCCCATCTCAAACAGAAGGACCCCAAAGGTTAACTGCTTGACCTAAGTGACATGGCAAGTAAGGGACAGAATTGGAAGTTAACCCAGGTCTCCAGACCCCACTCAAACACAGGTACCTTTTGATATCTGTACCAGGAACCTCTACACTCATAAAGTAGAAAGTCACAGTCCAAATCACATTTGTTTCTTGTCATCAGTACATCAGAGAGAAATTTTAAAAACTACTTTCATGTTTGCTAATCCCTTTCCTCCCATAAAATCAGTATTTTACTAATCTAAGTAACCATCTGAAACATTAACTGAGAATACTAATTCCAAATCCATACAAATTATATCTAAACCGACCTGAAGAATCTCTTTAGGATACTTTAAACTCCCTGGCCACACAGTGCTTACTCATGGCCACTGCGAGGTCACTTTCTTCACCTCTGGACATGTTCTGTGACAGTCTCATTTCAGTACTGGCTACCTTTCTATATTTCAGTGGTACAAAGCAGGTAAGAGTTTTAACAGCCAAGATATTCCCCAAAGAAAAGACCAATTTCCCTTTCTTTTAAGAGGACTTTTAAGTAAGTTAATAGGAGGTATTTTTTTTTTCTTTTCTGAAGGGAAGAAAATGTCTCATCCTTACAGCAACAGGTAAGTAAATATAAATAACATAAAGCTGTCATAAAAAAATGAGGTCAATAAAGAATATTTTTCTATGTCTAATATAGTAGATAATCTCAGTAAACTTTCTCTACAGCACAGCCAAATGGTCATTTGCTGTGAAAACGGTGCATCCTTTATCTTAATGGCCCCTAAAGATACTCAAGCTAGAGCATAAAAACCAATGACGATCAACAATATGAAATCACTGTTTCTAATCCACGGAAATTCCCTACAAGCAGATCACCTGGCCCGAATTCAGTATTATTTTTCCACTCAGCAGTTATTTTTCCAGCATCTAATACCCTTAGATACTGTTTAGGTAAACTCTAATATGAATGAATGGTCACACTTTGCAATTTCAAAATCACCTGAAAGCTATGGCTAGATAAAAAGAAAACAAAACATGTACCTTTTCCTAACAATAACCCAGCTACCAAAGCTTTCTCACAAGCCAAAGCTTTATCTTCCTTCCAATCACTTTTTGCCCAAAAGTAGCTGAAGTGAAAGCTTGGCCACCAGTTTTTCCTGGAGTTCCACTCTTCTTGAACCCAGGCAAGATGACTCCTGGAAAAGAAAAGTGTCAAAAGGGAAGGTCAGTGATGGAGACAGACCTATAGTGTCAGAATCTGAACTTAAGTAGGGTCTGTGGAAAGATGACAAGGAAGATGATTCCAAACTAGCTTCCAAGTATGGCCATGGCATAGCACACGCATGAAAGCAAATCCTTTTTCGTCCTCTTTGATCTCCACGTCCCATTTTCCATTTAATGAAAGAGCCAGTTCAGTACAGCACAGCAGTTAACAGCATAGACTCTAAGGTCAAAATCTCAGATTCAAATCCCAGATCTTCCATCTACTATCTATGTGATCTTCGGCACATTGCTTAATCTTTCTGAGCCTCAATTTCCTTGAGGATATTAATGGTGCCCATCTCGTAGCACTGTTATTAGGATTAAACTGGTCCATAGTATAGCAAGTGTCATATAAAGCTCTTTGCATGCTGTCTGGTACAAAGTACATTTTCAACAAATGTTAGCTATTGTTATTTATTTCTTAAAAGTTACTTTAAAACCTTACTTTAAAATTATATGCTACAAAGAATTACTATCCAAATTAAGATGGCATTATTATACAAACACAGGAACACATAGGTTTGACAGTTGAACCCAGGCAGTGCTAAGTATTCCTCAATAATTTAATAGAGCAAAGACCTATTTGCCCCTGTGGCAAAACTTCTAGAGGTTTAAAAAGTGAGCAGCACATTTCTTTGCCTTCAAGAACCTTGGGGTTAGTAAGGGTTTGTACAGTGCTTTAGATCTGGAAAGTGGTTTACAGGGAGCACATCAACATATCACACCAAAAATACTTCCTAATCAAGACTGTTCTAAGGTCAAGTCAGGTCTGAAGCCTGAAGCAAGTTCCCACTGATAATGAATTTCCTAAGCAACTAAAATGGATATAATAAATCAATGAAATTTAATTTTTGTGATATCCTTTATTCTCTCACACACAAGGTAAATGACAAGGGCCACTCCTTTTCTTTTACTCAAGATGTGGCACTGATGATTATTTTGATCAGAGGGATAGCTTTAGATACGCAGCTCACAAGGGACTTAATAAATATTTGCTGAATGAATAACCATGACGATTTTATGAGGTCCTAAAAAACCCCACTGAAAATGACTGAGAACTGTTGGGAGAAAAGCTGCTTCCCATGTGATCTTACAAGTTGATGACACAAATCACAAACAGCTTTACAAAGAATCTAGTGAAGAGTGGAGGTGACCTCCTCTGGTCCCTATTTCCAATTAGAAAGCACAAACTTAGCTCTTAGCAGAGTAGTGGTAAGGGCTATTACCCAATTTGATAGCACAAAAAATCTGGATAGAATTTTTGTATGTTTTACTTGTGACTTCCTATTTCCTGTTCTTCTGACGTACTCAGAAGAAAACAGCTGAAGACACAGTTCAAGAAATCCAAAAACACAGAACTTTATTAGCTAAAATATTATAAAACATTATTTATGCTGATCCAGTAATAAACACTGTATGTTTCTTACTTACCCCATTAAAGTCTGTCTGAGATATCTTGCCAAATATTTCCAAGCAGTTATATTTTTAGTGCATCCAGCAAAATCTAAGACTCCAAATAATACCTCCAACCCCAGTTTATGGTGTTCTTCGTTTTCTGCAATGGTCACAACAGTTAGAGTTTACAGAAAGCACTGAAGAGCACAAAGCTAAAAGATTATATTCCACTGATAAAGTATCACTGAATCATAAGCCTTCTAGTTTGATTAACAGTTTAAAACAATTCATTATGATCATACTCTCCTGTGATGAATCTGAAGAATTTGATAATTTAGTCCACATTATTGAAGGCAGGGTGGTGAGTCTGACCTCTACATGGGTTTATACTACTGAGAACATTACTTAAGGTACTGGCCCTATTTGGGCATTTTATATATGTTCTCTTCTATTAGGAGAAGAACCGAGGTAGTCCCAGTACCTACTGGACTTAGCAAGCGGATTTCCTATGAAGAATTATGTTCTTTTCTACACTGAGGTGAATCCCAGTAAAGATTAAAATGAGCTGAATCATATAAATTGAAGCCATTTTTTTTTTGCAACCATTGCCTAAATTCTATAGCAGAGGTCAGCACACTTTTTCTGTAAAGGGCCAGACACTATTTAAGTTTTGCAAGCCTTACAGGCTGTCATAACTACTCAACACTACTGTCATAGGGCAAAAGCAGCCATAGACTGCTTTTATATTTTTGTATATAAATAAATGGACATGACTGTGCTCCAACAGAACTTGATTTATGGAAATAGGCAAGAGGGGACTTCCCTGGTGGTGCAGTGATTAAGAATTCGCCTGCCAATGCAGGGGACACAGGTTCTACCCCTGTTCCAGTAAGATCACACATGCCACGGAGCAACTAAACCCGTGCACCACAACTACTGAGCCTGCGCTCTAGAGCCTGCGCACCACAACTACTGAAGCCCGTGCACCTAGAGCCCGTGCTCCGCAACAAGAGAAGCCACCGCGATGAGAAGCCCACGCACTGCAACCAAGAGTAGTCCCCACTTGCCATAACTAGAGAAGGCCCGGGTGCAGCAACGAAGACCTAATGCAGAAAGAAAGAAAGAAAAGAAAGGAAGGAAGGAAGAAAGAAAGAAATATTAAAAAAAAAACAAAACAGGCAAGAGGTGGTTCTGGCCCATAGCCACAGTCTGCTGAGCCCCAGTCTACAGTCTGTCTGCACAAAGAGATTTAAAACAAACTACTTACCTGATTTTCTCAGTAATCTATGGAATTCTAACATCAGTTTATGAGATGGTACAATCTGATACAAAATCTGGAAGAAAGGATAATCTTGTAATTTTTACACATTCGAAAGGCGTTTCTCTAATTTCAGCTTACTTTCAAATAAAGTTCTTACTATCTAATATGCCCTTGGTAAAGGAATCAAGGATTTAAAAGATACTTTGCTTTTTTTTTTTTTCTTGCGGTACACGGGCCTCTCACTGTTGTGGCCTCTCCCGTTGTGGAGCACAGGCTCCGGACGCGCAGGCTCAGCAGCCATGGCTCACGGGCCCAGCCGCTACGCTGCATGTGAGATCTTCCCGGACCGGGGCATGCACCCGTGTCCCCTGCATTGGCAGGCGGACTCTCAACCACTGCGCCACCAGGGAAGCCCGAAAGATACTTTGCTTTTATCCAGTCCAACTCTGGTATAGAAAGGTGTTCTACGTAAAGCTATTTAAAAAAAAAAAAAAAAATCCCTCCTAATAACAAGCTAGTTGGTTGGGAGGGTGGGGGGATGTGGATAGACGGAGACATTTTATTTTCTCTATACTTATACTGTTCACCACACTTAACCACTTAATTTCTTTTCAGTAGCCAGGACTGAGGAAAAAAAATAAAAAGAGAATCAATATCACATAGGAAAGATATTTAATATTTATTGATCACAAAAGGTCACAGAATATACAAAACAAAACCCAAAAAAGGCAAGGCTAGTTATTTTGGAAGACTGTATTCATGAACACAGTACATTAAGAGTATTCAAGTCAATATTTTTACAATCTTTTTACACAATAGGGACAAGTTAAAGGTTTTTCTTTCTAAAAATAGGATGGACAATTTTTATGAATATGCAAAAAATAGGATTGAAAGTATATTTCTCACTTAAACACATTTAATATTAGAGATGAATTTATTCTGTCTGCTGCTGAGGTAATTTAACCTTACACTGAAATAATTTCCCACAAAATGAAAAGTAAATTTGTTAATTTCTCTTAATAGTTTTTAAATTAGAGATCAATCAACATGATCAATATACCAATATCAGAGAGTATTATTAAAACTCAGTTTTTACAAAATCACATTTTCTTTTTTGATTTAGGGAATTCTGTATATGGTTCAATTCACTTATTGAAATACAACATATGTACTAGAAAGGTACACAAATCATGAGTGTGCCATTCAATAAACTTTCACAAGTTATACACACTCACATAATCAGCACCCAGATCAAAAGATAGAACACTATCAGAACTCTGGAAGTCTTTCATCAGTTTTGTAAAATTCTTAGCCATTGACTCATTAAATATTGTCTTTGCCTGTTTGTTTGCCTTTGAACCCCGTTCTCTCTCCTTTCCCTTGGCTCCAATTACAAGTAGTTCAGACCTTTCACCAAGTCCTTTGTACACTCTTTTCTGCACTTATCCTTTTTGCTCTTCCTTCTTTAGCCTGATTTTCTACACAGTTCATTAATCCTCTCTTCTGCTATGTTCAATCTATTTAAACCCATTTATTGAGTTAATTTCAAATACTGTATTTTTCAAAAGGAAAACCAGAATTTCTCTAAATCTATCTTGTCTTGAAGATAAGTGTTGAATACAGTGATTTTCTATTCCATTTTTTAAAGTCTTTTCAGAACACCATTAATGAAAGACAACCTGAGTGAAGTTCAGCATCTTGCTTTTGTTGTAACTGTCCTTAGTATTTTCTTGCACAAATGGGTAAAGAGAAATCTTGAAGAATAAAATTAAAATAGCAACTTTAAAAGTATATTACGCAGTTTGCAAGTAAGACTGTGGTACTGATATTAAGATAGACATATAAAAAAAAAAAAAAAAAAAAAAAAGATAGACATATAAATCAATGGAACAGAATTCAGTGTCCAGAAATAAACCATATATATCCATGATCAATTGATTTTGACAATGGTGCCAAGACAATTCAATGGGAGTAAGAAAATTCCTTTCAACAAACAGTGCTGGGACAACTGGATATCCACATGGCAAAAAATGAAACTAGACCACTACATCACACCATATACAAAAATTAACTCAAAATGGATCAAAGACCTAAAGGTAAAAACTAAAATTATAAAACTGTGAAGAAAACCTAGGTGTAAATATGTGTTACCTTAGATTAGGCAATAGTTTCGTAGATATGACACAACTAAAGCACAAGCAACCAAAGGAAGAACAGTAAATTGGACTTTATCAAAATGAATCATTTTTGTGCTTCAAAGAACACTATCAAGGGAACTCCCTGGTGGTCCAGTGGTTAGGACTCGGCACTTTCACTGCCGAGGGCCTGGGTTCAATCCCTCGTGGGGGAACTAAAATCCCGCAAGCCGCACCACTCAGCCAAAAAAAACCCATTATGAAGAAAGATAAAGATAACCCACAAAAAGGGAGAAAACAGAAAATAGCTGCAGATCATATACCTGATAAGGGTCTAGTACCCAGAATATATATAAAGAACTCTTACATGTCAACAACAAAAAGATAAGCAACCCAATTAAAAAATGGGCAAAGGAATATTTCTCCAAAGAACATAAATGAATCGCCCATTAGCACATGAAAAGTTGGTCAACATCGTTAGTCATTAGGGAAATGCAAATCAAACCCACAATAAGATACTACTTCCCATCTACTAGGATGGCCATAATAATAATAATAATAATACAGTGACAAATACGAGCGAGGATGTGGAGTAATCAGAACCCTCATACATTGCTGGGGAGAACGTAAAGTTGTGCAGCTCCTTGGCAAAACAGCTTGGCAATTCCTCACAAAGTGAAACATAAAGTTAGCATATTCTGGTGATTCAGCTTCAAGGTATGTATACCCAAGAGAACTGAAAACGTATGTCCCACAAAAAGTTCTACACAAAAGTTCACAGAAGTATTATTCATAATAGCTGAAAAGTAAAAACAACACAAATGTCTATCAATTGGTTAATGGATAAACAAATGTTGTATATTCATACAGTGGAATAATATTGAGATATAAAAAGGAATGAAGTACTGACACATGCTACAACATGGATGAACTTAAAAATATGCTAAGTGAAAGAAACCATTCACAAAAGGCCACATATTGTATGACTCCATTTATATGAAATGTCCAGAATAGACAAATCTATAGAGACAGAAAATAGATTAGTGGTTACCTAGGGTTTGGGTGGAGAGGGTAGGTGTGGGCTAATGGGCACAGTGTTTCTTTGGGGGGGGTCATTAAATGTTCTATAATAGATTATGATAATGGTTGCACAACACTGTACATATACTAAAAAAATTGGATTGTGCATTTAAAACAGTGAATTTTATGTTATGTAAATTCCATCTCAAAAAAGCTGTTAAGAAAATGTAAAGTGCCTTGAATCAAGAATAAACCAGATTTTCTTTAAAAACATTTTTTTAAGTATTATGCAGTAAAACAAAGCCTGTTGAAAACTTTATAAAATGTACAGTTTCCACATCTGAAGGTTTGATAATGTCAATTTTGATGACTATACAAGTAAAGATTAGAGCTAATTGGCTTTTTAAAAGGAAGATTGGTAGAAAAGGATTTTTCTCAGTTATTTGTATAGGCTGAAAAGGACCTTTCTTTTTCCTCTAAAATATGATTAGAAACTGACCATGAAATATATAAAGAACTCCTAAATTCAATAACAAAAAACTGAAACACCTAGTTCAAAAAAGGAATGTAAACAGACATTTCTCCAAAGAAGGTACACAAATAACCACTAAGCACATGAAAAGATGCTCAACATCACTACCCTCAGGAAAATGCAAACCAAAATAAAAATGAGATACCGCTTCGTACACCTCAGGAGATCTATTATCAACTTCTTAAAAAAGAAAAGTAACAAAGTGTTGGTGAGGATGTGGAGAAATTTAAACCCTCATGCACTGCTGGTGGGAATGTAAAATGGTACAGCTGCTATGGAGACAGCTTGATGGTTCCTCAAAAGGTTAAACAAAGAAGTATCATATGATCCAGCAATTCCACTCCTAGGTATATACTTAAAATAACTGAAAGCAGGGACTCAGACACATACTGTACACCAATGCTCATAGTGGAGTTATCCACAAGAGCCAAAAACTGAAAACAACCCAAATGTCTACCAAGAGATGAATGGATAAATAAAATGTGGAATATATTTGTATAATATATATAATATTCTATTATATATATATATATATATATATAATAGAATATTATTCAGGCTTTAAAAGGAAGGAAATTCTGATACATGTTATAACATGGATGAATCTTGATAACATTATGAAATAAGCAAGACATAAAAGGACAAATACTGTATGATTCCACTTAGATGAGGTTCCTAGAACGAGCAAATTTATAAAGAGACAGAAAGTAGAATAGAGGTTGCTGTATGCCTGAAACTAACACAGTATTGTAAATCGATTATACTTCAATATATTTTTTAAAAAAAAGTAGAATAGAGGTTACTAGGGGTTGGGGGAGGCTACTGTTTAATGGATACAGAGTTTCTGTTTGTGATGATGAAAAAGTTCAGGAAGTAGACAGTGGTGATGGCTGCACAAAATTGTGCATGTACTTAATGGTAATGCCATTAAAATGTGCACTTGAGGGACTTCCCTGGTGGTTCAGTGGTTCAGACTTCGAGCTTCCAATGCAGGGGGCACAGGTTCAATTCCTGATCAGGGAACTAAGATCCCAGATGCCACATAGCACGGCCAAAAAAAAAGAAAAAATGTGCACTTGAAAATGGTTAAAATGGTAAATTTCATATTACATATATTTTACCACAATAAAAAAAATTTTAAGGAATACCATATACAGTAACAATCCCAAACTTGAAAGACTTAGGGGTAAATTTAACAAAATATATACACTAAAAACTTCAAAACATTTCAGAGAGAAATAAAATACCTAAATTAATGGAGAGACATACCATGTTCACAGTTTGGAAATCTCAGTATTACTAAGATGTCTATTCTCTCAAAATTGATCTACAGATTCAAAATCCCAACAAGATATTTTTTGTAGCAACTGACAAACTGATTTTAAAATGTACACGAAAAGTCAAAAGACCTAGAGAAGCTAAAAGCAATTTTGAAAAAGGACAAATTTGTATGACTTCCATGACATGATTCCAAGACTCGCTGTAAAGCTACCATAGTCAGGATGTGTGGTATTGGTATACAAATGGAAATACACATCACTAGAACACAATAGAGTCTATATGCATGGTCAATTGATTTTCAACCAAGTTACCAATGTAATTCAACAGGGAAAGGATAGTCTTTTCAACGACACTTACCTCACACTACACAAAAAAATCAGCTCAAAACCTGTCCCAGACCTAAACATAAAACTGTAACACTTCTCGAAAAAAAAACACAGAAGAGAATCTTCATTATCCTGGAGTAGGCAAAGATTTCTTAGACAAAAAATACTAACTGTAAAAGAAAAATGAGTAAATTGTACTTAATCAAAATTAGAAATTTCTGCTCTTTGAAAGATACGGTAAAGAAAACAAAAAGGCAAGCCACAGACTGGGAGAACATATTTACCATCCATATACCTGACAAAGGACTTGTACCCAGATTATATTTAAAAACTTCCAAATCAATAAGACAAATAAGAGAAACTGAACTTTCATACTTTGATGGTGGGAATGTCAATGGTATAGTCTCCTCAGAAAACAGCTGGGCAGTTTCTTAAGTTAAATATATACCTTCCAGCAATTCTAGTCTTAGGTAACTACCAAAGAAAAATGAAAATATATGTGCACACAAAAACTTGTACATGAATGTTCACAGTGGTATTCATAATAGCCAAAGAGTGAAAATAACCCAAATGTCCATCAAGAAGTGAATGTATAAAAATGGAATAATACTCAGCAGTAATAAGGAAAAAATTACTGATACAATAATATGGATAAATCTCAAAAACATTCTACTGAGCAAGAAAATCCAGACCTAAAGAAAAAAAAAAGAGTACATACTGTCAGATTTCATTTATATGAAATTCTAGAAGAGATAAAACTAATCTATAGTGACAGAAAACAGATCAGTGACTGCCTGGGGCCAAGAGTACATGGGCGGCTTGGCTGCAAAGGGAAATGAGGGACTTTCTAGGGTGACGGAAATGTTCAATATCTTAATTATTATGGTGTTACATGGATGCATATATTTGTAAAAATGCATCCCAGTGTACATTTAAAATATCTGTTTTATTGTATGTAAGTTAAATTTCAATAAAGATGATTTCCTAAAAAAAAAAGCAATGCAGAACTTTCCAACCAGGGTGACAAAACAGTTTCTGAAATATTGATCCTCTCCCCTCCGTCTCACTTGGGCAGAAGATGGGGGAATGGTAGTGATGGGGGGGTCTGCCAGGAGGTTGCAGCCTCCTGTCTTTACCTCAGTGTGCCATACATACACTGTCATTTTCTCTGGATGTTACAACATGAAAGTTGCAAAGCAGTGACCTAAGAATGTCTTAAAGTAGATCCCCAAACCTGTTCAAACACTGACATAAAAATTCTCTACCTTAAGCACACTTATCAGTTTCTCTCTTGGTGCCTTCTCTCTCTTTAAAAAGTTGTATAAGTAGATATGAGCATTTGGATTTGATGGGAACTTTTCATCATAGGCGTAATTGGTAAGAACCTCTCGGGCTCCATCTTGATCCCCATAGAATTCCAGCATCTATATAAAATAAGTCATGATATCTTAGCTAAATTCTGTAAGATAGCTATATGAAATATCATGTACAACTTAACTTTATTGATGAGCACAAAAAAAGTCATACAACTGTAAAACAGCATTTACTATATAGGGAACAATAGTGATGCCAGTTTTTGCTTCCACCAGCATATGTTACAACCTCCATAGAACACAGAAGATCATAAAAAAGGCCTACATGGTTTCCCATTTTTCCCTTATTGTATTTCGTTACTGAAAAATGCAGCAACTTCAACATAAGAAGTGTTCCTATGAGAAATAAAGTCTTCAAAGTAGGGCACATTAGGACCAAAAAAAGACCATACGATGCAACTAACCTCAGTGCCCTACATAACTTTAGCCACAAAAGGAGTGCATAAGGAATTATAATTCCTTTCCTTTCATTCCTTCCCATCCTGACACAGGAATTTCCAGATTCACTAGCATACGGTTTCAGAGATTATCTTCGGACAGCATAATTATCACTTTAGCACTAATGAAACTTTCAAAAAGCAAGGGACTTCAGCATCCATGGATACTGAGGGACTACTGTATTTGGCCATGACACATTATCCAATGGTGAAAATAAACACAGTAACGTTTACAGTATATTGGTAAAATAAACAAAACTTATTCAGACCAAAAAGAAGCATCATATTCTTGTAATTTTTAAACAATTTTTTCCATTAGTTCCTTTCTGATCAATAAAGATTAAGCTTATAACAAAATGAAACTAATAAAACCTTATGAAAAGTTTACTTACCTCTACATAACTCTTCACAAAAGGGTCCCAAACTCCAGGAATTTGAATCAATGCACAAAGGTTTATAGATGTCTTCCAGCTGTGGTTGAGCATATTCTGGGACGCTGTGTTGTAAGCATAATCATCCTCATCTGTCCAAAGACAAAAGATTTTTTAAAGTATTCAGTACTGAGGACTTCTGCAGAATCAGTACTCAGTAAACTACCCACAAGAAAAGCTCAGACCCTGATGGCTTCACTAGTGAATTCTAACAATCACTTCAAGTATAGTACTAATTCATCACAAACTCTCCCCCTAAAAAAGGACAGAGAGAAAACACTTCGCAACTGATCTATGAGATCAGAATCACCCTGATACCAAAACCAGACAAAGACAACACAGGAAAATTACAGACCAATATCTCTTATAAGTATAGATGCAAAAATTCTCAACAAGATACTAGCAAACTGAATCTAGCAACACATAAAGTGGGATCTATTCCAGGAATGCAAGGTTGTTTAACACCTGAAATCAATTAATACAATATTCCAAATCAATAGGATAATGACAAAAACCTCATAACCATCTCAATTGTTCCAGAAAAAGCATTTGGCAAAATTCAATAACCTTTCATGATAGACACACTGAACATCTAGGAAAAGAAGCAAGTTCTTCAATCTGGTAAAGGGCATCTTATGAAAAACCCACAACTAATATCAGAATTGATGGTGAATGACTGCATGCAAGAGAGAATGTCCCCTCTTGCAACTTCTATTCAACATTATAATGGAGGTTCTAGGCAGGGCAATTCAACAAGAAAACAATACAAACAATGTCCAGATTGGAAAGGAAGAAGTAAAACTATCTCTACTTGCAGATGACATGATCTTGTACATGGAAAATCCTAAGAATACATTAAAAACTTATTATAACTAATAAATGAGTTGAAAGTTGCATAATATAAAATCAACGCACAATAGTCAATTGTGTATCTATATACTTGCAATGAACAATCCAAAAATGAAATTAGGAAAATAATGCCATTTACAATAGCATCAAAAATGATAAACTACTTAGGTATGAATTTTACAAAAGAGACATAAAATTATAGTCTGAAAAGTAGTATTGTTCAAGGAAATTAAAGAAGACCTAAATAAATGGAAAAGACATCCTGTGTTCATGGGTTGGAAGATTTATTAAATTAATCTATAGCTTTAATGCAATTCTTATCAAAGTCCCAGCTGGCTTGTTTGCATAAATGACAAGCTGATCCTATAATCCATATGGAAATGCAAGGGACCAGGAATAGCCAAAACAATCTTTAAAAAGAAGAACAAATTTGGAGGATTCACACTGTGACCTCAAAAGTTACTATAAAGCTACAGTAATTAAGACTGTGATATGGGCATAAGTATGGATATATATAGATCAATGGAAGAAAATTTAGAGTCCACAAATAAAACTTCATATATGGGCAACTGATTTTTGATAAGGGTACCAAGACAATTCAGTGGGAAAATAATAGCCTTTTCAATAAATATGCTGGAACAACTGAACACCCACATGCAAGATAAAGTTGAACCCCTACCCACCTCACATGATATAAAAAAATTAACTCAAAATGAATTAGATAACAACTGTAAAACTATATAACTCTCAGAAGAAAACATAAGTCTAAATCTTCGTGACCTTGGAGTAGGCAAAGGCTTCTTGGATTCAACAACAAAAGCACAAGCAACAAAAGAAAAAAACAAACAACTTCATCAAAATTAAAACCTTTTGTGACTCAAAAAACACCAGGAAAGTAAAAAAGATAACCCACAGAATAGAAAACAAACATTTCCAAATCCTACACCTATCTGAAAAGGGACTTGTACCTAGAATATATAAAGAACTCTTATAACTTAATAATAAAATAATAAGTAATTCAATTAAAATAGGAGAAAAGGATCTGAATGCAAATTTCTCCAAAGAAGATATACAAATGGCCCACAAGCACATGAAAAGATGCTCAACATTATTAGTCTCTAGGGAAATGCAAATCAAAACCACAAGATACTACTTCACACCCAGCAGGACAGCTATATCAAAGACAGATAATGGCAAGTGTTGGGAAGGACGTGGAGAAATTAGTACCCTCCTCATACACTGCTGGTAGGAACGGAAAATGGCACAGCTGCTTTGGAAAGAAAACAGTCCAGAGGTCCCTCAAAAGTTCACAGCAACATTATTCAAAATAGCCAAAAAGCAGAGAACAACCCAAATGTCCATCACCCGATAATGGACACATAAATGTGGTATATCTATACAATGGAATATTAATAAATAAAATAAATAAAAAGGAATGAAGTGCCATTACATGCTACAATGTGGGTGAACCTTTAAAAACATAAGGCTAAGTGAAAGAAGTCAGTAACAAAGAAGTCAGTCCTACATATTTTAGGACTCCATTGTATGAACTGTCCAGAATAGATAGATCTCTAGAGACAGAAAGTAGTTTAGTGGTTGCCTAGGACAGGAGGAACTGGGAAGAGTCGAGAGTTACTGCTAATGGCTACAGCATTTCTTTTTGGGGTGATAAAAGTGTTCTAAAATTGATTGTGGTAATGGATGCACAACTATGAATATTCCACAAACCACTGAATTTATACTTTAAGTGGGTGAATCATATTAAGAATCAGATCTCAATTCTTAATAAAGCTGTTGTTCTTAAAAAAAACATGATTACCACACCCAATAAATTGGTGACATGAAAACTCTGACAATAACAAATAATGAGGAGAAGACAGACAAAAGAAAGTCCAAATCAGACTACTAGTGGAATATAAATTGGTAACCACTTTGGAAAGAGTTCAGCCTATTATACAGTAAAGCTGAAGACACACATACTCTGTGACAACAATTCTACTCCTAGAAATACACGCATATGTGTATCACTACACATGCCCAAGAATTTCAAAGCAGCATTAATTATAATAGCCCCAAACTATTAACAACCTAAATGGTCATCAATATATAGAAGGAATAAATAAACTGCATGAATATCATACAATGTATGGTTTTACAACAATAAAAATGAACAAACTAGAGCTAATTCAACTATATGAACACATGTTAAATGCTGAACAAAATATGCAAGGCCCCAAAAGAATATATACAGTGTGAATCGAAATATGACACTGAGATATAGGCAAAACTAAATTACAGATACATACTTGAGTGGTAAAAGTATTTAAAGAAAACAAGAGAGTAATTACCCTTAAAGTCAGGACAGTCTTCTTGAGACACTGGGAGGAGGTGTGATTAGGCACACATGGGGAACTTTTAGGGGGTCAGCAATGTTGCGATCCTTAATCTGGGTGTAGTTACATGGATGTTTGCTTTACAATTATCCATTCTACCAGACATTTGTTTTACACACTGTTTCAGGATATATTTCACAATCTTAAAGGTTTAAAAAGAGAATCAGTCTTTCGAAAGCAACAGCTGATAGAAGCACAAAACACTTTTTGGTACCAGTGCCACTTTTTGGCCAAAAAAGTAGCCCCCACCCCCAAACAGGGATTGGTATTCTCTTCCCAGTGGGTCAATTGAATAAATATCAATATGAACCTGGAAATGAAGTGGTAACAGGAAAGTAGGTATGAAATGATATCCAAAAAAATGGTTAAGAAAGAAAGGCAGATCCCTGAGTAAGTACAAGTTAGGTATGGATTTACCATGGAAGGGGATTCCCAGCCACCAAGTACATCAAAGCCAACGAGCACAGGCCACAGCAGCAAGGAAAAATCCCAAACCAGCTCTGAGCATACATTCACATGTTCCATTCTTTTGAGTTGGTTATACAGAACTAGTCCTAACTTTTTTTTCTCATTAAACAGAAACATGAGGTTAAAGACAATCTAAAGAGCGCCACATATTATCCCATCTTTATCTCTTGTTGCTATAGAAGAGTGTCAGCTGCAGAAGGTACTGAATTATCTATCCATGGGAGTGATGGTGTAAATGCCACATTCCAACTGCTTTAATCATCATATATTTGCTTGAGTACTACTTAAAGTGTAGGAAGAAAAGTAAATACTGACTTTAAAACTTACCTAAATCAGTATCAGCAAGCCTTTACGGCAGGCATTATGGCAAGGTTAGCAAAAGAAACAGAGGACAGATATATGACCTCAAAAGACTGATGAGTCTAGACAGGGAGATACAACAAAAAACACACATGAAAAAACTTAGAATGACTAAAAAGCAAGAGGTGAAGAGCCAAATGATATAGGCTGAACATGCAGCTGATACGTTAGACTTAAGGTAAAAGAAGGTGGGGTCTAATGAGTCTTGAAGGGCAGATGGCATTCTAGAGGAGGAGAATGCACAAAGGCCTCACAATATTATCATGATGAAGACAGCATTTCAGAAGTGTCTTGGGGGAGATCAAAGATGGGAAACAGGGGCTTCCCTGGTGGTGCAGTGGTTGAGAGTCCACCTGCAGATGCAGGGGACATGGGTTAATGCCCCTGTCCGGGAAGGTCC
Organism: Phocoena sinus; assembly: GCF_008692025.1. NCBI lineage: Eukaryota > Metazoa > Chordata > Mammalia > Artiodactyla > Phocoenidae > Phocoena > Phocoena sinus. The sequence continues at coordinate 165,395,786 of NC_045763.1, read as the reverse complement.
CACATGCCGCGGAGCGACTGGGCCCGTGAGCCATGGCCGCTGAGCCTGCGCGTCCGGAGCCTGTGCTCCGCAACGGGAGAGGCCACAACAATGAGAGGCCCGCGTACCGCAAAAAAAAAAAAAAAAAAAAAAGATGGGAAACAGGAAGGGAATTTTGAGATTAGTAAGCCCACATGCCCAGAGACCAAGGAAATACTATCACATAAGGACAGTAAGGAAACACTGCTTAACACAAATGATGTGATAAATGTCAGAACTGAGACTTGGGTGGAGGATGTGAAAATAGAAAGGAAGGGGTCATTCCTAGAGGAGTTATGGAGAAAAACTATACAAGCGGAAAAAAGTACAGAGAATGATCACACAGCTCCAAAGAACAGAAATTTAGGGACAGGAGAGGATGACATCACCACGGAAAGTCAGTTTGAAAAGAACACATAGTCAATTTTTGGGGTGGCCAGTAAATCAAGAAAACTGTCTGTTCTGACCTTTATACAGAAGTGAAACAACATTATCTTGCCCTACTCTTTAAACATATTTTCCTAAGAAACAACATTATGAAACAAACTAAACTCCACTGTAAACACAGAGGAAATAATGCTTCTTATATGCAATAATGCCTGCTGAAGAAAATTTGTAACCTATCGTAGAAATCATGTTTAAGAAAGCAGTGAATCTAAAATGGTCATGAACTTAATCTATAAATCACCTAACTGATGTCTGAAAAGTTTTTTTAAATATCAGAAATTTTATAAAGGATGATCAAGAATTTTACATCCACAGAAATGTCTGTTCTCTGTACTATCTGGATAAAGCCAAGCTTGGAAGTAGGGGAATTAGATTACTCCTCCAGACCCCTTCTGTCCCTCTGAGTCAGTCTTACTACTTATTACTCATATTCACTCACCAAGCTGAGACAATTCCATCTTCTTTTTAGACCAAATATAATACTGCAAAAGCCCTTTATAGGCTTGAATAAGGTTGATTAACACTTCCTGAGAAGACGACTTTTCACCGTATCGCCATGTCTCTGCCTGGCTGAGATTTCTGTTCGCATCCTCAAGCATACCATGATGCAGAAGGTATAATGCATGTTGTAAGGAGATCTGCAACAATAAGAAAAAGCCCACAGTCATATAGGTCATTAGATAACCCTTAGTCAAAAAGCTCAGTAAATATATGACACATTCAGGCTAAGACCCTGGTAGGACACAAATGTTGGAGCAATATTGTCCTCATTATCAAAAATTTCAATCTAGCAGAAAGACAAATGAAAAATTATCATTATGTAAATGAGAACTAAATTATATAAACTTACAAACAGAAGGCAGTGTGAAAAGAACAGGGACATTGAAGACAGAGTCCGGGCTCAAATGCTATTTTAAAGCTACATAAACCTGAGTAAGTTACTCTCACCCTTTGTGAGTCTCCTCTTTTATATGGAACAATTATTATTAACCCTTTTGAAGGGCATTAAGGGGATTAAGTGAGATGATATATTTGTATACCACCTAATACCTAGTTTAGCCCATAGCAGACAATAAATTATTTTATACATGTTCTATAAACTCAGAGAAAACATCTTAATAAGGGGTGTTGAAGAATGGCACTGGTTCAAATGGAAAGTGTATGCCTGATACAGGAGAAGCAATAAGAATAATTCCACACAGAAGGGAGGGGCAATATAGGTGTGGTAATCTTAATAAGAGGTACAAACTAATATGTGTAAAATAAGCTACAAGGATACATTGTACAACACAGGGAATATAGCCAATATTTTACAATAACTGTAAATGGAGTATAAGCTTTAAAAATTGTAAATCACTATACTGTACACCTGTAACTTACACAGTATTATACAGCAACTATACTTCAATTAAAAAAAAAAGAATAATTACACAAAGAACGAGCAACACAAATAGGGAGGACATTAAGGAGGAGAATGATGGGAAGTACAGTTAATCATCTGAACAGAGTCAGAGTTCAAACCTTCATCTTAAACTACTGTAATAATTTCTCAACTGGTGTCTCTAATCCTGCCCCCGCTACAATCCATCTTCCACGTGACCGCCAAGGAAATCTCATTAGTCATTTGTGTAAAATCCTTCAACAGTTCCCATTGCCTATAGAATAAAAATCTAAGCTCCTTAGAAATGGCACACAGAGTTCAGCTTCCCCTGGCTTCTACCCACATGATTTTTAGAGTAACTAAAGCATTAGACACAGAGCTATTAAACTCTTTATTATCTCCTGCCATGCTAGACTACTCTTTCCCACAGTATGCACTGTGAATACCCACTAGCTTTATCAGACTCATCTCAAGCCTCACTTCCTTTCTTTTCCGACTCCCCTATTCATTCAATCCCAGCCCTTTCCAAAATTCCAGAGAGCCGACCATTTTCCACTTTGTCTTCTCCCTGTACAGTACACTTCTACTATGGCACCCATAACCATTTATTCCATTTACATGCCTGTCTCCCCCTACTGCAAGAACCATGGCTAGCACATTGTCTGGAAAACAGCAGCAAGTGTTTTTAAAATCGTTAACAGCAAAACATGTTTTATTGCCTATCCTAACTACCACCCTCAGACTCCAGAGTATGAAATAAGGCTCCTCTCAGGTTTCTTTACTTCAACTGAGTAGATTCCATGAGCTTAAAAGGATCTAGCCAATAATTTACTTAAAACTCTACCTTCCCTCCCCAATCAAATGGCTATCCAGTTTCTCCCTGAAAGAAGAAAATGGGAGCACACAACACCAAGGCAGACTATTCCCTTTTTCCAATTGTTCACTTACAAAATTCTTCCTAAAGTAGAACCATATGCTGCCTCCATTTAGTTTCTACTTGTAATGTATGTGGTCTACCAGAAAATAAGATCATAAGGGAGAACATGGCACGTAAGAGAAGCAAAAAATTTTTCTTAAATTAATAAAATCTGAAAAGAATCCTAAACTAGGTAAAATCATTTTTCAAAATTAGAGAGCAGTGGGATTATAAAATGCTACAGCCACTATGGGAAACACTTTGGTGAGTCCTAAAAAAGTTAAACATAGAATTATATGTTCATACATACTTTATATATATATAATATATATATTTGTATATATGACAAAAAATATGATCCAGCAGTTCTAGTCCTAGGTATATATCCAAAGGAATTGAAAGCAGGAACTCAAACAGATACTTGCACGCCAATGTTCACTGCAGTGTTATTCACAATGGCCAAAAGATGGAAACAACCAAACAAGAGACGAAAGGATAAACAAAATTTCACAGATACATACAATAGAATATTACATTGTATTGAGCCACAGAAAGGGATAAAGTCTGATACATGCCAACACATGGATAAATCTTGAAAACTTTATGCTAAGCGAAACAGCAGAACATAAAAGGACATATATTATATAATTCCACTTATATGAAATACCTAGAATAGGCAAATGCATAGACACAGAAAACAGATCGGAGGTTACCAGGGTCTGGGAGGAGGAAGGAATGAGGAGTTATTGCTTAATGGGTACAGAGTTTCTATTTGGGGTGATGCAAAAGTTTTGGAAATACTAGTGAGGGTTACACAACAATGTGAATGTAATTAATGCCACTGAATTACACACTTAAAAATGGTTAGATTACCACATTTTATGTTATACATATTTTACAGCAGTTTAAAACTATTTGGAAAATAGGAAAAGTAAAAACAAAAAACCAGAGGGTAAATATTTTAGGCTTTGCAGGCCATATGGTCTCTATCACAACTCTGCCATTGTCCTACTAAAAGCAGCTACTGACAATATGGAGATGAATAGGTGTGGCAATGTTCCAATAAAACTTTGTTTGGAGGCACTGAAAAAAAATTAAAAAGCAAAGCATTTAAAAATTTTATTGAGAAAGTGCTTTTAGTCTCATATATACCAGAGAGAGGGAGATGTCATAACATTTTGGAGTGTGTCAATTCTTTTGGATAAGGCTTTTATTAAAGGAGAAAGTTCCACCTAAACATTAGAAACATTGAAACATTTTCACACATGGATCAGAAGAGTCAATATTGTGAAAATGTCCTTACTACCTAAAGCAATCTGTAGATTCAATGCAATCCCTATCAAAATACCCATGGCATTTTTTACAAAAATAGAAAAAAATAATCCTACAATTTGTATGGAACCACAAAAGACCCTGAATAGCCAAAACAACCTTGAGAAAGAACAAAGCTACAGGTATCACCTGTCCTGATTTCAATCTATATTACCAAGCTACAGTAATCAAAACAGGATGGTACTGGCATAAAAACAGACACATCAGACAAGTGGAACAGAACTGGGAGTCCAAAAATAAAACCATCCATATATCGTCAACTAATATTTGACAAGGAAGCCAAGAATACTCAAAGGGCAAAGGACAGTCTCTTCAATGAATGTTGTTGGGAAAACTAGATATTTACATGCAAAAGAATGAAACTGGACCCCTAACTTACACCACTCACAAAAATTAACTCAAAATGGATTAAGGACTTAAAGGTAAGATCTGAAACTATAAAACTCTTAGAAGAAAATAGAGAAAAAAATTCCTTGATATTGGTCTTGGCAATGATTTTTTAGGGTGTGACACCGAAAGCACAAGCAATAAAAGCAAGAATAAACAAGTGGGACTACATCAAACTAAAATGCTTCTGCACAGCAAAGGAAGCCATCAACAAAATGAAAATGCAGCCTACTGAATAGGAGAGAATATTTGCAAATAAAGTATCTGATAAGGGGTTAATACCCAAAATATATAAAGAATTCATACAACTCAATAGCAAACACAACAAAAAACACATTACAATTAAAAATGGGCAGAGGACTTGAATAGACATTTTCCCAAAGAAGATACACAAATGGCCAAAAAGTACATGAAAAGGTGCTCAACATCACTGTCAGGGAAATACAAATCAAAACTACAATGAGACATCACCTCACACCTGTCAGAATGGCTAGCATCAAAAAGACAAGAGATAACAAGTGCTGGTGAGGATGTGGATAAACAAGAACCTTTGTATACTGCTGGTGTACATTCTCTTCAGGATGTAAAGTGGTCCAGCCACTATGCAGAATGGTATGGAGGTTCCTCAAACAAATTAAAAATAGATCCACCATATGAGTCAGCAATCCACTTTTGCATATATATCCAAAGGTGAAATCACTATCTCGACAAGAAATCTGCACTCCCATGTTCACTGCAGCACGATTCACAAAAGCCCAGACATGGAAGCAATCTAAGTAAGCACTGATGGAAGAATGGATAAGGAAAATGTTACACACACACACACACACACACATACACACACACACACACACACGATGGAATATTATTCAGCCACACAAAAGAATGAAATATTGCCATTTGTGACTACATGTATGGGCTCTGAGGGCATTATGCTTAGTGAAATAAGTCAGACAGAAAATCGTAATATTGTATGATCGCACTTTTATGTGGAATCTACAAACATCCGACCCATAGAAAGAGAGTAAAATGCTGGCCACAGGCTGAGGGGTGGAGAAATGGGGAAATGTTGGTCAAAGGACACAAACTTTCAATCATAAGATGAGTAAGTTTGAGGATCTAATGTACAGCATGGTGACTATAGCATTGTTAACTTGAAAACTGCTATGAGGATAGAGCTTTAACATTCTCACCATGACAACAACAACAAAACGGTAATTATGTGAGGGGATGGAGGCATTAACTAACCTCATTATGGTAAACATTTGGCAATATATCCATGCATCAAATCATCACATTTTACACCTTAAACTTACACGATATATGTCAATTATATCTCAACAAAGCTGGAAACAATTTTTTTCTCCAGTATTCAAATTCCCAATTTGTTTAGCTGTTTCCCTTTTCCAAAAGCATCAATTCTCAGAGATCTCAACTGACTTAAGTAAACATATTAGAATTTGGCCCATCATCATAATGAAGCACAACTGCCATCTCTGAAGGACTGACTCTGGCAGCCAGAGATACACAAAGAGAAGATACTTTCACTCAGACAACGTGGTAGGCAACAGGAAATGAAAAAGTAAATGGTTCTCACGATGCTGCTTTCTTTCAGCTTCTCTTATTGACCCAGGTGTCTTACCCCGTTTCTCATGCTTTTTACATTACCTACCTCATCACTGAGACAAGCAATTTTTAGAAATGAATGCCGCAGATGTAAATTCACAAAACCTATATACTCACCTTCAAGTAATTCATGACACCAATATTTTTCATCCGGTCAGCAAAGGTATTGAAAGTCTCCACACTGCTTTTGGGATGATAATAAAGAATTTCACTTCCAAGCCTCCAAATAATCTGTCAAAACAGAAATTACTAACAAAACTGTAAAATCCTTGCCTTAACCAATATCTAAGAAAGCTATTTTTTTCTGATTACAGCGTTAAAAAACCACCTATAGTTCCTTTTTCTAGACACCACTACCGTCAACATTTTACTGTACTTTACCCAGTGAAACTAATATTATATCTTATGGGATAAAAATCTTTTCTGCTGATTAAGTGAAAATACCAGGTAACTATAATAGTAGTTAGTAGTCTAAAGAAGGTAAGCAGTTAAGATACATATTGAAATAACATTTTTAACTAGTATAGCAGGAAGAATATTAATGTCAGAAAACTTGGGTTCTATTAATATTGGCTTCTTCACTGCTCTCAGCCTCATCTTTATTATCTACCAAATGAGAGCTATGGACTAGATGTTTCTTGAGATCCTATCAAGTATCTACAACTATTGACTATATTTAGTCTATATTTAGAGCTCCAATTTAAGAATTTTCATCAGCTATGGACAAATTTTAATAAAAATATTTTCACCCTAGACCACCAAAACTTTGGTGACAGAACTTGGAGCTCTTCTTTTGCATGGTCTATTCTCTTACCCCAATTTAAAGTACTTCAGTAACAGTGACTTCAAAGTAAATTTAAGTGGATTTTAAATCAATTCTTTCTCTGAACATACATACTGATTGTTTTGTGTAATCGTAATACTCATCTTCCCAACTCAGAAAGACCAAGATTTCATTTACAGAACACCAAATTGCAGTATTTTGATGCTTAAAGAAAATGTGGAGATTATCCTATCACAGTGGTTCTTAAACCTTGTTGTATGTAAGAATTACCTGGGACACCACTTAAAAATAAATATTCTAGGGATTCAGACTTCAGTTCAGTAGAACTGGAGTGCAGCACAGGAATCTGTATTTTAAACAAAAGCCCTATATGATTTAAACAGAGCCCAAACAAGTGTCTGGAAACCACTGATTTAATTCTTTCATTTTGTAAAACAAACTCTGGACCAAAAGAGACTGTAACTTGCCCAATGTTTTACAGATCTATATAACTTTAGTCCATTACTAAACTTTCAATCAATGGTTAAATTTTTTTCTTTAATATTTTTTGTCTCTATTAAATATCTAACTGATGCAATGGTTACTGTAATAGTAAAAGCTACTTGAGATATTCATGTGAAGTTATTTGTGGATAAACTGTCTTTTACAGAATAAATTTAACAATATATGCCAGGCACTGTTCTAGATCCTTGCCCTTGTGGAATTTACATTCTATTGTAGAGAGACTGACAATAACCAAGAAATACAATAATTAAATTGGCAAGTATTATGCGAAAAGAATGAAGCAGGATAAAGGGATCAGGAGTGCCAGCTGGAAAGTGAAGGGGGTTGGTGTGCAGTTGCAATTTTATTTTATTTATTTATTTATTTATTTATTTATTTATTTATTTATTTTTGGCTGCGTTGGGTCTTCGTTCCTGCGCACAGGCTTTCTCTAGTTGCGGTGAGCGGTGGCTCTCTTCATTGTGGTGCGCAGGCTTCTCATTGCGGTGGCTTCTCTTGTTGCGGAGCACGGGCTCTAGGCACGCGAGTTTCAGTAGTCGTGGTTCGCGGGCTCTGGAGCACAGGCTCAGTAGTTGTGGCACATGGGCTTGCTCCACGGCATGTGGGATCTTCCCGGACCAGGACTCGAACCCGTGTCCCCAGCATTGGCAGGTGGATTCTTAACCACTGCACCACCAGGGAAGCCCCAGTTACAATTTTAAATAGTCAAGGTAGGGCCCACTGAAGGTATGACTTGAAGGAGGGTGACCATAGTGATATCTGAAGAAAGACCTTCCTAGGTAAAAGAAATAGCAAAGGCAAAGGCGATCAGGAAGGAGTATGGTTGTTCAAGGAAGAGCAAGGAGGCCAGTGAGGTTGGAGAAGGAAAAGCAAGTTGGACAGTAATAGGAGATGAGGTCAAAGGGGGAAAGGGAGTGGGCAGAGCACACAGAACTTGCAGGCAATCGGAAAGACTCTGGCTCTTACTCTGAGTGAAATGGGAAGACACTGTAGTGTTTTCAGTAGAGGAGTGACATGATTTGACTTATGTTTTAAAAGGACTATGCTGGGCTTCCCTGGTGGCGCAGTGGTTGAGAGTCCGCCTGCCGATGCAGGGGACACGGGTTCGTGCCCCGGTCCGGGAAGATCCCACATGCCGCGGAGAGGCTGGGCCCATGGCCGCTGAGCCTGCGCGTCTGGAGCTTGTGCTCCGCAACGGGAGAGGCCACAACAGTGAGAAGCCCGCGTACCACAAAAAAAAAAAAAAAGGACTATGCTGCATCATTAATCATTAGGAAAATGCCAACCAAAGCTACAATGAGATACCACTTCACAACCACTAGGATGGCTAAAATCAAGAAGACAGACAATAATACGGTTGGCGATGATGTAGGGATGTTGGGACCCTCGTATATGGCTTGTGGGAACGTAAAATGGTGCAGTCACTCTGGAAAACAGTCTAGTGGTTCCTTAAGAGGTTACATGTATTTTATGCCCTAGCAATGCCACTCCTAGGTATACACCCAAGAGAAATTACAACAAACATCCGTACAAAAACTTGTACATCAAAAAAAAATCTTGTACATAAATGTTCAAAGCAGCAGTATTCGTAGTAACCAAAAGTGGAAACTACCCAAATGTCTAAAAACTGATGAATTGATACATAAAATGAGATAAAGCCATACACTGGAATATTATTTTGCAATAAAAAGAAATGATGTACTAATATGCTACAATATGGAAAGGCTTGAAAACATTATGTTCAGTGAAAGAATTCATTCACAAAAAGCCATATGCTATATGATTCCATTTATATGAAATGTCCAGAATAGAAAGTAGGTAAGTGGTTGCCAGGGGCTGGGGGTTGGAAAGGAGCAACTACAAGTGGGTACAGGGTATCTTCTGGGCAAGACAAAAACTGTTCTAAATTTAGATTGCCGTAATGGTTGCACATCTCTGTGCAATTGAACTGAACTGTTCAATTTAAATGGGCAAGTTGTATGGTGTGTTAATATATCTCAATAAAACCAGCTTTTTTTTTTTAAAAAAAGGATCAGTCTGGTTATGCTTAAAATAGACTGCGGGGGTGGGGGAGGGCAAGAAGTCATCTAAGTGAGGTGATAGGGACTTGAGGCCAGGCGCAGCAATGGAGGAGGTGAGAAGTACTCAGAATGCAGGGAGCGTGCTTTCAAAGTAGAGCTAACAGGGTTTTCTGATGGTTTGGATATGGGGTATAAAAGAAAAAACACCCCAGAGTTTGGCCCTCGCAATTAGATACATAAAGGAAATGTCATCTGAGATGAGGAAAATTCGGCTGGACAGGGAATATCAGAAGAGCTAGTTTAGATATGTTACTATGATATGACATACCATACTAGCTGATATTAGACATCAAGAGGTGACGTTGAGTAGACAGTTGGATACAGAAATCTGGACTTGAAGAGAGATGTCAGGACCCCAGATACACAATTGGGGATCGCCAGCATGCAGACTGAATGTAAGGCTATGAAACTGAATGAGATCATCAAGAGTGAGTTCAGATAACGATAACAACTAAGGGTTAGAGTTCGTGGGTAGTCCCACGTCAGAAAGCAAAGGAGAAGAGGAGCAATCAGAAAAGGAGACTGAGGAATGGCCAGTGAGGTAGGAGAAAAAACTGAGAGTATCACATCCTGGAAGCCAGACAAAGAAGCTATGTCACACAGGAGGGAATGATCTACTATGTTTAATATTGCTGACAGATCAAGTTAGATGAGCACTGAGAATCTGCCACCGGATTCAGCAACATGGAGATCACTGTTGACCTTAACAAAGCAACTTGGTAAAAATGGTGATGGCTGGTGGGTAGTCTAACTGGAAAGGGTTTGGAATGGATGGGTACACAAAACTCTCTCAAGGAGTTTTGCTGAAAGGCAGAATGGAGAAATGGGGCACAGCCTGTGGAAGAAGTAGGGGTCAAGAGATGATGCTAAATGGGAGAAATAACAACACGTTTGCTTGAAAATGGGGAACGTCCTACAGAAAGGGGAAAATAAGGACACAGGGAAAGAATTATTTAAATGAATGAGTATTGGGGAATCTGAAAATTCAGATTTAAAACTATTTTTGTCTCCTTTAAAATGATAATAGGAAAAAGAAGTGTGCAAAAAAACGTCCTCATACGAACTCTCTACCCAAAACCACTTTTAGTAGCTTTTAGTAAAATCAATCAATAGCAAAAGCTATTCTGGGTGAAGTTCAAAAGGCAGAAAACTCCCAGGATTCTGTCCTATCTTCCAGCAGACTCAGACCTTACTTACCTCTGGTGCAATCTGTCTCTTGTTGCTATCTGAATCTTCCAAGATCTGAAAGTAACTGTGCATGTATTCTGCAGCTCGCTGCCACTGGTGCTTCAGCAGAGCTTCTTGGATAAGACTTAAACAAGCACTTGTTGTCTGAGCAAAATCCTTCTCCTGTTTTCCTCCAGTCGCTATCAGGGTTAAAGAGGAGAGTCTTGACCCACAGTGACCCCAAATCAACAATTCAAGAAACATTTCTGATAAGCATAGTTTTAACAAGTAGAGCAGTAGGTATTACTTAACCCAACCCATCCCCAATTCCAAAGCTGGTTCCATTTGAAACAAACTCTTCCACCCATTTTAACTAGTTTTAGCAAATGAAAAAAATGTCTAATTAGAAGATGTCAATTTGACATTCTCGGGCTACCGAGATCACCAGATCCTTCAAATCTGATTCAACTGTCCTTTCATCCTTGCACTAAACAATCTGGGAAGAATCTCTTAAAGAGGGCCCCAAAAGCACAGTCCCAAGTATTTAGAATGGGTAAAAATCATCAGGGTCATCCTAGGAAAGTATGGTCTTTTTTACCTACCTATGTTCTGAAAACACCAAGAGGTGCACTTTTATTTTTTAAGGACCGAGTTCCCAGTAACTCAATGATGTAAATGCAAATGAGATTATAATAACTGTAGACATTGGCATTTATATCTCTAAAGTATTGACAATCCTCTTGTTAAGAATATTTGTGCTTAGTTACAAGCCCGGTTATGAGTAACAGGTGGCATATTGCCACCTCTTCTCTTCCCACGCTACTAAAGACGCGTACAGGCCAGCAGTCTTCCATTTGGGGTACCCTCACCCCTGGGAGTACACAGAGACTAATAAGTACCATGCAAAGATAGTTTTACAGCAATCAACTTGCAGATCTTCAACTTTCTCACATACTCTTTCCTAAAGTTGATCTCCTAGGAAACTGTGCCTATATACAAGGCTTCATGATCAAAATCATTATATTTTACCTTAAGGTGAAAATACAGGTGTTGAGTGTTGAGAAAGTGAACGACTCTAACACATCCATTTGCAAGTCAGGTGATTTTTAATTCTTTGCTTATCAAAACTGTAGAACCTAATAATTTTTTATTTTAGATCACTATGTAATTTTTTCATAGATAATTCAGAAGGAATCCAAAGACCTGATACATTGCTATAATTAAACCCCATTCATTGCCAGCTAGTTACTTATGTGACTAAACTTTCTCAGAATGTCCACCAATTAAAACAAAATACGGTAGAATTGAAGCTAAATCTTTTCTCATTCTAGGAATACGTAATATTCATCCACAGACATAAGAACTGGAAAAAAGTGATAACCTTACCCATTTTATTGAGATAAATAAGCAATAAAAATTTACCTTTAATACTTAAAATTTAACAAAACTTGTAACACTACTTATGTTATTTTGATTAGGTGGGTACAAAACTCAATTACAATGATTTCTCAATCCAGAAGAGATTTTAATACTTAAAACCTTACAGGATATTAGCAAAAATTAATTAAATGTAGATACATACTTTATGGCAAGAATAAAAGTATAAAAGAAAAAGGAACAATATAAAATTTCCATCTATTAAAAGCTTTTTCATAAATACTAAATGGATGATAAAGGTATCACATCCCTATATTATTTAGATTCCACCAAATTATTTTTTAAGTCACATGATAATTTCATTTAAAAGTGCCAATATATGCCGAAAATTATGCCTTTTGCAACTCTCAAACTTATACAAGTTTTAGATGGCACCTTAAAACTGTGCAAGATAGTACCTAATTCTTCAGGGGAAAAAAAAGTAGAATACTATATCTCTCTTTTTTTTTTCCCTTAAATATTTATTTATTTGGCTGTACCGGGTCTTAGTAGTGGCATGCAGCATCTTCATTGCAGCACGCGGGATCTTCAGTTGCTGTGTGCCAGATCTTTTAGTTGCCGCATGCAGGATCTAATTCCCTGACCAGGGATCAAACCAGGGGCCCCTGCATTGGGAGCACAGAGTCTTAACGGCTGGACCACCAGGGAAGTCCCAAAGACTGTTTCTCTTGACCAGTGCTTTTCAAACTTTTTAAATGTACATACAAATCACCTGGGGATCCTGATGTAGTCTTAGTATCCCCAGGGAGCTTATTAGAAATGCAGAATACTATGTCCCACCTACCTCTCTGAATTAGAAGCTGCATTTAACAGGATCTACACCCAAACTCCCAGTATCAGCAGCAACACCAGGCAGCTAGGCCAAGAAAGTGACAAAATACCTCTTCCCTAAAACCTCGGTTATTCACCTAAAGGAAAACTGATCTCAGGCCGGACTCCCTTCTACCTCTCAAGTTTTCACAGCTCAAACTGGAAATCAACTTTAGACTAGGATACATAAATCCTTGGAAAATTCCCCTCCTGTCTTCCAACTGAGCCTAATTACCTCAGGAGTAGCTCTCATTTCACCCTTTGTGAGCAAAAGATAATCTTATTTGTTGCTGATAAACTTTAAGAATAACTGTCAAGGAAAATAAATTTGATGGAATGAGGTACAATAAAGAACCAGTGCCATCAACCTAATTTCTAATTTCCTTGAAATAACCTGGAAACTCGTCAGCCTGTCAACGAATATATTTTGAGCACTACCATAGCCAAGCAGTATTCTAAGTGCTCAACATACAGCTTTATTCCAGATTGGTGCCCACCTTCAAAGTTTTTATTCTAGGGGACACACCCTTCAAAACGCCAAAAGAAATTTAAGAGAATAAAATATAAATAATTGTTAGGCAATTGTGTTTTCCTGTTATGGTTAATTACCACTACAATGTCAATACTACCTGCAACTATATTCTCATTGCAGACAGGAAGTATTTGGGGTTTAACAGGCTATCTGTAATATATAAAACATGTCTAAGCATGTAAATTCTGGTCTTAAACCTACTTGTTTGTGGACTGACTCAAGCTCACTATAGAACACTGGTGACAGACACATGTCCAGGTACGCCTTAAAACTAGCAGAAACTTTAGATTACTAGTTCCCTACAAGGGGTGTGGTAGCATCCCCTCTGAAGTACCATTCATTCAAACCTGGCTCAAACCATGTACATTAATTCAGCAAAAATAAAATGAGGAAAGAGGAAGTAAACTATTATTTTTCAACACTCACTATGCATGAGGCTCTATGCTAGGCACTTTACATATATTATCCCTTTTTTCAATATATGTATCTCAATGTAGGCTTTGAGATCAGATAGGCCTGGATTTGACTCCTGATACCAGCATTAAGAATTTTAACTTCTTCTGAAGTTCAGTTCCCTCATCTCTAAAATGCCTAGCACATAGATTTACTGAGGATTAATTTACTGAGATAATTAAATGAGATGGTATTTAGATTAAAAAATAAAGAAATAAGAGCTAAACTCTAGGAGCCAGGGAATCTCAGTCAAGGGGAAAGAAAGCCAGGCTAAGAAAGATATATTTGTGGGCAATTAGAAAAGTCCTGGTTCAAATGTATTCCCAGGACTACACGACCCAACATGCCAACATACAGACAACTGCTTCTTTTATATATTCTGATAAGGAATTTATTCCATAGAAAAACTTGTTTATTTCTACATTAGATGAAAATAGAAGAAAATATTCCTTTCTTAAAATCTATTATAGATCAATTCTATTAGGGCTTATTTCAATGCAATTCAACAGAAACTTCTGGTATGTACTCCTCAGTGGTAGAGATCATATCTTCTTCAACTACGTATCCCCAATATTTAACCAATGCCAGGGATATAATAAATGCTCAGTAAGTATTACTGGGGGGGGAAAAAGTGTATCTATCGTAATACAGACTGTTATTAATTCAAAGGAAAAGAATTCTAAAAGAAAAAAAGAATCTATTTTTATTATTTCTTTTTTATTAACAGCCTAAAAAAAAATCCTCATACAGTCTTATTTTGAAACTTGAACCAGCTTGGTTATCCATTTTTGTACCCATATTGAATCTTATCATCTCCTTGCATTAGAGCGGAAATGGTTATATGTTATTTTACTTACCTATGGTTTCTATATGCTTTTGGAGCCAAGGAAAACACATCCCTGTACCAGAGGGCGCACGCGGTTCCCCCTGTTCATCCTCTGTTGTGGGCCTTATCAATTCTTCACTGAAATCACTCATACCTATTCCAGACTGAGAATATCAGTTACTTTTTGTACATCTTAATCCACAGGCTTCTCAGTTATACAGAAAGACAGCCATCTTTTATCTAATAAATATCAATGATCAACAAAATTAATTGTACCTGGTAGTTCCTTTAAAGTAAGAAATGAATTTAATTATGTCAGCAGCAGCCAAAATCAATGACCCATTAAAAAAAAAAGACAACTGCAACTACTACTATATTCCAAGAAGATACAAAGATAGATAAGATACTAACTTTTTAAGTTAAAAAAAGTCATCTAGGGGAAGAAACATCAAAATAATGTATAATAAAACAATATGACAAATAATAACAGTAGTAGTTAACATTTATGGGGCCCTTTCTATACACCAGGGCTACAAGTATCTAATTTAATCCTTACAGAAATCCGGAGATAAGTGGTATTACTTTCTTCCATTTTCATGCTGAAAAAAACTGAAGGGCTCAGTGAAACTATGTAATCTGGCTCAGTGTCACAAAAAGGTGAGGACAATACTCTGGTAACTAGAACATCAAACACACTTGGCATGTACAGAGTTTGGCGGAAGGCAGATGGCGGGAAAAGAATCTACAAAAACAGCCTTGTGCCAAGCTGAGTTTGGAGTTAACCGTCCAGATGCTCAGGACCCCTCTCCCTCCTTCCACATATCCAATTGATTATTAGGTCCTGCTGGTACTACCTGCTAGTACTTCTATCTTCTCTCTGCTCCGCAACTCTACACCACTCCCCTGGCTCGGGACACCTTCAAACTGTGTCTGGATTGCTGCATTAGCTTTCTAACTATTTACCCTGCCTCAAATTTGGCTTCTCCACATCACAACCCGAATAAACCTTTCAAAATCAAATTCTGGGGCTTCCCTAGTGGCGGAGTGGTTGAGAGTCCGCCTGCCGATGCAGGGTACACGGGTTCGTGCCCCGGTCCGGGAAGATTCCACGTGCCGCGGAGCGGCTAGGCCCGTGAGTCATGGCCGCTGAGCCTGCGCGTCCGGAGCCTGTGCTCCGCAACGGGAGAGGCCACAACAGTGAGAGGCCTGCGTACCGCAAAAAAAAAAAAAAAAAAAAAATCAAATTCTGTGGTTACGAGCACAGAATTTGAAATAACACTTGAGTTTGAACCCGACTCACACGTATTTTAAGGAGTCATTCCAGAAGAAGCTCTCCCTTCCCAAATTCTCAAAGCCTAAACTGGTGTCTTGCAGTTGTCACGGTAACCAAAGCTGCCCCACCCCTCCAGGCTCGCCCTCAGAACTCAAGGTTTCAGAGGATCAGGAGAAAATATGAGGAGAACACAGGTGAATCCTACTACAGCCATTCCCGTTCCACTGTGAACGCAGGCAATGAGGTGGAAGACAACCGCGGGACTTACCTGACTAAAGCCAGAGTTCTTCTGCGACACCAAACTCAGTCTCCAGACTGCGGACGAGCGTGGGCAAACTCTCACAGAGTTAGCGGCTTGAGAGCGAAAGTGCAACACCTGACCCCGGCGTTCCGGCGGCGCGCAGGCGCAGCCCCGCCCCTAACTCCCGATTGGGCGCTGGAGGCGCCTCGACCCGGAAGTGACCCGGAAGTGGCCGTGTACAGCCTCCTTCCCATTGGATTGGATCCAGGTGTACATCTTAATCTGTCTGAGCGGAAAGAGGTGGGAGACTTTAATTGCAAATGAAGATTAATGCAACGTGAGGTCGGCTGGATGAGGGTAACAGTCCAAATAGCAGAATGTCACTTTGCCCGAGTAGTTCCCCGTACGACGACCTTCCAGTTACTGCTTGGCTTGCTGGCGCGAGCAGCGAGCCTCGGAGGCGCGGCTCGTGGACCTAACAAGATAAATCTCTGCATAGCCTGTTAATTGCTTCCTTGAAATCTTTTTTCTTTTTCATTAAAGGTTTAGCTTTGAATTTAAATGACCCTGACTGCTTCCCCAAAATTTGGACGAAAATATCTTTTCCTTCTCAGCGGCAGTGGTTCTGTGCACTGGTCTGGAGTCACTTTTCATGAGGAACGTTGACGAACTTATGAAATAAGGGTTGAAAGTAAGATGGTTAAATGTGAAATGAGGGGAAATTGAGGGGTTCTAGGGAAGATGATCCTGGAAAAGCAGAGACTCGTTGGAACACAATATTTCCAAAATTTGGGGGTTCATCTGTGAAGGAAGAGTCAGACTTTTTTCGTAGCATCAGAGAACGGAACTAGGACTAAATAGTGAAAGTTAAAGAGAAGCAGCTTTAAAGTCATTACAAGAGTTTTGTTCATAACTAAGGCTGCACAAATAATGGCATGGGCTCCCACAGGAATCTTTTGAGTTTCCCCTGCCCTGAAAGTGAATCATTTGAGCAGAATCACAATACTGTACAGGTGATTAAAGGGTCTAGTGAGAGTTTGTACAGGGATTTCTTAAAATGCTGAAATACTTGATTATATGTTGTCTTCATAAATACTGTGCAGTAGCTATGGGCTTGTGAGAAAAATTCTCCTGCTGCTTTTTGTGTCATAAATCCTTGGTCTCACTCAAGCCCCTGCTCTAACTCCACAGGCAAGGCTGATAAATGACAGTTGTGGTCCAAGAGGACACACAGAAAATAATATAGCCATACTTTTCTAGTATAAAGGTTTGGTCTGGCTACATTTCTTCCCTTGCTATGAAGTATAATTTCGCCAAAGCCAAACTAGAATGGATTTTATCTGGCTAGAAATTCATGCTCCCACAAAAATGGGGAAGATTTTTCCGATTTACCTTAACATTATCAGACAACTGTAGACAACAGTAGACAAAAGACAGAAAGTTAAGAACTAACATTGATATCTTTCTGTGCTCTACCTACCTCTTTCATTTTCCATGGTACAATTCTGGTAGAAAATGTGTTGGAGAGAAGAGAGTAAAAAGAAAATGACTATACTACTGATAGCATTAAACAAGATTAAAGAAAAAGAAATGGCATGACAAAAATGCAAACATAAAACAAAGCAAAGCATACCAAAGACTTCTAGATTCCAATCTAAGCGAAAACATGTTCTAAGGAACAAAAAGATGTTCTTACAATTGCATTGTGCCAAAGAGCAACTTAACATGATGAATTACATTTTTTTTAAAACTACAAACTCTTATTTAGACAATATTATTCCCACAAACCTTTCAGTTATTCCTGTGAAGCTTTATCAGATTCCCTGCAATCTAATAGTTTCAGATACCAATTAGAAAGATTAGATTCACCTGAAAATTCTCTAGAACAGATACTTCGTAAATCTCATTAAAATGCACTTCACCAGGTTTTCTCACCTCTGACATGAGACAGTGTCAAGATTTCCAGTCCTAAGTGCCCCTCTATAAGGAAGAGACCTTGGCCCAAGACAACTAACAGCTCCTTGATCTTATTCCATAAAATTCATTCTAGCCATAAAAGAAAAATCATTTGTGTAGGTTTTTTGCTGACCTTTAGCTTACAATCTGCAGCAGGGGTCAACAAACTCTTTCTCTAAAGAGACAGTAAATATTTTAGACTCTGTAGGTGATACAGTCTCTCTATCACCACTACTATTTAACTCCTGTTGCCGCACAGAAGCAGTCATAGATAAATGTAAGTGAATGAGAATGTGTTCTAATAGAACTTTATTTACAGAAACAGGTGGCAGGCTGGATTTGGCCTATTGGCCATAGTTTGCCAACAGTTGCTCTAGAGTACCAAGTAATGTTTATGCTCACAACAGATTCGATTAGTATACATACATACATACATAAAATTTTAAAGATACATGATCATATTAGTGATGATTGTTGTATCCAAAAGATATCTATACTAAAAATAATTACTGGTATCATCATACATCTCGATCATTATGGTAGTCACTGACTATATTGCTTCTCCTGGGTGCTTTAACATACAACTGGTAGCTGTTAATGCCGAGGAGTAACTCCATTCTATTGTGGAGAAACCTGGTTATAAGGGGTAAATGAGATCAGCCATCATGAAGATGATGTATATTTACTTAATTACAATATTTTTTTTACCGCCCCACCTCGCGGCTTGTGGGATCTTAGTTCCCCCACCAGGGATCAATCCCAGGCCACGGCAAGGAAATAACCAAGTCCTAACCGCTAGACCACCAGGGAATTCCCACTTAATGACAATTATTATCCAAATAACTCTACATACTGCATCTCAACCTATATTCTCCTAAGTTTTAATTGAGAAGCATGTTCTTTTGTTAAGAATAAAGGGGAAAAAAATCCTCTACAGTCATTCCAAATAATTCAAAATATATCCATGATTTTACTATTAATACAAAGAAAAAAATACAATTAATTCGGGTGTAAATTTAAGATAAGATAGTGTGGAAGAGGGAACAAATGTGGGAATGTGGAAGTAGAACAATATAAGACCCCTCTCAGAGAAGAGAAAATTAAATTCAGACATGTAAGACATCTAGTAAGGTAGTATTAGCTTTAATTATATATATATATATATATATATATATATATATAAAATCTCCCTTGTAGATCCAAGTAACTTTGATATATAGGGATTTTTTTCTTAGGTTGATATTATAATTTGTTTCTTTTACAGAATATTCACAACCGCAGGTGCTTTGTTAACTGATCAGATTTTAACAAAAGTCTTAAGCAGTGCTTCTCAACTGGGAGGTTTGTGTCCTTTCTACCGGGGGTTGTGGCTGCATGGGGGCAATTTTTATTTTGTTACCATGACTAAGGATGGTACTAAAATTTCATAGCCAGGGCTAGGGTTTTTGTATATCCTGCAACTGGTAGGAATGTTCCACCCAAAATGACAATAGAGCTCTAGTGAGAAACATTTGCCTAAACAAGTAACATGTTCTGCAACTGTTTTCCTACAGTTCAACCTAAGGGGATAAGGGCTCTTGTGCAAATTGTTTTATTACACATTTAAATGTCATTCTTGGTTTTTTTATGTTTGCCAAGAATAGTAAATGTGTTTAAGGTAATTATGAAAAATAAATGATAACAAAATAACAAAAGTCTGATTGCAAACAAAAAAATTGGAGGTTTTGAGATAATCACCATCATTCTTTCTCTTTCCACAGAAGTTCCAAGAGAGGTTGGCCAAAAATATTTTAAATCCTAAAACACAATTTTAAGCTTTGCTTTTCTTTAAAATGTATACAAAATAATGTGCAAATATGTATAATATATGTTTTGGATCTGGTGTTAATATTTAATCCCTGCTTTCTAGAGCTGTGCTGCCTTTAAATGTGCCTACATTGAGATGTACTGTAAGTGTAAAATACACACCAGATTTCAAAAGTATCATATGAAATAAAGAATATAGCATGTCTCATTAATAATTATTATATTTATTACAAGTTGAGATGATATTTTGGATATATTGGATTAAATAAAATTTATTATTAAAATTAATTTCATCTGTTTTGATTTTAATGTGACTTCTAGAAAATTTAAATGACA
Organism: Phocoena sinus; assembly: GCF_008692025.1. Taxonomy (NCBI): domain Eukaryota; kingdom Metazoa; phylum Chordata; class Mammalia; order Artiodactyla; family Phocoenidae; genus Phocoena; species Phocoena sinus. Next base: position 165,375,473 of record NC_045763.1, on the reverse strand, counting down.
TATGTAGCTGACATTATATTGCTATTGGACAGCATTGTTCTAGAGAATCAGTGAGAACTAAGGGAAATATCAAGTTATATTTAGATTCTCTGTTTAGTCATTCTAGTTTGATGTCATTGATTCATCCTGTTACGTATTCCATACCGTTTCAAATCCCACATAGAATTAAATTGGAATGAGCTTTTGTACTTGCAGAGAATTCTTACTCTTTCCGTGTGCAATTGCTTAGGATCCACTCTTGAGTGCAGTCTTCATAATGGTATTTATGTTCTGGTTCCTAATTTATACTGCTTGTATCAATCAAAATGCTGAACCTTCAGGAGGTTTGCTGTATATGATCTGTAACATCTGCTGTGATTGTATGTTACATCAAGGGCATATTTTCTCCCTCTCAGATCTCAATGTCTCCTTCCAGAAGGCACGTTTGACCTCACAAGCACACTTTGGGGGTTCTGTTACCCTCCATGCTACCTTTTAGTAAGAAGGGAACAGTTTCCATGGTAGAGGTACTATCAAAAAATGTCTCCTCTGTGACAAAGTCATTGATTTGCTGAGAGTCTTGCACCATCAACCATTCCTATTGGCTGTAAGAGTCTGAAGTTCTGCTGTTTAATTATTTAAACAACATAAATGGGCAACATTTTAATATATTATCCCATTGCTTCTATGTATGTATTTATTTATTTATGGCTGCGTTGGGTCAGTTGCTAAGCGTGGGCTTTCTCTAGTTACTGTGAGCGGGGGCTACTCTTCCTTGCGGTGCGCGGGCTTCTCATTGTGGTGGCTTCTCTTGTTGCGGAGCACGGGCTCTAGGCACGTGGGCTCAGTAGTTGTGGCTCATGGGCTCTAGAGTGCAGGCTCAGTAGTTGTGGCGTTCCACGGCATGTGGGATCTTCCCAGACCAGGAGTCAAACCCACATCCCCTGCATTGGCGGGTGGATTCTTAACCACTGCACCAGGAGGGAAGTCCCTCCCATTGCTTCTTATAGAAACGTTATGAAGTTTTACCATGAGCCCCAATGTTATAGGCAAGGAACCTGAGACTCAGAAAAGTTAGCAAGTTGCCTAAGGTCACACAATTAGACTTCTGATACCTAGTTTAATGCTTTTGACTACATTCTCTGCCTATGCTATTGTCCTAGTAAGGAAGTAATTCCTATCTGAAAACCATAAATAGGTAAAGCCAGTTTAAACTGCGGAAATTGTGTTGTCCAGGCCCTACCCTGGAATTTGTTCTGTATTTATTCAAAGCACCAAATATTTGACTTCTGTGAAAATAGTGCCAAGGTAAATTAGGCAGAACCAGAAACAAGAACTTCTATATAAGCCTATGTGTTACTGGCAATTTCAGATGTTTGAGTTTCTTTCTTCGTTCAGTAGAAATGGGAATAATATTTGTCAGGACTAGACAAACAGTACGTGGTGATAGGAGACCTTGCCTTGTATATGACGCACTCCCAGGAGAACATACCCTTTGACATGACTTTGACGTGGCTTTTTAATTGTAGGGAAAGGATTTAACTCTACTGGCCATGCCCAACACAAATCTTCATTCTCCTTGGCTTTTAGAACAGGATACTTGCTTAAATTCCACTTCAGTTATATGATCCCTTTACTAAAAGTCTGATAGCTTTCTGTTTTTTATTCTAAGTCTAAATTATTATGCTTGATTAATAATCTTTCAAAATCCGACCTACCCTAGCCACCCAAATTTAACTCCCACTACTTTTTAACAGGATCATTTCACTCCAGTAAGATTAGGTCTCATTACTGTGGTCTTTTCTCTTATGTTTCTTTATGTCCATCCCTAGTCTCCCTGCTCTATCAGTAAGCAACCACCATCATAGATTAGTTAGAATTTTCTAGAATTTTATATAGATGCAGTTTTACAGTGTGTATTATTTTTGGGGTCTGTGTTATTTCACTCAGAATTTCTTTGTTGTTGCTAGTATCAATAGTTCCTTGTTATTGCTGAGCCATATGCCAACATTTAACATCCATTTAGCTGTTGATGGACAGCTGTTTTTTGTTTGTTTGTTTTTGTTTTTTGTGTTTTTTTATTATTACCAATGAAGCCACCATGAACATTTGCAAACAAGTCTTGGTGTGGACATATACTTTTATTTCTCTTGAGTGAATACGCAGGAGTGGAAAGACTGCATTCATATGATAAGGTGTAATTTTTAAAGAAATTGTCAAACTGTTTTCCAAAGTGGTTGAATCATTTTAAATTATAACCAGCAGCGTTATGAGAGAGCCAATTATCCTCATCCTTGGTAACATCTGTTATCAGTCTTTTAAATCAGACATCAGTCTTTTAAATTTTAGCCATTCCAGCGGATATGCAATAATATCTCATTATGGTTTTGATTTGCACTTCCCTAATGACTAATGGTATTCAATATCTTTTCTTACATTAATACATACCTGCCACACTTGTATCTTCTTTAGTGAAGTGTCTGTTCAAATTTTTGACCCACTTGTTTCAAATTGGTTTTTTTGTCTTCTTATTAATAAGTTGTAATAGTTATTTATATATTCTAGATACAATTCCTCTGTTGAATGTATGTTTTGCAAATATTTTCTCCCAGTCTGTGGTTTACCTTTCCATTTTCATAACAGTGAATAGAAGTGAGAGCAAACTTTTTAAAATTTTATTTATTTTATTTTTGGTTGCATTGGGTCTTCGTTGCTGTATATGGGATTTCTCTAGTTGCGGAGAGCGGGGGCTACTCTTCACTGCGGTGCACAGGCTTCTCATTGCGGTGGCTTCTCTTGTTGAGGCGCACGGGCTCCAGAGCGCAGGCTCAGTAGATTGTAGCACACGGGCTTAGTTGATCCGCGGCATTTGGGATCTTCCTGGACCAGGGCTCAAACCCGTGTCCCCTGCATTGGCAGGCGGATTCTTAACCACTGCACCACCAGGGAAGCCCCAAAGCAAACGTTTTTATTTTTATAAAGCCCATATTACTGATTTATTTATTTTAGAGTTTGTGGGTTTTGTGTGTATTTTTGAAATCTTGGCAAACCTGAGATTACAAACATTTTCTCCTATGTTCTCTTCAATAAGTTGTTCTTACATTTAGGTCAATGACCTATTTCCAGTGAGTTTTTGTATATGGTGTATAGTAAGGGTTGAGGTTGATTTTTTTTTTTTTTTAACCTATGGCTATTCAATTGTTTCAGCACCATTTATTATAAAGATTAACATTTTTCCATTGAACTGCCTTGGCATGTTTGTTGAAAATCAGTTGCCTATATATGTGTAGGTTTATTTCTAGACTGTCTATTCTGTTCTGTGGACCTATTGTGTGTCTGCTTACACCAATATCACACTATTATAATTAATGTAACTATAATAGGTCTTTTTCTTTGCTTCAAAATAGTAATATATTTTTAATACCACCTCATTAAAGAGCTAGCCCACTTCTTCCCAAAATCATCAGAACATTTTTTCAACTTTAGAGTACATTAAGGCCAGAGACGTATTTTCTTTTTTTTTTTTTAAACATCTTTACTGGAGTATAATTGCTTTACAATCGTGTGTTAGTTTCTGCTTTATAGCAAAGTGAATCAGTTATACATATACATATGTTCCCATATCTCCTCCCTCTTGCATCTCCCTCCAACCCACTCTCATTATCCCACCCCTCCAGGTGGTCACAAACCACCGAGCTGATCTCCCTGTGCTATGCGACTGCTTCCCACTAGCTATCTGTTTTACACTTGGTCGTGTATATATGTCCATGCCACTCTCTCACTTTGTCACAGCTTACCCTTCCCCCTCCCCATATCTTCAAGTCCATTCTCTAGTAGGTCTGTGTCTTTATTCCCGTCTTACCCCTAGGTTCTTCATGACCTTTTTTTTCCCCCTTAGATTCCATATATATGTGTTAGTATACGGTATTTGTTTTTCTCTTTCTGACTTACTTCACTCTGTATGGCAGACTCTAGGTCCATCCACCTCACTACAAATATCTCAATTTCATTTCTTTTTATGGCTGAGTAATATTCCATTGTATATATGTGCCACATCTTCTTTATCCATTCATCCAATGATGGACACTTAGGTTGCTTCCATGTCCTGGCTATTGTAAATAGAGCTGCAATGAACATTTTGGTACATGACTCTTTTTGAATTATGGTTTTCTCAGGGTATATGCCCAGTAGTGGGATTGCTGGGTTGTATGGTAGTTCTATTTTTAGTGGTTTTTTTTTTTTTTAACATCTTTATTGGGGTATAATTGCTTTACAATGGTGTGTTAGTTTCTGCTTTATAACAAAGTGAATCAGTTATACATATACATATGTTCCCATATGTCTTCCCTCTTGCGTCTCCCTCCTCCCACCCTCCCTATCCCACCCCTCCAGGCTGTCACAAAACACCGAGCCAATATCCCTGTGCCATGCGGCTGCTTCCCACTAGCTATCTACCTTATGTTTGTTAGTGTGTATATGTCCATGACTCTCTCTCGCCCTGTCACAGCTCACCCTTCCCCCTCCCCATATCCTCAAGTCCGTTCTCCAGTAGGTCTGCATCTTTATTCCTGTCTTACCCCTAGGTTCTTCATGACATTTTTTTTTTCTTAAATTCCATATATATGTATTAGCATACGGTATTTGTCTTTTTCTTTCTGACTTACTTCACTCTGTATGACAGACTCTAGGTCTATCCACCTCATTAAAAATAGCTCAATTTCGTTTCTTTTTATGGCTGAGTAATATTCCATTGTATATATGTGCCCATCTTCTTAATCCATTCATCCGATGATGGGCACTTAGGTTGCTTCCATCTCCGGGCTATTGTAAATAGAGCTGCAATGAACATTTTGGTACATGACTCTTTTTGAATTTTGGTTTTCTCAGGGTATATGCCCAGTAGTGGGATTGCTGGGTCATATGGTAGTTCTATTTGTAGTTTTTGAAGGAACCTCCATACTGTTCTCCATAGTGGCTGAACCAATTCACATTCCCACCAGCAGTGCAAGAGTGTTCCATTTTCTCCACACCCTCTCCAGCATTTATTGTTCCTAGATTTTTTGATGATGGCCATTCTGACCGGTGGGACATGATATCTCATTGTACTTTTGATTTGCATTTCTCTAATGATTAATGATGTTGAGCATTCTTTCATGTGTTTGTTGGCAATCTGTATATCTTCTTTGGAGAAATGTCTATTTAGGTCTTCTGCCCATTTTTGGATGGGGCTGTTTGTTTATTGTTATTGAGCTGCATGAGCTGCTTGTAAATCTTGGAGATTAATCCTTTGTCAGTTGCTTCATTTGCAAATATTTTCTCCCATTCTGAGGGTTGTCTTTTGGTCTTGTTTATGGTTTCCTTTGCTGTGCAAAAGCTTTGAAGTGTCATTAGGTCCCATTTGTTTATTTTTGTTTTTATTTCCCTTTCTCTAGGAGGTGGGTCAAAAAGGATCTTGCTGTGATTTATGTCATAGAGTGTTCTGCCTATATTTTCCTCTAAGCGTTTGATAGTGTCTCGCCTTACATTTAGGTCTTTAATCCATTTTGAGTTTATTTTTGTGTATGGTGTTAGGGACTGTTCTAATTTCATACTTTTACATGTACCGGTCCAGTTTTCCCAGCACCACTTATTGAAGAGGCTGTCTTTTCTCCACTGTATATTCTTGCCTCCTTTATCAAAGATAAGGTGACCATATGTGCGTGGGTTTATCTCTGGGCTTTCTATCCTGTTCCATTGATCTATATTTCTGTTTTTGTGCCAGTACCATACTGTCTTGATGACTGTAGCTTTGTAGTATAGTCTGAAGTCAGGGAGCCTGATTCCTCCAGCTCCATTTTTCATTCTCAACACTATTTTGGCTATTTGGGGTCTTTTGTGTTTCCATACAAATTGTGAAATTTTTTGTTTGCTAGTTCTGTGAAAAATGCCAATGGTAGTTTGATAGGGATTGCATTGAATCTGTAGATTGCTTTGGGTAGTAGAGTCATTTTCACAATGTTGATTCTTCCAATCCAAGAACATGGTGTACCTCTCCATCTATTTGTATCATCTTTAATTTCTTTCATCAATGTCTTATAATTTTCTGCATACAGGTCTTTTGTCTCCTTAGGTAGATTTATTCCTAGATATTTTATTCTTTTTCTTGCAATGGTAAATGGCAGTTTTCTTAATTTCACTTTCAGATTTTTCATCATTAGTGTATAGGAATGCCAGAGATTTCTGTGCATTAATTTTGTATCCTGCTACTTCACCAAATTCATTGATTAGCTCTAGTAGTTTTCTGGTAGCATCTTTAGGATTCTCTATGTATAGTGTCATGTCATCTGCAAACAGTGACAGCATTACTTCTTTTCTGATTTGGATTCTTTTTATTTCTTTTTCTTCTCTGATTGCTGTGGCTAAAACTTCCAAAACTATGTTGAATAATAGTGGTGAGAGTGGGCAACCTTGTCTTATTCCTGATCTTAGTGGAAATAGTTTTAGTTTTTTACCATTGAGGACGAAGTTGGCTGTGGGTTTGTCATATATGGCCTTTATTATGTTGAGGAAAGTTCCCTCTATGCCTACTTTCTGCAGGGTTTTTATCATAAATGGGTGTTGAATTTTGTGGAAAGCTTTTTCTGCATCTATTGAGATGATCATACGGTTTTTGTCCTTCAATTTGTCAATATGATTTATCACATTGATTGATATGTGTATATTGAAGAATCCATGCATTCCTGGGATAAACCCCACTTGATTATGGTGTATGATCCTTTTAATATGCTGTTGGATTCTGTTTGCTAGTATTTTGTTGAGGATTTTGCATCTATGTTCATCAGTGATATTGGCCTTTAGTTTTCTTTCTTTGTGACATCTTTGTCTTGTTTTGGTATCAGGGTGATGTTGGCTTCGTAGAATGAGGTTGGGAGTGGTCCTCCCTCTGCTATAGTTTGGAAGACTTAGAGAAGGACAGGTGTTAGCTCTTCTCTAAATATTTGATAGAATTCACCTGTGAAGCCATCTGGTCCTGGAACTTTTGTTTGTTGGAAGATTTTTAATCAGAGTCTCAATTTCAGTGCTTGTGATTGGTCTGTTTATATTTTCTATTTCTTCCTGGTTCAGTCTCAGAAGGTTGTGCTTTTCTAAGAACGTGTCCATTTCTTCCAGGTTGTCCATTTTATTGACATACACTTGCTTGTAGTAATCTCTCATGATCCTTTGTATTTCTGCAGTGTCAGTTGTTACTTCTCCTTTTTCATTTCTAATTTTATTGATTTGAGTCTTCTCCCTTTTTTCTTGATGAGTCTGGCTAATGGTTTATCAATTTTGTTTATTGTCTCAAAGAACCAGCTTTTAGTTTTATGGATCTTTGCTATTGTTTCCTTCACTTCTTTTTCATTTATTTCTGATCTGATCTTTATGATTTCTTTCCTTCTGCTAACTTTGGGGGGCTTTTTATTTCTTCTTTCTCTAATTGCTTTACATGTAAGGCTAGGCTGTTTATTTGAGATGTTTCTTGAGGTAGGATTGTATTGCTATAAACTTCCCTCTTAGAACTTCTTTTGCTACATCCCACAGGTTTTGAGTCATCGTGTTTTCATTGTCATTTGTTTCTAGGTATTTATTGATTTCCTCTTTGATTTCTTCAGTGATCTCTTGGTTATTAAGTAGTGTATTGTTTAGTCTCCATGTGTTTGTATTTTTTACTGCTTTTTTCCTGTAATTGATATCTAGTCTCATAGCGTTGTGGTCGGAAAAGATACTTGATATGATTTCAATTTTCTTAAATTTACCAAGGCTTGGTCTGTGACCCAAGGTATGATCCATCCTGGAGAATGCTCCCTGAGAACTTGAGAAAAGAGTGTATTCTGTTGTTTTTGGACAGAATGTCCTATAAATATCAATTAAGTCCATCTTGTTTAATGTATCATTTAAAGCTTATGTTTCCTTATTTATTCTCATTCTGGATGATCCATCCATTGGTGAAAGGGGGTGTCAAAGTCCCCCACTGTGATTGTGTTACTGTCAATTTCCCCTTTTATGGCTGTTAGCATTTGCCTTATGTATTGAGGTGCTACTATGTTGGCTGTATAAATATCTACAGTTGTTATATCTTCCTCTTGGATTGATCCCTTGGTCGTTATGTAGTGTCCTTCTTTGTCTCTTGTAATAGTCTTTATTTTAAAGTCTACTTTGTCTGACATGAGAATTGCTACTCCAGCTTTCTTCTGATTTCCATTTGCATGGAATATCTTTTTCCATCCCCTCACTTTCAGTCTGTATGTGTCCCTAGGTCTTAAGTGGGTCTCTTGTAGACAGCATATATATGGGTCTTATTTTTGTATCCGTTTAGCCAGTCTATGTCTTTTGGTTGGACCATTTAATCCATTTACATTTAAGGTAATTATCGATATGTATTTTCCTATTAACATTTTCTTAACTGTTTTGGGTTTGTTATTGTAGGTCTTTTCCTTCTCTTGTGTCTTCTGCCTAGAGAAGTTCCTTTAGCATTTGTTGTAAAGCTGGTTTGGTGGTGCTGAATTCTCTTAGCTTTTGCTTGTCTGTAAAGGTTTTAATTTCTCCGTCAAATCTGAATGAGATCCTTGCTGGGTAGATTAATCTTGGTTGTAGGTTTTTCCCTTTCATCACTTTAAATATGTCCTGCCACTCCCTCCTGGCTTGCAGAGTTTCTGCTGAAAGATCAGCTGTTAACCTTATGGGGATTCCCTTGTATGTTATTTCTTGCTTTTCCCTTGCTGCTTTGAATATATTTTCTTTGTATTTAATTTTTGAGAGTTTGATTAATATGTGTCTTGGCGTGTTTCTTCTTGGATTTTCCTGTGTGGGCCTCTGCACCTCCTGGACTTGATGAACTATTTCCTTTCTCATATTAGGGAAGTTTTCAACTATAATCTCTTCAAATATTTTTTCAGTCCCTTTCTTTTTCTCTTCTTCTCCTCGGACCCCTATAATTCGATTATTGGTGCATTTAATGTTCTCCTAGATGTCTCTAAGACTATCCTCAATTCTTTTCATTCTCTTTTCTTTATTCTTCTCTGCAGTAGTTATTTCCAGTATTTTATCTTCCAGGTCACTTATCCATTCTTCTACCTCAGTTATTTTGCTGTTGATTCCTTCTAGAGAATTTTAAATTTCATTTATTGTGTTGTTCATCATTGTTTTCTTTTCAATTCTTCTAGGTCCTTGTTAAACGTTTCTTGTATTTTCTCTATCCATTTCCACGATTTTGGATCATCTTTACTATCATTACCCCGAATTCTTTTTCAGGTAGACTGCGTATTTCCTCTTCATTTGTTTGGTCTGGTGGGTTTTTACCTTGCTCCTTCATCTGCTGTGTGTTTCTCTGTCTTCTCATTTTGCTTCACTTCCTGTTTTTGGGGTCTCCTGTTTGCAGGCTGCAGGTTCGTAGTTCCCGTTGTTTTTGGTGTCTGCCCCCAGTGGCTAAGGTTGGTTCAGTGGGTTGTGTAGGCTTTTTGGTGGAGGGGACTAGTGCCTGTGTTCTGGTGGATGAGGCTGGATCTTATCTTTCTGGTGGGCAGGACCGTGTCCGGTGGTGTGGTTTGGGGTGTCTGCCACCTTATTATGATTTTAGGTAGTCTCTCTGATAATGGGTGGGGTTGTGTTCCTGTCTTGCTAGTTGTTTGCCATAGGGTGTCAAGCACTGTAGCTTGCTGGTCATTGAGTGGAGCTGGGTCTTAGCGTTGTGATGGAGAGCTCTGGGAGAGCTTTCGCTGTTTGGTATTACATGGAGCCAGGAGGTCTCCGGTGGACCAATGTTCTGAACTCGGACTCCCACCTGAGAGGCACAGGCCTGACACCCGGCCAGAGCACCAAGACCCTGTCAGCCACATGGCTCAGAAGAAAAGGGAGAAAGAAGGAAAGAAAGAAAGAAAGGGGGGGGAGGGAGGGAGGGAGGAAGAAAGAGAAAGAAAGAAAGAAAATAAGTTATTAAAAATAAAAGAAATTAAAAAGTAATAAAAAGAAATAAAGAAAGAAGGAAGAGAGCAATCATACCAAAAAACAAATCCACCAATGTTAAGAAGTGTTAAAAACTATACTAAAAAAAAAAAGGAAAAACAGAACCCTAGGACAAATGGTAAAAGCAAAGATATACAGACAAAAATCACACAAAGAAGCATACACATACACACTCACAAAAAGAGAAGAAGGAAAAAAAATTATATGTCTATATATTAAAAAAAAAGGAAGAGAACAACAAAATCAATAAACAGATCTACCAATGATAATAAACTCTAAATACTAAACTAAGATAAACATAAAGCCAGGGATAAATTAGATGCAGAAAGCAAACCCCAAGTCTACAGTTGCTCCCAAAGTTCACTGCCTCAATTTTGGGATGATTTGTTTTCTATTCAGCTATTCCACAGATGCAGGTACATCGAGTTGACTGTGGAGATTTAATCTGCTGTTCCTGAGGCTGCTGGGAGATGTTTCCCTTTCTCTTCTTTGTTCGCACAGCTCCTGGGGTTCAGCTTTGGATTTGGCCCCGCCTCTCTGTGTAGGTCGCCTGAGGGCGTCTGTTCTTCGCCCAGACAGGGCGGGGTTCAAGTAGCAGCTGATTACTGTGCTCTGGCTCACTCAGGCCAGGGTGGGGGCGGGGTACGGAATGCGGGGTGAGCCTGCTGCCGCAGAGGCCAGTGCCACGTTGCAACAGCCAGAGGAGCGCTGTGTGTTCTCCCGGGAAACTTGTCCCTGAATCATGGGACCCTGGCAGTGGCGGGCTGCACAGGCTCCCAGGAGGGGAGGTGTGGCTAGTGACCTGTGCTTGCACACAGGCTTCTTGGTGGCTGCAGGAGCAGCCTTAGCGTTTCATGCCCGTCTCTGGTGTCTGTGCTGATAGCTGTGGCTTGCTTCTGTCTCTGGAGCTCATTTAGGCGGTGATCTGAATACCCTCTCCTCGCGCACCCCAAAACAATGGTCTCTTGCCTCTTAGGCAGGTCCAGACTTTTCCCTGGAGTCCCTCCCAGATAGCTGTGGCACACTAGCCCCTTCAGGCTGTGTTCACGCAGCCAACCCCAGTCCTCTCCCTGGGGTCTGACCTCCGAAGCCTGAGCCTCAGCTCCCAGCCCCATCCCACCATCCACCCCGGCGGGTGACCAGACAAGCCTCTCGGGCTGGTGAGTGCTGGTCGGCATGATCCTCTGTGCGGGAATCTCTCCACTTTGCCCTCTGCACCCCTGTTGCTGCATTCTCCTCTGTGACGCCAAAGCTTCCCCCTGCCCACCCCCTGTCTCCACCAGTGAAGAGGCTTCCTAGTGTGTGGAAACTTTTCCTCCTTCACAGCTCCCTCCCTGAGGTGCAGGTCCTATCCCTATTTATTGTCTCTGTTTTTTCTTTTTTCTTTTGCCCTACCCAGGTACGTGGGGAGTTTCTTGCCTTTTGGGAAGTCTGAGATCTTCTGCCAGAATTCAGTAGGTGTTCTGTAGGAGTTGTTCCACATGTAGATGTATTTCTGGTGTATTTGTGGGGAGGAAGGTGATCTCCACATCTTACTCCTCCGCCATCTTGAAGGTTTCCCTATTATAGTCTTCTTAGTGGATATGAAATGATAGCTTATTGTAGTTTTGATAGTTCATTGTGGTTTTGATTTCCTAATGGCTAATCATGTTATCTTTTCATCTACTTATTGACCATTACATATTTTCTTTGGAGAAATGTCTATTCAAATTGTTTGCCTATTTTTAACTAGGTTATTTGTCTTTTTATTATTAAACTTAAAAAGTTCCTTATATATTCTAGATCTAAGTCCCTTATCAGATATATGAATGACAAATATGGTTGGCTTTTCACTGTCTTGATTAGATCCTTTGAAGAGCAGAGGTTTTAAATTTGATGAAGTCCAATTTATCTATTTTTTATTTGGTTGCTTATGCTTTTAGGGTCATACCTAAGTCATCATTGACTACTCCAAGATTTCTCCCTATGTTTTCTTCAAGGATTTTCAATCTTCCCAATTTTACATTTAAGACTGTGATCCCGGGTTCGAGCCCTGGTCTGGGAGGATCCCATATGCCGCGGAGCGACTGGGCCCGTGAGCCACAACTACTGAGCCTGCGCGTCTGGAGCCTGTGCTCCGCAACAAGAGAGGCCGTGATAGTGAGAGGCCCGCGCACCGTGATGAAGAGTGGCCCCCGCTTGCCACAACTAGAGAAAGCCCTCGCACAAAAACGAAGACCCAACACAGCCAAAATAAATAAATAAATTAATAAACTCCTACCCCCCCCCCCAAAAAAAAGACTGTGATCCAATTTGAGTTAATTTTTGTATGTGGCTAAGGTAGGGTTCAATTTTATTCTTTTGCATGTAGATATTCAATTGTCCCAGCACCACATGTTGAAAAGACTTCACCTTATCTTTGAAAAATATTTTCATGTGATATACAACGCCAGAATTTCATATTTTACCCCCAGCACTTTAAATATATTGATCTTCTGTCTTCTGGCTTGCATGTTTCCAAAGAGAAATTTATCTTTACTCCTATGTACATAGTGTGTCTGTTTTCTCTAGATGAGTTTCAATTTTTTTTTTCATTACCACTGGTTTTAAGCAATTTGACATGCATCGATCTAATTTTATTCATGCTTCTTGTGTTTGGGGTTTGTTGAGCTTCTTAGATCTGTGAGCTTTCATCTTATTTGGAATGCTTTCATTCATTATTTCTTCAAACACCTTTTCTGTCTCCTACCTCCTTTAGGGACCCCAATTACATAAATATTGGGCTAACCGAAGGCATCCCCACTGATGCTCTGTTCATTTCTTTTAGTCTCTTTGTCTCATTTTGCAAAGTTTATATAACTATGTCTTCAAGTTCACTAATATTTTCTTCTTCTGTGCCTAATCTGCTGTCAATTCCGTCCAGTGTATTTTTCATGTCAGCCATTGGTTTATTCACCTAAGTTTGATTTGGATCATTTTTCTATCCTCTGCGTTTTCCTTTACACATTTATGCTTTCCTACAGAATCTTGAACATGTGAAATATAATTGTGTTAATGTCCTGTGTAATAATTCTATCATCTGTGTCATTTTGGAACATTCCTATTGATTTTTCTTTTCATTATGGTTTGTATTTTCCTGCTCCTTTGCATGCTTCATAATTTTTTTTTTGTATTCCAGACATTGTGAATTTACCTTGTTGAGTGTTGGATATTTTGTACTCTTTTAAATAATCTTGACCTCTGTTCTGGAATGCAGTTAATTTACTTGAAAACATTTTTATCTTTTCAAGGCTTGTTTTCAAGCCTTGTTAGGCAGGATAAGAGTAGCTTTAGATCTTAGGCTGATTTTTCCCTTTACTGAGTACTCTACCTGATGCACTGAATATGACAGGTTTTTCACTGTGGCTAGTGAAAATACAAACTATTCTCTACTGCAGTGATTGTTCTCCTTGTCCTCTCATTGGTTCTTTCCCTGGCCTCAGGTAGCTCCTCACACACAGGCAGTTATCATCACTCAGTTGAAGACTTGAGAGAAACCTTCTGCAGATCTCTGGAGCTCTCTCTGCAAAGTTCTCTTTTTTTCCATGTAGCTCTCTTCTCTCCTGTACTCTTCCCTTATGCATTCCAGCTGTTTTGGCCTCCCCAAACTTTCAAATCTGTCTCTTCAACTCAAGGAGATCACCTGTTTGCGTTTCCCTTTTCTGGTTGTGTCCTGGAAACTTTATATGGGAAGTAAGTTGGGACAATCATAGCACTCACGTCATTTGTTCCACTTATCCTAGGGGTCACTGCCTATACTGCTTGTTGTTCAATGTCTAAAAATTATCATTTCATATATTTTGTCTAGTTTTCTAGATATTGAATTGAAGCACAGAGGGAGGGTAAATCTAGTCCCTGTTACTCCCTCTAGACTGGAAGCTGTAGTCCTTAAGAAATGTTTTATCCTATTCTCTGGACTCTGAGTGGTTTCGGCATTGGGAATAGACTGGCTTATTTCTGATAACTTCAGTGTTAAGCCTTATGGATGTTCCTGGGTAGGCACGATGGGAGGTTTACAATGGTATATGTTATTATGCTGTCTTCTATTTGTTTCAGATGTACTTGTGTTGTTTTCTCAATCAGATTGCAAACTCTCTAAGGTCAGGGACCCTCCATACCTTATATTTTGTGCTCAGCCCCCCACCAAACTAGACACATTTATTTTTTGCCTTTTACTCAACCTTTACTTAGTGAAAATTCCATTTGAGGTGTTAACAAATAATGCACTTGAGATTAGAATTTGTGTTGAACATCTGTGGGTTTTTTTTTTTGTTTTTTTGTTTTTTTTTCTGTGTTGTGTCTTCATTTCTGTGCGAGGGCTTTCTCTAGTTGTGGCAAGCGGGGGCCACTCTTCATCGCGGTGCCTGGGCCTCTCACTATCGCGGCCTCTCTTGTTGCGGAGCACAGGCTCCAGACGCGCAGGCTCAGTAGTTGTGGCTCACGGGCCTAGTTGCTCAGCAGCATGTGGGATCCTCCCAGACCAGGGCTCGAACCCGTGTCCCCTGAATTAGCAGGCAGATTCTTAACCACTGCACCACCAGGGAAGCCCTGAACATCTGTGTTTAAATGCTATGAGTAAAACTGAATGCTGATTCATTCACTATAATTATATATATGCAGGCCGGAAGAACTGCTACCACCAGTCTCACTGTGGTCAGCTGAGATTTTTTTTGATTAGCCACCAAACTTGTTAATATCTCTTTAAGGCAATAATAATAGTAAAAAATAATGCACATAAACCCCTAGAAAATCTACAAACTAAGCAGCCATTTCCTTAGTAACTGAGTACTCCCACTCCTCATATAAAAGCATACGTGAAAATCAGTCAAATTAAATATTAGTGAAGTGATACTCAGGTCATTTTGGAATTTTGCTTTTTCCACCAATGAATTGTCATTAATACTACTCTAAATAGAAATAAGAAAAATTCCAAAATGACCTCTTTATCTGCTTTAATATTCCGATAAGATACAGGAAAAGAGTGTAGTGCAATTCCTTTCACTCCCTCCACAAAAAATATGCCCTCGATCAACAGTGCATATATTCCAAGTTTTGTTTCCAGTGTTGAGTATGCCGCTGAAGGGAAAACAGAAAATGCCTTGCTCTCATGGCATATTCCCTCTCGGTGCTATTTATATATGGAGCCTCCATGTAGGTTAATAGTGTAGTATATTTACAATACGTGAGGAATTATGGGTTCATCTATCAAATCATTTGTTGAGTACCTCATACATTCTAGACATTTTAGACATTTTCCTTGGAGATTATGTTACACAATGAGTAAGGCAAAATCCTTTCTCCCGTGAAACTTATATTTGGGGGAGGGGGGCAGTCAAATAGATAAACAAATGTCAGGCAGGTGGTAACTGCTCTGAAGAAAAATAAAGCAGGGTGATGGGCTAGGTAATCATGGGAAGGAGCTCTTGTTTATGAACAGTGATCAGGGAAGGCACCTCTAATAAGATATGGTATTGTTACAGACTCTTGATGAAGTGAGCGAACTAGTTAGCCAAGCAGACTATTTAGGGGAACTGTTCCAGGCTGAGGGAAAATTGCAAGTGCAAATGCTCTGATGCAGGAGTGGGCTTGGTGTATTTGAGTGAAACTAACAGAGCCAGGGGAGAGTGCTAGGAAATGGGGGTAAAAGGGATGAGCAGGGTCAGATCAAATAAGACAGTGCAGTCCATAATAAAGTCATTGCATTTGACTTGGAAGTGGAAAGCTAGAGGAAGGTTTTGGGTAGAGGAGAGACATTTATATCAGGAAATGATCGCTCTGGCTGCTATTGAGACAATAGGCTTTGGGAGGGCAGGGCAGAGGCAGGGAGAACAGTGAGGAGGCTACTGCTGTCTTTCAGCTGAGAGATGATGGTGGCTTGGCCTGCAATGTTAGCATAGGAGATGGTGAGGAGTGGTCAGATCCTGGACGTATTTCAAATGCTTATGCTGAGTGAAAGAAGTCAGACAAAAAAGAATACATAATGTATGATTCGATTTATATCAAATTCTAGCAACGATTCAATACAAATCAATCTGTAGCAACAGAAGGTTGTTTGGAGACAGGCAGGGGAGGGGAGGGAGGGATTGCAAAGAAGCATGAGAACTCTTTGGGGTAATGGATATGTTAATTACCTTGATTGTGGTGGTGGTCTCACGAGTGTGTATGTGTCAAAACTTATCAAGTTGTAAACTATACATGTGTGCAATTTATTGTATGTCAATTACACCTCAGTAAAGCAATTCAAAGAGAGTGCCCAGGATGGTCTGATGGACTGGACTTGGGGTATGAGACAAAGAGAAGTCAGGAACAGTTTGTAAGCTTTTGACTTGAACACCTGGAAAATAGAATTAAATGGCCAGTTATTGAGATAGGGAAGATTGAAAGGAGCATGGTTTGAGAGAGAAAATAAGAAGTTTGCTTTTCAACATATGAAGTTGGAGATGCCTATTAGACACACCCAAGGTTCTAAAGCAATGAAACACAGAGTAGAAAAGAAAAGAAGAACTCCTCATGGCACTGCTATTTGGACAGTCACCTAATCGATTATACATTCTCTCCAGATAGCATGGAAACGACACTGGACCAATGGGACATCTCATGGCCCCTATAGATAAACAACTGTGAACATCTCTCATCTTTGCCTTTATTCAGCATTATGGTTTGCATGGATGGGCCACATTCTTTCCTCTTGCTTTGAAAGAAACTAGTCAGTTTGGGAAACCAACTAATGCATTCGATTGGCATTCAAGGTTGATAAATAGCCTTGGCAGAGACAACAGTGAGAAGACCCTGGTCACAGACAAAGGCAATGTACTCATCTTGAAAATGAAGATAGTGGTAGGACCTACTGTTGTTGTGAAGACACATTAAACAAATTGGTATGTGTATATATATATATGAGTACATACCTTAGAATAACACTTGGACGTTAAGAAACCGCTCAATAAATGTTAGCCGCTGTTGATTAGCTTTTTCCTCCTAACGACATTTATTCTTTAGTCGTTTTGATGTGAGTTGTTTCCACTAAACTGTGGGCTTTTTTAGACAAAGGCCTGATATCTTGTCTGTTGATCTACGTGTTTCCCCTCACCATCCTAATGCTTTGTCCAGCGTCTGGCCTGAATTAATAGCGTAAAAGGGAAGCTCAATATATTTGCATTGAATTAAATTATTCTCCCCTTATGGATAAAGACCCCCAAATCTGAAGATCTCAGCATGAGGACCCATTGCCCACCTCCAACTCCCAGGGCCGGGGGTGGGGATAAAGAGCAAGCAGGCCACTGGCTCTATTGTACGTCACCGACCCACCATTCCACTGACACCTCCCTTTCCTAATATAAGGGGGTCATGGGATGGGGCCCCCCAAAACCGCTGGGAGTCCGAATAAGAGGGAATCTCGAACTGGAGACGATCAGTGGTAAATCGTGGGTGGGATTTGGTAGTTCGGAAAAGGAAGTACCAAACCAGGAAGAGGGGTGAGGGTGAGCAAGCTTGGGACGAACCAGAAATCAGAAGCTGCAAGAAGGTGTCAAAGAAGACCTGCTGTTGGGATGGCGCGGGGTCGGGGGATCCAAAGTCGCAGAGAGGGGTGGGCCAGGGAGGTAGTCTGGCGGAGGGTCGACTGCGAAAGGACAGGGGCAAAGGCAGACGATTGGACGAGGGAGAAGATAAGAGTCCCGGTTGCCAAGGCAGCAACCGGAGGAGAAAGCCTTGGGAAGGAGGTGCGAGTGCTGGTCCTCCTCCTCCTCCCGGACCCCCTCCATCCCCTCCCGGAGGCCGTGCTGACGTGTCCGCCAGGGACTCACACCCTGGCGGACACCGCCCCTCCCCGCCGCGCGTCCCCCCGCCCCCCGCGCTCCGCCCCCCGCCCCGCCCGGGCCGCCTCCTTCGCGTCACCGGCTCCGCGAGGTGACCACAACATGGCTGCGGCGCCGGGGCTCCTCTTGTGGCTGCTCCTGCTCAGGCCGCTCTGGCGGGTACCCGGGCAGCCGGACCCGGACACCGTCCGGCGCTTCTCGCAGCACAAACTCTGCGCGGACGACGAATGCAGCAGTGAGTGCCCGGGAGGGCGGCGCGGGGGCGGGGGCTCGGCCGCGCACCAAGCCGGCCGGGGGGCCGCAGGCCGGGCGGGCGGAGCGCCGAGGTGGGCGAGCCCCGGGTCCTTGCGTCTGTCTCCTCCGGCCCTGCCGGCGCCCGCGGCCCCAGCCGTGGGGGGGCTGCACCTCCCACTTGTTGCCAGCTGTTCATTTTTCCTTCGCCGACGGAGGCGGGGGTGGGTGGGGGGTCGGGGGTGGCCCCCGGTTTCACAGCGTCCCCTCCCCCGGCCCGCCCCGGCTCCGAGGAAGGATGGGGTGGCGCGCCACTCTCCTTGGTCTCCCCGCGCTGCCCGCGAGCGCTATCTTGCTCCCTCGGCGGGGACCTCGCTGGGTGCAGTCCGGGGGCAGATGCGCTAAGGGCTCGGTGGGCGCCTTCCCTGCGGCAGGTTGCTGGTGGAGCTCGGGAAAGGCTTCCTGGCGCTGCCCCTTTGCCCCTCTGCTTCACTGGGATTCGGGGCTCGGACCACCTTTTGAACAGGGATTGGAGTTTAGGTTTGGGACGAGCCCGGAGTCCAGGCTTGCGGTGTGTTCCAAGGTCTCCTCCCCGGCTCTGCCTCAGTTCTGTCATTTCTGTGCTTGGAAGGCTCCTGCAAACAGCCAGACAGGGAGGGCACCGGAAAGGCCAAAATCTTTCGTTCTCGAAAGAGGCCACCTGGGACCAGCAGCCTCCTCTTTGCGCAGGAAGCGGAATGATTCCCTAACCGCGAATTGGGGGTGGGAGGGTGGACCGTGGGCGTTGAGGAGGGCAGAGAGCCCCAAACTCAGGTGAAGAGGATTGTTAAAGTAAAAACGGTAAATACTGCAAGAGTTTTATAAATCCAGCTCGCTTCAGCCTTAATCATTATTGCTCTTGGGCTGTCTTCCTGTGTATTTGCCGGACAAGTATCATCCTTGTGGCCTCCCAGCCGGTCTCAGATAACCTTGTAAACTTACCGATAACCACTTCAGAAACGGTTGTTCATCTGTTGTAACCAGTACCTATAGAAAAATGTTCGTTCTGAGGAGGCCGAAGCCTACAGTTTAGCTATTTATATTCAAAATGGGTGTTATTTGAAACCAAGTTTCACAATTTGAAGAAGTGTAGCACTGCCAGCCGTTAGAGGAAAGAAAGGAGTCAGTCTTTGATTTGTGTTAAGCCATTCCTAGAAGTAACCCTAGGACTGATGTAAATAAACGCCACGAAAGTGGAGCAACTTCCATGAATTGTTCCTGCAGTTTTCTCAGCGTAAATCCGGGTTATTAGCAAGCAGGGTTGGATATAGCAGATGTTTGCTATTCATTGCTTTCAAGCAGTATCCTACCTGGGTTCCTCAAAACCAGTTACCTAGAGAATCACATCACTGATGCTTCCTTAGTATGGAGACATGGTGTTGGAAGGGCCCGTGGCAGTCACATAACTTGAGAAATGGCATGTGTCGAAACAGATGTAACCAAACACAACAGGCAGCAGCTAGAGCAGGCTCTGGGTCTGTGTTCTGTTGCATAAAGTGTTTACTTAGTAAGGTGTGTGCCTGTGAGCTGTCCTTGTGTGCTTTTCAGATAGCTGTTCCTCAGTATGCATATGTTGTCATCTGATTTATTATTACAAATCTGCAGTGATCTCTTTTAAGGGGGAATAAGAGATACATTGCTGTTTCCAATTCTGATAGAATTCCCAGTCTTAAATTGTCCATCACCTTCACCTTGGCCTCTCACCTAATTGTATCTGAATTAGGATGCTGACATGTATTAAAATAATAAGATTTTAGCTTTAAAATCCAAATAACCCCCTTTAAATCTATATGTTTGTCCCTCAAATACGTATTTAAAGATGTGCTTTAATGTACTTATTGCTAATTGGCTGTTAGAGAAAGTGTTATTTCCATTTCATTCTTCTTTTTCTCTGCTGCTTAATTGCATTTATTGTCCATTTCATCTTACATTAGAAACTGTGTATTTGGCCAACAAAAAGAAAAATATTGCTTCTACCAATTTCTAGATTGAGTGTGATTTGTCCTGCATTTTAAGACTGAAGGTAACTACTAAACAATTCTCATAGTTTTGCTTATCCCTGCCACATATGATTTTGTTTATAGAAACAAAAGCCACTTGCCTACTTTTGATTTTGTTTATAGAAATAAATAAACCTTAATGTTGGGTATAGTCAACATTATATACTTTCAGAAAAATAATATCTTGTAATGTGATTGGATCCATAATAGGGTGTGATGTCCTTTCCCATTATCCATATACTGAGGGAGAGAGCAACTTGACTGCAAATGAAATGGACAGTGTTTACTGCTGCGTGGTAGCAGTTACAGCCACTTAAAGATAGGGCCTTTTAGTGGTTAGTTCAAGTTAATTGACCCCTTGGGGGTTCTTGGGTGCTCTCCCCAATTACCTATTACCTCTGCATTTAGTCATGCTTACACTAGTACCATCTGCGCTCGAATTTACCCAACTGCAAAATGAAGCTTTTCATGATTATGAAACAGCAAAGACTGAGGACTAGATGGTTAGAGAGGGAACCAAGAGTTTCACTTGAGACCAGCCATGTGTGGCGGTGGACGCATTGGGAAAGTTTCCCTCTCTCCTGTCTACTTGCAGGGGGATTCATGATTTATAATGAATAAAGCTCTATAGATGCTTTGAGCATATGAGTTGAAAGTGATTGGTTCCAGAGAGTACTGGAGAAACTTTATTGTTGTTTACAGTGGATTCTTATATTTCCTGATCAGCCACTATGGACTGTGGAAGTTGAATCCTGATATCTGCTTGTTTTTTTTCTCTCTTTATATACAGTGTTAATGTACCGGGGTGAGGCTCTGGAAGATTTTACAGGCCCGGATTGTCGTTTTGTGAATTTTAAAAAAGGTGACCCTGTATATGTCTACTATAAACTGGCAGGGGGATCGCCTGAAGTTTGGGCTGGAAGTGTAAGTAAAAATTTGACATACTTAATTTTCTTCCTTTTTATTGGCTTGTTTAGCGCTGCAAATTTTTTTTTTTTTTTGGCTGCATTGGGTCTTCGTTGCTGTTCGCGGGCTTTCTCTAGTTGCGGCGAGCGGGGACTGCTCTTCGTTGCGGTGCGCGGGCTTCTTGTGGCTTTGCTTGTTGCAGAGCACAGGCTCTAGCCGCACAGGCTTCAGTAGTTGTGGCTCGCGGGCTCTAGAGCGCAGGCTCAGTAGTTGTGGCATGTGGGCTTAGTTGCTCTGCAGCATGTGAGATCTTCCCGGGCCAGGGCTCGAACCTGTGTCCCCTGAATTGGCCGGTGGATTCTTAACCACTGTGCCACCAGGGAAGCCAGCACTGTAAATTTAAGAAACTGTTTCTTGAGGTCTTTGATGGAGTTAACCTGTCCTCTCTGCTAGACTGTGGAAAAAGAGGATGGTCTGTGTCCCCAGCTGGGGACACAGAAAAGGGACTTAAACAGAACTGAACTGCTTCTGGCTATCACTCCTCAGCATCAAGTTCTAGGCCTTACTAGCCACAGATGCTCCATACGTAGTAAATAAGGATGTGGTGGATATATATACAATAGAGTATTATTCAGCCATAAAAAGACTGCAGTCTTGCCATTTGCAACAACATGGATGGATCTGGAGGGTGTTGTGCTTCGTGAAATATGGCAGAGAAAGACAAATACTGTATGTTACCACTTATAAGTAGACTGTAAAAAGTAAAACGAATGAATGTAACAAAGCAGAAGCAGACTCACAGATGCCGGAAACAAACTAGTTGTTACCGATGGTGAAACCTGAAAAATCTTAACTTCATTGTTTCAAAAAGGAAGTATCTGTGGCCTTAATCCTGTAAAGTATGGGCAAGGTAGTGTTTCAGGTATTCACGTATGGAGTTAATTTTAAAAATAATTTTTTTCTAAATTATTCACATACCTAATCATGTGTGCTGTTTCTGTTAAAAAAGCAAAGTATCATTTTCACTGTGTGCTTTCTTGTTTGTTGCTTGTTTTGCTTGCAGCTGCTGGGGCACCCTTTTCCTGCTTTTTTGGACAATTGCTCCCCCAGGTTCACTGAAGCAGCTCTATTCCCAGCCAGCTCTGTGGGTGCCAGGACAGCAGACATGGAAATCATTGACTTTGTCATGCTTTGATGTTTTTAATGAGGAGATTCACTACGAGTGACCTGATTGGGAGGCTTACGAGCTCTTGTCCTTTCCTTTTTATGTGATGTGTGGACTGGTTATTTACTGAAAGTAGTAAGAGTCCTCAATGCCCTTAGGATTGTACAAACTCGGAGAAACACCCAGTCCCAAATGTGAAAAGTTTTACTCTCAATAAAACACCAAACAAACAACAGGAAAGAGGGCTTGAGAATCCCCCATCGGGAAGATTCGATTTATTTTGCTGGCAGTCCAGATTCCTAGGGAGGAGTCTTGTAAGACCAACTGGTCAGGTACAGCCCTTGTATTTAGGCAGGACCCCAGTTGAATCACCATATTCAAAGAAGAATCTATTCTGTTTCTTTCAAGTCTACAGCGTGAGATTTCTACTCTTGGAACATTTTTTCCAAGTCCCTAGGCTGCATTTTTCATGTAGTGGTGAAGCTGGAGCGTTTGGATAAATG
Source organism: Phocoena sinus (assembly GCF_008692025.1). Lineage (NCBI taxonomy): Eukaryota > Metazoa > Chordata > Mammalia > Artiodactyla > Phocoenidae > Phocoena > Phocoena sinus. The sequence continues at coordinate 165,352,834 of NC_045763.1, read as the reverse complement.
AACTTGACTTTGCATTTTCCCTCTTCCACACCTTTGCTCACGACCATATTCACGTCTAGAAAGCCTGCCAATCTTTCTGGTTCCCAACTCTGACCCTGCCTTCCTAGGGAAGCACTGCCCTCAGCTCCCAGCCAGAAGGGATCTTTGCTGTCTAATAATTGTTTAGGTGGCACTTTGTTTGCACTGCTTATGTGGCGTTCCTTTTACTGCCTTGCTTTGTAGTTAATGTGTGTACAGTCTTACCTCCTGTGGAGTCAAAAGCTCTGTAACGGCAGGGCCCATATCTTACCCATTTTCCTTGTGAATATTTCCTTTCAGGGCAGTGGCACTTATTTACATTTGTCCTAATAGTAGCCTATGCAGATTTTGTTCTCTTGAAACAATTCCCTTCCCTTGCCTTCCCCTCCCTTCCCCTGCCTTCCCTTCCCTTCCCCTTTCCCTTTCCCTTCCCTTCGCTTCCCCTTCCCCTTTCCCTTTCCCTTTTCCTCCCCTTGCCTTCCCTTCCCTTGCCTTGCCTTCCCTTGCCTTCCCTTCCCTTCCCTCCTCTTCCCTCCCTCCCCTTCCCTTTTCTTTCTTTTCCCAAATCAACTCAGCAGTTCCTTGGCAGAGATGATATACGGAAGCAAAATTAGATATAAAGCTTACTTTCAGTCATGAGGGCCCATGATTCTGCATCTTTTTGTCAGATCATAAGAAACGGGACCCACTCAATGTAAAAATACGGAGTTTTTTATTGACCTATGGTCTCAGTTGACAAAGATTATACAAAGATAAATGTATTTCCTCTCTTCACAGAGCTCTGATTTCTTTCCCTTTTCCATATTCTCTCAATAAAATAAAATTTTCCTGAGAAGGAAGTAAATGTATTTTCCCTCAGTCTCCTGTCTCATTTCATGAACCTTATAGTTAAGGAAATTAAAAACTATCTCTCCTGAGCTATCAGAATGGTTCTTGTTTTTATTTCTTAGTTTTCATCCTGCAGCTTCTTTTTGTTTCTTAGAGTTTCAGACTTTAGCTGCCAGTGTAGCAATTTAAAATTGCCTTGTCTTATCTAATCTTCAAGGCAGTATTCTACTAAAACTGGCTTTCACATAGTTGCCAGATACAACAAGAGCCCTGGTAATGAGGATATTTTAGGAGTTAGTGATAAGATAGCCTTTTTTTTTCTTTTTGTGCATTTGATCTGCATGTCAATCTCCTTTAATGATTGGAAAGAGATCTGCTTCTCCCTTTCAGACTGTAGCTAGTAAAAGACAGCATATGTTTCTCAAGAGGACAAACTTAATATATCTTAGTGGTTAGTGCTATAGATAAATGGGATAATCTTCTATAGAGGTTTACTTTGCAAGAAACTAAGCTTGCTGTGTAGTTAGTATGAATTTTATTTTCTCCCCAAATACTTGAAAATCCATTTGTTGAAAAACCTAGTATAGCCCATGATATCAATAAATATTTGCCTTTTGTTGTAGTGGTCATGCATTTCAGAAATGTTTTTTTTTTCTTATTAATTTTCATGGCTTTTTTTTTGTTGTTGGTGTGGTTCTTTTTGGCTGCATTGGGTCTTCATTGAGGTGTGCGGGCTTCTCATTGCCATGGCTTCTCTTTTTGCGGAGCGCGGGTGGCTTTCAGTAGTTGCCACGCATGGGCTCGGTAGTTGCCGCGCATGGGCTCAGTAGTTGCCGCGCATGGGCTCTAGGGCGCGCAGGCTTTAGTAGTTGCGGTGCGCAGGCTTAGTTGCTCCGCGGCATGTGGGATCTTCCCGGGCCAGGGATCGAACCCGTGTCCCCTGCATTGGCAGGCGGATTCTTAACCACTGTGCCACCAGGGAAGTCCCCTCATGGCTTTTGTTTATTGGTTTAAGAAAGACTTCTAAGTACTGGTTTATGAGTGATACTGTGAAATGTGCAGATAAATTCTTGTTAGAGGTTATTTGGAATTGTTTCTATCCAACCTTGATTTACATAGTTTTAATCACATAATATACAATAATTTTCTCTTATGCAGATCTTCTAGCTACTTCAGAAATCTCACTTTATGTGCCCTGTGTTTAAAATTAAGCTGAATGTTGAAAGAAAACTTCAGTGGTTTTAGAAAAGTTGCCTTTACAACATTCTGTACTTAATTTTTATTGGAATAATAATCTCTGTAATCGTAATAGCAACATGCATCTCTTGTGGTTATATCTACCTATCTTTATATTTCCTCTCACTACTAAGAAGTCTCTCGTTTATATTTCTTCTACAGAATTTTGATTGATATTCATTTCTTTTGCCCATTTAATATAGGTTGGGCGTACTTTTGGATATTTTCCAAAGGATTTAATCCGCGTAGTCCATGAATATACTCAAGAAGAGCTACAAGTTCCAACAGATGTAAGTTGTGGACTTTTTGTTGTTATTGTTCTCAATTATAAATTGGTTTATAACTTCATCAGTTACATTCAATTAAGTATTTTTGCAAGTCTTTGAATGTGTTTTGATCAAAAAAAGTTAACATCTGTGTATCAGATTTTAATTTATTAGACACCTTTAAAGAAAGGAAGGAAGGAAGGAAGAAAAGTTTGAAAAGAATTTACGGGAGACTTTATATCATAATCTGATAGTTATATGTTGAAGCAGGTGTTCTTATATAAGGCTATGTATACTTGCTCAGGATTTTTCTTTGCTACTTTATGTGAGGAAAAAAGGAAGAAGAATTCAATATCTTTGTATTTAGTTATTAAATTTAGGAGGCAAATACTTTTTTTACAAGTAAGATGAGGTGTCTCACTTTGAAAACTACTCATTGAATAGCTTTTAGACATTTTAAGTATATAGAGATCAGGTTAAATTAATCAAACCCCAAATTATACTAGGTTTTCTTACTGACTGTAATGATTTAAGGGATTAGAGTTATGTGATAGATTTTGGAAAAGGGAACCTGCGCATTTCAGATGAGGTCCAGCCTCAAATCTGCAAGGTCCTGACTGCACAGTCTGTAAAGCATTCATCCAGGGTGCACCAACTTAAAATAGCTTTGTGATGACAAGGATTTTGTGCTCTGGGATCCTCATTCCAGCTGATTATTTTCTGGAGTTTTAAAATGTATAAGAATTGATGCCCACCTTCAAATGGAAATCTTTGAATAACTCTTTGGTGTTGCTGCAAGAGCATGTGAGCTGCTGGCCTGGGGCACTTCTCAGCTGAGCTCGGCAGAATGGATGAAGTCATAGAGCCACTGCTGTTCTTGAAATTTCCTTGTCTTTTCGAGGGACATGAAATCAGCCCTATTGCCTGTTAGGCTTCACTCCTAATGAAGATGCTGCTGGGAGGGAAATACGTATGAGACAGCAGCTCACTGGTCACAGAGACCTCACTTGTTGGGGATTCTGCCTTCTCATTGTACCTCTCACTACATGCTTCCCTCAACATTACGAAATGGCTTAGAAATGCACGCGATGGGAAGAGGAATCATTCATCCTTACCACACTTGTTAGGTCTCTCCAGAGTATTGTGAGAGTTTAGTTAGGAGAAGGAGATTATCTTTGTTGGCTTTTTAACTTTTCCTTCTGTTTGCGACCCATTTTATGTCAATTTGTTTACTAGCAAGAGGAAAGGAAGAATATAGACTTACAGGTAGTCTAAAAGCAGATCTTATTGACAGCTAATCAGAACCCTGATTTAAAGTAGAATATATCCCTCACTGAATCTTGTTTTCAAGGTGTATTTGTGGTGATAGTTAAGTGGGGAGCCCCTTGACACCATTCTCTGTTCCTTAACATTTTTACTTCCCCTGCACCTGTATTTCAGTAAGATGCTTCTTATGCTGAGTTATCTTTCCCAATCCAAGGAAAAAATGAGCCAGAAATCTGTTGTAGACTTAGAGCCTGTCAGCTAGGTGATTCTCCCTGTTTCCAGCTGGGTAAGCAGAGAAGCACAGCCTAGAGGGGAGGATGATGGAGACGCTGGGTGGTCTTCCAGCTTCTCCTGGGCAGATTAGTGTGAGGTAAATTCCCAGAACATCAGGCATAGGTATTGGAAGTCGGGGGACCCAATAAATGATACCCTACTTTTCCCTACTTGTGCTTAGAACAAATCGAGAAACCCAGGAGTCAGGTAGATGGGGACCAAAATGTCACCATTACTTACTGGTAAAGCTTTTTGGAGAACATGGCTCAAGTGTGCGGAAATTAATGGGCTTTTGAACATTGTAGTCTAGAATAAGACAGACTTACCCAGCCACAGGCAGAGCTAGCCAAGTGGGGGTCTCCCCAAGGGAGGCTGTCCTTGTAAAACTGACAGCATGGAAGAGAGAGGGCGTGTATTCCTTCCATCCAGTCTCAAGCAGAAAGCAGGGATGGTGCAGAACAAACCCACCAGCCACATAAATCATTCCTCCCCTGGGGAAAAGAGAATGAAGGGAAGCCAGGAGGAGCATTGCTCAGGTAGAAGTCCTTCCTCATGGAAGCAGGAAGCCAGGGAAAAGTGGGTTCCACCCTCCTATCTCCTGACTCCCCAAGGTTGGCACAAAAGCCCCTCTAGAGCCAAACGTGAATTTGAGATCATCGCTGTCATTAGCCTGGGTAAGCGTTTGCTCTTGTGACACTCGGTTAGTGACACACTAATGTTTTCCTTTCCCTTGCAGGAGACAGATTTTGTTTGTTTTGATGGGGGAAGAGATGATTTTGATAATTATAACGTAGAAGAACTTCTAGGATTCTTGGAATTGTACGATTCTGCCACTGGAGATTCTGCGGAAGTTAAACAAGAAACTTCTCGGCATGTGGAAGAACCTCGTGAAGCGTCTAAGGGAAGTGACCCTGAACCTGAGCCAGTAGAACCCAACTCAGAGGAAAGTGAAAGTATATTATCAGAAAACACTAAGGAATTCAGGGAAAGACATGAGGCTCAAAAGAGCCACCCCCATGTAAATAGTCAAACGGGTCATGCTCAGGGAGAGCGGTCTTCATTTGAACCTTTTGGAGAAATGCTGCAAGATAAGTTAAAAGTGCCAGAAAGTGAAAACAACAAAACCAGCAATAGTTCTCAGGTCTCGAAGGAACAGGAGAGGATTGACGCTTACAAACTTCTGAAAACAGAAATGACTCTGGACTTGAAAACCAAATTTGGCTCAACTGCCGACGCACTCGTGTCAGATGACGAGACAACCAGACTTGTTACTTCGTTAGAGGACGATTTTGTTGAGGAATTGGATGCTGAGTATTACACAGTGGGGAAGGAAGAAGAGGAGAGTAAAGAAAACTTGGATGAGCTGCCATTACTAACCTTTATAGGTGGAGAAGATACGAAAGCTCCAGCGAGCTCTGGAGTTGAGAAACATTCAACAGAGAAAGAGCAGAATTCAAATGAAGAGCAGAAAGTTGAGGAAACTCAGACCCCTGGCATCAAAAACGGTGATAAAAATATACTAACAACCTGGGAAGATACCATCTTCTCTGATGTCACAGAAGGTAAAGAAAACACGGGTATGGATTTACAGAGTACTGAATCAAAGGAAGGAGAGGAAGGGGATGATGCGTTAGTCCTGGACAGCAAACTGGGGAAACCACAGCCAGCAGTAGATCATACTGACCCTGAAAAGGCAGCAGACGGCCTTTTGAATGTAGAAGTCCCTAAAGCAAATAATGACCAAGACCCAGAAGTGGACACAGAACTTCACATTAAAGGAAAAGGGAGGAAGATTGAGGAACCCAAGAGGGACCTGGTGCAGGATGAGGTAGGATTAGAGGATGAGATGCGAGAAGGCACGGCTGTGCGTGGTTCTCCTCAAAGCGGCCACCTCAGCTCTTCGCCAGCTGCTGAAAAGGGTACGGAAACATTAAAACCAGCCTTTGCTAACCAGGAGAATGACCTAAAAGGAGCAGCCGTTCATATCGCAAAAGAAATGCTCCGTGAAGAGAAGCCTGGGGGGCGGAGTTTGGAAGGTGCCTCGGAGAGGGAATTGGTACCTGAAGCGGCAGGGAATCAAAGGGACGAGGGAAAGATTAAACAGGAGTCCGTGGGTGTGGCACCAGTCTTGGGCGGTCATCAGCATAATGCTTCCAAAGAGAGCATGCAGGAAGTAGATGGTTCGGTAAACAGACCGAAACCACGCATGCTTTCGGGGGAGCATCCAGGTGAGGAACTTATAAAGGAATGGCTTCTTAAACCTCAAAATCAGACTAGGTCCTCCCCCCCAGGTGAAATTGGTTTGCCAAGAAAACCGGAAGAGGGTCCCATTCTGGGAAGAAATCTTTCCTGGCAGCAAGGAGATATGGCTGCCGCAGTTCATAAGCAAGCGAGGGAGAAGAGAAGCCTCTCTGGGGAAGAGGTCACAGAGGTCACAGCGGACACCTCAGATGAAGGGCACCAGCCACTGCCGGCCACACAGGAGGTGGGAAGAACGGGCCAAACTGGTAGCACAGAAGGACCAGGTTTCCACACTGAAAATCCAGAAGCAGAAGATGACGATTACAGCCCCGAAGAGCTACTGGAGGATGAAAATGCTGTGAGTGCAAAACGGTCTAAAGAAAAAAGCCCTGAGATTCAGGACAAGAGGTTAGATGTTGACCTTCAAGTCCCTGAAAAAGCTGTTTTAGGTGCCATTAAGACTGATCCTGAAACTGAAGAAAACAAAGAAGAAACTAGTAATATATTGGAAAATGAAAGAAAAAATGAGACTGCAGGTAAAGGGGTAGACAGTCTAGGCAGGGACCCAGGTAGTGTGGATCAGAAAGCACAGAGACCCCCTGAAGGAAGTGACTTTCCTGGCAAGAAAGAAAATCAGACTCCAGAGTTCAGTGAAGCGTCTCAGAATAAAGATCCTGATTCTCTTAAAGAAGACAGCCTTGAGGAACACCTGCAGACCTCAGGGCTCGCAGAGAAGCCTGGCATAGAACTCTTGAAAGAGGATGAGAAGGATGTACAGAACCTCGTGGATGCAGGAAGCCAGGGGTCCGCTTCTGAGGACCGTGATGACGACCCATTCCCCTGGGCTCCACATACACCCATACGGCCTGAGCACAGCGTCCACATGGAGGACTTGCCCATAATCAACAGTTTCTTTAAAGATCAGCAGTCTCTGCAGCGGTTCCAGAAGTACTTTGACGTCCATAAGCTGGAAGCCATGTTCCAGGAAATGTCATCCAAGCTGAAGTTGGCACAGCGGGAGAGCCTGCCCTATAATGTGGAGAAAGTCCTAGATAAGGTCTTCCGTGCTTGCGAGTCACACATTCTGAGCGAGGCAGAGAAGATGCTCGATGCTCGTGTGATGGAAAACAGAGACCTGGGGATGAAGGACAGTAGCATGTTAGAAGAGGCTGCGGTGCTAGATGATGTTCAAGACCTGATCTATTTTGTCAGGTACAGACACTCCACGGTGGAGGAGACTGCACCCCTGGCAGTGGCACAGCCTGCAGAGGAAGGCTGGGGTGGACCAGCGGAAGGTGAGGCGCCCACCTATGGCCTTGTAGGGTTGGGCTTGAGAAACGGGTGTGGGGACCAGGGGACTGCTGAAGCACCTCGTGCCGTGCTTGTAAAGCTCAGTCCACAGGTGCCAGCGTGCCCAGAGGTGAGGGGCAGCACGGGGACGCCCACACGGCCCTTCCCGCCTTCTTTCTTGGAGGCTGGAGCGTGGATAAGGATTTCTTGCCCTGTTTTCCCTTAGACAGTGAGACTGGTAGCATTCTCAAAAAGAAACATCATAAAAAGAGAAAGATAGGAACAAGAAAATGACGCACAAAGTAGACCTGTTAACAGCGTACAAGTTTCATGAAAGGGCTTTTTTGAACACGTAGAATAACTGCTGTCTGTCCAGGGACGGACTGGCATAACTTTTAACTCGATGCCTTGCCCGAGTTTCTTCATTCCCTCCAGCTTTCATCTTTGATGGATGCCATGTTCTTTCCTGCCTCTTTGGGGCAGTCACTTAGGTAGTTAAATTCTGCCAGGCCCTCGGGTTCTCGCATGCAGCTTGATCAAGGATCAAACCAGGATGCAGAGCCTTCTAACACAGCGCTTGGCGGAGAAGCCGTTGAGGAAATAGTGATTGGACTGACGCTGAGCCAGCATCCTAGATAAGCTGATTCTTAGCTCCATACTCGTTTCTCTGTCCCCATGCTTTTCAAATGGAGGCATTTGAACTGAGGGTATACGGCAGACTAACAGGGGGACATAAAGCCACAGAAAAAATGTATCTTCCCAGAATGCCAGTTTGGAGACGGGAACGTTTTTGCTTTTAATCAAAGCAGCTGTATTTTGGATTAGAATGCAAAACTCAAATGAATTTTCAGGGTAAACTATGAGGTTTCAAAGAAATTCACCTTTGCTGTGGGGCGCATTGGGCTGTGTGCTCTGAGCCTCTTAGGGACAGAAATGAGTTCACTCCTTCTGACTCTTGGAGGTACTTTGAAAATATTTGAAAGGTACTTCAGAGAGCTGCCTTTGTACGTAACGCCCTTCTCTGGGCTAGCTCTGTGAAACAAGCATGCTTGTGTATGAAGGGGGCCTGTTATTTCTGGGTAGAATAGACGTCTCCTATTTCTGCTCTTGACTGGAATTCCCTTTTGCACATTTATCTGTGTGGGCATATGTTGGTTTGCTAAGAGAAGTTAGGCTTATTGAAGTCCCTACCATAAATATATTTATTTATGAAATACTTCGGGATGAGGGGTTTTCTTGTTTTGTTTTGTTTGTGTGTTTTGCCACGTGGCTTGTGTAGTCTTAGTTCCCGGACCAGGGATTGAACCTGGGCCATGGCAGTGAAAGCACAGTAGCCCTAACCGCTGGACCACCAGGGAATTCCCGGGATGAGGGTTTCTTTGTCAATTTCATTGTGTAGCTTAGGCATCTGTGAAGTGAAAGGAAAGCAACTGAAACTCTTTTTTTTCCTTGCCCAGTTGTGCCCCACGGGATGCTAGCACACTGAGGGCAAGGGGTGAGGGGCCCTGGAGATGTGTGGTGAGGGGCTGCTGGAGGGGGGCTGTCTTCGAGCTTTGCCAGCCCAGTGCGTTCTTCTCCCCTACAGACATACAACCACCGCTGGAGGAGAATATTCCACGGGAAAACACAGAAGTTCTTACAATGCAGATTCCTGAAGAGCCCAGCCACGTGGATCAACCTGTGACCAGTGACATGGGTACATCAGAAGTGTCCCAGGAGCCAAATACCGAGACAGCCGGAGACCCAGGTAAAGCTTGCTAATTTTTCTCTACAAAGTAGAAGCCTATTCTAAAGAAGCCCTCCTAGGAGATTTGTTGCTAAAGGTAGGAAATAGAGGGGAGAATAACACAGGTGGGAATGCATAAAAAGTAGGAAATCCCAGAACTAACAGAAAAAGTAGGAGTCAAGACAGGTGGAGGTCAATCATACGAAGCAGGTCAGAGACCGTAACTAACCTACCAACCAGTGCTTGGCTAGCATTAGCTTATGCAAGTAACTTAAATCTAAAACACTATTCTTAAAACGCCTACTGGTCAAAAACAGTAGTTTTCTGCCAGACCAACAGCTGCAGAAACTCTGGGGCTGGAGACGGGCAATCTGTTTAACAAGCAGTCCAGGGAATTCTGATCTGTTACAAGTTAAAGTTTGAGAACCACTGCTCTGAAACTCACAAATTCTCCTTTCCCTTCATCTGCCCCTCCCCTCCAATAGAGTACATTGTAGCTTAGTTCTTTTGTTAATTTGCTACCTGGCCATAGAAGTTTTTTTTAAAACAGTGAGGGGATATTTATGTCTAGATATACTATAAGATGAGAGGAAACAGTACAGAATTTTTGCAGTACATAACGGCCCAGTGTAGAGGGACCCCTGTGAATAGTACTTAATCACTGAGCACAGTAAACATCCAGTGGGAGAGCAACTCATTTCATTTGGATTGAGGAAGTTGTTTTAAAAATAGAGTTTGAAAGAATGCAACCCAAGTATTAGTATCAACAGCTTTCTGATTTTTGTGTAGTCACTCATTTTACCAATAAATCAGAACAGCTGATTGTGTTATTTTGTCTATCCAATATGGCAATATGAATCATTACCATTTTATGTTTTTAGAGGTCATGGTCTCTAACCATAGGTAAAGCATTACCCTGTGATACCACAGGCCCGGCAGCACTGGGCTGCCCCCCTGATTTACCCCCCTTTGAAATATAGGAGAGGTCACAGCAGGAAGAGGAATTCAGCTAATTTGAGAAGAAATGGCGTATTAGAGGGCTCCTATGTTCCAGAGGACATTGCATTCATGTATAATACTCTCTACTTCTAAACTCTTGTAACTCAAAAAGGTTCTGCTTGTTGAGAATGAGTCATATATCAATAAGACTTATTATTCTCTTGCTTAAAAACATGCAGGGGTAGGAAAGATTTTGCTTGCAGAATTAAAAACGGGTTTTGCCTTGTCCTTTAAGTTCCAGCACAAAATGGCATCAACTACCTTTAGAGGCTGATCTTCCCAAATGGTCCTTCATGCATCTCAGGTGTTGAGGTGCTGACCTGATTGGGAAAACCTCACCAGTGGTCAGATTCATAGGTCAATAGCAACGGAATCTCGGGGCTGGAAGAGATCTGAGTGGCAACTAGTCCAACTTCTCACTAATTGCTTCTTGGACTCCTAGCTGTTTATAAGAAGCACCCCAGACCCAAATAACTCATCCTGAAATCTCCTCCCTACCACTCCGTCACGTGGAGATCCTTTCAGGAAGAGCTGGAATTCGAGCTTTTTCACAGAGCTGCAAGCTAGGCCCCCACCTTGTAAGCAGTCCCCTTTCATCTGTCTTGGTGTTTACCATATTCCCTTTTGTGCAGCTGTCATTCATCCATTCAGTAAGCAGTTACTGAGTGCCTGCCAGGTGCGAGATGCTGGTGCTGACTATGGGTGCAAGTCTGCAAACTAACGCTCTTTTTTGTTGTTTTTAATTTTCAGTTTTGTTTATTTACATATTCTCTCACGTAAAAGGGAACAGAAATCCATCAGTTTTTTTTTTTTTTTTTTTTGCGGTACGCGGGCCTCTCACTGTTGTGGCCTCTCCCATTGCAGAGCACAGGCTCCGGACGCGCAGGCTCAGCGGCCATGGCTCACAGGCGCAGCTGCTCTGCGGCATGTGGGATCCTCCCAGACCGGGGCACGAACCCGTGTCCCCTGCATCGGCAGGCGGACTCTCAACCACTGCGCCACCAGGGAAGCCCAATCCATCAGTTTTTAACCGACTCAGAATTACAGTTTTCCAGATTTAAAAAAGACCATCCATTTGTATAGATTTACTAACCCTCTTTTCTTACTCATTGTTTGCCTGAAGTTTCTAATAGAGTGCTTTACCAGCACTAAATAAATCTTTGTTAAATGTGACAGTGTGTATATGGCAAAAGCATAAAATTCTGGTTTTCTCAGTCCCCATGAGTCTACATTGTTCAGATAGCAGTTGCATTGCCAGGGAAGTGATGGAGGGGGACTGCTGGTGGGGAGAGTGGGTTGGAGATGATGTTCACTTTATAATCGAGGATGTGATGGCTCTAATGGGGGTCCTGAAATGTTTTTATATAATTGTCTTCAGGGGAAGCACATATCCAGGCAGAGTGACTGGTATTTAGTGGGCACTCAATAAATATTTTACATGAAGAGAAACAAATCTTATTCTGAAGCATAAATAAAGTATTAGCTTTCTCCCTCAATTTTAGGGATAATTACAACAGAAGGCCCTCCTATCGATGCTGTTGATGCAAAAGAGCAACTGGAAACAAATGCTGAAGAACCATCAAGTGTCACACTTTTGGAAAATGCAATTCTTTTCATATATTCATTCGTGTTTTATTTAACTGAGACGGTAAGTCTGACATACAATTTCTTCAAATAGAATGTTGATCATTACAGTTTTCAAGTTGATTTTAAGCATGAGATGAAGAACTTAAAATGTCTGTATGAAAACTACTCCTGAGCCTTTGAAGGTAGCCTCTGAAACAAGCCGCAGGTGTGTGATGTTGGTTGGTGGGTTCTTAGCTCAGTTCAGCACTTGAGAAGGATGTGCTGCCTGCCAGCACTAGACGTATGCACACCTGTAAAACGCGGTTCTTCCCTCGAGCACCTTTCAGTCTAGCAGGGAGATAAGGACACTGACTTGAAACACTGTATGCTATGGGAAGGGAGAGAAGTATTTACCTGATGGTGGAATAATATGTTGAATAAATTAATTCACTGAGGTGGGAGGACGGTCAGAGAAGGTCAGATGTTAGCCGAGACATGTTTTGAGCAGGGTTGAAGGACCCGTGTGAGTTGGATGTGTAGTTTGTTGTTGAATAGGACCGGGGGAGATGCAGTCACACGGAAGAAGGCCTGTTTGAAGAGTTGGGACTTGAAGAAAAGGTTACTTGGGGAAGCCAGGGAAGCGTTAGTCGGTGTTATCCAAGTATAGAGTTAGAGGGTCATGGTCTTTTGGAGGGAGATGGGCACACATAAAGGAAGTTGTGTGTCATGATAAGTGATGTTAGGGCTGGAGATCCTTTGAAGGCTTTAAGGAGGAAAGAAGTATGGTCATATTTGTGCTTAGAGTCACTTATGGCAGAATATTTATTCAGATTTATCTGTCTGAGTCCTGATCCAAATGAGACATTTAATCTGTCCAGAAGCTTAAGCTTTTTAGGACTTAGCACCCCCTTGTGGTATTTGTTGAAATTCGACGTTCTTCTTGGTAAGTATGGGAATTTCGAGCAAACTTTCCGAATTTGGAGACAAAGTTGCCCTTGGAGCTATAGAGAAAGTATTGTCTCCAGCAAAACTATTTTTCCTTTAGGTTCTGTTATTTCAAGCCTTTTGTAGGAAAAGGGTTATTTTTTGTTATTTCAAACGCAGGGGCTTTGAGTGAGGATGGTCCGGTTTCAAATCCCAGGTTTATCATTTAGAAGCCTGGGCAAATTACTAAGTTTGAACCTCAGCTTCCTCATCTTTAAAATGCAGAGAATGCCTACTCCAGTTGTTGTAAGAATGAAATGAACTGATAATGTCAAGTGTCTCATGTAGTGCCTGGCATTTTATAGGATCTCATCCCCTGCCTACTTCTCATTTGGATGGTCGGAGTGCAGTGTAAAGACATTGAATACCTGGGGAATTCAGGAGAAAGGCCACCAGGATGGGAAAGATGGAGGAAAACCAAACCATTTTTCAGTTTTCTCCATGGTTGTGGTAGCGGCAGCCTCCCCGGTGATGGTGTGCATGACTTGTGCAGTTAGAATAATGAAATTTTCAGTGATTAAGGCAGTCTTAGAATTCACATTTGGCTATCAGCATGAATCATCATCACCTCTAAAATTTAACAGCCTCCAAATGTGGGAGGAATTCTTCATTCATTTTATTTGTGGATAGGCACAGAGCCCTGTTCTAGTCCTGGGCTGGGGGACACAGATGTGGTAGAGGATACAGTCTCTGCTTGAGGGATGGTGGGAGAAGACGCAGACATGAATAGCAAGAGAAAAGGGCGCACGTTACAAACTAACAATGATTTGAAAGGTATTGTCAGGAAAGTATTTTGATGGCCCAGTATGTACAGAGTATTGTGCTAGGAATAAAAGAGTCTAAGAGGTATGAAGCATCTTTCTGATTTCTGAAAGGCTTAAAAAGGGGTGTATCAAATCTATATGAAAATTGGAAAAATGGAAAACATGAAATCGCTTTCGTGAATTATCAAATAAGTAGTATAGATAATTATTTGATAGAGCTGGGGAATAATGGGGTGCCGACTTGTTTGGAAAAACTGCACCAGAAGTCAGATGCATAGATCAACAGTTAATGGAATCTCAGGGCTTGGAGAGATCTGAGAGAACAATTAGTCCAACTTCTCAGTAACTGCAGTAATTTCCTCTACTACAGCCCTGACCAGTAGTTAGGGGGTCTGGGCATCAAAAATTCCTAGTGTGATCAACCTACCTTATAAGGCTACACATTGCTCTGTTGGCTAGTTCATTCTTATATTGACTCCAAATTTTCCTCCATATGATTTTTTTTTCTCCTAGAATCTAATTCCTTTTCTATATAGTAATCTTTTAAATATTTGAAGTTATTGCTTTAATTTTTGGGGTTTTTTTTTAGTGTTTTAGCATGGAAAAATTTCAAAATAGTAATAGTAAAGAGAGAGAAGAGTAAAATGAAATCATGGGCCCATCACTCGGCTTAATGGTAATTCCTTAATATCACCCATTATTTGACACATTTCAAAATCCCCTCCCCTCCTTTTAAAATTATTCTTACTTAATTTGGGATCTTGTTGAAGTCCAAAAGTTATAAGGGGTTGATATAAGCCTTAAATCAACTTTAATCAGATATATATTACATATAACAAAGTGTACCCATTTTAGGAATATGGCTCAGTGAATTTTAACAAATGTATACACCCGTGTAAAAACAACCGTAAGCAAATAAGGAACATTTCCTTCGTTTGAAAAAGTTCTCTTGCGTACCTTCCCAATATATCCCGCGAACTCCAGGCAACCACTGACAGAACTTTTTCTCAAATAGATTAGCTTTTCCTGTTGTAGAATTACAATTATAAATGGATTTATAGTTAGGATTGAAATTTGCTCAGTCACATGGAAAGTTTATTTTATCTTAGAAACTGCCATACTGTTCTCAAGGATGAATGTACCATTTTATACTTCCACTAACAATGTCTAAAACTTCCAGTTGGTCACATATTTGCTAACACCTGGTATTATCAGTCTTAAATTGTAGACATTCTAGTGGGTGTGTCTTTGAGGTTTTAATTGTATTTCCTGATGCTTTATGATGTTGAGCGCTTTTTCATGTGGCCATACTTTTTTGTGGGTTTATGTGTGAAATAGCTCTTCAAATCTTTTGCCCCTCTTTATTTATTTATGTTTTTTTCAATTTAATTTTTATTGGAGTACAGTTGATTTACAATGTTGTGTGTTTCAGGTGTACAGCAAAGTGAATCAGTTATACATGTACATATATCCACTCTTTTTAAGATTCTTTTCCCATATAGGCCATTACAGAGTATTGTGTAGTGTTCCCTGTGCTATACGGCAGGTCCTTATTGGTTATCTATTCTGTATATAGTAGCATGTATATGTCAATCCCAATCTTCCAATTTATCCCTCCCCCCTTCTTACCCCCTGGTAACCATAAGTTTGTTTTCTACATCTTTAACTATTTTTAGATAAGTTCATTTTTTAGATAAGTTCATTTGTACCCTTTTTTTAGATTCCACATATAAGTGGTATCATGTATCTCTGAATGACTTACTTCACTCAGTATGACAATCTCTAGGTCCATTCATATTGCTGCAAATGGCATTATTTTGTTGCCCTCCTTTAAACTGGGTTTTTTTCTTTCTAAATATTAAGGTCTAAGGGTTCTTTATATTCGTATAGTTTAGATACAACTCCTTTGTCAGTACATATTGCAAATAATTTCTTCCAGACTCTGGCTTGGCCTTTCAATCTCTTAACATTGCCTTTTAAAGAGCAGATTTTTAACTGTTTTATTAATGTTTACTTTTATGTAAAGTGCTTTTTATTTCCTGCCTAAGGAATCTTAGGCATTTCCAATGACATGAATATTTTCTCATGTTTTCTTCTAGAAGTTTTATAGTTATACCTTTCACGATTAAGTCTTTGTTCCATTTTGAGTTAATTTTTGTGAATGATGTGAGGTAAAGGTCAGGTTTCATTCCCTCACACCCCCCTCAGATGGATATCCATTTGCTCCCATACCATTTCTTTCCCCTTCAAATTACTTGGCACCTTGAGGTGAAATCAGTTGACCATATATGCATGTCTCTTGCTGGACTTTATTCTGTTCCACTGATCTCTATTTCTGTCCTGAGACAATACCACACGCTTTTAATTACTACAGCTTTATAATAGGTCTTGCAGTCAGGTAGTTCTTTTGCAAAATTGTTTTGGCTACCGCATTTCCATGTACATTTTAGAATCAACTTATCAGTTGCTACAAAAAAGCTTGCTGAGAGTTTGATTGTTATTATATTGAATCTATAGATGAGTTTGGGAAGAACTGATATCAACAAATATTAAGGCTTCTATTTAAGTTCATCTCTGCATTCATTTAGATCTTCAATTTCTCTAAACGATGATTTGTAGTTTTCACTGTACAAGTTTCATGTGTATTTTGTTTATGTATGCCATGTATTTCATGGTTTTTGATGTGAATGGTACCTTTTTTGCATTTTGTTTACAATTACTTTTTTTGCTGATGTGTAGAAATACAGTTGACTTTTGTATGTTGACCTTGTACCGTACTACATTTACTTATTATCTTAGTACTTATTTACTAAATTATCTATTATTTCTAGAGGGAGTTGTAGATTTCATAGGATTCTCTGTGTAGATGATCATGTCATCTGTGAATAAACACACCTTTTTAAAAAGATTAATTAAAGCATAATTTACATCTCGTAAAATTCACCCTTTCTGTGTACAGTTCTATGAGTTTTCAGATTATTTTTTCAAAAAATTTTTGTGTCCCCTTTCTCTTGCCTCTCCTTCTAGGACTCTAACTATACATATGTTAGTTCACTTTATGTAGTTCCACAGGTCACTGAGGCTCTGTTCTTTTTTGTTGTTGTTTTTTAGCCCTTTTATGTCTTTGCTTCAGTTTAAGTACTTCCTGTTGCTGTCTTCAAGTTCATTGATCTTTTCTTTTGTGGAATCTAATCTGTTGTTAAGCCCATCAGGTGAATTTTTTATTCCTGATATTTTATTTTTTAGCTCTAAAAGTTCCACTCAGTCCTATTTTTTTTTTTTTTTTTTTTTTGCTGTACGAGGACCTCTAACTGTTGTGGCCTCTCCCGTTGCGGAGCACAGGCTCTAGACGCGCAGGCTCAGCGGCCATGGCTCACGCGCCCAGCCGCTCTGCAGCATGTGGGATCTTCCCGGACCAGGGCACGAACACATGTCCCCTGCATTGGCAGGCAGACTCTCAACCACTGCACCACCAGGGAAGCCCCTCAGTCCTATTTTATATCTTCCATTTCTCTCCTTAGTATGGTCATTTAAAAAAAAATTCTTAAATATATTTTATGACTCTTTTAAAGCCCTTTAAAGCTAATATTCTGTCATCTCTTGCAATTTCTTGGTCTGTTTTTACTTATCTCTTAGTTATGGCATACATTTTCCTGCTTTTTTCCATGTCTAAAGTTTTTTTTTTTTGGTTTGTTTCTGTTTGTTTTTTGGATGCTAGGCGCTGTGGATGTGAATGTTGTTGGGTGCCTGGGTTTTGCTGGCTTCCTTTAAAAAGGATTGAAGTTTGTTTTGCTAAGCTGTTAAGTTACTTGATGATCAGCTTGATCCTTTCTAGTCTTAATTTTTAAGATCTGTTAGGAGGTGTAGTATATGTATAGTCTTTACTCCAGGGCTAGTGTTTCCCTACTATGATGACATTATTCTTCTGTAATATACTAAATGCCTTGAGCATTCATTAATGTTAATTCATGCTGACTAGCTGAAATACAAATGTCTCCCAGCCCTGTGATAACTGGGAATTGTTCGGCTTCCAGCCTCCTTATAGTTGTTCTTTTTGCCTGTCATTGTTCTTTGCTGATCCTCAAGGAATCCTGCTTACACAGGTGCTGCTTTGAGTTCAGCCCAAGACTGAAGGAGTCATCCTTGTAGATTTCTGGAACTCTTTCTTTGTAGTTTTCATCTTTCTGGTAACTTTCCCTGCATATTTCAGGCACCTCAGTCTCCCTGAGCTCTGATCTCTGCCTCCTAGTGAGACTGGTGTACTCTGCTTTGGTTCTCCCTGCCTGTACTGAGGTCTAGAAAGTGCCTCTAGGTAGAAAGCTGGGTGATCACAGGGCTCACCTCATTTGTTTCCCTTCTCTCAGGAGTCACAATTGTGTGCTGCCTATTGTTCTGTTTCTGAAAAACTATTTTTTTCACATATTTTGTCCAGTTTTCTAGTTATTTTCAGTGGGAGGGCAAGTATCAGATTAGTTACTCTGTCTATAGATGTCTCCTTTTTGTTTGTTGAAATGTATTCACTGAAGAAACAGGTTTGGCTGCTAGGGGGTATCATAGTGTGGATTTTGCTAACTGCATTCCCCTAGTACAATTGAACATTTTCCCTTGTTCTTTATATTTCTTGGGAATTGGTTGGTCAGATTGGTAGTCAGATTCAGTTTCAATTTTGTTTGGCAAGAATACTTAATAGAAGATCTATACTTCTATCAGGAGGCAGCTAATGTCTAAATGTCCCTCTTCTTTTGATGTTACTAGTCATTGGTGACATTGACTAAATCTGTATCATAGACTGCAGAATGGTAATTGACTGTATTACTCCTACTTCATGTAAAGGCTGGGATACTTCTACAAAGAGAAATTTACAATCAACTATGCTTTACACTGAGATTTGGTGTGTATAGTTAAGGCAGTATAAATATTTGATTCTTTCTGTTTAAACAGTTTTCAAAATAATGAGTTGTCTTCCCAGCATTATCCAGAGATTCCCAGAGGCTTTTGTGTGTGTGTCTCTTCTAATTCTTTTTTAAGAATCATTATGATGTCATGAATTTGAAAATATTTAGTGTGTTACAATCCACTGTAGTTATTATTCTTATCAGTGCTCAATTTCCCCCATTGTTGGTCAGTGGGAGCCTCTTCAGCTTGGCTCCTGGGCCCTTTTGACACCACCTCATGGTCACTGATACCTTCCTTGCTTTCTAGTGTAACTAGATGTTCCAAGCTCATTTTGTACATTTTCTGCCCAGATCTCGAAGGAGCTATTTCTCTAAAGAGCCCTGGTTCCTTTTAGTGGGAAATGGTATTTAGAGGCAACATTCTGGGTACTAAGATTGCTTATTGCTTTTGAGTTGGCCATCAGGTCTAGGCCTTTTTTAGAGGACAAAGCTAGGAAATATGTGGGGATTTTCTTATGTGAATATTCATCATGATGCCATGTGGATGCTCCCAATCAGAATTAAGGATGCTAGTGGAATTTAAGCTAACCACATCTATCTGACATTGTATTTTCTTTCTCCAGTGTTGGAAATCTCAGTTTTTACTAACATCAACATAATTATTTACCTTATTTTACAATGTTCACATAACAGTATTAAAAATACCAATATCAACACTGCCACCAGCGATACGTTATTGAAAATATTGCAAGGATGTTTTGCAATTCTTTTTGTCTTTAACCTATATCCCACTAGGGTATGCCTGAAATAATCCCTTAATGTTGTTCTGCCACCAGCTTGATACACAGTTAGGTTAATTGTTTCATATGTGCTTTCAATTTTTAGGGATTTTTTAAAGATTTTTTATTTTATAATTATCTAACATTTACAAGAGCCCAAGTCAATTTGTAAAACAAGGTCTATTCAGAGAAGTCTAACTCTTGTCCTAGTGTTATCCAACCTGTTGATACCCTCCTCTATAGGTATTTAAAAAATTAATTTCATCATCTACCCTACCATTAAAAAATAAGCAAATGATTTCTGCATCTAGCCAAGATAGATTTTTAGGTACCAGCTTTACCCTCCTAACTGAAACAGCTAAAAAGAAAAAATCAGACAAAATACATGAAACAACAGTTTTCAAGTCATCAGGTAACAAAGGACAGTAATTCCTGAAAGATAGGGAACAGATGCCATGAGGGCTACAATTGTTACATTTTATTGCCTTGAGAAAGTTCCCAGCCTGTGGCACAGAATGGAGGAACCCTGAGTTAAGGGGATGGAGCTGAAAGTCCAGGGAAAGCAAAGCAGCTAGAATTCCCAGCGCCGAGTACCAAAAGGAGAGCACTACACAGAGAGAGAACACTAGGGATCTTTGAGAGGTCCCCTTCGAGTATTCCTCAGAGTACTGATCAGCACGTGAGTGTGACAAGACTATTCAAGGTCAGAGAAACACATCAGTTGCTGACACAGGGCCAGGAACAGTACCTGCTAACTCTAGGGGAATTGGGTAGAGTTTCAGAAGGGTCTTGCCTCAGACTAAATGTTGCTCATGCCTTACATAACTAATCTTAAAAGCAAGACCCAAAAGAATCAAATTGTTTCCCAGTAATTTACCTGCATCCCAGGACAAAGCTTAAGAATATCTGCTGTATTAGTTAGGGTTCTCTAGAGAAACAGAACCAAGAGTATATACACATAGGTAGAGATTTATTACAGGGAATTGACTTACACAGAGATGGAGGCTGAGAAGTCCCACAGTATACAGTCTGCAAGCTGGAGACCCCACAGAGCTGGTGTTGTAATCAGTCCAAAGTCCAATGGCCTGGGGAGCCGATGACGAGATTCTAGTCTAGGTCTGAGGGCCTGAGAAGCAGGAGCACCAAGAATAGAAGACTGATGTTCCAGCTCAAGAAATCAGGGAAGACGGGACAAATTCCTTCTTCTGTACTTTTTTCTATTCAGGCCCTCAGTGGACTGGATGATGCCCACACTGGAGAGGGCAACGTACTTTACTGATTCCATCAATTCAAATGCTAATTTCATCTGGAAACACACACAGACATATCCCAAAATGACATTTAATCTGGGTACCCCATGATCAGCCAAACTGACATAAAAAATTCACCATCACGTTTATTCATAATGTATGGCATCCAGTCAAAGATTACCAGGCATGCGAAGAGGTGAGAAAAGATGACTCATGATGAGGAGAAAAATCAGCCAGTCAAAACCAACCAGGAGGGCTTCCCTGGTGGCACAGTGGTTGAGAGTCCGCCTGCCGATGCAGGGGACACGGGTTTGTGCCCCGGTCCGGGAAGGTCCCACATGCCGCGGAGCGGCTGGGCCCGTGAGCCATGGCCGCTGAGCCTGCACGTCCGGAGCCTGTGCTCCGCAACGGGAGAGGCCACAGCAGTGAGAGGCCCGCGCACCACACACACACAAAAAAAAACAACCAAGAATTGCCAGAGATGTTAGAATTAGGCAACAATACTGAACAGTTATTATTACCATTTAAGTAGAGACATGAAAGTTTTTTTTTTTTTTTTAAAGACCCAAATCAAACTTCTAAAGATGAACTGCCTGAGGTGATAAATATACTGGGTGGGATTAATACTAGACTAAACATTGTAGGTGAAAAGATTAGTGAACTTGAAGATACAGCAATAGAAGCTATCCACAATGAAACATACAGGAGAAAAAAGACTCAAGAAAAATGAACATGTCGTCATTGAGCTGTGGGGACACTTTCAAGCACTGTAATAAATGTATAACTGGAATCCCTGCAGGAAAGGATAGAAGGGGTGTCCAGAAAATTATTTGAAGAAATAATGGGCGAAAATTTTCCAAAATTTATGAAAACTATAGACCCACAGATCTAAGAAAGTCAATGAAACCCAAGTACAAGAAGCATGAAGAAAACTACACCAAGACATATCATAGTCAAGTTGATGAAAATAAGTGATAAAGAGCAATCTTAAAAGCAGCTAGATAAAAGAGATTTTAGGAAGTAAGATAAGGTTGACGTCAGGTTTCTTGTTGGAAACAAGGAATGGGAGAATGCAGTAGAATAATATCTTCCAATATACTTCAAGGACTTCCCTGGTGGCGCAGTGGTTAAGAATCCGCCTGCCAATTCAGGGGACATGGGTTCAAGCCCTGGTCCGGGAAGATCCCACATGCTGCGGAGCAACTAAGCCCATGTGCCACAACTACTGAGCCTGCGCTCTAGGACCCGTGAGCCACAACTACTGAGCCCATGTGCCTAGAGCCTGTGCTCCGCAACAAAGATAAGCTACCGCGATGAGAAGCCCGTGCACAGCAACAAAGAATAGCCCCTGCTCGCCACAACTGCAGAAAGCCCACGCACAGCAACAAAGACCCAACACAGCCAAAAAATCAATTAATTAATTAATTAAAAAATATTTGTATATACTTCAAGAGCAATATTGTTAATCTCCAATAGCATACCCAGCAAAATAATTTTCAAAAACAAAGATTAAATGAAGATTTTTTTTTCCAACATACAAGAGCTGAAAGAATTCACCAGCACATCTGCACCATAAGAAATGTTAAAAAGGGCTTCCCTGGTGGCGCAGTGGTTGGGAGTCCGCCTGCCGATGCAGGGGACCCGGGTTCGTGCCCCGGTCCGGGAAGATCCCACATGTTGCGGAGCGGCTGGGCCCGTGAGCCGTGGCCGCTGAGCCTGCGCGTCCGGAGCCTGTGCTCCGCAACGGGAGAGGCCACAGCAGTGAGAGGCCCGCCTACCGCAAAAAAAAAAAAAAAAAAGAAATGTTAAAGGAAGACCTTTAGGCATAAGGAAAATGACAACAGATGGAAATTATGGAGCTACACAAAGGAGTGAAGAATGCAGAAATGGTAGCCATATGGGTAAATATATAAAATGATTATCTCATTATTTAAATATCTTTAAAAGTTAATTTACTGTTTAAAGAAAAATATTATTAATGTACTATGGGGTTTAGAAAATATGTAAAAATAAAACGTATGACAACAATAGTTTAAAGGTCAGGAGAGGGAAAAGTGGTAATAACTCTTGTGTAAAATTCTTATTGCATATATGAAGTAGTATAGTATCACTTGAAGGTAGACTGATAAGCTAAAGATGTATAGTATAAACTCTGAAGTAACCACTAGAATAACAAAACAAGGAGTTATAGCTAATAAACCAACAAAGGAGATAAAATAGAATCATTAAAAGGCTTGATTCAAAAGAAGGCAGAATTGGGGAAAAAGGGAACAAAGAACAGATGGGACAAATAGAACAAAGAAAAGATGCTAGGCTTAAACTTAATCATATCAAGCCACAGACTAGGAAGGAATCATTGCAAAGCATATATCTCATAAAGGACTTATATCCCAAATATATAAAGAACTCTCAAAACTCATTAATAAGAAAACTGATAACCCAGTAAAATAACAGCACCAGAGAAGATACGTGATGTGGACAGCAGATAAGCACAGTAAAAAAAAAAAAAAGCTCAACATCATTAATTATGAGAGAAATGCAGATTTAAACCACCCTGAGTTATCACTGCACACAGTAGAATGACTAAAATTAAAAAGACAAAGTGTTGGAGAAGATGTGGAGGAACTGGAAATATACACTGCTGGTGGGGATATTAAAATGGTACAACCACCTTGGAAAACACTTTGTCAGTTTCTTAAAAAGGTGGACATACGCCTGTCAGATGATCCAGCCATCCCTCTGCTAAGCATTTACCCCAAAGAAAAATAAGTTATACATCCATAGAAGGCCTTGTTATGTCAATCTTCATTGCAGCTCAATTTGTAAAAGTCAAAAACTGGAAAAAACCCAAATGTCTATCAGCAGGTGAGTAAGTAAATAAATTGTGGTTTATCCCTACAATGAAACACTACTCAGCAGTAAAAACCAATGACCTACTGATATATGCAGCAACATGGATGGATCTCAATTTATACTGAGTGAGAGAAGCCAGAGAAAATAGAATACATAGTGAATTATTCCATATATATAAAACTTCAGGAAATGCAGACTAATCCATTAGGACAGAAATTCTGTGACAAGTGGTGGGAGGTAGGGTTACCAAGGAGATGAGACTTTTGGAGGTGAAGGATATGTTCATTATCTTGAATGTGATGATAGGTTCACAGATGCACTCATCTTACCCGGATGTGCACTTTAAATATGTGCAGTTTATTGCATGTCACTTTTCCCTCAAAGCTGGAAAAAAAAATAACTTCTCCTTTTATTTTTTTAGATAAAAATATACTTTTCTCCACCCCCTTTTAAAAAGATATGTATATTCTAGACATCATACCCTAGCAGTATATAGAATTATTTAATTTCTTTTTTCCAGTTTCGCAGTACAGTTGACTCTTGAACAATACGAGTTGGAATCGTTTGGATCCCTAATTGTACGCGGATTGTTTTCACTAAATGCATACTGCAGTATTATACAATCTGCAGTTGGTTGAATCCTCAGATGCAGAAGGAGGATACCAAGGAAACTCGCGTAAGGAGGGCCCACTGACTATAAATTGTACGGAGATTTTTGACTATTCAGTGGGTTTGTACCCCTAATCTCTGTGTCGTTCAGTGGTCAACTGTATACTTTAGTGTATTCAACAACTCTTCTGTCGATGGACACTTTGGTTATTTCCAGTCTTTTGTTATTATAAATAATGCTGGAATAACATGGTTTTGTGCATATATCTTTCCAGCATTTGTTCTTATGTTTCTCGTATTTTTGAGATAGAACTTTCGAAGTTGGATTGTTGCATCAGTAGGTAATTACACAGGTAATTTTGGGAGACGTTGCCAGATTACTGTTTATAGGGGTTGTTATCATTTTGTATAATGATCAGTGCATAAGAGTACCCATTTCCTCTGCATTCTCTCACTAAGAATATGTTGTCAAATGTTTGGATCTTGCGAATATAAGTGAGAAATGGTATCTCAGTGTGGGTTTAATTTGTATTTCTTTCATTATGAGTGAGACAGAGCATGGTTCCCTGTTTGTGAGCTATTCCTACTTTTCCTGAGGACTATCTATTCATTTTTTCAGCTCATTTTACTATAGGTTTGCTGGCCATTTTCTCTATTTGTAAAGTTCTTTATATTTTAGGAATACTAACCCTTTGTAATATGTTACAAATATGTTTTCCGCAGGTTTTCATAGTCAGGCTTTGTTTATTTTGTATTTTTGTGTCCACGGGCTGGACACTTTTTTTTTTTTTTTTCCAAGTAATCAAGGTTACAAATCTTTTCGCTTGGCTTTTGAGACCTAATTAGGAAGGTTTTGTTCACTCGTAATACATCCATATTTTTTTGGTAGTAGTTGTTTGTTCTCATTTTTTACATTCAGGTTTCTGACCCATTTGGAATGTATTCTTGTGAATAGTGAGAAAAAGATCGAATTATTATTTTCCATTTGGTTATCCAGTTAGGCCAACACCACCTTATTAAATAAAAAGTCTTTTTCCTCCAACTGACTGTTACTGTATGCAGAGTTGCCAACGCAGTTGGGCCTATTTCTAGATTTCCTGTTCTGTTCCATGGTTTGTCTATTACTGGGCCAGTACCAATAATAGATTATTATAGACATAATAATGTTTTAATTACAGAGCCTGCTTAAACCGCCTGCCTACCTTCCACCCATGCCATGCCCTTCTTTTTCAGGCTTTTCCTGCTTGATTGTTCTAATGAATTGGCTTTATATTCAACTCATAGACATACCTTTAAAGATCTGCAAACATCGTCCCCCCGCCCCAGGTTAAATATCCTTAGTTTCTTCCACTTTCAGAACGCAATTTCCAGGCTCCTCCTTGCCCTTTCCCACAAGTCCTATAACCCTAAAATGTGGGACCCAGAACTGACCTCATTGGCATAGGTGTGGTAATGACAAGATTCCCTAGAATTACACTTTTTAAAGGGGCATCGGCACGAATGTGGGACAGTGTGGACATTTGGAGTCCAGGAAGGGCAAAAGCAAGCAGGACTGGAGCGGGCTGGGAAGGAACCTGGCCCGAGAGACGGCGGCCGAGGCAGGGAGTGGTCCATCGAGGGAGCGGGAACGGCTGATCTGTCTGAGCATTTTAGGGCAGGTGCCCGGCGTCTCAGTACCTGGTGACAAAAGGATCCAGCTCTGGGCGAGAGTTAAGTGGCTGGCCTTTCTCCTTTCCCCCAGCCCCCGCCCACTCTCCTCCTTCTCGAAGCTCCCAGGCCCATGGAACAGCGCTTTTTTTCCCAGTTCCTGCCGCAGGTGAGCCCCTTCATCTTCACCTCGTTACTTGGTTTCTTCCGCGGAGGTCTCTTCGCTCTGCTCCCCCGCCCCACTCGACCATTGGTTTCTTCCGCTACGGCCCCGCCTACGGCGGGCCCGGCCTCCGTAGACTCGTGTACTTCCGCCCGGGGCCGTGTCTGATGACGTGTTTTACAGGAGGAGTAGGGCGAAAGTGCAAGCTGCCGGGGCAGGCGAAGTTCAGCCCCAGGTTCCGCCCCCTGAGCCGGGTCCTTTCCGAAGGAGGAAACGGTGACAGAGAGGGGGTCCGGTGTCGTCCCGCGGGGAAGTGTCGTCTCCGCTCCGCTGTCCCGTCACGATGGACTCAGTTCCTGCCACTGTGCCTTCTGTCCCCTCTTCCCCGGGGGACCCGGAGCTTCTGGGACCCCTGTCGGTGCTCTACGCTGCGCTCATCGGCAGGCTCCTGGAGGTGATGGGCCCCCGCTCCCAGCTCTGGCAGGCGGGTGGACGAGTTCTGAGCGGACGGGTACACTGACTGACGGGGCGAAGAGGAAATAGAGTGTGTCAGGCCCGAAGCGGGCGGGACGTTTCGGTGCTGTTTAAGGAGATGATGGGAGTGTGTTTGAGAAGGTTTTGTCGCGTGTTCATTTTTTAATTACTTACGATGTGCCAGGCACTGTGTTACTTTCTGGTACACAGTCGTAATCAAAACAAGCGAGCGTCATCACGTCCCTATGGCTCCTTTTCATGTCATCCTCCGCACCTTTGGGGGATGGGGCCAATATGATAGTTAACTTCTACAGGGCCGTGAAAACAGTGTAGAAGCAGACAGGAGTTTAATGCGCTGTCGTTGAGGAAACTTTTAAAATGAAAACATTGGGTTTATAGAAGACAGTTAAATTCAGAGCAGTCTGTCTAAACCAGTTAGTTATCAGGAAGTGCAGTTTCTCAGCGTTTGTCTTTCTGTGAGTAGAAAACAATATTTCAAATCTTAGAGGAAAAGCTGATATTTGCGTTGTTCATTATCGCTTAGGTTTTATTTGCAGCCCTGAAAGATTCTATAGTATGTTTCAACTTTTTGTTTTATGTGGCTTAAGTCATAAAAACCAGCTAAGAGAAAAGTATGATCCAGAGGGATTCGAGCCACGTGTTGGACAACATGATGTGTAGGGCTTATTGCAAAATGGAAATATATGCTCAATGTAAAGACAGATTTATAATGTTTTAAAATACGTCAAGCCAAACAAGAAATAGGAAGCCGCCAGTATCCTCTTTTTATTGAAGCAGTGGAAACTATTGAAGAACTTTGAGGGGATCGCTATGTAATGGAGTTTGAATTAGATTACTGTGGATGATTCTCTGTGACTGCTTTATTGTAAATTTCTGTCAGGTTTCCCACAATTTCTAATATCTCTATTTCAGCTAGTTGCTACATTGCCTGATGATGTTCAGCCTGGGCCTGATTTTTACGGACTGCCCTGGAAGCCTGTACTTACCACTGCCTTCTTAGGAATTGTTTCATTTGCCATTTTCTTCTGGAGAACTGTCCTTGCTGTGAGTAAATAAAATTAACGTATACCTTTAGACTCATAAATACAGGACTGTTTTATAATCACTTGCCCTTTTGTTTATTTTTTAGTTACTAAGTTGAACACAAATTAATATTTATAATCCAAGCTAACAGTGTAAT
Source organism: Phocoena sinus (assembly GCF_008692025.1). NCBI lineage: Eukaryota > Metazoa > Chordata > Mammalia > Artiodactyla > Phocoenidae > Phocoena > Phocoena sinus. The sequence continues at coordinate 165,325,506 of NC_045763.1, read as the reverse complement.
CTTTGTTGGTAAAGACATAGGTGAACAAGACGGCATGTGTATAATCTCAATGGGAAAACTTCAGTTTATAAGTCAGAAGCATTAAAAATGTTCATGTCCTTTTATATAGTATAATACCATATCTAATAGTCTATTCTAAAGAAGTAACCGATCATACATTAGCGATCTTGTATAGGGTGTTAAAAATGGAACCGTGTTTATTAGAGTAAAAACTTCACAGAACCTAAATGATCCATCATGGGGGGCTTATTAAATTATTGTTCATCTATATAATGAGGTATTAGGCAGCTCTTAAAATTTATGTATTCCAAAGACATTGGGGCACAGAGAGTGCTCACAATTTAATGTTAAGTGGAAAAAAGCAGAAACCCAGACTTTAAAGTGTAGATAAACTGTGTATTATATAAACGCATATATACGTACAGAAAAAATGCTGCAAATGGTAAAAATATTTATCAGGAGAAGAGGTAAATTTTCAGTCCTTTTCCTTATATATATCTGTTTCACAGATTTTTCTAATTTGATCATGTGCTGTTGTGTTCAGAAAACATCTTTTTATTTGGAAATACGTATTATATAGTGTCCAAAGACACACTATTAAAATTTTTATTCCTTGGGGTCTTTTTCTGTGTATAATTTGTCTTTCATGCTTTATATATATATATATATATATATATATATATATGTATTTTCGTACAGATACATGCTTATGATTCTGTTTCGTGGTCATCTAACATAATTGAGGAAGAAGTTATTCTGTGTAAATGAGCTTTGCAGATGAAAAGCTTTCAGTTTCAGTTGAAGCTTAACAGTTAAATGGCCAAAAGCATTGGATGAGTACCATTCTAAACTTTGAGTATTCTGATTTCTTAATTTTATCAGACATATCATTGTTAATAAGCTTTCTCCTTGCACAAGTGATTGTAAAATCACTTAAAAAGAAGGGTCTTTTGCCTGGATTCTTGTGAAGACTCCTTAAACCTCATGGGGCCTTTCCTCAGATACAAGGAAAAAGAATAGAAAGGGTGAACAGAAGGGAAAACGGTGAAAACGTTTTCTGTTTCCCACTCTTAATTCTCCCATCTCAAAAACCCTGACATGGCTTAGATTTTTACAAGGTTATATAGGCTTTATGTCCTAACTGCTGCCCTGCAGCCTCAACATTTGGGACCTTGGTCCCTACTCTCATTGCCTGCTTGTTGCATCTTCCTGCTTTCCCTCGCCTGTTGATTTGGGTGAAAGGAGGAAAAAGGAAGCTTACTCCCTCATTAGCAAGGCTGTGACATTAGAGAAATAGTTATTTATTTCTGTGCTGGAACTCTGAATGCAGTTTCCTATAACAGCATCGTTAAAAATGGTATTAGATACTGTAATAATATTGAGATCATGGATGATTTGTGGACTGATCTGAGCATCTCATCACCATTTATGATGTTTGACAAGGGAAGTAAGTTCTGGGTTACAAAGACATTTAGTAACACTTTTTTTAAAAATTGAGTACTGCTTGTATTTTATTCTCCTGTAATTCGGTGCTGTCTTTAGGAGATGATTTAGAAGATGTTAGCTGTTATTTCTCTCATTGCTTGTGTATTTTCCTGTAGCAGTCTTCTTTTCCCTTTTAGATTTATGACTGCTATTTTTAGGGGGTTGGGAAAATCAGAGGCTGCAGTCTGTTAGATTTCTAAATTCACCCAATAGCCAACTTTGATTAGGAATTCTAAGATGTTTTCTCATTCATGAAAGAGGCATATCTTAGGACAACAATCATGCCTTTAATTTTGTTTCCTCAGAGTCTTTTTCGATTATCATTGTTTCTAGATCTCATTCTGGCTATTTGGGGTTGTCAAATAAATGATTTGGATGAGTGAAGCATTAGTATGCTTAATATGAAACCACTATTCCTCTTCACTTTTTTTAAATTGAGAAATAATTGACTAGTAACATTATATTAGTTTCAGGTGTACAAATAATAATTTGATATTTGTATATATTGCAAAATGATTGCCAATAAGTCTAGTTATTAACATCTGTCACCAATACATAGTTACAAGATGTTTTTTCCCCTTTTCCCCCCTTTAAGATCTGCTCTCTTAGCAACTTCCATGTATATAATAATCCCTTTCCAATATGGAACTTAAGTCCTCTTTTAATAAGATTGGTGCTCATTGAAAAGATACATGAATGTATCTTTTTTATTTATTTTTGGCTGAGTTGGGTCTTTATTGCTGTGCGCGTGCTTTCTGTAGTTGTGGTGAGCGGGGGCTACTCTTGATTGCAGCACGCAAGCTTCTCGTGGTGGCGTCTCTTGTTGCAGAGCACAGGCTCTAGGCACGTGGGCTTCAGTAGTTGTGGCATGCGTGTTCAGTAGTTGTGGCTCGCGGTCTCTAGAGCGCAGGCTCATTAGTTGTGGTGCACGGGCTTAGTTGCTCCATGGCATGTGGGATCTTCCCGGAGCAGGGATCAAACCTGTGTCCCCTGCATTGGCAGGCGGATTCTTAAACACTGCGCCTCTAGGGAAGTCCCCGTGAACGTATCTTTAGTTGCAAAAATAAGGTATTTACCTTAGTGCTTTTATCTATCATAAACTATTAATGAAGTATCACTACCAATTAAATTTGAAATTTTTTTAGCCTTTTCTTATTTTTTAATCCTGTGGATCCTTATGCTGAACCAAACCATTATTAAATTTTCATTCTGTTATGATTTGACTATTGTGTTAAGAACTGTAATATTTCTATTAATAAGATGTCTTGATATCAAGTTTAATTTTATTTCTCTCTCTTTTAGGTAAAGAATAGAGTATATCAAGGTAAATATTCAGGCTTATTTTGTTACTTGTACTATTCCCTCAGTGCTGGTATTTGATATGAGTTTTGTGTAAGCTAACAGTAGATATGGTGACTTCTGATCTCTGATTGACTTATTAACTCCTGAACATTTTACTAATCCTAGGTTGCTAGCTTAGATGACAGAGTAGATGGTGATGCGAGTAGATGAGATAGGAGTTGAGGTGGCAGCAGGGAGAAGAGGATTCGGCTTGGGCAGATTGACTTTGAATGTTGAAGTAGTGCAATTTATTACCTGTGAACAGTGTTCCTGTGCTAATGGTTTATTCAGTACAGTAAATATGTATTTAAGTAGATAATTTGAGGAATAGCGGTATGTCAGTATGCTTGCATTTTCTATTTCTATTTACAAATGGCATATATTTGAAATGATCACATTTTCTGAGAAGAAAGGTGCTCATGAAGGAGAAAGACATTGAGCTAAAACATTTTACTGTATTTCCTGTCTTTGAAATAAATTTAAATTGGAATCTCATTGAAGTAAGTGTTCTTATTATGTTTTTCTTAAATTTTAATATTTTTACACCCTTAGTGCTGTTAACCACAGTTTGCTTTTTAAAGGCATAATAGTTAATCCTGAGTTCATTTCCCTCAGAGTGCCAGATAGCATGTCTTTGCTGCTAATGCATTGGGTAATTCAATTTTTGATGATTTTATGGATTTCTCCCCCTTTTCAGTCACTGAACAGCAAATTTCTGAGAAGTTGAAGAATATCATGAAAGAAAATGCAGAGCTTGTACAAAAATTATCAAGTTATGAGCAGAAGGTATTAATTATTCTTTTAGTTTTTTTCCCCCTGTGGTTCCAGCTCGAATTATTTCCTCCTGTCTTATAGTTCAGTTGTTATGGTGGGTTTTTTTGTTGTTTTTTTTTTTCTTCGGTACGTGGGCCTCTCACTGCTCTGGCCTCTCCCATTGTGGAGCACAGGTTCCGGACGCGCAGGCTCAGCGGCCATGGCTCACGGGCCCAGCCGCTCCATGGCATGTGGGATCTTCCCGGACTGGGGCACAAACCCGTGTCCCCTGCATCGGCAGGCAGACTCTCAACCACTGCGCCACCAGGGAAGTCCTGTTACGGTGTTTTTAAATCATATTAAAACATTTTTTTTTTAATCTCCTACAAACTATCCAAACGTGAAGTAGCCATCATATGTGTAAAGTACTGCTTGCTTCTCTGAGGGATCTCCTATTTGGAGATAAGTGTTTTTTTTTTTTCTTTTGGCTGTATGGCCCGACATGTGGGTTCTTCCCGGACCAGGGATCGAACCTGTGCCCCCTGCAGTGGAAGTGTGGAGTCTTAACCACTGAACCACCGGGGAAGTCCTGGAGATAAGTTTTGGTAGCACTATAATTTATGTTTCTAAATTTTGAATGCTTTATTTTATTTAGATCAAGGAATCAAAGAAACATGTTCAAGAAACCAAGAAACAAAACATGATTCTCTCTGACGAAGCAATTAGATTTAAGGTAAAAATCCCTTTTCTTTTTGAGATTGCATTCTAAAGACAAAAGAAAAATAATGAGTAATTATTATTAATACCTTTTTTTTGTAGGATAAAATCAAGAATCTTGAAGAAACTAATGAAATTCTGGGTGACAGAGCTAAAAGTTTGCGTGCTATGTTAGAATCTGAGAGAGAACAGAATGCGAAGAATCAGGACTTGGTAAGAGTTTTGCTGTTAAGTGTTACTGTAAATTGGCTTTTCAACTATTTTGTAGGTTGGATGAGATGAACTCTGCATTTTCCCATGCTTTAACTCGAATAATATTGGTTGGGAGTCGGGGAAGTTGAACCTACTTCTATGCATTTTCGTGGAATTTTAAATGCTAATACCCCAAGTTATTAATTTTACAGGCCTCAGGAGTATTTTTGTCCTCAGCCCTGGGTAATTTTCATATTGCTTGGCTCTGCCCTTTGAAACATGTAGAGCAAATAAGAAATAGTTGCCCCTTTGAGTGGTCTTAGTACTTTGTTTTGATTTGTTTTTGCATGGTTCTTTTCTAAAAATAAACTTTAAATGCTAGAACAGTTTTTTGTTTTTTTTAAAATTTATCTTTGGCTGAGTTGGGTCTCCATTTCTGGGCGTGGGCTTTCTCTAGCTGCGGCGAGCGGGGGCTACCCTTCGTTGTGTTGCGCAGGCTTCTCAGTGCTGTGGCTTCTCTTGTTGCGGAGCATGGGCTCTGGGTGCTCAGGCTTCAGTAGTTGTGGTGCACGGGCTTAGTTGCCCCGCAGAATGCAGGATCTTCTTGGACCAGGGCTCGAACCTGTGTCCCCTGCATTGGCAGGCAGATTCTTAACCACTGCACCACCAGGGAAGTCCCTACAACAGTTTTTGATTTATATAAAAGTTGGAAAGATAGTAGAGAGGGTTCCCATATATTGCACACCCAGTTAAGCTTGATCACCTGGCTGAGGTAGTATTTGCCAGGTTTCTCTGCTATGAAGTTAACCCTTTTTCCATCCTCTGCATATTGTACTCTTTGGAAGGAAGTTACTGTGCACAACCCACAGTTAAAGAGTGAAGAGTTATGCTCCACCTCCTTGACATGTTCCTTGATAAGTTTTGGAATTCTGTATCTGAGATTTGGCTCTTCCCCCTCAAGTCCAGCCATTTTTAGTTTAGCAAGAGAACTTTTAAGTGACCTTGGGATTTTTTTCTCTACCACTAGGAAAAATCATTGATTTGAACTGGTTTACTTGAATTATTTTTCATTTTCTTTCCTTTGACTTTTTTGTCTCGTCATGTACCACATTATTTCATAACTAGGAAAGTTGTGGATGGTATGAAATATTTATGTCTTCAGTATTTTCTTTCCTCATGTCTTTACATTGTTGACTTTTCTCCTAGGCCAAGACTGGATCATCTGCTTTTACCTGCTATCTAGGGGATGGCTCTGCGATGTGTTTTGTTAATGTTTCTTCTTTTTATCATATATCCCAGTGTTTCTACTGAAATTCTAATACATTTTTGTGTTCTTATTCCCATGGCAGATATCAGAAAACAAGAAATCTGTACAGAAGTTAAAAGATGTTATTTCAATGAATGCCTCAGAATTTTCAGAGGTAAAGCTCTGTACAATTCCTGCAAGATACATTAATATGATGTCTTAGTATTTTGAGGAGCAAACATTTGATGTGTGCTAGAAAATGCAAAAGACAAAAACCGTATGTCTAATTGGGAAAGTAACTTTTTATGTGTTTTTCTTTGGAATTTTTGCATTAATAGAAGTGTTTTGCATTAGGTTCAAATTGCCCTTAATGAAGCTAAACTTAGTGAAGAGAAAGTGAGGTCTGAATGCCATCGGGTTCAAGAAGAAAATGCTAGACTTAAGAAGAAGAAGGAGCAGGTAAAGGAAAGTTAACATCATAGATTATGTAACTAGGAAACCAGATATCATTACCGCTTGAATATCTTTTCTTGGATATGGTTTTTAAGGAAATGAAGTATGTATGCAGGATTCAATTTTTAGATATGCAGAGTTTAAACTGTGCTCCCCAAATTGAGTGCATGTGTACATTCTCCATCTGTTCTAGGTTTTCTGTTCTTTTGTACAATTCCTTGCAGCTATCAGAATGTTTAGTCTTTGTCTCATCCAGCACCAGCCAAATATTAACTTGAATAGCCTCAAGAGGGCGATGGACTCGCTTCTTAGACCCAAAGAATTAGGTATTTATTACCCTCCTTTGAGCAGTTACTGTTTCTCTGACCAAGGGACGGTTACATGATCTGGAGTCTGGGCTTGGTAGGCAGGGAGACGTACCCTTCTATTCCTACTGGAAGTGAATTATTTGAACTGGCTGCAATTTTCTGAAGGATGCAATACACTAGATCAGTGTCCTTGACAGCTCTTAGGTTCTCATTGCAGTTCTGAGGGATGGAGTCACTCTCCATCCCTTAACCAAGGCCATGGTATAGTCCCTAATGACGAGCCAAGGAGAAGCATGGCTCATTTTTTGTGGTCTTGCTGTCTCCAGTGCAAAAGCCATAACGTTTAGAAATTGATGTGTTTTAACTTTGCAGTTGCAGCAAGAAATCAAAGACTGGAGTAAATCACATGCTGAGCTCAGTGAACAAATCAGATCATTTGAGAAGTCTCAGAAAGATTTGGAAGTAGTTCTCACTCACAAAGATGATAATATTAATGTGAGTTCATTCTCCTGAATACGTGCTGAATTCTCATGAATTCTCATGAATCTGGGTAATTGAAATTGAGAGGCTCTTTCTCATAAATATCATTTTGCTTCTTTTCTAGGCTTTGACTAATTGCATTACACAGTTGAATCAGTTAGATTGTGAATCTGAATCTGAGGGTCAAAATAAAGGAGGAAATGAATCAGATGAATTAGCAAATGGAGAAGTGGGAGGTAAGATTGGTTTCAGGGAGGTTGGACCTCTTTTTGCCTTCTAGTCTCTAAGGACACTGATGCTTTTTTCAGCGGTCTGAATGTCCTCTTTAGGGTTAAAGCTGTAGACGCCTGTCACTGAATTTGTACAGTTGGCCCTCTGAATCTGTGGGTTCACATCCGTGGATTGACCCAACTGCAGGTTGAAAATATTTGGAGAAAAAATATTCCAGATAGTTCAAAAAAGCAAAACTTTATTTTGCTGCATGCCAGCAGCTGTTTACGTAACATTTACATTGTTTAAGGTATTATAAGTAACTTAGAGATGAAGTATGTGGGAAGATGTGTGTAGGTTATGTGCAAATGCTGTGTCATTTTATATAAGGGACTCGAGCATCCACAGATTTTGGTTTCCTGTGGGGGGCGGGGGAGGGGGTCCTGGAGCCAATCTCTTGTGGATACCAAGGGACGACGATACAGGTCTGTATGCGTTGGGCAGAGGTGGGTTGCTGGCTTGTGGTACAGCAGTAGGTGTGCACTGGAGCCAGAGCAGCACCAGTCCTGTCTCCCAGCGCTGTGTACTGAACGCTCCTCAGTAGGAGAAACTTCTTTCTGAACTTCATGCTTATCATTTCTGTAGTTCTGTGGTTTTAGGGCCACAACCAATGTCAAAAGTACCGAGCGGTTGGAGCCGTAAACTTAACTAAGCAGTTAGAGTGGAGGCTAAAGGGAAAGAGTGTTTACTGACGAGAGAAATGTTTGTAGACACTCTATCTCAAGTTGGAGATTGTTCACATTGTGGGTGTTTTAACCTACACCTGGTAGCAGATTCAAGGGGAGAGCAGAGGAATGAGTCTTTCTAAATAAGATATTTGACTGGGGGCAGGTAGATCTGAGAGAGAAGAAGGAACTTTACTTCACATATCCCTTCTTGCTCAAATACAGCATGGATAATATTTTTATTGTACAAACTGGGAATTCTTTTTTTCAACCTAAGTTTGCACATCTCTTAAAAGTCAAATAGCTGAATCAGTTCTTTTCGTTAGTTTGTTTTTTCATTGAATGTTTGAACATGATAATTGTTTGGGGGAAATTAAGAAAATATAGTTAAACAGCAAGGAAGGAAAGAGCACTGAAATCCTTTTGTTTCTTAGGTGACCGGAGTGAGAAGGTGAAAAAGCAGATTAAGCAGATGATGGACATTTCTCGGGTATAATCCTTTTTATAGAGTACTCTAAGTGCCTGTGAATTCTTACTATGCCTCACTTTTAAGACTGTTTCTCTCTTCTGCAAATTTTAGACACAGACTGCAATATCAGTAGTTGAAGAGGATCTAAAACTTTTACAATTTAAACTTAGAGCCTCCATGTCCACTAAATGTAACCTGGAAGGTAGGTTGCTTCTTGAAAAGAAATTGCCACTGGGAAAATAAAGAGTGGCTTCCTGTTTCCATGTTCTCACCCCCCTTAACGCTGGCCTCCTCAGTAAGTTCTCCAGTTTTTGTGCACACAAAGCTCAAATGTTTTATCCCTTACAGACCAAATAAAGAAATTAGAGGAGGATCGCAATTCCCTGCAGTCTGCCAAAGCTGTACTGGAAGATGAATGCAAAACACTGAGGCAGAAAGTGGAGATTCTGAATGAGCTCTATCAGCAGAAGGAGATGGCTCTGCAAAAGTAAGGTTTTCGTGGTTCATTGTTAACAATGTTGTCATCTAGCTCAATGTCTGTACTACTATAGATAATCTTGTCTTTTTTAAAGACTGTTTATAGTTTTTTCTGCCTATAATTAGTATAGATTTGTCTTTCTTCCTTTCTGCCTTGTTTCCCATAACTTGCAATTTTTTTTCCATTTTAACTAATTGTCAGCAATTGTTGCCTGTAATTTACTTGAAGCATAGTAGTTGTGCTACTATAGTAACATAATAGTAGTAGTAGTAGTAGTAGTAGTAGTAGTTATGATACCCCATAGTAGTTATGCATAGTAGTTATGCTACTAACTAACAGGTACTAAGAGTTGCTGTTCTGGAAGTGCTTCTTTTGACGATTCATACCCTTTCTGAGGCTCCACCACTTAACTCCACTTTTCTTTTGCTGTTGTTAGTTATATCATTCTGATTTGTCTTGCATTTGTTCTACTAGTTTTTAATATAGCCTTTAAAAATCCTGAGTGATTGGTATGACATGATTTTAAATAGAATAAATACTTCAAAAGGAGTACTTAGTTACTGACAGTATTGTAAGTTTTGGACTTAATATAGTCAATATTCAGACTGTACATATATAATATGTAATTGTGGCAAGGTTGTTGGGAGTTTGGGATATAGAAATGCTTGTTTCATCCTCAGAGCAACTTATGAGATAGGTACAATTATTATTTGTATATTAAGTATAGGAGGCTGAGGCTCAGAGAGACTAAGTAACTTACCCAGTATCACATCGTAGTGAAGCAGGGCCTTGTACTAGGTTTTTCTGACTCTATAGCACATGCCCCTAACTTTTTAACTGCATGTGTTCTAAATGACAACCATATGGAAACCATAAAAAAAAAAAAAAGAAATACCTGTTTCATGTGTACGTTTAGGTATTAATCTTTTGAAATATACATCTCAAATTTGGAGTTAGATATCTTTTGAAAGATATACTTTCATAGTTCAAGTTTTCTCCACCAAAAATACCTGAATCCTCTAAAAGAGTTTATTGGTGGTGGTTGCGATTTGTGTTTGCTCCTATACTTCACTCTTTGGCATTTATAGCAGTCTATGAGCAGGCTTATTTTGCTAAGCAAATTTAATCTTTTTCATATGCTTAGGTTGCTATTGCCAGATGCCATTAAACATTGGAACCATACCACTAACTTTTTCTCTGATTCTTTGCTCACCAAGAAATTAGTTTAGATTTTCCAAGTTTTATTCAGGCTAGCTCTAAATACCTGACTTCCTTCAGATAAATATTTCCCATTTCATTATTTATTATTATTTTTTAAAAAGCACTTCTCTGGCGACTTCCCTGGTGGCTCAGTGGATAAGACTCTGCACTCCCAGTGCACGGGGCCTGGGTTCGACCCCTGGTCAGGGAACTAGATCCCACATGCATGCCACAACTAAGAGTTCGCATGCCACAACTGAGGAGCCTGCGAGCCACAACTAAGGAGCCCGCGAGCTACAACTAAGACCCCACGCAGCCAAATAAATAAATAAATAAATATTGGGGGGAAAAAGGGCACTTCTCTGCCACCAGTAGTCATCTGAATCACCTCAATGGCAATTGTCTTTCTTTATGATATAATCAGTGTGGCAATATTTTATTCAATTCCTCCAGCGTCCATTCAGTCACCATGTCCGGGCACAAATTGCTTGCACTTCATCCCCAAAGCCACTGTGTGTGCTCAGGCCCAAGTCATCTTTTCTGCCAGCCCTTAACTAATCACCTATCTCCAGTTTCTCTTTCTTAAACCTCTTCTTCCAAGTCTACAGCTGCTAGAAGGAACTTTCTAAAATACAAGTCCTTGTGTATCATCATGTGGTTTAAAATCTGTCGAGGAGGCCCCTCCATTCCCTTCAGGGTCAATTTCCGACTGTTTGGCAAACACACAGGGCCCCTCAGCTGTCCTGAGCTGCCTCTCCAGGTGCATCTCCTGCAGTCCTTCTGATGCAGCCTGACCTGACCACAGTTCCTTCATGCCACTCTGAGCTTCTGTGTAGTTATACATGCTGCTTTTTCTGTAGTAAAAATGTCCTTTTACATTATTTCCACCTGGCAATCTCCTGCCTACTCAAATGTTTATGTTCCTTAAAATCTTTTCTAGAGTGAGTTGTGGCATAAATAAATAAATAGGTGAGTACTCATTTTTTCCTTATAATGTAATTCCTAAATGTATATTTAGGTTTAAATCTACATATTGGTATTTGCTTTCTATTTGATGGCCTGTTCTGTGTTCCTTTTTCTCTTCTTTCTGTCTTTTGGATTATTTGAATATTTTTAATAATTCTATTTTTCCCCTGTGTAAGCTTGGTAGTTATTGGTTGCTTTACTTGTCTTCATATACTTACCCTAAAGACCGCAGCATGTATCCTGGACTTAGTCAATAGATTTGCCTCTTTCTGGGCTTTAACTCCCTCCTGAGTTAAGATGCTCCTGCCTCTTTAATTCTTTGTATACTTAAACTCCACAAGGTGTTTTCATTGTCTATTACAGTGCTTCCCGGCCAGTATTCACTTGATTTACACACATACTTACACAGGCGTACCTGGTTTTATTGCACTTTGCTTTATTGCGCTTTGCAGATACCGCATTTCTTACACATTGAAGGTTCGTGGCCACCCCGTGTCAAGCAAGTCTTTCGGCACCATTTTTCCAACAGCATTTGCTCACTTTGTGTCTCTGTCACATTTTGGTAATTCTCGCAGTATTTCAAACTTTTTCATTATTATATTTGTTATGGTGATCTGTGATCAGTGATCTTTAATGTTACTTTAAAGATTATGAAGGCTCGGACGATGGTTAGCATATTTCAGCAGTAAAGTATTTGATAGTTAAGGCTTGTATGTTGTTCTTCAGACACAATGCTTTTGCACACTTTATAATAGACTACAGTATAGTGTAAACATAACTTTCACATGCACTGGGAAACCAGAAAATTCCGAAACTCACTCTCTTTCTCCGCTTTATTGTGGTGGTCTGGAACTGAACCTTCAATATCTCTGAGGTCTGCTTGTAGTTCCTGTAGTTCTTTATCCTCTCCTACACCTTTGGTCTTCCATTTGGGGTCACTTTCATTCTACTTGAAGAATGTCCTTTAGTGACGGATTTCATCGGCTTATCTTTGTGTGAAAACGTCTTTATTTTGACTTCACTTTTTAAGGATATTCTGCTGGCTCTGGGATTTTTGCAGTTATTTAATTCCAGCACTTTAAAGATAACCAGTTAGTTTCTGGTTGTGAAGTTTCTTGAAGGAATCCAGTGTCACTCTTACTTTCCCTGTTCAGATGTCTCACCCCTGCTGTTGCTGCCTTTAAAAGTTCTCTTTCGGTTTTTCAGCAGTTTTATTGGGCGGTGCCTAGGTTTGGATGTTTGGGTTTGGGTTTCTCTTCTCCTTCCCTAACTATTTTGCATTTATGCTGTTTGAGGTCATCAGCACATCCTGAATTTTGGGGTCTTTCTCCATATGTTGATTCTGCCTCATTCTCTCTTCTTCTGAGATTCCATTTAAACCTTTTTAAAAATAATTTCCCCTATGTCTGCTACATTCTTACCTATATTTGCTTCATTCTGGATTTTTTTTCTGACCTGTCTTCCAGTGTGCTAACATCTCACTTCAGTTATCAAATCTGCTACTAAAATCATTCATTGAGTTCTTAATTCCAGTTACTGTGTTTCAGTTTTATAGTTTCTAATCCTTTGCTGAAATTTGTAATCTTGACTTTCGCTTCCATGAATGTATAAGGCACAGTTATTTTAAAGTCTGTGTGATAATTCCATTATGTGGATCCTCGATGGGTCATTCCTCTTGTCTTTTAGATTTTAATCACAGTGTCTTGTGGGGTGCCTAGACAGTTTTGATTGAGTGGCAAACATTGTAGAGGGAATTGGAGGCCTAGAATGGTGTTGTTTTCCTAGAGAAAAGATTCGAGTTTATTTCTAGCAGGTGGTCATTATTTTAATCCAGTCAGCAATAGAGGTCATTCAAAAATGGCTTAGTTCTGGACTTCCTGGTGGCACAGTGGTTAAGAATCCGCCTGTCAATGCAGGGGACACGGGTTCGAGCCCTGGTCCGGGAAGATCCCACATGCCGCAGAGCAACTAAGCCCGTGCACCACAACTACTGAGCCTGCGAGCCACAACTACTGAGCCCGCATGCCACAGCTACTGAAGCCAGCATGCCTAGAGTCTGTGCTTCACAACAAGAGAAGCCACTGCAATGAGAAGCCTGCACACCTCAACAAAGAGCAGCCCCCGCTCGCCACAAGTAGAGAAAGCCTGCATGCAGCAACAAAGACCCAACGCAGCCAAAAAAAAAAAAAAAAGGTCTTAGTTCCTACAAAGGACACTGCATTGCTCATTTGGTACTCCAAGTGCACAGCTCTTTCTAGCCTCAACCTAAAGCCCAGGGCTTTTACTAGGGTCCCTCTCAGTGGTAGTCCTGAGCTCCACTTCATTTTCTATGATCCAGGAATATTTTGAAAACTCGATTCAGTAGCCTCCTTATATCTCTACATTGTCTTAAGTGCATGGGTGAACCTAGGGGAAAAGTGGCTTCAGATGCCAGGCTTATTTGTAATTCTGAGATTCCTTTTTTTTTTTTTTTTTTAACTAGACCTTGGCCTCATATATTAGCTTACTAGCTAATATATTAGCTCTCTGATGCCTTAAAGCATGTTCTTTATATTTTTGTCGAATGTTCTATTTATTTTCAGTGTTCTCAGACTAACTCATTCATTCCTGGAAGCAAAATTCTCTCTGATCTTTTTTCAAGACCCAGTTTTCTTACATCTCTTCCTGAGTTAGGGATTGTTCTGTTGTTAGGTACATCGTTCATACATTAAACTGCGAACTCAGTGTAGGGATAGTACTTTGCCCATATTTTTATCTTTAGCATCTTACTAGGTAAAGTATGTTATAGCTATTCATAAGACATATGCTGAGTATTGAATGGACAATTACAAAAGAATATACAACCCTTTTTCTCTTTGATTACTAACTGTTTTTACTATAGCTCTTCTGATTATGCTTCTGTTTCATAGAAATTGTCTCAGGTTTCTTTTGAATCAGAACTATGGTCAAAGAAGTACAAGGGTAACAAGAAAATAGCATTTTAAAGCCATGTTGCTACCATTGCAATCTCTGTTATAGTAGATAGATATCTTGAGCTCCAAGGTTAGTAGGTTAAAACCAGTTTCCAGTAGATGATACTCTGATTATGGGACAGCTTAGATTCTTTTTCTATCCAGTAGACATGGCCAATTCTAAGATTTTTCTCTTTCCTTTAATCATAATTCTATTGAAATAGGCAGTAGGAGTCCCACATCTGAAGTGTGGAATTAATCTGTGGTTAATTCCACAATTAGAAGACGTTCTAAAAGGCTTTTGGGGGGCTAATTATCATGGTACCAGTCTTGGATTGAAAAATAATCCTTCCAAGATTGAAGTAAGAGAAGTAATTACAGGTCTTTCCGTGGTAGAAATAAGAGCAATAATTATCCCCTGCTCTATCCTAATAAGTTTAATTGTGTTAGGTTGATCAGCCCTGGCTTACCACATTGAAGTAAAATGAGCTTTCATTGTCTCAGACACAGGAAACTTGGGGCACAGAGTGTTTTTTCCATTTGTTTGTTTCATTTACTAGTGAGTAGAGAATTATGAGGAAAAGTTTTAAAATGCAGGTGATTTGCCAACAGGCCAGAGTTTGATTTTTATCCATAAGTGGCAGGTTTGAATTCCTTCCTATGACTTGTTTGTATGTGTGTTTTAGAGAGGCTGGGAAGTAACAAGGCATTCAGACAGACGGCTGGGAGAGCAAGAGAAACACTTTCATTTGACAACTGATTTTATCTTAGGAAATTGAGTCAAGAAGAGTATGAGCGGCAAGAAAAAGAGCAGCGGCTGTCAGCTGCAGATGAAAAGGCGCTTTTGGCGGCAGAGGAGGTGAAAACTTACAAGTGAGTTCAGCTTCTGAGGAGGGTGTCAGTGGCTGATGAAACTACTGTTGGCTTTTAAAAAAAAAACTGTTTTACACTGTGTAGAACAAAATGGCATAGAAGCAGAAATAAGTGGTCAAAAGATTTAATTAACATGAGAAAAAATAAATTTTAAGTTAACAAAGGAAAAAGTGTTAAATTCACAGAAATTTCCTTACACCCAATACTGACAAGACTGTAAGGGAAATTGGTTCATGCCAACAGTTCTGAGTGGTTTTATATATCAGAGAAATTCTTTTTGGAAGGCAGTTTGCTGTATGATGTATTTAAAAAAACATTAAAATGATTATGCCGGGGCTTCCCTGGTGGCGCAGTGGTTAAGAATCCGCCTGCCAAGGCAGGGGACATAGGTTCGGGTCCTGGTCCGGGAAGATCCCACATGCCACGGAGCAGCTAAGCCCGTGTGCCACAACTACTGAGCCTGCGCTCTAGAACCCGCGGGCCACAACTACTGAGCCCACGTGCCACAACTACTGAAGCCCACACGCCTAGAGCCCGTGCTCCGCAACAAGAGAAGCCACCGCAATGAGAAGCCCTTGTACCGCAACAAAGACTAGCCCCCACTCGCTGCAACTAGAGAAAGCCCGCATGCAGCAAAGACCCAGTGCAGCCAAAAATATAATTAATTAATTAATTAATTAAAAAAAAATGATCATGCCATTTGATAGACCCAGTAATCATAGCTCTGGGAAATTTTCTGTGGATATAATTAAAGGAAGAAAAAGCTTTATGGAGAAAAATATTTATAGTGGGATTGTTTGAGAACATATTGAAGAGAACAGTTAAGGAAATTATAAGGTATCAGTTCAAAATCTCCAGCTATTAAATAATAAGGAAGGAAATTATGCAGTATTAGTTTTGATCACAGTGTACTCTTATTACAGCCATGTAGAATGTGTTTTTATACATATGGATGAAGTCTGAAAGGGTACAGCTGTAGCTGTTAGAGTAAAGGGAACATGGCGAGATTGTTTAAAATATTATTCAGTTGTGCTCTAAATGATAAAAGCAAGTTTAATTCTTAGGCGGAGAATTGAAGAAATGGAGGAAGAATTACAGAAAACAGAGCGCTCATTTAAAAACCAGGTAATAATTATACTTCCCTACAGCAGCAGACTTCTTTGCTTTCTAATACATATTATTATAATGAATCTCTGAACATATTTTTTGATGTGTTATCTTTTTCAGATCGCTACTCATGAGAAAAAAGCTCACGATAACTGGGTAAGATTTTTTTTTTCTTTTCTTTATTTTGTGTGTTGTCTACCACAGCTTATTTTGGATATTTTTTTTCTCCAATAGCTCAAAGCTCGTGCTGCAGAAAGAGCTATAGCTGAAGAGAAAAGAGAAGCTGCCAACTTGAGACACAAGTATGTGATTTTAAAACATATTTTCAGTGTGTTTTTAGAGTTTCTAAAGGCTGTGCTGTGTGGTATCCAATAAGGAATTAATTTTCTGTTTCATATTTAAATCCATTCTTTCTCTATATTCAAGATTACTGGAACTAACCCAAAAGATGGCAAGGCTGCAAGAAGAACCTTTGATCATAAAACCAATGCCAGGAAGACCCAACACACAGAACCTTCCACGGAGAGGTAGGGAGCACTTTTAAAGGGCTGCAGTCTATTTTTTGGTGGAAAACGTGTTTAAATTACTTTTTATTCCTGAATATGTGTGTGATATTCATGATGCCCTAGAAATAATCCCAAGAACTTAGAAAAAAAAGGTTCACTTAAAGTGGTAATTATTGCCCGTTGTCTTCAGGTCCTCTGAGCCAGAATGGCTCTTTCGGCCCATCTCCTGTGAGTGGTGGAGAATGCTCCCCGCCACTGACAGCAGACCCACCTGCAAGACCTCTGTCTGCTACGCTTAACCGAAGAGAGATGCCGCGAAGTGAATTTGGTGAGCATTGACGTGTTACCTTGCAGTGAACTGTTTCAAGAGCTTTTTCCTTCTTTGAGAATTCTGATGCAAGCAGCAGTTGAGAATTTGGGTCTGTCCAATATATGAAGAAGGAAATTTCTTAATTTTGTCTTGGTGGATAGTCTATTTTAGATGTGCTTTAGAACAAAAAGCACTGATTTATTATTATAACAATACTATTTGTCATGTATAAGTGTATATGTAAAACAAATATATAAATATCATTTATTCTTATTGTTTCTTTTCAGATTTTTGCTGTGAAGTATAGGCCTTTATCTTTAAACTTCTGTTGAGTTCCTCTCTTGAATAATATAAAAGTAGCCTTAAAACTATATAATTTATGCAGTGTACATCTGTTTCTCATTAATGTGAAATGCTATGAGTCTGTTTCTAATCATAAATATGTCTATAATACTTGGTAAGATATGGAAGTCAGATTACATATAGACTGAAAAAACAGCCTATACAATTGCCTGTAGCTTGAAGTACCTGACCAGTGCTATTAATGTGCAGGTCTTTGAATCCAAGATAGTTCTTATTTTAATTCTTTAAGTTTGTGCATAAATAGTTAGTGATTTCTCCTCATATGTATTGGGAGACCCGCTTTGAATTTTGCTTTCTGGGTAGAACTGAAACCTGACCTGTCCACAATTGGTTTATTCTGAAAAATTCATGCAAGGGCTGTTATTTCTCTCTCAAGGGTCAGTGGATGGGCCTCTACCTCGTCCTCGATGGTCATCTGAGGCATCTGGGAAACCCTCTGCCTCTGGTAAGGGACCTAAGTGTGTTCAAAGAGTCTCAAATTGTGGAGGAGGTGGGTAGAGGACTTTGTATTCTTCTTCAGAGAGTGTACAAGTCAGAATAAGTCTAAATCAGTTCTCTGGCCTCCCACAGATCCAGAATCTGGTGCAGCTCCCATGATGAACAGTAGCTCAAGAAGCTCTTCCCCCTCTAAGGTGATGGATGAGGGCAAGGTAAATTCTGCGGTCATTTTGAATTGTAATTAGGTATTTCAGGAAAACATCTAACTTTTTCTACAACGCCCTCTCTTTGCCTCATCCATCTCCCCTTTGTGTGTTCTGTTATGTCTATACCATCTCATTTACTTTTTGAAAAAGCAAACTGTTCCCCAAGAGCCTGAAGGCCCTTCAGTTCCCAGCATTATGTCTTTGGCTGAGCATCCAGCAGCACTAAGTACTTGTAGGTTGAACTGGGCTTTTTACTTGGTGTATTTCTGGAAAGGAGCTGAGGAGCATGACACTAACCTGCTTTGCTTTAAATTGCATGGCAATACTGACCTTACTGTTGACTTGGAAGTGTTGCTGGGTTGCTGAAGTCTGGTTGCTTGGTTGGTTTTCACTCCTTTTTCCTGTTCTGGTTAGGTGATTAATCTCTTTAGAGCATCTGTTGTAGTTAACCTTAAAATGTGAAAAGTCATCACTTCAGTTCTGTATTGTGTGCTTCGGTGTTGAGTGCTCTAAGGCAAATCAGTTCATCATACACTGTGTAAATTCATCATTATTATGTATTTGTTTGGAAGTGTGCTATTTAAGAATATCTTGGGCTTCCCTGGTGGCACAGTGGTTGAGAGTCCGCCTGCCGATGCAGGGGACACGGGTTCGTGCCCTGGTCCGGGAAGATCCCACATGCCGCGGAGCGGCTGGGCCCGTGAGCCATGGCCGCTGAGCCTGCGCGTCTGGAGCCTGTGCTCCGCAACGGGAGAGGCCACAAGAGTGAGAGGCCCGCGTACTGCAAAAAAAAAAAAAGAATATCTCTAGTGGTATACCAGGCAAGCCCTGTTTTGAATAATCTGAAATTACAGATCAGTAACAGAGGATGTTTGCTGTAAGTGAAGTACTGAGTAGTGGAAATCTTTAATTACCTGTTGTGCCAGTTCCCAGCAGTAGCCTTAAATTATGTTCACATAAGTGTATTCTCTTGTAACTTGTGTAGCTGCGACAGCTGGTAAGTCCTCTGATTGTACCTCACAGTGCTTTACTGTGTTGACATCAAGATACATATTTTCATTATTGAGAATTTCCAACCCAGCTTCCGTAGGGAAGGATTGGTCAGCACCTCGTAATGTGAAGGACAGCGTTACTGGTGAATGGGGGTGGATGCTGGAGCTGTGCCTGCTGAACTTGTATATATAACGTTATCTCTGTTGGGAAATACTTGCGAGTTCCAGTACAGGACTCCAGGAATACACATCGCTTGAGAGCTCTTTGTGTCCCAGGGCAGCCTGGCTAAGACCCAAGACCCCTTTGAAGTAGCAGACTGACTTCAAAGACAGTAGAGCCTCCTCTGATAGCGGGGGCAGAGGAGGAAGAGCACTGGCTTGGAGTCAGGCTGATGGTGGATTCCAGCCCAGCCTCTTACGTGCTGTATGGCCTTCAGCAAGGTATCTAATGCTCTCTGTGCCTCTGTTCCCTCATGTTTAAAGCAAGGTGAGATCTTACAACACATGAAAGGAAATTGAAGGTACTCTGAATATTAGCTCTTCTTACATGTAGAAAATGGATTTTTCATTCCCTTTTGTTCTTTCCACTCTTAATATGGAGAAATGAGCTATTGTGGTGACGGGAGGGAGGGGCTGCCCTAGAAGCAGTTTACTGTGTGTATGGTATGATTGTTAGTTCTTAGTTGGGAATCGCCTCTGTTAAGATCCTTTGACAGTCCTCTTGCATCCTCTTCTGTTTGCCCATACGAGCAATAATATGATTATGGTGGAAGTGTTCACTCCTCTGACATTCTTTGAACCCGCCTGAGCTGTCAGTGGGACAGATAGGAGGGGTAGAGTTTTGTTGCCATAGCTCGCTCTTTGGACAAGTGCCTGACATCTGCTTCATTGGGTTTTAGCTTTTACTGGTGTTGGTGCTTTTATCTGTCATATCCAAGCATTTCAGAACTTTCATTACTTCTCCTTTGCAGGTTAATACGGCTGCAAAAGGGCCCCCTCCTTTTCCAGGGCCACCCCTCATGAGCTCCCCCGTGGGAGGCCCTCTACTGCCGCCCATTCGATACGGACCACCTCCTCAACTCTGCGGGCCTTTTGGGCCTCGGCCACTTCCTCCGCCCTTTGGTATGATGATTGAACGGTAGTAATGGACTTGTGAAGTGTATTCATCTTTTCCCTCTAATCCTTGATAAAATTTTAACAGTTGCTATGCAGGGCTGTGCAATGAAAGGGTAAAGCTGGCTGAATACATTTGAACTTTTCTGCCAGTTTCTCAGGACCCATGGGGTGCTGCATAATCTCCCTGTACTGAGATGGGCAGTAGGTATCTCTTGTAGACAAGGGAAAATGGGCTGTTCATAGAAAGTCAGAAATATTATTTCTGCCTATGTTTCTTGAACAGCTCCGGCTACATACTAGGCTCCGTAATGGATGGAATTAACTCTCCTAACTCCAGGAGCTTAAGGTGTCCTATAGGACACATACATACATTATATACAACATCAAACTTGTAATCACCATAATGGAAGTATAAGCAACGGGTCACAGAGTATAAAAGAAGGCAAGATTAATCCATCACTCCCCACCTTGGGAGTAAATAGGAAGGAAATGTTAAAGAGAAGGTAGAATGTAATCGCTACTAGGTAGAATGTTGCTGAATTAGGTGGAGCTGGAAGGCCTTTCCCAGCAGGGCAGACACCTTGATTTTGATGGCATATGTAGGTCCATGCTGACTACTGCATGAGTTTTTAATTGATACAGTAACAGTGGAATTCCCTTATCAAAATTTACTAACAGTGAAGCCCTTATTTCATAATCTATTGTCTTAGTATGATATATAGTACTTCTAAGTACAAATCAAGCTCTTGTGAGATAAAGACAGCAGAATCGTGTTGTTGAAAAAAACCACAAGCTAGGTAGAGCCACGTTTAAATCCAGCCTATGTTGCTTCATGGCTGGCTGGCTACAGGCATGTAACTTAAACTTGCTGAGCCTCAGTTTGCCTCATCTATAAAGTGGGGATGCCACCACCTGACTTCCAGGGGTATGAGGAATTAAAGATTAACATACATGGAATCATCTAAATTTAGATATGTTCATATGTAGTTACATGACTGAATTTTATTTTTTCCAGGTCCTGGTTTGCGTCCACCACTAGGCTTAAGAGAATATGCACCAGGTGTTCCACCAGGAAAACGGGACCTGCCTCTTGACCCTCGAGAATTCTTAGCAGGACACGCACCTTTTAGACCTTTAGGCTCTCTTGGCCCAAGAGAGTACTTTATCCCTGGTACCCGATTACCACCCCCAACCCATGGCCCCCAGGATTACCCACCTTCCTCTGCTGTAAGAGACTCACCGGCTTCCGGCTCCAGAGGTGAGCCCCCGCCTGCCTCTCAGAGCACTAGCCAGGGCTGTTCGCAGGCTTTCAAACAGAGCCCGTAACTGACCTCGGACATTTAGTCTGAGAGAAAGTGGACTGTGCACTGTTCATGACAGTAGAGGATTTTCACTGGCTTCAAAATCCAAAAGTTGATTTTAAAAGGTTTGTTTTTAGAACTAAGCTGCCCTGGCAGTGTGCATTTTTGAGCCAAACAGTTAAAAAATATCATTTCCCCCGCCCCAAAGTAAAAATCACCTTGTGAGCTAGAGCCTCCTTACAACCTTGAAATGTGCAATACAGAGTACCTGTGTTTTAGTTAATGTATATATGTAACTGCTGAATGATTTAGGATGCCGCGAAAAATACGAACATTTCCTGTGGAAATGCTATAAGAACATGTATTTCCATTTATTATCCTATTTTTAGTGTACACCAGTTGAATACACAGCAACCGTATTTATAAGCTTGATTTTTAAAAAATATCTGGTCGCAACGACTGTTACGCTAAAAATGTTTACTAAAAGATCACTAAACTTTTATCTCTCCTCTTGCTGAAGTTCTTTGTAGTAACAGTTCATAAAAATTTGGTTATTAATATTTCCCAACTGTCTGTTGATTCATTGTTTTCTCACGAGACTTGTACCATTTTGGAAACATGTAAACTCAAGCTCCCAGAACTGAAGATGGTGACCTGGCAGCACACTTCCCTGGCTCACCGCTCATGAGTTCAACCTCAAAGTCACCGGGAAGCACCACAACTGATATGTCTTCCTTCTACTTCAGAGAAGTCAGTTCGCCAATTTGGACAGCATTCACGTGCTTTCTGTGGCTCTGCCTGGTTGAGAATGGTTTTCTGAGTATGCGTTTACATGTAGCAAGAATTGTTTGACCTGATATTGTTGCTTTTACCGTTCTTGCGTTAGGGTGCATAACAGAAAAATGAAAATGATGTGTCATGACCATAAAAGTAAGAAAATTTCTTTTAAAAAATGCAGAGAGTCTGTTATTTCTCCTGTACCTTGCCGCTGACTTTCAAGGAGTATGGCGAAAAAGGGCAAAGAGTAGGTAATACGATGAGAAAGAATGATTTAGGATTGTGAGGCTTGTAACATGCCCTAGGTCAGCAACCATGGGCTGAACTCAGTTCTTTTTGTTGATTGATCCTATTCCAAAATTCATATTTGAATACTGGCCCCTCTATTTAAAAATCAGTAAATCTGAGAATCTAGGATTGCATCATACTTGCTATACATTACTTGTACCAGGTCTTTTAAACAATGTTTCTAAGAACTAACTCATCAGACACTTTAAACTATAGTAACTTTGTAGCACATTTCAAGAAGTTTTAAGATTTCAATTAAATCAGAATTATAAAAGGTTGATATTGTTGTTCACGGCTAGATCATACTCCCGCATTCTCTGAAGTTCTGTGATGTAATGATACTACTGAAGTCTGCACCGTGACTTGTCACCATTAGGATATTTAATCCTCTTAGAATACCTTATAAGATAAAGCAAATGCTTCACTGTGAAACAAAATTTTTTCTTTCTACTAAACTAAAAGATGCCACTTTAGAAAGATACGGACCGTTGAAAGAAGACAACTCTTCCAAAGTTCATAACGAATACATAAGGAGTTTTTCAGGAAAAGAGAATTCCATCTCTGTGTCCTGTTTATTATCAAGAATTAAGAGGAAAACTCCATAGTTAACAGCATAGGTTATTTTTAACCATGTAAAATAAAAAGATTAAGTCACAAAGACAGCTTTTGAGTATATCAATCTCTTCAGGACGTGAAATAATAGTGAAGTTAAGATAAATTTTTTAAATAGTATTTAAATATAGATTACACCAGTTAGGAAGATAATATAGTAGCAAAGGTAAATTAAATCTATCTCAACATCAAATCCTGCAGTCTTTTTCTTTTTTAACCTCTACAGCCTTTTTGGTGTTTATTCTGTGTTTCATATTGAGTTGTAGAGAACTGCCACCTGTGGCTTAGCCGAGCGGCCCCAGACTTGCCGTCCCTGCCGCCTCTCAGAGACCTCTGTTTGCACCCCTTCGGCAGCCCAGCCCAGGCAAGCTGCCAATTTGGAGAGGGTGTGGGGGGCATCACCCTGAGTCACAGCAGCCCCAACTGGCTTGAAAATTACGTCTGTTTCAGAAGTCATCTCCAGCTAACTGACTGTCTTTCTGGGCTTAGTTGCTAAAGTCATCTCAGTTACCGAGCAGCAGCGTTTCAGCCTGGAAGTCTGCTGTAGTTGTGGTTACTATTCAATGGCTGATCTTTTCATCGAAAAGTAAATAATAATTTGTGGGATGTGGAGTATTCTGTGTCTACTGCTTCGAGACAGTCGCTCGTTTTGTTATTTCATTCAGGTCTGAATTACAAAGCTAAGCTAATCAGCCGTGTTCGATTTAAGCTTCTTTAACACTGATGAAAGGCATTTGTAGTTCATCTAAACCATACTTTTGTGAATGACAGCAGATGTGACAAACTATCACCTTGATATACATGTCTTTATGGTCTATGAGAAAAGAGAAAGAACAATGTATCAGTTTTGCTACATTTTAATGGTAGGTTTTTTAAGGGGTTATTTTTAGGTCTTGTCAGCAACATCAAACAAAAGGTACTGAGTACTCCACAGGGTACAGAGCGCTGCCAAGCACCTCAGAAAATGTACGTGACATGGAGAACGTGTGGTTCTTGCCCCCTGAGGAGCTTACAGTCTGGGGCGGGCAGGGCACGGGGCTGACAACTCACAGTCTAAGAGTTGAGTGAACAACAAAGTAATTTATTAAGGCAAATTCCTCATCCCCTCAAGCTACTGTGGATGGAATCATCTGGAATTAAACTAATCAAGAGGGAAGCAAGACTAAATTGAGTTGAGAATTCTTCAGGCTCATACAGTTTTTTAACATCCATCATAGTAAACAGAACTGACCTAACAGACAACTGAAAGTGGAGACTAGATCTCTTGAAGTGCAAGGGCTAGAACTTAATTGTGGTTACTTATTTTAAAAAGCAAACATACTGAACGGTATTGACTAGGCTTATTACACGAGTTTAAAAGTAGGCCAAGTACTGGCACCGCGTTCCCCTCATGCTAGCATTGGTCATTTGAAATAGTGAATATTAAATATGTGGGCTCCACATCTAACCCACAGAATGCCCACCCCAAATCTTAAATGTTCTGTGTATTAAATATCCACCTTGTGTGTTCTATGAAAGTTTTATTTATGCCCCATTATTAAGTCAAAAGAATGTAAATAGTCAAATTATAAAAAGCTAATGACCTGCAATATTTCCATATGGATGAATGTCAGTATATCTACATAGGAAATAAATGGCAATCCTATCTACCTATATAAAAAAAAAAATAGAATCTCTCCAGATTTGCATACTCATCACTATAAGAAGAGGTATGCAGGTTTTAAGGTTTCACAATCAGTTGTCAGAAAAACAGCAGTTATTCCTGCGGTATCTTGTTAGCATCTGACTCAAATTATTTTTAGGTTATACATGACTTAGAAGACATTATAAACCCACTAAGAATTTGTAATTATTCTGAGATGGTTCCATCACTAACCCCAGAATCACTATCAGAAAGAGTAACGATCTGATGTAGAAAAAAGCTAATCAACATGACTAAAAATATGCTCACTTTCAGAAAAACGATCCGGTCATCTGGAAAAATCACAGCTACCACCTGCGAACACGCCCATATGGGATGCTGATTTGGCCAAGGCACACTGTTTCTAAGCAGGAGAACCATGAGATCAGGGTGAATCAAGGCCGTCTCTGAGGAGCAGCCTATAAATTTCCAGACTGACCTTGGGCAGCATAATTGGTCCAATTCCTCTCAAAGCAGTTTCATACTGTCCTACCCACATCAACCCAAAGTTTGACATTAACTCAAAAAACCGAAGAGCATATTGGAGCAGAAGTGGACAGGTGTGTAAACTCTAGCACACTCTTATTGCTGTATTAAGTGTGAAGGTGAGCACATTCCACCCACAACAGTGTCGTTCCAGGAAGCAGGGCAGGAATAGTGGCAAATTAGAGAAGAGGCTATTCATTGCACAATTAATAGAAAAGTGAAAATGTTTTAAGATCTACAATAAGCCTGTATCCAAAGGAGTCTTTACATCAGTGACGTGCTGGACTTTGAATTCTGTGCTACAGCTTTGTAATGGACTCACTCTGGCCTGCTGGCCTGGGTACGGCTTGCTTCCTGCCTGTTGAAGGGCGAATGTGCTACACAGAGCTAGGATGGTTTCTACTGAGTGGTAAGATTCACAGAAGTTCCAGGGTATTCATGTCAGGATCATTCCTTGTGCAAAGTTTGATGCAGATGAAGATAAAGTGGTTTCTTGGTCAATAACTGCAATTTCTTTCTTTTAAAGTCAGTGGGTTTCTTGTATCTGTAACCACAATAGAAAAGCCATTGATAACTGATCTATTCCAAGGTTACATATTAAGAAGAGAGAGTAGTCACCGTTAAATTAGTACTAATTCTGTACGTGCATCACTTACAGTTCTATTACAATTGGCCCAG
This sequence comes from Phocoena sinus, assembly GCF_008692025.1. Classification (NCBI taxonomy): domain Eukaryota; kingdom Metazoa; phylum Chordata; class Mammalia; order Artiodactyla; family Phocoenidae; genus Phocoena; species Phocoena sinus. Next base: position 165,299,798 of record NC_045763.1, on the reverse strand, counting down.
GTTTAATTTCATCCATCTCCATGAAAGCAAAACATTTGGTGCTGGTAAACCTTTTTTTAGGCTTGTAGTGTTTGAATTCAAAGAAAATAGCTGCACCTAAGGAATTAAAGCAAAGCAGATTAGCCACAGACAGCACATTTCTAGTGTCAATAAATTTTCTTTGATCACCAGAAGCCTATGAACAAGCAACAATTGTCATAATTTTACAAAGTAACCTCTGTCAGACAATCTCTCTGATGACACGACTGACTATGGCTGCCACCCCAAAACTCATCTGTACCTGAATAGAGGGACATGTCTCCGTATCATCCTATTCTACGGAGTAGAGCAAAACTTCTTGAGCCAGAATGACTCAAGAATGTAAATAAGTTCATCCACAGGTAGAATTATAAAATATTAAGAATAGAAAATACTACCAAAAAACCCCCACAGAAGATACTTGTTAAGTATTAACACTACTCATAGAAACGCATTAAGTAGAAAAGGCATGTAAAAGAGTTCATCAAAAAATCCAAACTTAGTTTCTCGAAACAAAAACTCAAAAACTCAGTTTTTGGGAGTCTGAACAACAGCTGGTTCAGTTTTTAATTGTTAACTGCTTCCTAATACCTTTCTCAGTGTCCAAAGCCCTGTTTTGTTTTTCCTGGAATGACATGTGCTTGTGTGAAGACAGCGCTAAGCAAGACGAGGGCTTAGAGAGCACGCCTATCCCACCCCTCCCCCAGTGAACAAGTGGTGATGAAACATGTAGATAGTTTTCTCTCCCCAAAGCCCAACAGATAAGCTCTCTCCCCCTCCCCACAGAGAAAAGCTAAAAACAGAATAATAAATCGCCTCGTCTGTGTAGCCAAGAACAATTAATTTCTAAAGGCAACGAAAGAGACGGAAGGACGTCAGGGTCTCCCTGTTATCTGGCTCCTTATTAACAAAGGCTTAACCAGAGCGGTGCTGGATCTTGCTTTGCTTTTAAAGACAACTAACATACGTCTAATACTTTCACTGATGACAAAACTCACAAGTGACCAGTTTAACAATGTTCAGAAATGTGTGCACAGCCCTGGCACCTGGGTCCAAACGGAGCGCTTCACATGTCAAGGAAGGAAAGAAAAGCCAATCACTTAGGAGACAAAGGGATGTGCGTGAGGGAGAGATGGGCGTATTTATTTATTTATTTGCCGAGCCGCGTGGCTTGTGGGATCTTGGTTCCCCGACCAGGGATTGAATCCGGACCCCAGCAATGAAAGTACCAAGTCCTAAGCACTGGACCGCCAGGGAATTCCAGAGATGGGCATATTTAGCATCTGCTACCAACACACACGAAAGGATTACAATTGTTAGGTTACCGGTGACCTCGGTCCCCAGGTGTATGACCCTGCCATGTCCACAAGAGAGTAGCTTCTCTTCTCCCTTCCACGGCAATAACAGAGGCATTTTATTATTTAAAAACCTCATAGATCTTTAAGATAGCAGATCACATTTCTTAGTCTCTTCAGCTATGGAACCCATCTCCTTGTCATCGTGATTGTGTCTGAGGTCTGAATAAATGTGAAAATAAAGTCACATTTGAAAACAGCATTAAAGTCCAAGTATGATACCATCATTTTAAGGAAGTTAAAAAAATTTTATTACTCATCTGTAGATAATATACTTCCTGCATTGCTGGTATGCACAGCTCTATATTTCATGGCATTTATAAGAAAGGACAAAATGTAAAATGAGAATAGCCCAGGAAGATTAACTTAAATGCTTATAAACATCAAGCATACTCATTAGCATTAGTCTCAGTTAAAATGACAGTCACTGGACATAACAGATTCAAAGCTGGAGAATAAAGACTCACATTCTGAATACAGTTCTACTTTTAGCATCACAAACCTTTGGTTAATTTTTCAACATGCTTCTGGAGCTCAATGTCCACATTAAAATGAACATACGTATCTTCTTTTCTTGAAGCCACGGGAGTGTCCTGCACAGGAGTTAAATCTATGCCATTCAGATCTAGGGAGGAAAAAACAATTTCTGCTTCGGGCCTTCGAATACAAAGACGTAAAAACTGCAAAGGGTTGTGTTTCCTGAAGAGGCAAAAGCCGAGAGGAGATTCTGAGGCCAATAAAGACCCATGTCTGGGGTGAGCAGGTACCTGAAGGCGGCTGGTTTCCAGGGTCATGTGGAGGGCACGGAGTAGAGAGGGTGGGAGACCCCCATGGATAGGAGGAGGAAGCCGCCTTACACATCACAAAATTGGATCCTTCCTAGTTAAGAGGTGTCTTCTGATGACACAGGCCAGTATAGTTTTGTGAATTACATTTGGGGACGTAATATACCACAGTGGTGCTCCTACCCGTTTCCCAACCTTGATCGCGTGCATGACACGGAAAGGCCTATAAATCTAACATTATCAGAATTCCCCTGCTGTATTCAAGTCAGAGTACCAAACAATGGACACGACAGCTGCCAAGGAAACCTTTCCATGAATGAACACTTCTTACATATATTACTTAAATTCTGGTTCTATTTGCTATAACATAAGCTGATTTACAATAACCAGATGGCACACTATGTACGGTATACTGCTGTAATCTCTGGAGCCAGGAATCATCCAGTTTAATCTAATTCAACACAGACTCATTTAATGACTACTCAGTGTTCATGTATTATTCAACAGACCCATCTTAGGGACCTTAAAGCAAGAGAGTATGTTTGATTACTTCAGTTCCTAAAGATATTTAAATAAAACATGTTTCAGTTCAACCATATGCAAAGGTAACATAATATCTACATTTCATTTCATTTTTTTTGTATTTTACAGTGTTCGTTCCTGAATGAGAGATGTAGTTTTGTGTAGGGTATAAATACTTTCCAGTAGACCATGGATTTGAGAACCAGTAACATCAGAAGTTAAAGTATCACAGCATTAGTGCTATGGATCATGGTCTCTCCATGTTAACATTTTTGTCTGTGGCCAAAATCCTTTTTCTTTTATTTGGTACTAATGAACCCATGGGTCTGAATATTTCTATGATTGGTAAAAGTTCCCTCCATTTAATTTCAGTCCATACCTGTTTGATTTGTCTCAGACTTCAGATTTATTAACTGTAGACTGGATTAACTGTGCAGTTATTTCTGAATAATAGTATGACAACTTCATCTTCAATCACCCAATAATTACTTTTAAAAGACTGTTGAGTGCTTTAAATAAAGTGCTGTATAAAATGCTTGGCAACGACAAAACAATTCAATCACTGTGGCTTCCCTCTTAAACCAATGACCAAAAAAGTTGTTTTCAAGGAAAAAAATGGTTTGCCATTGGATAGAAAAAAACAAATCCTAAGAGTAATCATGCTTAATGACGACGGTAACATAGTTAAGTATAAGAAATACATCACTCGTCTAATGTCCCGCAGGATTATGTTCAGGGCGTGGATGTCTATGGACGCGTCCTATTTCCCTGTCTCCACTCATGACTAATTGAAGGCCTGATTCTCATCCACCTCTGCACAGCTGTCCTATGTACAAACCTCTCTTGGACAGGAACGAGAGGACCTGAAGTGGAGGCGTGGGAAAACAGAAGAACACTGGGCTTTGCAAAGAAAACCACACACCCTTGGAAGGTGGGGGACATTTTTAAAACCTGTTTTCTGAAGGATGCATCTGCTGTTAAAGACAGTGTGTCTGTCTAGTCAGCACCCTTGACAGAATTTTAAGAATAAAAAGATATACACAAAGAAAAAGCTAAAAGCAAATATGATTGTAAGTTATGGATAGGGAAGTATTTTTAGTAAATCTCTCAGAAATGTTTGGTGAAGGAATGATGACCACCTCTTCCCAGGGATTTCGCCTCACTGTAAAATCAACTAAAATAAGTTGTCACAGATATAAAACATCCCCTCCCGCTCCCCACCAAAAAAGTTCCAAATGAGAAGCAACATTATAAAATTCCCCAGAGGGAAGATAGATTATACATAGTTATTTACCTTTTACACTAACTGTGATATAGGGATCAATGCATTGCCCAGCATCTTTCAGGCCAATTTTCTCAATTCTGATAGTGAGTAATGTCATTCCTGGTTCTGATGGCAACCTTGGTAATAAAGTACCTGGCAACGGAGAAATAGCAATAAAAATGAGCTCCACCAATAATTTCAAAGTAAATATTTTAACAACATAGAGAAGATATAGATTTGCTCTTAACTGGCTTAGTAACTAGCCAGGCATCATTTTGGTTTCCAAAACTTAGAGACACTTGATGTTATTCTTCTCACACAAATGCTTAATTAGACACAAGATACATCTACACCTCCATACTTCATATTCAACACTAAAGCATAAATTACTAACTCAAGTTTGTTAAAATTCCAATCCAGGAAGCCCAATTACAAATTACCACGTAATTAAGAATGTACATAATATATATGCTTCACATTTACTCCTATATAATATACTCCATATCTCAACATGAAGTGGTAGAACAAGGACACAAAAAGCTTTATAAACATTTGTTACGTATTTCTAAAGTTTGAAAAATTTAATACCAGAATCAATAAATCTTTCAGCTACTATTAATCTTTCAGGAAATAATGTATAACTTAATATTTACATATTTAATTGAATAACTTTACAGTGTAATTTCCCACTTCTTTCTTCCTCCTATTCTGTATGATCTATCCTCTCAGAAATCAGTCCTACTGAGAATGCCACATAAAACCACAAGAGTAATTGTATGTTTGAAATCTTTTCCATAGATCAATTAAATTTTTTAAAACTGAAAAACCACCCAGAACCACACAAGAGCATTCCCCACCAAGAAAATGATGTGAAGAAAGAGATCGACTGTAGTTTGTTCATTTATTTCAAATAATCGATGAAGAACAGATGCAAACAAAAGTTGATTTTAATTTAATATGTATATAGTACCACAACTTACAGAATCTAACATTTATAAAGGACTTTGGTTGACACTCTTCAAGTTTCTATCCAACAATGTGTTATTCTACTTTTAATGAGGAAGTATTTGAAGTACAGGAATCAATCAACTTACCATGTTCAAAATATATTATCAATACATTTGACTGCAAATGTGCTTGAGGGAATTTTAGGGGGCAATGAAAATGTTCTCAAATTGGATCACACTGATAGATGCACAACACTATAGATTTATCAAAAGTGACTGAATTGTACACTTAGAATGAGTGAATTTTATGACATGAAAATTACTATAGAAATCCAAGAGTTCTTAACTGGTGATACCTGTTAAAAATTTTTTTTGACTAATGACAAGGTAGAAGTATAAAAAGCAGAAAAACCAAAATGGGACATTCAAAGCAGTATTTAATACTGTTTCACATTACTTTTTCACATGAAATATTTTGCCATATTTCAACACATTTTCAATTTTCACAAGTTTTCTTACATTAAAGATAAAAGGTCTTTACTGCACCCACTGTCTATTCTTTAAAAAAAATTTAAATTGCGAATCTAACACATATCCAGAAAAGCAAATAAAACAAGTGTACAGCTTAATGAAATGCCGGAGAGCAAGCATCCATGTAACCAACAATGAGGTCAAAAAATAAAGCATGACCTCAGGAGTTCCCTTCTATCCCCACCCAATGCTCTTCTGAATTCCTCCTCACTACCCTGCCTTTTAAAATCGCTACTAAAAAGCATCCCTGTATAATTGTTTTGCCTGCTTTTGAACTTGAGATTTATCCAATTGTTGTCAGTTGCTGTAATTTGTTCATTTTTATGATTTTCCAGAATTAGTATAGTATAGAGGTTGTACAAATATACCAGTTTTTGTATCCATTCTTCTGTTGACAGGTATTTGAGTTGCTTCAAGTTTTTGGAAATTGTTAACAAAGCTGCTGCAAACATTCTTGGATACATGCTCTGCTCCACCTAAGCACACATTCCCCAAGGGAGGACTTACTGAGTCACATGATATATCATGTTTGCTATGTAATTATGAACTATTTTCCAAAGTGGTCATGTCAGTTTCTGCTCCTAGTACAATCTCCATTGTTCCACATCCTCACTAGCACTTGGGAGTTGTCAGATTCTTCTTTTTGGCCAAGTTAGGTGTAGAGAAATACCAATCTAGTCTTAAGCTCATTTTGCCAATGATTAATGAGCTGAGCACCTTTTCATTTAAAAATAAGCATTTGTATTTCCCTTTTCCTAAAGTATCTATTCAATTATTTTGCCCACTTTACTACTGAAATGCTCACCTTTTAAAAATATATACTATTTATTTATTTATTTTGGCTGCGCTGGGTCTTAGTTGCAGCATGCAGAATCCTTAGTTGTGGCATGCATGCAGGATCTAGTTCCCTGACCAGGGATCAAACCCGGGGGCCCTGAATTGGGAGCATGGAGTTTCACCCACTGGACCAGCAGGGAAGTCCCTGAAATGTTCACCTTTTTCTTAATGATTTGTAGGAGTCCTCTAATATTTTGACATGAGCTTTTTGTTGGATACATGTTTTACAAATAATTTCTCAGTGGCTTTCCTTTTTTAAAAAAAACCTGTATAGTGAAGGGTAACATATTAAAATGTGTACGAATTCTAGGCACAGCTTAATGAATTTTCACAAAGTGAACACACCTGTGTGACTAGCACCATATCCAGGAAAGAAAGATATTACCAGCATACTAGGAGCTTGACTTGTGCCCCCAAATCACTCTCTCTCCCAAGAGATAACAGCTATTCTTGACTTTTAATACCAAGATCAGTCTTTGCATGTTTAGAATGCCTTTTCTGTTTATGGTGTCTTCTGATTATGGTAAAGTCTTAATGTTAATGTATTCAAATTTCTCAATCTCTAAATTCCTTTAGAGTCAGTGCTTTCTGTGTCCTATTCAAGAAATCTTTCCCCACTCCAAGGTCATGAAGGTATTCTTATAAGAGCTTTTTTGTTTTGCCATTCACATTTCATTCTATAATCCACACAGAATTAATTTTTGGCTATGGTGTGTGGTAGGAGCCCAATCCCATTCTAATCCACATGGACACTCAATTGTCCCAGCACTACTTACTTATTAGGCTGTCATCTCACCCATGTATCTGCAGTGGCATTTTGATCATAAATCAAGTGTGGGTCTCTTTCCGGGCTCCCCATTCTCTCACTGGACTATTTCTTGCCCTTGCACCACTACCGTAAGTGTCTTACTATAATTTTACAAAAAGTCTTGACATTCGGTAAAGCAAATTCTCCCGCCTTGACATTATTCTTCAAGAGTCTTAACTACTTTTAGCCCTTTGCATTTCCATGTAAATTATAACACAACAGCTGTCAAGTTCTTAAAAACAAAACACACAAAAACACAAAACATCAAATAACAAAAACACTGTTGGGACTGCAGTGAAGTTCAGATCAATTTTAGAAACAGTCACATCTTTACAAATTGCTTCTTCCAACCCATGAACTGGAATATATTTCTCCATTATTTAAGACTTCTTAATTTCTCTCAATAAAGTTCTGCTTTCTTCACATGGGTCTTATACTTCTCATTGGATTTATTAAACTATATTGATATTTTCTGATATTATTATAAATGTTATTTCATTTTCTAAGCAACTGTTGATTGTTTATAAAGATAAAATCAATTCTTTTTTGGTACATAATTTTTAAAAAATCAAGGTACAATTCACATACAACATTATATTAGTTTCAAGTGTACAACATAATGATTTGATATTTGTATATTGCAAAATGATCACAATAAGCCTATAGAATCAATTCTTATGTACAGATTTTACATCCAGGAACCATGCTAAACTCTCTTACTATCTTTTTTTTTAATTTAATTTTTATTTACTTTTGGCTGCATTGGGTCTTCGTTGCTGTGCGCAGACTTTCTCTAGTTGTGGCGAGTGGGGGCTACTCTTCCTTGCGGTGCGCAGGCTTCTCATTGCAGTGGCTTCGCTTGTTGCAGAGCACAGGCTCGAGGCGTGCGGGCTTCAGTAGTTGTGGCTCGCGGGCTCTAGAGTGCAGGCTTGGTAGTTGTGGCCCACGGGCTTGGCTGCTCTGCGGCATGTGGGATCTTCCCGGACCAGGGCTCAAACCCATGTCCCCTGAATTGGCAGGTGGATTCTTAACCACTGGACCGCCAGGAAGCCCCTCTCTTACTATTTCTAATTATTTACCTATAGGCGCTTTTGCATGTTCTACACACATTTTCATAAAATCTACAAATAATTTTTATCTTTTACTTCTGTTTTTGGTCCTAGTGCACTGATGAAAAGAGGTCATAGTAGGCACTATGTCTTGTTATTGATCTGAAAAGGAATGCTTCAAGTATGATTTTGGCTCAAAGCATCCCTTAGAGAACCCCCAGAGAACTGTTCTGTTTTCAGTCTGCTAGAATTTTTAAAAATCAGGAAGAGATTTAGAATTTAAACCTTTCTGCATCTATTCAGAGGATTATGAGATTTTCCTCCTTAATCTGCTAATGTGAATTGCCTTGATATATTTTACTCATTGAACAATATGTTCTGAAAAATCATCAGTTCATGGAGATTTTCCTGATTATTATCTATAGTATTCTACAGTATTATTCAGCTAACCTACATATGACAGGTTGTTTCTAATATTTTATTATTACAGATTACACCATAATAAACAACCTGGCGCATATGCAAATATTTTCTTCATATTCTTAGAGGTGTATCTTGAGAATAAATTCCTAGAAGTGAGATTGCTGGGCCTAAGAGTAAATGTGTACTTCTGATGTTATTGTTAAATATTGCTGAATTCCCCTCCAAAGGGACTGTACTATTGTGTATTCCTACCAGTGATGAATGAGCATCTGTCACAGCCTAAGCAACAGTAGTTTTAATTTGCATGTCTCTTATTATAAGTTGAGTATCTTTTCATATGTTTAAGGGCTATTTGTACATCTTTGTGTGACTGTATGTACGTGTGTACTGTCTGTTCATGTCTTTTGCCCAGTCTTTTAATGTGCTTGTTGGTTTTTGTTGTTGCAACTTAAAATTTTTATTTATATGTTAAGGATGTCAGCCCCTTGTCTTTTTTACTTTGACTATGGCTTTCTTTCTTTGACAGTCAAAAGGTAATTTCTTATCCAATATTCAAAGTCAATGATATGAGACTATGTTTTTCCCAAGTTAACGTTAAAACTGGTTTCTACCTTTGGATGAATCATTTCATAATCTATAACTGTCTAGCTCTTTTAGTTGAAATGAATGAATGGGATGACATTTCTTTCCTCATTACCAACAAACCTTTTTGCCTCAGACCACACTAAAATCTAATCTAACCACTAAATATATTTCTAACAATTCAATATAAAGGCAGTGATTTCAAGCTGCAAGTTAATTTATTCAGCTTCATTATTCTATAATTGAAGGTAGTATGAAAACATTCCATCATGAAGGTTCAGTTTCACCCTCATTACACCTATTAAAGAGCATCTGCAAGCTGACAATAAAATGAAGACGACAAATGATATAAAAAGGTGAATATTCAAGGTATTTCATGATGGTTTCCAATGTGCTCTCTCCCTGTATGACCAACTCCTACACACTCGGAGTCTCAGTTCAGGCTAGATTCCCTGTGCTGAACTCCCTTAGCCTTCTTTTTTTTGTTTATCCATAACACACTGTGCACATCTCTAACCATACTTATGTACTGTTGGCTTTGTCTTGTTGACTACATAGTAAGCTTCTTGAAAGACAAATCTGGGTAACCACTCATTTTTTTTATTGTTTGGCATTAGTAATAAACAGATCCTTTTTGAGTTAATGTATTGTTGAATAAATAAATGAATTTCACAGCTCTAAAGGTTATATTATGTTCTAGTAAACAAATGGCTAGATAATATATATATTATATATGTATCGATGCACTGTCTTATATGACATGTGCGTGAAAGAAGATAAAATACTAGCATAATACCATACCACCTGCAGCTCCTGGGTTAGATGAGAAAGGTAGCATGTTTATGTATCAAAGGTAAAACCATATGATAATCAGAAATCAAAGCACTACATTAAAAGAAGATTTCTAAATGAACAACTAAAATATTCAACTATATAAAGTAACAGGAGAACAAGCAACTACACTTGTAAAACTTGAAGACTATAATCAGGATAAGAAAAGAAATGATCATACATGATCTGGTATAGACTAAGCTTTTCCAGCTAGAATAATTTGCTATTAAATCTAGAGCAAGGATCAAAAATAACAAATGTTCTTCTATGTGGTAGCACTGCATAAACAACAGATAATCAATGCTTACAGAACACTTAACTACATGCCAGGCAATGTTCTAACTTTATATGTGTCAACTCATTTAATCCTCACAATAATTCTATGATATAGGTGTTAATGTCAGTCCCATTTAGTTAGCAGAAGGTGAAAACTGGGGCACAGAAAAGTTACGTAACTTGTCCATTATCACACAGCAGTCTGACCCTAGAGTCCATGCTTCTAACTGCCACGTCCCATTTGCCACTTTTGTAATTTAATTGTCCACAAAGCCTAAAAAGGACCTGCAGGATAATCTGCATCTCAAGGTCCTTAACGTAAGTCCCCTTGCCATGTAACATACATGCTCACAGGCTCTGGGGATTGGAATATGGATGTCTTCGGGGAGCCATACAGGTAACTGCCTAAACCAGGATTTCTCAACCAGGTTTCCACAGAATCCTAGGGGTGTGCTGGAGCTGTGGCTAGGAGCTCCACAAAAGAGAGTGATTAAGAAGGAATAAACGCCACCTGAACTTTGTGCACTGAGCAATGCGTGTTCACTGTGAGGGACAGAGACTGGGCAGTCCCTACAGCAACTCTATTATTGGTCTTTGAGCCTCATATGGCAATGGGCAGTAGGACCACGTTCATCTGGTTGGATTCATTTTTAGTTTTTCATGCGAGAAAGGGGCAGCCACTGGCAGCTGGTAAGCTCTACAGTGCATGGAGGAAGGCCGCCCGGTGCTGTCAGCCTCTTCTGATTTACCTGCCCTACCTCCCCAGTGTACCACCAACTGGAGCAAACATGTCCTACTGCTGTCAAAGAAAACTGGGGGGAATTATTTGATTCAATGTGGCTTCTGAAGAAGAGGTATGAGCTAGGAGAGGAGGATTCCAAACCTAAGCCTACAGATGATACTAATAAGGTAACAAAAACGAATCACAAGCTCCAGGGTCATTTTACTGCACTAGGGCAATAGGGGACACACCAAAGTCCACCTTGATGATGAAAACTATTTATCAATATGTTGTATTTGGACCAGTAATCCAACTTGTCCTATTCCATAGTGCATCAACTGTAGAAGACAATTTATGAACGCAGCTATGGCTCCACAAACATACAAAAAAATCACTTAACTACAAATCACAACCATTGACAAGGTGCTAATATTTTGAGGTTCTAACAGCCATTTAAAATAAACAGAGTAAAGGGAACCCTCTTACACTGTTGGTGGGAATGTAAATTGATACAGCCACTATGCAGAACAGTATGGAGATTCCTTAAAAAACTAAAAATAGAACTACCATACGACCCAGCAATCCCACTACTGGGCATATACCCTGAGAAAACCATAATTCAAAAAGAGTCATGTACCAAAATGTTCATTGCAGCTCTATTTACAATAGCCAGGAGATGGAAGCAACCTAATGTCCATCATCGGATGAATGGATAAAGAAGATGTGGCACATATATACAATGGAATATTACTCAGCCATAAAAAGAAATGAAATTGAGTTATTTGTAGTGAGGTGGATGGACCTAGAGTCTGTCATACAGAGTGAAGTAAGTCAGAAAGAGAAAAACAAATACCATATGCTAACACATATATATGGTATCTAAAAAAAAAAATGGTCCTGAAGAACCTCGGGGCAGAAGCAGAGGAGCAGCTGCAGTCCTCGTCCTTCACCTACAACTCCTCTGTTCCAAGGGAAGCTGATAACACTGCAGAACCTACCGTAAGGAGGATCTCCTCACATGGACTGGTTGGTTCTCTGTATGGGGCCAAGACACTCTGGAAGAGAGAGATTTCGGAGAACCAGACTAGGAATGGACCGCCAGCCCAGAGACCAGGAGTCTGCGTGTTAAGTCCACAGAAGAAAAGAGAGGTTACACGGAAACTGAAGTCAATGAAATCCTTTAAGACCCTGTCCTCACATGATTTTTCTTCCTGGTCTATAATGAAAAATGGCATGATGGTCTTTGTTCCAAAACAGTAGTATATCATCACCTAGACAAGACTCCTAAAGAGGCAATGACTTTTTGGATAATTACTGAGAATGATCTCTTTTGAAATCCCTATGATTTGAGTTTGCTTATTAAGTAACTTTATTTGCTTGACGTTTTATGTGATATTGTACAGATGTTCCCACGGGTGTTGGTTCTAAAATAAGAGGTGAGTTGGTCCTTATTTTGCCTTAGTGCTTCGGAAATTAAACATCACTAACAAGGAGTATATTAATTTTTTTATCCACACTTACAGCAGAATTCAGTCAGGTGTCCAAAATGTAGCCTAAGCAATATCATATATATGTGATAATACATATAATCTTGTTCGTTTTCATTGCTTTAAATTTGTAATACTTGTAACTAAACTCACATATCTAGTACTACTGACACAGATTCTCTGTCATCCAAATTTCTTTCTTTTTTTAAAATTAATTAATTAATTTATTTAGGCTGTACCGGGTCTCAGTTGTGGCATGTGGGCTTCTTAGTTGCAGCATACGGGTTTCCTAGTTGCGGCATGCAAACTCTTAGTTGCAGCATGCATGCAGGATCTAGTTCCCCAACCAGGGATCAAACCCAGGCCCCCTGCATTGGGAGCACGGAGTCTTACCCACTGGACCACCAGGGAAATCCCTGTCACCCAATATTTTTTAAGTGCACATTTCTTTGTGCTGCTAAAGCATGATAAAAAAAAAAAGGACATACATGATAATACTTTGCATTTAAGTAGCATTTTTTTTTCTTTCAAGAAAAATACTTTAGTTATTCTGGGATAATTTTAAACACGATTTAAGATAATGATATTGTTCAAACCAGCCACAATATTTGGTAGATAGGTAACATATTAAATTTGTCTTCAAGTTCTGGCAATAGATAATCTTTGCAACTGACATTGCAGGTAGATAAAAAGTTATGGAGGGACCATTTATTTGTTTTGAAATACTGAATTCAATTTAGAGGTAGAAATTGTAGTAAAACATTAAAATACACATACAAGTTCTTCTAGTAAGTAATTTATTGTCTAGCAGTTGAGGAAAATGGGTTCCTCTAAGCTTTCACAAAAAAAGAGCTTGAAAAACTGTTAAGATGTTTGTTCGTGTTTAAAACTGCTTTAAAAGTTTGAAAAAAATCTTAGGGGCCATTATCATTTAAATAATATTGTATCTAGGTCTATGAAATTATAATTATAGCTCATTGAAGTTGTTTGCATACATAAAGAGTATATCAGTGTCACTATCACATTTTGGAAAAAAAAATAATAAACACACATCCAAAAAGTCTAGAAGGAGTCAGTGGGCATGTGCTTCATGTAGAAATGCTAGTTTAAAAAGGGCAATCCATCATTCCCTACAGCAAGCAAGGGAGAGTTCCCCACAGGTGTCTGAGTTGCAAGGTTGAATTGCCAGAGTACTTTCAAGAAAGGAGGCCAGATGTTGCCGGGTGCTTTGAAGATGAGGGCTGCAGGAGGTAGCATACTTAACAGACATTTCATATGAACCAGTCTCTGCAAAGCTCTGAAGAAAGCCCTTTAACTTCAAGTGACAGGATTCTTGGATTTAAAAGAAAAAGAATTAACTTTAAAAGGAAATCCTGAAATATTTCCATAACTACTTGGGCTCGAGAGAGAGAGAAAATATAAATAAGTCTTACATCTTATTAAAAACCAGTCTGGAGAACAAGAGAACAAAATCAAAGAGTTATTTTCCTTCCCTTTACATACTAATAAATGCCTGGGTGAGGAACACTTTCTCTGATTCCTCTGCACAGCCTGAGAACTTGAGATTTTGGGAGAAGAAAAAGAACTTAGTGAGCTGTGGTCTAACCATACCCTTGAGATGATATTTCACCGCTGTGCTCCTAGGCATGCTCTGGATTTCTGTGAAAGAAGGATGCCCTGATAGTCATAGGAAAGCAATGAACATTTTGCTGCAATTTTCAACTTCTTATATGTGTGAGCAAGAAAAAACTTCATTTCAACTGAAAATGAAATTCATGTTTGCTTATTTCTCAAGTTCAACTCAGAATTGAGTACTTGTGCAGGAAAAGCCAAGCACAGGTTTCACGCTGAAGAGGTAAATTTCATTCTTTATTTTTAGTTTCAAAAATAAACATGTTTTATGCATATTTAAGCCTATATAAGAGCTCAAAAAACCAACACATTTGTATAATTTTGAACCTGCTAAGCCTATGTTTGAGTTTAATCACGTCATTCAGTAAAAAAATGTTTTTTAAAATCTTGAAAATTGTGTCTTGGCTATTTTTTATTCATATTTATTGGGCTTATGATTTTAAGAGCTCTATATTCAGCAATGTCAATACATTTTTAGGCCATAAAAAACACGTTATAAATTTATATCCTTGATTTAAATGAAATCTACCAAGCCTACCTTTAGAAGAATTAAATCCTACTTTGGCTTAATCCAATTATTTAACAAAAATTTATGATGTTTGCCATATGAGTTTTTTACATTTTGAAAAGGAAAAAGATTAATATCAAAAAAGGTAAGATAATATCTACCTCCCCCCCTCCCCCCATTAAAGGCTGGCTAAAAAGTCGCTTTCAGTTTTAAATGGGAAAAAACGATTCTGGGTCCTACCACATCTGCACACCATACCTTATTCCTCATCAGCCTCACAGTGGTGCTGGTTACAGACCTGTAGGCGTTTGTCAGCACGCATAAACCTGCACACTAAAAAGGGTGAATGTTGTATATGTAAGTGACACCTCAATAAACGTGACTTTCAAAAAAAGTCACAACAAACTTACAATTCAGTAACTTATATAAAAACAAAGATAATAAATTAAAAGTCACAACAATTCCCAGAACTATCTTGCCACCAAATGCAAACACAGCCTAGGCATAACTAAAATCTTGGATTCTCTCAGAATAACAAGGAAAATAAAACGTTTCCTGCTTTACAGTTAAGTTAAAGGTTAAATGCCATCTTGTTATTTTGATGATGTCAATGAATATAATTTTACGAGTCATTTTTTAATGACACCTATAGGTCGTGGACAATAATGACCCCAAACTAAAAACAGCTAATTAAACTACATGTACTCGTTCAAAAAAGAAATTCAGAGAATAGAAGGGTTCAGTAAGCCTTCTGTACCTCTGAAATGAAATATCACAATGCTATATCAGTTTACAAAAATCTATTCAGTTTGGGCTTACTCTTACATAGCAAATGGATTTAATTTATGGCAGAAGTTTCTTTTCAACTGAGCAAACTGAACCTCATAAAAACCTTGATCTGTATGTTTCATGGCTTACATCATCTGCTTTAAAGATCTTGTTTGCTACAGAAGTACAGCAAGTGAGCAAACAACCAAGTCAGATAGAAATTTATAGTACTGGAAGCTACGGCAATGATAATATGTGGTTTGCAAAGGGAATAACAACTATTCAGTTAGTAAAACAGCGAGATAATTTCTCTCACCATCTCAGCAATTTTGAAATTTCCTACATATATGACAAAAACAAGAAAAATACATCTCTTTTTTCATAAAGCAAGGTACATTAGGAATAATGCCCTATACCAAAGAAACATTATTAACAGTAAGAGCTACCATCTACAGTAATTGTCCCAATAATCCTATAGTGTAGGTATTGTTATCTCCATTGAAAGATGATGATGATGAGAATAATCACCTCACTAATATTCAGCATGTAACAGGTACTGTGCTAAAAGCTTTATATGCTGTACCTTGTTTAGTCTTCACAGGAACCTTATGAGTAGGCATGATTATCATCCCATTTTATAAATAAAGAAATTGAGGTTGAACTGGTTTAAGAATAGGTGCAACTAGTAATGGACAGAGATTAGACTCAAGCCCAGTGTCTGTTGGTTCAAGTCTATGTTGCTTCAACTCCATAATGCCTCCTCCCCAAGGGGCATTATAAACACTGGAATATCACTATTATTACTGTAGTACTTTATTGCACTTCACAGGTATCTCATTTTTTACAAACTGAACATCTGTGGTAACACTGTGTCAAGCAAGCAAGCCAGTCTACTGGCGCCATTTTTCTGACAGCATTTGTTCACTTCATGTCTCTTTTGTCACATTTTGATAATTCTTGCAATATTTCAAACTTTTTCATTATTGTTACAGTGATCTGTGATCACTGATCTTGATGTTACCACTGGAACCACAGATGTGGTGGAAATAGCAAGAGAACTAGAATTAGAAGTGGAGCCGGAAGATGTGACTGAATTGCTGCCATCTCAAAAAACTTTAACAGATGAGGAATTGCTTCGTACAGATGAGCAAAGAAAGTGGTTTCTTGAGATGGAATCTACTCCTGGTGAAGATGCTGTGAAGACTGTTAAAATGGCAACAAAAAATTTAGACCATTACAAAGACTTAGTTGATAGACAGTGGCAAGGTTTGAGAGACTTGACACCAATTTTGAAAGAAGTTCTACTATGGGTGAAGTGCCATTAAATAGCACTGCATGCTAGAGAGAAACTGTGAAAGGAAGAGTCAACCTAGGTGGCAAACTTCACTGTGCTCTGATTTTAAGAAGGTGCCACAGCTGCCCCAACCTTCTGCGACCACCACCCTGATCAGTCAGCAGCCGTCAACGTTAGACAAAACTCTCCACCAGCAAGAAGGTTACAACTAGCTGAAGGTTCAGATGAGGGCTAGCATTTTTTTAACAATAAAGTTTTTTTCTTTTTTTAATATTTGTTTATTTATTTATTTCTGGCTGTGTCGGGTCTTGGCTGTGGCACCCAGGCTCCTCTCTAGTTGTGGAGCGTGGTTACCAGAGCGTGCAAGCTCAGTAGTTGCAGTGCATGGGCTCCAGAGCACGTGGGCTATGTAGTTGCAGCAAGTGAGCTCTCTAGTTGTGGCACACGGGCTCAGTAGTTGCGGCGCGTGGGCTTAGCTGCCCCACGGCATGTGGGATCTTAGTTCCCTGAGCAGGGATCGAACCCGAGTCCCCTGCGCTGGAAGGCAGATTCTTAACCACTGGACCACCAAGGAAGTCCCAGCAATAAAGTATATTTTTAATCAAAGTATGTACCTTGTTTTTTTAGACATAATGCTATCACACGCTTAACACAGACTATAGTGTACACGTAACTTTTATATGTACTGGGAAATCAATAAATCTGTGTGACTCGCTTTCTTGCAATACTCACTTTATTGTGGTGGTCTGGAACCAAACCTGCAGCATCTCCGAGGTCTGCCTGTACTTTTATTACCAAGAAAGTTATCAGGATAATACATAAATTGTATCTAGCTGTATTTTAAAGCTTCTGGCGTCTATTTTAAAATACATCACAATATATCAGTATAGTACACTAAAGTGAACTATTATAGTTTACCAGAAATGAAAACTGTGTACTGTATAAGAACAGAACAGAATAAAACAGTAATTGGGAGAAGCAAGAAATTTATCCAGGGTGGCTGCCTAGGTTACTGACAGAGAGGGAAGATCTTCTGTAAACAAAAAAGCCTTGCCATATGTTATTTGCTTTCCTAAAACAAGATGGGAAGAAAAGGGCATTTGCTTAGTATTCATTCTCCCTGGGTCCAGTTTTAATGACCACAATTTGATTAATTAAAGAAGTACTTACAACAGTGTACAGAAAAGAGTTAACATAGCAGGTCTGAGACTGTTACTCTTACAGAGGCCTGAGTACAAGGTCGACCCCTGACTAGAGTCTGGGAATCTGGATTTTGGGAGTGTTCCTACTATCCTCTGATAAGAATGGTCACTATGCCTAAGTTAATTTTACAAACAACATGGTTTATGCTGAATTATCTGCTTTCCTTCTAGGAGTCTGGAATTTTGGTCAGTGCTAGGCAGAGGGTGTCTATGTGATCAGCCGCCAGTAACAGCTCTGGGCATGGAGCCTATAACGCGCATCCCGCTTCCCTAGTGGACACTTCACATGTGTCATTACAACCTGGCACCAGAGGAATCAAGCACAAGCTATGTGACTCCACTGGAAAAGGACTCTTGGAAGCTTGCACCTGGTTTCCCCCAGACTTCGCTCATGCACCTTTTCCCTTTGCTGACTTTGTTTTTGTATTCTTTCTCTGGAATAAATCACAGCTGTGAGTACAATCACATGGTGAGTCCTGTGAGTCCTCCTAGTGAATCTCCAAACGCGAAGGTGGTCTTTGGAACCCCAAAACAGACAGTAAGATACTTTCAGACTATACTTATAAAACAGCTACTGCCCAAAACATGACCATTTGCTTAAGGTTGGCATGAACCCTGAAGAGGTTTTACTCTCTACTAGCAAATACCAAAATAAGTTCCAAACACCTTGGCCTTGTATTGAGTTAAGTAATGTATATTTTTAACAAGTGATACTCACCAGGAACTCTAGCAGGAAAGGCATCAGGAGACCCTGCTCCAGCACCACCCTCTTCTTCATCTTCTTCAAATTCCAAATTCTCTTCTTCACCAGGTGCTAAAATTCTTCTACATGCAAAAGGACAGAAAAAAGAGTGAGCTACAAAACTAAATATACTAGAGAAGCCTCATAGCTACTCATTTCCTAGGTAAGATGTTGATATAAAAAATGCTGACATAAAATGCTAATATGTTACTACTAATGATATCAGTATACCAACATTGATATAAAACATCCAGAAATCTCTGAAAAATAGGTATAAAATAAGATGATAGAATAAGAAGACAAATATTGGTGCTTATTTATTTTACCTTAAGGGGACAGGCTGAACATCAAATGGGAATTCTTTATTATATGTAAGAATATTCTTTAGGACTAGAATAAAAAGAGAAAGACATATGAATTATCTCATGAATCAAAATAAACAATTTTATTGTCAACGACTGATTTTTAGTAAATTTTACTATGCCTATTAATACTTTTTTAAAAATTCCCAATCTTATCATCATCCAGAGCCATAAACCATTGACTATCTTAGCAAAATGAAAATATCCATACTCCAAGTACCAGTAATTTCA
Organism: Phocoena sinus; assembly: GCF_008692025.1. Lineage (NCBI taxonomy): Eukaryota > Metazoa > Chordata > Mammalia > Artiodactyla > Phocoenidae > Phocoena > Phocoena sinus. The sequence continues at coordinate 165,280,623 of NC_045763.1, read as the reverse complement.
GAGTATTGTTAGACCTCCAAGGAGAGTTACTTCTAGAGTCTCAGAGTCCTTATGGAAGATGAACCCCGAAATAGTTCTATGTACAAAGTCCTAGGTGAGACATGGGGCACCAGAGAAGAGAGTAACTCCTCCCTGGAGTATTTAAATTAAAAGATTGGTGTCAAAGATGACCAATGAGAGGGACATGAGCATATCTTATTCTACGTCCTGATTAGACTTCCCCTCAACTCCATAAAACTGGTAAAGTTTATAGTAGTGAGGTTATAATTCTCATATGCATTTTACCATAGTTTATTACAAATGTGTAATATATACATACATATATGTACATATATTCTTACATACACACACACACACACACACACACACACACACACACACACAAAGAGGGATTTATCCCCAAGAGAAGTCTTCAAACAACATGGTACCACCTCCTGTATTACGGTTGTGGTCAATGACTATATCCTGGCATGTAAACTTAAAGAGAGGTGCTATATGTAACTTAGTGCTTCATATCTGGTCTCATGGATTCCCAGTAACTACCTGCAACTATATGAAGGTGAAGTAATAGCATTAATTGGGCAACCCAAAATATTTCTATGATTTTATACTCAACTTATTCAGTCTCGCTAAGTTTGGAGTCCTGCAGTTGAGAGCTAAAATAGGTATGGAGTTGTCATCCCCAAAAAGGAAATCCCTGTGTACAGGTTGCAATTATATGCCTTACTCCAATCGGAGTTGGATGTGTTTATTAGACTTCTTCTAACATATGCACTCCTACTAAGCCCTTCGGGGAAAGAAGTCTGAGACTTGGGTCTAGATTCTCACTCATTCTTATTCTCTCTCCCTCTCCAACTCTTACCCTCATTCTTCCTCTCTTTTTCTTCTCCTCAACAAACGTGCACTGAGTGCTAAAGATATGGCAGTGATAGAGACAGAGGGTTCTTGCCCTCATATGTGGATCTTAGATCCTAGTCAGAAAAGCAGACAATAATAAGGCAACAAATAAACAAGATAATGTTAAGACTGCAATTAGTGTAATGAAGGACACAGAGGATGCTTGTGTACGTAGAATAGAGGGATAACTTCAGCTGAGGTGAACAGGGTAGGCCTCTCAAACCTGAATTACTAGAAGACATTTGAGCCATGACCTGGATGAGAGGAAATGTCCACAAGTAGCTCTGGGGCAAGGGCTCTCCAAGAATTAGAGAACAAGCTAGAGCAACAACAAAGGCTCTGGGGCAGGAGCTTGTTCAAGGAATAGAATGGACCGTAGAGCTTAAGTCTGATAAGCAAGGGGGAAGTAGCAAAAGCTCTGAAATCAGATCTTAGCCCTACGAGGATGTTAATGACTTGAGCATTCACATAACTACTCTGAATCTCCGTTTCCCCAGTTCTAAAACCAGAATACCATTTCCTTCCCAGACTGTTGAGAAAATTAAATTAAATAACACAGTATATGACATTGCATGGGAACATTTAAAGTACCATAAAAGTATAATTCTACATTACTATATGGTAATTTATTTCTCCATAGTTTTCCCTATCTGGCTGACTAGAATCCTATTATTTCAGATCTCACTAAGAAGGACTATTTTTAAAATTATAAAACTATCCTCTCTAAGCTTGGTGCATGAATGTTCCTTGTAAGCTATTCATTCAACTCAAATATCAATTAATTCATCAGTCCCCAACCTTTCTGGCATCAGGGACCGGTTTCATGGAAGACAATTTTTCCACAGACCGGGGGTGAGGGAGGGGAGATGGTTCAGGTGGTAATGCGAGCGATGGGGAGCGACGGGGAGCGGGAGATGAAGCTTCGCTCGCTCACCGCCGGCCACTCACGTCCTGCTGTGAAGCCCGGTTCCTCACAGGCCACAGACCAATACTGGTCTGCGGCCCAGGGGTTGGGGACCCCTGAATTAATCACTTACACAGTATTATGCTAGATATTGAGAACAGGGAATGGGTGACACACAAAAAAAAAGATCATGTATATCAGAAATGATCACATTTTAATAATAAAAAGGAAAAATCAAACCTTAAAATATGTACAAAACAACATCAATTAAAAAGTTGAAAATCATATTAGTCATTAAGAATATCTTAAATTTGTATTATAATAGAAGAATTAAACAGTATTTTCTTTCCTTAGGTATCAATGCTTTGAAAAGGAAATGTCTGTTTTGCAGTAATAGCCTCTCCTTTATTTTGTATTTATAAGTATAGAGTATATCAGATATTTAATTTGTGTGAATAACTTTGGGAGAAAAATAACAGCTCCTTTCTCCCTTTCTGTAAATGTAGGATAGGTTTCCATTTTCACCAACTATGGAATAACAGGGATTCTAACGTCCTTTTAAAATAGGGTTCTACATAAACTTTACATAGGATTTTTCTTCTGACACTAATATTAATATTTTAGGAGGATTTAGAGAAGAGAGAAGCAAGTTTATAATTCCATGGAAGGTATTATCATGAGCATGGAGTCTACAACCATTGGGGTCTAACTGGCTCATCCAGTAGAAATCACACACACAGGCCCACGCTCTACTGGTAAGAACTCAGCACTCTCAGCCTGCTGTCGTGGAGCAGGCCCTGCAACCTCCTGAAGCTGACACTCTAAAAATCTCACAGACACACACCCCAGATGTATTCTTCTTTTGTGGCTGACATTTTTCATTTTTGTGGTAGGCAAAAATGAGCAAGTGCTTCCCATCTGAAAGGTTATTTTTTTAATTATGTGAGAAGATTCCCTGAAGACATTCAACTTAAAAATCTGCCGCGTTCAAACTATAGGCAGAGCGTTGAATGAGGCTCTGTGGGGAAAATACAGAGGCTATTTACAATCTTCTTGAGGAGAGAAATAAATATAAGTGAGAAAAATACAGGGAAGACTACAATGGTGGCTATAAAAAGTGCTCCTAGAAAGGACATGAAGTAGAGTTTAATTATGGCTAGGGAAAGCACGGAAAGCTTTCAGAGAAAGGTGGGATTTCTTCGGGTCTTTCAAAGATGAATTAATGGAAGGGAACTTTACAGTTTATGGGGCTGTCACGGGGGGACAAGTTTGAATAAGAAGTATTCTGCTACTAAGGATTAACATAAGAAAATCAAGTAACTGGTACTTTCAAGATCTTAGTTTTAGTATGAATTTCAGACAGGATTATATTTTTAAAACTTTGAAAGGAAAAATACATTAGCAAAATAAACCAACTAGGACTAACATGTTGAAAGACACAGTCATTCATTAATTTTCCTTTCCTTAACATTCTTAGAAGAGGCAGAGGTCAGCTTGACTAAGAACACTGAATCTGAAATATAGTCAAACACCAATTTATAGAAAATGTTTAATTCCGATAAAATAATTAACTCATAACAAGTGCCTAGATTTTATAAATTCAAAATTAATTACAGAGCATATCCTACTGAGATACAATATACACATTTATGTTCCTTTTAGAGGCAACAGCAAATTAAAATCATCTAAAAAAATAATAAGTACCAGGAAGGGAGAAGTCCAAATGAGAAGAATTATATAAATTCAAACTATAACAAAATGAATCCCAATAATACTCTTTCCTTTCCATTTGCACACCAAATCTTAAAAAAAATAAAAAATAAACAAATAAACAAAGTAGAAGACTAATGCAGATTTTAGTCCAATCTTCCACTAAGATACGGGCCAAAAATCTCTCAGGAACTTGACCTGAAGAACCATGCTATTTAGGATTGTTGCCAATACTGCACCATTCCAAGTATTAATAACAGAGTGCAGTGGTAGGAATGCAGGCTTTGAGATCACTTAGAACCCTGGTCAAAATCCGGTTCTGGCATTTACAAGCTGTAAGATCACGGGCAAGTGTCAGTAAGCAAAATGCCGTTGAGACGATTTATCTGAGAGCTTGGCATACTGCTGCTACTCGAAAAAATGGCAACCGTTATTACCAACGAGAAGGTCTATGAGGCCATAGGAGGAATAACTGAGCGAGTCTATGGAAAGAGATAATAAACATCTGAGTATAAGCGTTTACAAACTTTACAGTCACCCTACATACCTAACAGGTTCTTAAGTTTTATTTGGAAACAAACTGAAAAGAAATGGAAAATAGTGACTAGGTAAGGATCCCAAATCCTAATTATTCTTATCATTTAAAAGTGAACGTTATGATTTTCTTTAGAAACATTATATAACTCAGACATCCTAACTGCAGCTGAAATCTTTTTTTTAAAGCCATCAATGTGCTTTTCTTAAAATAATCTTATATATAGCCAGTTGCAAAAGACCATACATTATATGATTCCATTTATACGAAATGTTCAGAACAGGCAAATTTATAGAGACAAAAAGTAGATTAGTGGTTGCCTAGGGCTGGGAATTGGGGGAAGCTGGAGGGAAATGACTGAATGCTAACGGATAAAGGGTTTCTTTATGGGGTGATAAAAATGTCCTAAAATTGACTATGGTGATATTCAATACTTGTGCCCTTGCTTATATTTCAAACATTTCCTCTAAGAGAACATTCATTTGAACCAGCAAAAAAGCTTCATCTAGCAGCAACCTAACCACCAAAATATTTGAAGGAATTGTTTATCTCAAAAAAACTTTCAGGAAGGAAAATGAGGACAACAAGGAAATATTTTATAGAGCAGACCAAACAGCTGGACTGCAGTTTTCAGTGACATGCTGTATAAATAGGCATCAATGACTATAAATTTATATTTTCCAGTAGACTCTACTGTAAATGTTTACCGAAGTAATTTAATTATAGTCTTATTAAAGAGATTAAAACAAAATAAAGTCTAAAACAGATAGATGAGGTACGACATAGAATCAAATAATTTTTCATATTCTATAATGAAAGTGAACCAAAGAATAATTACTATAAATATTATAGGAATTATAAAAGCACAAAAAAATTACATAGGACTAGATATTAACAGAAATGACTCAAATCAGCATCTCTGCTAAATAACCTTAATATCCATAACAGCTCAAATATTTTTCTAAAGGAGTATCACTAAAAAATATAAAACAAAACTTACTTGGTTCTAGCTTCTTCAGATCCTCCAGTTTAAATTCTTCTTGGGACTGTGTGGACTGAATTTAAAACATGCGTATTACATATTTTTATTACAAAGATTTCACTGCACCCTATGTCTTTTAAGTGGTTGACGACATATTCAAAAAGTGGCCAAAATAAATGAATCTATTTCTTGCTTTCAGGGTAAAAAAAAAAAAAAAAAAATTCCAAACTGGTTTTTGTTTTTGTGTTTTTTGGAACATTCAGGCTAAAAATAACAGAAAAAAAATTGAAGTCATATCTTTTATTTTTACAGTTTATATAATATGAACTAAATCTTTTAATATGAGTTTAACCCACCAATTCTTATTGTTATAAAACCTTTGTGAGACAATACTGCTTTTGGCATGAATGCTAATATTTTATCAGAATAGTTCACAATAATTTCTTTTCCTTATATTAAAAAGTTGGAGGGGGGGAACCTATTTACCTGTAAAGCTGCACTTCGTAATTCCAAGCATGTTGCAATTTTGCCTATGGTTTTCTGAAGGAAAAAGAAAAAGCTATAAATACCAAATATATCATAACTGTTAGTTGTCCAAATCATCAAGTTAATTTTCATTGATAAGCAATCTATAATTTTAAAAAATAAGTTAAATTTTACTTCTTTTAGCATCTTGCAGACTTTGGAGGCGAGAAACAGGAGGTAAAGGTCTGGGATCGGGCAGAGAAGGTGAGTATATATTCGCTCCTAACCTAATGTGCCAAAACCAATTTTAAATCAAGTTTGCTTTGATGATAGCTTTAGATATGATTTAAAGGGCAATGAAAAGGACTTCAAGCATCTTCCCTCCTAAGCTTTACCTTTTCTTCTTCTCCATAAAGTCTGATATCCACTAAAAGACTTAAAAACAAAAATATCTGAAAGTTAGCACAGTGGTTAATTTAATTTTGACTCAAATCAAATCTCGACTTGTTCAATTAAATATATCAACAGTACTAAGCAGAATCAATACTTGTGATAAATGGTGGTAAATTTTACAGTCAGATCTGAGCTATAAAATGGATACAAGTGATAAGGCATAGTACCTGTCTTTAATAAGCGCATGTTTCTATTATATAAGACACATTCAGAATCACTGTAACATAAAGCAGAGGCACTTGATTCTATAGGGCTTCAGCGAGCTAAGCGGTAATATGTCCTGGAGAAACAGGACAAGAATCGGAATTAGGATTCAAGCCCCAGTGACTGGGAGGATTTCTAAAACTAACGTACTAGGAAAATTGTCATGGTTCAGTTGTCTGAAGTCCCAAACTGAAGCAGGGGGAGAAAGGTTTGAAATGTGAAATGCGTGTGTTGGGGGAGGGAGGTCATTATAAAGGGGACCTTCTAGGACCAGCTGCAAAATCTGTTATTACTTTAGCAATAAATCATACAGATAGTTTCTGGACAGAAGAATGACTATCAGATTTGCCCTTTAAGAAGACTGCTGTGTGGGCTCCCCTGGTGGCGCAGTGGTTGAGAGTCCGCCTGCCGATGCAGGGGACATGGGTTCGTGCCCCGGTCTGGGAGGATCCCACGTGCCACGGAGCGGCTGGGCCCGTGAGAGGCCCGTGTACCGCAAAAACAAAAAAAAAAATAATAAGACTGTTGTGATAAGAGTATCCATAGGGTGAAGGAGAAAAGGGAAAAGACTAAAGGTAAGATCAATCAGGTTATTTCAACTGTCTATGTAAACAGTAATCAGAACAAGAACATGAATGACTAGGGTTGAAATGAAAAGGAGACGCATAGAACAAGTATCTGCAAGAGCAGGCAGCAGCTGAATTATGCCCATCAAGATTTTTAAATCCTTCCTAATAAAAAGGAATAAATCCTGACAATAAAAGTGAAGTATATATGTACAATATTTGCAATGCCTTCACAAAAAAAATATTCTGGAAAAAAAAGGATGTTTTTCTATATATACTGACGACCTGCAAAAGTTTAGTCAATTAGATTTGGTGGTTTTCTCTTTCATCAATTTTCTTTGGAAGATAAATGAGGAGCAAAGAGGAGTAACAACTATTGTCCTGGTACCTGGCACCCAGGCTAGATGGCACTACGCAATTATCACGTGGACCATAAACAGCTGGGATAGTTCACAAAATAAAACACTAATTCTACAAATAACAAATGCTAGAGAGGATGTGGAGAAAAGGGAACCCTCCTACACTGTTGGTAGGAATGTAAATTGGTGCAGCCACTATGGCAAACAGTATGGATGTTCCTTAAAAAACTAAAAATAGGGTTGCCATATGATCCAGCAATCCCACCCCTAGGCATATATCTGGAGAAAACTATAATTAGAAAAGATACATGCACCCCAATGTTCACAGCAGCACTATTCACAATAGCCAAGACACAGAAGCAAGGTAAATAAATGTCCATCAACAGACGAATGGATAAAGAAGATGTGGTATATATATATACAATGGAATACTCCTCAGCCATAAAAAAGAATGAAATAATGCCATTTGCAGCAACATGGATGGACCTAGAGATTATCATACTAAGTGAAGTAAGTCAGAAAGAGAAAGACAAACACCATATGATATCACTTATGGAATCTAAAATATGACACAAATGAACTTATTTATGAAACAGAAACAGACTCACAGACATAGAAAACAAACTTATGGTTACCAAAGGTGAAAGGGGGAAGGATAAATTAGGAGCTGGGGATTAGCAAAGTACTATATGTAAAACAGATAAACAATAAGGTCCTACTGTATAGCACAGGGAACTATATTCAGTATCCTGTTATAAACCATAATGGGAAAGAATATGAAAAAGAATATGTATATATTGATATATATATCAATATGTATAACTGAATCACTTTGCTGTACACCAGAAGCTAACACAACATCGTAAATCAAGTATACTTCAATAAAAAATTTTTTTTAATTTAAAAATATATAAATAAATAAACCACAACTGAGCAAAAGACATGACTCTTGGTCAAGGAACAAGTAACAAAATTTAACTATCTCCACAGTATTTAAAAATGTCTTTTAATCTTAATATAAGAGTTTATAAAATGTCAAATTTTATTTTGAAATTTTACATTTAAATATTATATTTAATAGAACTGCTGCAAAAGGAATCAAGATAATCACAGATTTATTTACCCTCTGAAAGAGCTGTTGTGGAGCAACCAGCAACAATCTTTTCTACATAAAATCTAATAACCTCAGATCATTGTTCATATATATCACTCAAATCTGACAAAACTAGTAAATAATTTTAACTATAAATATAATTACATAGTAACAGTAATAGCTAACAACTATTGAGCAGTTACTAAATGACAGACTCTGCTAAGTGATTTACACACATTACGTCATTTAATCCTGACTACAACCCTATGAGTTAGATACAACTATTTTATAGATGTGAAAACAGAAGACAGGTTAAGCAACTTGCCCTGGACATCAGTATATTCTATACAATAGCAATATATACAACAAAGTAATACACTTATTTTAATACCATTTGGCCATACTTTTTATGTTCTTTAAAAAATGGTTTTGAAAAAGGGTTGTCTGTATTAAGGGACACGTACCAGTAAGTCTTTAAAAATACTAGTTAACTCCTTTTCCTTCTTTACTATACAATCCATCTGATTTGATGTTTTTAACATTTAAGGTAAAATGTAGTTTAACAACTGTAAGTCCACTAATAATCTATTTTAAATTTAAATATTTCTTCAAGTTAAGCAGAAGCAACAGTTTTTTACACAGAATCTACTGAACTATGGCAAAATACCAATAAGCATTATTCATAACTATTTTAAGGGACCACACCCAACATCAGTATTAAAAAAGGAGTGAAACACTATCATTTTCAGCTGTAGCAAAACATGCAGCATTTATTGATGTCAAAATCAAGTGCTTGCTACTGTAATTATTTCAACTTTCTTAGAAAGAAATGGTTCAGAAAAATTATTAAGAAGCACAAAGTCATATGTGTCAGAATATAAATATTGACTATTAACTAATACACATTAAGACTAAGCACTCAAAGTGAAGTTTAATTTTAGAAAGATTTAAATAATTAGCACTTCATTCAAATTAACTGCTTATACCTACTGTGGTATAGAAATGGAAAATGTTGTCATTTTCAGAATACTGCCTACTTTACTTTGTCACTTGCTAGGGAAATGGACAACTCAAAAAGAGTGGTGAAAGGAAAAGATGAAATAGAAATATACAAATAAAGAGCAAAAGTAATTTTGCTAAAACATATCAAGGAGAAATATGTTGAAAAAATACACATTGTTAAAGTAGTAGAGTCTCAATCCAGACTTAATTTTTTACATTTAGACAGCCAGTCGTCTACTCTTTAGATGGCGGGGGTGGGGAGGAAAGAAAGGAAGAGAGGGAGGAGGCAGTGGAAAGTGGGGACCTATAAAATGTAAAACAAGCATATAGTGCTGGAATTCTCATTACCACTAAATTTGATTCAAAACAGGGAAAAACTTTCTAAGCATCATGAGACAGGATGTTCTAGTCTGTCCAGAAACTTACATGAGAAAATCTACTACACCAAAGCAGGGAATTTAACGGAATGAAAGCTTTTGGCAGCTATTTTTTGGCTACTAAACCCTGTTGTTATAATGACAAAACTATTAAGAAATGAAATGAAAGCTATGTCAACTGATCATGAGGGAAGATCAAATAAGAATTATAAACTTGCTTTTTTTTCCACCAGAAATCTTTCAGAATATTTTGAATAGAAAAGCCATATGAAGATTTTTTACCATCAACTAATAAACTTTAGAGAGATCAGTAGCTCTGCTTTAGAGTTCTTCAGATTTAAAATAAATATTGTGAAGATATATATGTTATTCTCTAAAAAAATAGGATTCCTCTAATCTTAAAATAATCATATACAAATAAATATCAATAACTTAAGATCTAACAAAGCATTTATTCATCAAATGTTTTTGAAATCTTACTGTGAACTAACAGTAGAAAGCTTCATAAAGAAAGCACTTTAGAAATATAGTGGTTTTTAAAAATCTTCTTTCAAAGTTCCACAAATTATTAAATGGTTGGCATAATTCTAAAACCTGTCACTGCTACAAAAACATTTAAAATAGTAAAAGCATAAAGAATATAATTCCAAATAGAAAACATATAGAACAATTTTGCTTAGAATAATGTAAGGAACATTCTCCATTTTCCCCTTTTAAGGAAAACACAATCGAATTTCTTCTCCTTTGGCTTACATGCCAGGTCTGGCATTCAATTAATTTTGCAGACCTAACAGTTGGTTTCAAAATTTCCCATAACATGTTCTTTAGACCCAATGAAATATTATAAAGGGAGGAGGAGGGAGACTTTCAAAAGCCAACAAATCTAAGAAATACTCCACTACCCAAACTCTTTAAAACTCCAACATACACGTTAGCATACTAAAAGCCCTGACAAGTCACAAACTCTGTTCATATAACATCTATTAATTTTTCAGAGTCAATGTTCTCCAGATAATGTCTGGGAAATCTTTGTTTTTCTAATCATTTATTAACTTAGAGCCTCTACGTTTTTCCTTATGTGACATTGAAATAAGGCCTACAATGCCAATATGAGGTTTCTGGCTCGTTGTGAATGCTTCACCTGTATTTTTAAAGAAATTTTTTTTTTAAAGAATTTGTAAATGCATACGACTTGCCTTATATTCATAATGTAGTACAGAGTGATTTGGGGGTCCTTCTCCAAGCCCAAGGAATAGGGAGGCAGGCACAACCTCTCTCTGTAGTCACTACTGGCAGCCACATTTGCCTCCTAAGCAGGTTTATAAATAATAAATACCTCAGAAATCACACCTCGAGGAGGGGAGGAGGAACAGACTACCTCAAAGGTGGAGGTCATTTGAAGATTTAGGGATACGTTTCAAGATCATTTAGAGTTATCTAATCCCTCATTTCATACATAAGGAAATTAAGGCCCAGCGACAGAGACTGGATTCAAGACCAAGTCTTCTGACTCCAGATCTCAGGCTCATTCCTTTAGGTCATGGTGCCTCCTGGGCCTTGTGGAGGGTGAGATCTGTGTAAGCTGAAAAAAGACAGCAGCCAGGTGCCTACTAAGAACAGCTATAAATTAAAGATTGAATACACAGCACTGTCAAACATCCCAGCTTCACCCTTAGAAAGTTAAAGAAAATTAAGAAAAAGCTAATTTTTTCTGGTTAGTCTAATCATCAGAATATGATAAAGCTCATTTCTTGATGACATTTTTTAAAAACTTTAGTATGTTTTAGGTCAAATCAATTTATATTTGAGGTCGTGTTGCTCATAGAACCTAAACCTAAGCAACAGATGTTGGAGACAAGGCAAACAGGTGATTAAAATATGGCTGTCATTAAACTTTTTAATTTCCTAAGCTTTCATTTTGTTTCTATAGTCATAACACACTTTGTTAGCTGTTAATTTACATACTCAGATATTTGAGATTGTTTCAAAACATAGATGTTTAAACTCCCAAATCTGTGATGCCAGCTGATCACTTCCTTAGCAATTCGTAGACAGATTTCACAAATCTTAGAGGTGATAAAGCATATAGTCCTTCTTCCTTTCCTTTTGCAAACCGGACAATTCCTCTGTGGTAATTATTTTCCAGGGCTAAAATCCTAAGTTTCCTAAATCTATTGTGGATATTAGCAATTATTAAGGAAAAAAGAAAAATATACTTTAAAATTTTAAAACTTCTATTACTTTTTAAAATACAAAATAAAGATACACTAGATGACACAGACCCAAAAACGTTTTATTAGTTATTTTTTTAAATTTTATCTTATTTATTTTTTTGTACAGCAGGTTTGTGTTTTTTTGATTTTTGAATTTTATTTATTTTTTTACACGGCAGGTTCTTACTAGTTATACATTTTATACATATTAGTGTATACATGTCAATTCCAATCTCCCAATTCGTCCCACCACCACTGCCCCTGCCACTTTCCCCGCTTGGTGTCCACATGTTTGTTCTCTACATCTGTGTCTCTATTTCTGCCCTGCAAACCGGTTCAACAGACCCCAAATATTTTTAAAATGCAAACATACTAACTTGTGTAAGAAATATGACTGACCCTAATTTTTGGTGTTTTTTTCTTTTCAAAGATTTATAAAGATGAATCAAATGAATACAGGCCTAAGGACTAAAACCAATTTGCTTAGGTTTACTTGAAGAGTGTGCAAAGAATCACTCCCACTCCCACTCCTTGTACAAAAAGAGAATAAAAGCAAATTAAGTCACCATAGTTTTTACAATGTATTAAGAAATGGGAGGAAAGCTGACATGAATTTTTTCATTATCTACGAGATTAAAATTTAACTTAACATTAGATACCTTGAGCCAGGAAAAATAAGAATTGTTTCCTCCCATTTCTTCTCACTGTTTTACAGTAAGGCTTCTTAAAATATCCCACTTTTCACAATCTCTAGCAGTACAGGGAATCAATCTGATACACTAAAATTTTAATTCAAGGAGAAAGAGCACCCTTGAAACATTTTGCAACTTTATGCATTTATTTTGTTGATGGATTCTTATGCTAAATTCTTGACTTGAACTAATTATTTTTCAGTGGTGGCTTTTTTTTTCGTTTGTTTTGTTTTTTTGTTTGTTTTCAGAGGAGGTGGAGAAGGAGGTAAGGAAGTTCTGAGTTAAGTAAGTACTGAGGTGGGATGCAATTACTCACAATCAAACTCCAGTCTCTGGTACCCCTTCCTTCCCAACCAAAGTGTGGATGGTCTCCACTAAATGTCTAAATGGCTGAGTAAAGAAATTTATTAAGTAAGAAATTCATTACATGGTAAATCATGTGGTATCTCTAAAGTAATTACTTAATGTTCAGCAAAGCATAATCAGTATCATTCTTTGTACTTAAGTATAACAGTTTTTGTTGTTTGTTTTTGCTTAATGGACTCAAAAGACAGAACCCTTTTCATTTGGAATCTGATGTATCTAGAGATTATTTTATGGTACCTTTTGTTCTTCTGTGAACTCAGAATTATTGTGTTGAGCTTGGGCCTCTTTTTGTAGGTGTCTTGCTAATCTGTAAGAAGAAAAAACATTCTTTAAAATTGAAGGAAAGCAAACTATTTCAAGTGAAACACGATAAAATAATTTAATTCTTAAAGAGTGAAGTACAATAACACTTTTCTTCTGTTTTCAAAGTATAAATCTACATTATCTTTAGAATCTAACTCTTTATACAATGACAATGGAAATAAGATACTTTTCATACCATTTCACTGGGACAAATTTCAGCTCTAGACAGCAAAAACAGAATCATAGAGGTGGAAAGAATCTCAAATGACATCGAATTCAACTTTCCTTAGTACACACGAATTTCTTCTACAACAAGCCAAGAGCAGTTGTCCAGATTTGGCTTAAACACTTCCAGTGAGCACCAATTAATAGTACCAGCCAGAGGTACTTTATCAGTCTATCATTAATTTGCTGATAAGATTAGTTCAAATTACAGCCATGACAAAGTGATGATACTCTATCAAATTATACTTTTGAACGTATTTTTCATGGCAAATAAAGAAAATCCTCTACCAATCAGACATGGAAATCACTGTTTGCTCAGTTATCATCATACTTAACAGCAGCTAGGCCTAGGATGAGTTTTCAAGGATGGATCTGTGTTACAAGTCTAAGCTCAACTCTTACAGCTAAACAATAAAAAGAAAAATAACTCAATTTAAAAATGAGTAAAAGGTTTGATTGAACAGACATTTCTCCAAAGAATATATAAAAATGGCCAATAAGTACATGGCTATCATCTCATTAGTTATTAGGGACATACAAATTAAAACCACAATGACATACAACTTCACACCCACCAGGATGGGTATAATTTTTAAAAAGAGGGAGAAAAAGTACAATGGGTATTGGCAAGGATGTGGAAATCGGAACCCTACCACTGGAACTGATGGTAGGAATGTAAAATGGTACAGTCACTGTGGAAAACAGTTTGGCAGTTCCTTAAAAAGTTAAGCATAGGGGGCTTCCCTGGTGGCGCAGTGTCCCCCGATGCAGGGGACACGGGTTCGTGCCCCGGTCCGGGAAGATCCCACATGCCGCGGAGCGGCTAGGCCCCTAAGCCATGGCCACTGAGCCTGTGCTCCACAAAGGGAGAGGCCACAACAGTGAGAGGCCCGCGTACCGCAAAAAAAAAAAAAAAAAAAAAAAAAAAAAGTTAAGCATAGAGTTACCATATAACCCAGCAGTTTCAAAATCCTAGGTATATTCCCAAGAGAACAGAAAACATGTTCACACTCACACACACAAAAACTGTACACGAATGATCACAGGAGCAGCATTATGCGTGATTAGCCAAAAACTGGAAATACCTAAAATGTCCATTAACTGATGAACGGATAAACAAAATGTGGCGCACACATTCAAAGGAATGTTATTTGGCCATAAAGAGGAATGAAATACTGATACATGCTACAACATGAATGAACCTCAAAGACATTATGCTAAATGAAAGAAGCCATATAAAAGATCATATATTATATGATTCCATTTACATGAAATATCCAGAATAGATAAAGCCATAGAGATAGAAGGCAGATTAGTGGTTGCCAGGGGCTGGGGAAATGAGAGAATTGGAAGTGACCCATATCAGGTAAAGGGTTTCTTTTGAGAGTGATGGAAATGTTCTGGAATTAGATAGTGGTGATGGTGGCATAACATTGTGAACATACTAAACACTAACAAATTGTACAACTTTACAGTGATAAATTTCATGTTACGTGATATTTATTTTAATTTTTAAAAACTTGCAGGGGGGAAAAAAGAAAACAAAGAATTGAAAGGATGTTTTTGGTGAGACATTTTGTAACTACAAAAGAATTTTAAACTATAATTCCCAAGCATACTATACTATCCTAGGTGGGGAACGGAGGCAGGGATACAAAGGGTAGCAAGTGCTAGATTTCCCACCAAGCCGTTGCAAAAGACAGTTCACCAAGTTTCCAAAAAGTCTTAGATGGAAGTTCTAATCTATATAATCATGTCTTTAAAGATCAAGAGTAAAGTTCACATGATGACCTCTATCTAATCTATGAAAGGTCTGCATCCTCTTTATCATAACGCAAGAAACTCCTACATAAAATCATAACGTTTGCCAGGATAGCTCCACCATGTTACTTAATCAAAGTGCTTCCATCCATTTATTTCTTTTCCCCCAAAACTGGAAACCCCAGAATATTTGTCCTAAAATGTCATTCATAGACCCACTCTATGGATTTTATACAGGAATAAGTACAATTAGAAACAGCCATAGCCATACTTGTCCCGTACTTGGTTTCCTTTCTAACTTTTGCTGGCCTACCATCTACGTAGAGTTCTCTTCAGGAATCACAGTCTACACTTAACAATGTCAACTACACATCCCTGAATTCAGGGACGTTACACTGTTGCACAGTTTCTTTATTTGACAAGTTCTACACACAATATGCCAATAGTGACTGTAAACCTAAGCAGGTCACTGTCAGAAGAAAGGATATAGCTCTAAACTCCTGCTCAAATGCTAGCAGTCAGTAGACAATGATGTTAAATTCAAACAGAATCCTGTTTTTAAAAATTAGGCAACAGGCTGGAGGAAATATTTGCAAATCATATATCCTATCTGATGAAGAACTGATATCCAGAAAATACAAAGAACTCTTCTAATTCAATAGGGAAAAGACAAACAACTCAATTTAAAAATAGGCAAAAGGTATGAAGAGACACTTTACAAACAAGATTTACAGGGAAAATAAGCATCATAAGAAAAGACACTCAGTATTACTAGTCGTAAGAGAAAAGCAAATGAAAACCACAGTGAAGTACACTACGTACCCACTAGAATGGCTATAGTCAAAGAGACACACAATAACAAATGCTATCAATGTAGAGAAACAGGAACTGTCATATATTGCTGGTAGAAATGTAAAATGGTGCACCCAGGTTGACCAACCAGTTTCCCTTTAAAAATTACACATAAATTTACCATATGAGCCAGGAATTCCACTCCTACATCTCTACCCAAGAAGAATGAAAATATACGTGCACCCAGGCTTACACGTGAATGTTCACAGCAGCATTAATGATAACAGTCAAAAAGTAGAAACAACTCAAATGTCTACCAAGTAGTGAATGGATACACAAAATGTGGTATACCCATACAATGCAACACTACTCAGCAGTAACAAGGAACAAGGTACTGATACATACAACAACATGGATAACTTCAAACACATTATGCTAAATGAAAGAAGCCACATACAGATCACATATCACATGATTCAATTTACGCGAAATGTCCAGAAGAAGTTTCATTTCATCTTCAGAGACAGAATATAGATTAACGGCTGCCTGGGGTTAGGGTGGGAACATGGAATGACTGCAAATGTGCATAAGGGATCTTTGTGGGGTGATGGAAATGTTCTAAAGTTTGATTGTAATGATGGCTGCACAACTTGGTAAATTTACTAAAAGTTCACTGAATTGTAAACATAAAATGCTGAATTTCACTGTATATAAATTATACCTCAATAAAGTTATTTTTAAAAACTTTTTGTAAAACCTAGGCAAAAAAATTAATTTTCTAGGGCTTCCTTGGTGGCACAGTGGTTAAGAATCCACCTGCCAGTGCAGGGGACACGGGTTTGAGCCCTGGTCCAGGAAGATCCCACATGCCGCGGAGCAAGTAAGCCCGTGCGTCACAACTACGGAGCCTGCACTCTAGAGCCCGCAAGCCACAACTACTGAGCCTGTGTGCCACAACTACGCTTCAGCCCACGTGCCGAGAGCCCGTGCTCCTCAACAAGAGAAGCCACTGCAATGAGAAGCCCGCACACCACAATGAAGAGTAGCCCCCGCTCGCCGCAACTAGATAAAGCCCGGGCACAGCAACGAAGACCCAACTCAGCCAAAATTAAATAAATAAATAAAATTAATTTTTAAAAAATTTTAATTTTTTAAGCCCATAAATGATTGCACCATTTTAAGACAAAGTGAGACATAAATCTGTCCACTGAGGGAAAATCCCCCTGCTCTGGGTATCAGATGAGCAGGTAAGAGTTGACATTCTATTAGTAAAGGTAAAAAACCTATCAAATATTTTTCTCTAGAGAATAACCTCAGTTTCCAAGGGTGCCTACAGGTAATACAGGACTGCTCTCAAGGGGAAGTTTTAAATATCCTTAAAGCACATAAATAAGTGGCCCACAGAAACCCCACAGCAATCCATGACAGAAACAAGTGCTTCTCAAACTATTTAGAGTGAAGAACTAGTTTTTTCCCCCGCAATCTGTTCCAGGCTAATACTTTTATAAAATAAAATAAAAACTATCATTAAGATGTCACACCACAATGAAATTCCTAAATTTTTTTTTTTTTTTTTTGCAGTACGCGGGCCTCTCACTGCTGTGGCCTCTCCCGTTGCAGAGCACAGGCTCTGGATGCGCAGACTCAGCGGCCATTGCTCACGGGCCCAGCCGCTCCGTGGCATGTGGGATCTTCCCGGACCAGGACACGAACCCATGTCCCCTGCATCGGCAGGCAGACTCTCAACCACTGCGCCACCAGGGAAGCCCGAAATTCCTAAATTTTAAATCCCCATTTCTTTATTTATCTCGTTGCAGACCAGCAAGGATGTGGGACCACACCTTGAGAGGCACTGACACAAGGCATAAAAAGGATGATTAACAGGGCTTATCCTATCTTCAAACTCACCCATTCATTTAACAAATACTTATTGAGCATCTGTGTGCCGGATTAATGCCTCAGGACTGATCCTGTGAAATAGCTGATTCTAGGCAGCAGAGTCCATGCCACTCTACCCTAAGTTAGGGGGCAGGTACCCCCAGGGTGCTGAAAGAGGTGGCCTGCTAGAGGGAGTTGTTTTTAATTGATCATGTATATTTTAGATAGCAATTTTAGTTTTGACATAATTTGCTTAAATCTTCCAACAGTACTGTGGCATCAACTCCTTAATGCTCCCACAGCATATTCCTGAATCAAGCCATTCACTAGAATACAACAATTATATAATATCTAAATAAATAATTACTTGATAACAGTCTAGTGCTACTCTGGACACTACGTATACAGTAGAGAACAAAATAGACAACCCCTCCTATACCCTGTTTTCAAAGAGCTTACATTCAAGTGGGGAGAGAGACAACCAACCAAATGAATACATAAAATATATTGTACTTTAGATGGTGATAAATACTATAGAAAAAATTAAGCAGGATTGGGGGTTGGATCTGCAAGACTGAGGTAGAGGGAGTGGGAGTGGACAGCATACTTAACTGGACAAAGAGGGTCTCGCAGAGGTAATATTTGGACAAAGACCTGAAGGAGGTGATCAATCGGCCCAAGCAGATAATGGGGGAAGAGTGTTCCAGAAAAAGTACAAAAGCCCTAAGGCAGAAGCAAGCTTCAGGAAACAGCAAGAAGTGTGGCAGCACTTACTCTTTTCCTACTTCTGTAATAGCAATACCTATTTATTCTAAAATCCTCCAGCATTTCTCACAATGAAAAATAAATAAATAAATAAATAAAATCCTCCATTAGACTCAATACTTTGAGGATGGATATCAAATCTTATTCATTTCTATACGCCCAGCTCTCACTTGCTGAGAGATGAACTGTTTAAGCTGTGATATTCTTACCTTACGATAAGTACAAACACGTCCACTCCCGCCCCCACAAGGTCCCCATCCCATGAATTCACTCCTGTGTGTTGCACAGCTGTAAAGACACAGCTGCCTCTGCGGTCAGAAAGGCCAGTTCTCCCAGACTTCTTCTAGCTCAGTATCTAGTCAGTTACTAAATCCCATCCATTCTTTTTCACATCATTTAGTGGCCCCTAAATGGTCTCCTTTTCTCACAGATAATTCAAATTAAAAAAAGACAACTGGCCTTCATTTTTTTTTTTTTTTTTTTTTAGTTGCCACATGCGGGCTCAGTAGTTGTGGTGCATGGGCTTAGTTGCTCCACGGCATGTGGGATCTTCCCGGACCAGGGCTCGAACCCACGTCCCCTGCATTGGCAGGCGGACTCCCAACCACTGTGCCACCAGGGAAGCCCCTGGCCTTCATTTTTGAGTGTATTAATTTTAAAGTCAACATCGTGTATGTAGCCTGTATGTTTACAAAATTTAAGCCAATCATCACATATTTCTTTTCAAATTTGACACTGGTGGTTTTTATAGTAATTTTAGAATTACTACTCTGAATCATTAAGTTCAAGGTTAGTAATGAGGTTCAACAATAGATTTGTTGGTGCCTATTACTCTCTTGCTGAGATATTTTTAGAAATTCCAGCTAAACAGCTTGCATATTCAATTTTCCTTTGTAATTTCAATTGGACATGGTATTCTTCACTTTCCATTGTGAGGTCTGCTGCTGAGTGCCAACAGCTGCCATGTCCCACCATCACAAGTGAGAGACAGCTTTAGATTTCAGGCTATGCAAGTTTAGTTAACGCAGAATGAGTATATATGGGTGTTCACTATCTAACCGGCTACAGTATGGAAGGATACATTCTCTGGGAATGAAGGAAGTCTTCTAATTTGTCCAATTCACTTATACAACGCATCTTTAATAAATGCCTTAAACACTACATAGTAGAGCAGACAGGATTTGGAACTGGGGGAAAAAAAAAAAACCCAGACTTCAGCAGTATAGTTTTGTGACCTAGGTAATCCAGTTAACCTGAGCTTCAGTTTCCTCATTTGCAAAATGAAAATAATAATATTCTCACCGAGCAGTTACAAGAGTAAAGTGAAATCAAGTGAAAGTGCAAAACAAATGACAGTAGTTGTTACACATGGCAAAATGGCCCAAACTATGGTGGTTTTCAGGGCTTTTGAAAACTACAGGCAATTCAAAGTCAGTAAGATGAGATAGAGAACATCCACGCACTTAAATTATCTTAATGGCCAGATAAACACAAGTAACTATTGTAGAAAAAGAATACAGGATTTAGATCTTCCAAGCACTAATCGTGTATTCTTTCCAAAAGATGCTGGGGCGGGGGGGGGGTGGGGTGGATTTTACTTACACATGGTTTCGAACAATAACTTGCTTTAAACCAAGAAGTAATTACTGGCAACAGTTTGCAAACAACAGCATTTTAGCAGGCAGTTCCTATTTTCAGTAAAATGTACAAGAAACTATAAGCAAGGTTTAATATATACGCAAACCTTGTCTTTTAATTTTAAAAACACCGCTGAAGTTTTGGGAGGAAACCATAAAGGGAAAGAAATCGGACTTGGGTAGATCAAAGAACCTGGTGCTCACATGTACCCTGCGGCTATACATTATACACAGGAAAAGGAGGGACCCAAGGAGGCGGTGGTGACTCCTGTGCGTGGTCTATTAATTCACATTTTGCTCTCTTCTGTTCACATCCTGCAGGGACTCCACCCAGAGCAACCGAGCGAGGGGGTGGGTAGGACTCACCCAGCCTAGCAAATAACAGTCCCAGAAACCGAAACGGAATCGAGGTGAATTGGGAAAACACGGCTCCCCAGAAAGAGGGGTGGAGAAGGGGCGCGAGAGGAGACCTTTCTTTGGGCTGAGGAGATACCTCCGGCCTCGCTGCCTCCTGGGGGCACTCCCTCACCTCCCCTCAATCGCCACCAGTTCCCTCCTGCCCTACACAGGGGAGGAGGAAGGCACCGTACACAGAGCGAGGCCCCTCATCCCGGGGACGTGGGCGGAGAACACACAAGTATTCCTCCGAGATTCTAAAAGAGAAACTGAGGGGCGGCAACCTGAGAGAGGCGGAGGAGAGGGGAAAAGGAAACTGACTGCAGAGCGGGGGACCCATGAGACGGTGGCAAGGAACTCAGTAGGTAGCCTGAATGGGCTGGCGCCCCAGGAAAGAAGGGCTACCTGTTGCACGGAACTGGCCCTGCTGAGGCGGAGAGCAAAAAACCCCAGAGACCGGACCTTGGTCTCCAGGGCCAGTGGGACCTCAGCCCCAGCGCCTGCGGGGCCCCACCCTGAGAAGCCTTGGCTGCAGATACAGTGATGAGAGACACCGACAGAAAGAAGCGGGAGGCGGCCGACTGGAGCCGGTCTGGCCCGCTCCCGCGGTTAGTCACTCACATCTGATACTCGTCTATCGCCTCCACCAGCTGGCCCCAAGAGTCGAAGTCGGCGCCTCTCCTAAAACTGGCGCCCCAGCGCTGCAGCAGACTTCGGGTCACCTCCGACATGGCCGGTCCCCACCCCGTCCCCTCCCGCCCCTACCCCAGCAAGGCCGGGCTCTAGGGCGCCATCCTCCCCGGGCCTGGCCCCGACATTAACAGGGCCAAGAGGAACCGCTACGGCCACCGCCACCACCCGCCAAGGAGCCGCCCAAGCCCATTTGCCGCCACAGCCAAACTTTGCGGCTCTGAAGCGGCCGCCCCGCCGAGGCTCCGCCCCCGAGGCTCCGCCTCGTGTTAGGTTGAGGCCGCCCCGCTCCACCGAGCGGCCGCCATTGTTATTGCGGCATTCTTCCTCGGGGTGGGAGGCTCGGCCATCTCTGCTCTTTGTCTCTGAAGGAGACCGCAGCTCAAGAGGGAAGACTGTGGAGCAATATCTAATAAAGGACTAAGGAACGGAGTGTTTTAAGGGGACTGCGACAACGCGGCAGCCTCAACCCAAGAGCGGCGCGCACTGCCGCCTCGGTAGCTGTCATGGCCGCCCTGACCACGTGATCGGCTCCCGCAGGCCTGGTTTCCGTCGCTCAAATTCGGTAATCCGGGCTCTGCGACTCCCTCCCTTTCTCGTTTGAGGACTCGGACACTGCCTTTCTTCCCTCTGGAGGGGTGCTGTACAGACATCGAGAAATCCGGTAAGTATGTCATGAGGATGGGCGTTTCCCAGTACTATCCCTACCCGTGTCGTCTCCCCGGAGTCCCAAGCAATAGAGTCAAGGTTTTTACACAGGTTCCATAGACTCCCTGATAGTGGTCCCCAAAAGTCTCCTTCAAGTGTTTCAAGGCACTAGAAGGAGATTTTGGGGGACCACTATCCGGGAGTCTATGGAACCTGTGTAAAAAGTGCCTTGGAACAAACGAGAGAAAGAAATTCACATTAGCCCCACGAATCAACGGTATTAACAGCTATATTCACTGAATCGCCTTGCCCGCGTCTCCACTAGCAGTTGGGGGCGGGGGGAGGGTCTTATGGCTGCATAGGAGTTTGTTTAGGCACCTTCTGCCCGCCTCTCCCGGGTAGATAGTATCGGCTTTCCATGAAAATGCCTGTTCAGGAGGGGCACGCTAAGGTGTGCGCCTGCGCAAGGTCTTAACGGCGTTAAACCAGACGGGGCCCGGGAGGAAGAGGCTGGGTGGTAAACAGGAAGTGGACGTTGGGAGCTCGCGGGCGGTAGGTTCGTCGCGGGACCCAGGGTCTCCGGAGTGGGGAACCCTTGTCGGTAATCGGACTCTTCCTGTGGCCTCGGCTTAGGTGGCAGCCTCGATCCGACTGTTGTGCTGGTGGCTTCAACGGCACCCTTCTTTGCACCTACAGGTGGGTGTGTCTTCCTTTTACCCCCGCCCTTCGAATTCTTGAAAACTGGAGTGCGGGTCTCTGACCAGACAGATTGGGTAGGGAGGGGTAGAGAACACGGTACTTTCCGTCTTCGGTCCTGAAGTAAAGATATACAGAACTTAAGACATTTTCATCCAGGACGTGGGAGGCCGCCTTAAAAGAGTATTTGTGGAAAATTTGTCACGGTCAAGTGTATTGTGTGTCATTATCTCTGGGAGGCTTGGTTTATATGCACAGAGATGCAGTATTAGTTTACTTAGGTTATAAAGGAGATTTACGTGGATGATATTTAGAAGGTTATATATTTTTGAAGGACTTGTTAAATGTTTTGAGGTACTCAAATGAACTTGCTCAATTTTTCATTGAATACACAGTGCGTTTCCTCATCCTTAAATAGCTGGTGCTCTCCAAAGACGGTTTTGCCATGAATAAATATGGTAAGGGAGGTGCATAAAGTAGATATTTTTTACACTGTGCAGCCCACGTTTTTTTCCCCGATAAGAAAAATCCATGGACAACATTGTATATAATGCTTTCAAATTAATTAAATCTTACCGATTTTGTCTCCCACTTCCCGAAATCTAATTGCCATATTTAAGTCTTCACCTACACCTTCCTGTATTATCTTCGGTATCTTCCCAAGGACTTTTAAGCAAGTGACACACTCCTGTTTTCTTTTCTTTTTTAACCTGAAAGGTGTGGAACTTAATTTTTTTTAATTGGCATTTCACTTAGGTAGTTTTTTAAATGTTTTGGTTTTTAAGGATAGACATTTTTTTAAATTTATTGAAGTATAGTTGACTTACAGTGTTTGATTTCTCCTGTACAGCAAAGTGACTCAGTTATGCATATATACATTCTTTTTCATTATGGTTTGTCACAGGATATTGAATATGGTTCCCTGTGCTATACAGTAGGATTCTGTTGTTTATCCATCCTGTATATACTAGTTTGCATCTGCTAATCCCAAACTCCCAGTCCTTCCCTCCCCTACCTGCCCTCCCCCTTGTCAACCACAAGTATGTTCTAAGGATAGATATTATTATTATTATTATTTTTAACCAACTAAACTGAGTTTATTAGGGACTAGCAGAGAAATCACAATCAGCGATATGCAAAGATGGGTGACCATAAGCAAATACAGAGAACAAGCAAGGGGAGCATGCTTTTATAGGGAAAAGAGGAGAGTTGGGAGGGGCTGTAATAACCAGAGAGTCCATTGGAGGAACCCGGGAGTCCAGAGTATGGAGGCTTCTCATTGGTAGGCCTGCTACAGTCTGACTGGCTGAGCTGCCATGGATGGAGAGAAGTTTTCTTCTTCCTTCTGATAGTAACCTAGAGGTACCTTCCTGTCAGAGATGTAGGTTTACTTCTCTCCTGTTAACTGAGGTCTCCTAGCGGGACCTGAGAGCCCCCCCCTACAGGCCTGTCCCAACTCCAACTCTACCTGAGGTTTCTTCAGTTACACATGCTAAATATGTTCATAATTCAGCCATTTTTTACCGTTTTAAGGATAGATTTTATTGATCAAGTATCATGTGGGGTTTTTTATCATGAAAATATTGATTCTTATTAGCTATTCTGTGGAAAGTATATTTATTATAGAACACATGCTACAGCCAATCAGTTGGCATCAGCAATATCATGTGGGAGATACAGTTAATTTAAAACCTATTTCTGTCAAGTAATCTTAGCAGTCTAAATAAGGGTCACCATTTAAACCTCTTTCGGAATCACGTTCCTCTGCTCCTGTGCCCTTCTCATTTGCAGCTGTCCAACCAAAGTCAAGTACTCCGCTCCTCAAAAGTGTAGTTTGGGGACCAGCAGCATCAGCGTCTCAGGTCCTACCCCAGAATGTTGAATTAGAACTTCATTTTAACAAGAAGCCCCCACCTCCTGCCCCGACGTGATTTTTATACACATTAAAGTTTAAACATTACTGCTCCAATATCTTCAGCATTGCAGTTAGTGTGAGCACATTTACAAATGCTGTTTTTTTAATAGGCCTGATCTAAGCATAGGCTGCTATAAACAGACAGTTAAAACGAGATTGATGTATGGCAGTGAGGCATTTTATTTATGTGTATGTCTGTTTTATATATGTTTTATATTAAAATGTATATATCCTGTAGTAATTTTCAACTTTTACTTTAAAAAATATTTTAATATGATTTACACTGCTTATTAAATGTTTTATCTTTAATTTTTATACATTTGTTTTTTGTCAATAGGAAACACCTGGAGAGAATGACACATTGGTTTCATAGGAACCCATTAAAAGCCACAGCTCCTGTCCCTTTTAACTATTATGGCGTAGTCACTGGCCCTGCTGCTTCAAAAATTTGCAGGTAAGCTTTGATTGAGCCCCCCATGGATACGAGGTACTTTTTTAGGGTCATGCAGAAGTATGTAACACACTGTCCCTAACCTTAGACTCCTTATAAACTTACAAATGACATGTGAAAAGTTAAATCATAGATTATTTTAACTGGGTCCTCAAGTTTAGGTCAGTGAGTGAGTCCCAGAGAGGCTAAACAGTCACAATTAAAAGAGTTCAGCTATATGTTACAACAGTACAAGAGACTCCACAAAGTCATATATGGATATTGTTCATTGGCCAGATAGTAAATTAATTGAGTTCTGAGCAGGGAGAGGTCCCTATGACCTGAAATAGCCTTCGGAGTGTTCAGTAGCAGAGAGGACTTGAGCTGGGGTTTAACTGCATTGTATGGCTTAGATCAGGGGTCGCCAGACGGTGTCCTGCAGATTGGCCCAGTGTTTGTTTTCATAAAAATAAGTTTTTATTAGAACATAGCGCCCCCCCATTTATTTACATATTGTCTATGGCTGCCTTTCCTCTGTACAGTAAGATTGAGTATTCCCAGGGGAGACTTTATGACCTACTAGGCCTAGAATATTTATCTTCAGGTCCTTTGCTGACCCCTGACTTAAGATAGTAAGAAGGGAGAGGAGAAAGTCATTTCTGTTAGGTAAACCTTTGTTCTAGGGAGTATGAGTAGAGCAGTTTAACTGGCACAAAAGAGATAGATGCAAGAGAGATTTCGAAGGAGGCATCAGCTGGCCAGATGTCTCATTTGCTCTGGAAAGTTGAAAAGGATTCATTTAGTCTATGAGATACAGAACCTAGATGATCAAGACATTGGTGGTACCAGTAAAGGAAAACCAAGAGAATTGCTACTTTTTGTGAAAAGAAGTAATTGGAGCAAAAGGTTGATCTAGACCAGGGGTTTCTGTAAAGGGCTAAATAGTAAATATTTTAGGCTCTGTGGGCTACACACAGTCACTATTAGATATTCTTCTTTGTTCATTTTTGCAAAATTAAGCTGTGGGTCGTATAAAAACAAGTTACAGGTTGTACTTTGCCAACCCCTAATCCTAGACATTGGTCCTAGCTTAACCGTTTTATCTGTAGCATTGGGCAAGTCTCTTACTAATTACTCATCTGTAAAATTAATAACCTAAATTAGATACTTCTAAGGTACACTTTTCTCGAATTCTGTCATTTTAATATGAATATAATTTTGCACAAGTTGGTTTGCAGGTGATGATTGAATGCCTACTTGGAAATAGCTAGCAAAGTATTTGAGTCTAGAATAGGCCTTAAGGATTCAAATTCTGGGGACTTCCCTGGCGGTCCAGTGGTTAAGACTCTGCGCTTCCAATGCAGGGGGCCCGGGTTCAATCCCTGGTTGGGGAACTAAGATCCCACATGTTGCGTGGCATGGCCAAAAGGAAAAAAATTCAGATTTTTTTCCGAGTCCAAGAATTACCCCTCCCAGCTTTTAATTAAATAACTCAACAATGACAGATTCATAAGGTAGCCCATCCCATTTTGGGTCAGCTGTATATAGTTGTTACTATATACTTTCTTGGAATCAGCCTCCTTAGAGCTGGTACCAATAAACATTCCATCTAGACCATTCAGGTTTAAGTTTGTGCTCCTTTATAAACATCAGTGCTACTTACAGTCCTTCTAAATCTTAAAATATTTGAAATGTTAGTATTACTTCACTCGACACAGAAATTTGAGTATATGCTTTATCCCAGACACTAAGTTCTGGGTATACAGTCCCTACTGTCTTGGTGCTTACAATTTAAATTTAGTCTTTAGTCATTTACACCCAATTGTCTTTAGTCATGGTCCATGTAATATGATTTCTGGATCCCTCGCTAAGCAAGTCGCCTTCTGAAAGAAGATGTGTAACTGGAACAGGACCAAGTTAGAGCTGATAATGTAGATCTAGGATTAGATGTAGTTATACTCGTAGATGAGACCTCAGAAGAGAGAAGAGCAGAAAGCCAAAGACTGAACATTGCTGGAGGTGGGCATATGAAGGGAACACGGAAGAAAATAGAGAAGGAACTTTTAGAGATAGGAGAATCTGGAAAATTTGGCGTTATTGGAATCAAGGGAGAAAAGAATTTTGAGAAAGAAACAATAAATGTCTGCAACATTTATTGCTGCAGAGAAGCAAAGGAGAATGGAGACGAGGGAGCAGTTTTAAAATGACTAGTGGTCACGTGTTTTGGCATGTTTGTGTGTGTGTTGTACTATAGAATGCAATTTTAAAATATGGTTTTGTACTTAAGTACATTTTGACATGTCAAATTTTGAAATTGTAAGGGGCTACTAAAATTATGTACAAATGTTAAATTTCCATTTTTCAAAAAACTTCTATTGTGAACTAGTCAGATTAATTTACTCATTCGTAATTCTTTCCTCCCGTCTTAAAAGCTTGTGTTAGTTTGATTTTTTAAAATTAAAACTTGCCGTGTATCTTTATTATATAATTGTATTCATGATTGCTCCTTTAGTTGGACTGAGTTTATTTTAGTACAACTTTTAAAACAATTGTTACTGGAAATTTCACTTACCTCCAGTGTTAGTCCAATTAAATTCATTCCTGTATACTTAGTAATATCTTAGAGGAAGGGGTGTGTGTGTGTGTGTGTGTGTGTGTGTGTGTGTGTGTGTGTGTGTTTAAGCTTTTACAGTTGAAACTTTTAAGCCACTTTTACATAGATTCATTGTAATACAGCTTACTTAACATTACTCTTTCTGTCTCATTTAAGTGACTTGAGATCATCTAGAGCACGACTGCTTGAATTGTTCACTGATTTGAACTGTAATCCACAAATGATGAAGAATGCAGCAGATTCATATTTTTCACTTTTACAAGGTTAGTTATTTAAATCAATTTAAGTTTTTAAAAGTCAACTATGTAGAAGTTCATATTTGATTCTTAGACTTTTCAGATTTGAATAGTTTAGTCTTCTAGGTTATATTCTTCAGTATGCTTGAGTATCAGAAATGTGAGAATGTAAAGGTAGTATGTGGTCTTTCTAACATTTTGAAAATTAAATGTGTGCATATTTCATATTATGTTACCTTAGGAGAAGGGTATAGAGGGGCTGGGAGTTTCATTCGGGTATCTGAAAAAGTCATTCTCCGAAAAATGTTCTAAACAGACACGTGATATTTCCTGTAAAACTGAAAATGTTTTCTACCTTTTTATAGGTTTCATTAACTCATTGGATGAATCTACCCAAGAAAGCAAGTTACGATATATTCAGAATTTCAAGTGGACCGATACATTACAGGGACAGGTTCCAAGGTAAGCAGCACCAACAGTACTAAATTCAAGCCATTTTTGTAACTGTTTAGCTAGTGATTAACTTGTAGCCTCAATGTAGAAGAAGTAAAATGTAAGTCTGATCAGCATTTTGCCTTATCAGGAAATTAATATAAACCTTTTGACCTAAACTCCTAATGCAGTCTATTAAGTACAAACAGAATTTGTTTCTTCTGGACCAAATCATTTTTGAGATAATCAATATAAATGTTAACTAGATTGAACAGCCTTGACTTTTAATAACACACAAAGAATAGTTTGGGAATTTGAAACCCAAACCTAGATTTTGGTCTTTGCCTCCATCCAAGCAGAGCAGAACTTTGCTTTCTCCACTACTTTCCTTTTCTGATGGATAGTTCAGATGTCTCTGGTCAATCTCCTTCTTTCATTCTCCCCAGTTCCACCCCAGCTCCATACTCTTTTGACTGACAGTACTGTGTTCGTTTTTCTTCCTAATTTCACTGTTTCTGCTCTTTTTAAAAACTTCCCCTCAGAACTTTCTCATCATTCACTTGAAACTAGTTAGATCTAATTATAACAGGAAACCAATCATAATGGTGCTAAATTTTTAACTACTTTTTTTTTTAAACACCATTGGGTTGTTTAAATAGTTACATATCTTTATCTCAATTTGCTTTAGAATTAACCGTTTTATAAAATCAGAAGGGAAGGAAATGGGGATCGGCAAACAACCAGGGCAGGCATTACAGTGGAAGGAGTGTGGACTTTGGATTCATACACACGTAGATCAGCCTCAGAGCTTCTCCTGTGTGAACATCTGCTTCCTCAACTGTATGTTGGGGTTACAGGTATAGGGCTTTTGTGAGGAACAGAATAGGAAATTTTGTATTAAGGGGCTGATATAATGCCAGGCATTAATAGACATTCAATAAATGTTAGTTTCCTTCCTTCCTTCCTTGGGAATATTGTATATAATAGAATTCATAAATTGGGTAGGAAGTTGTGGACTGTGGGTCCTTTCCAAATTTTAATATTCTGGGATACCAAGGTTTTCCAAGTAAGCCTTTGTTTTCTGTTTTGCTTTATGTACCCCTTTGTATTTCATCTAAAATTAAGAAATATTTTCCTTAAAAACTTTTTTTTAAAGAATCAAACCTCTACCATTGTTACATTACAAAACTTTGGCAGATTCTAAAGTGTTTTGTATTACATAAATTTGGCAGTTTTCCCCACCATGCTAAATTTTCATTCCTTGTGACAGCATTTCTCAGCATAGTTTTATGAGACAGTGAAGAATTATGTGATAAAGGCTTTAAGTTATACTGTTGAGTATTCAGTACATCTGAGATTTTTAAGTTATTTAATCCTTGATTGCTACTTACTCAATGAAAAGTGTGCTGTGAGTATATCTTCTGAAAAATGTTTTTTCAACTGTATACACTCTTAACTACTACCTAGATGTGGTACAATAGAAATGGAGTGTTTGGGAGCAAGGCAGATTGAAATAAACGAAGGGTAAACAGGAGAGAGCTATTCATGAGACCCCATAAAAATTAGCAAAACTATCTTATTATTTAAAGATAAAGTTATAAATTAGATATGCCTCTTAGATCACCATTACTAGAATTACTAGATGTAATTAGTAGATGTAATTCATTGGAAAGTTCCCAGTGCTGGAAAGAATAAGCCATTAAACTATGCATTAAATTTTTTTAGCATGGTATACTGTTTTAAGGAGTTTGTTCATAACTGTCATATTTTTGTATGTTATAATGTATATTAAACAGGATAGTTTATAAGGTATTTTTTAATTACATGTTTTGTAACAAATCTTTTTTTTTTTAATCTAAAAAGTTTCCATGTCTCTGTTCCTTCTAAGATGGAGGCAGCAATTAAATAAAAAATACAAAGCAGAATCATGATTCTTGTTTCTTCCCTTTGGGTAATTTTTCTGTATCTTTATTAGTATTATATGTGTAATAAGGGTATTACTTCAGGTTTTTTACTTCATCATTTGAGATAAGTGAGATAATGTGTATAAAGAATTTTCAGGGTCTCATCAGAACAACAGTGAATAAAAATATTATTTGCTTTGTGAGCTTTTTGCCATCTTTGTGTCATGTTTAGTTATAGAATCTGGAGGAAACAAATAAGATATAAAATACACTTATTTTTGAGACCTTTTTCTTTGTAGTATACCAATTGGCTTGGCATTCAGAATCTTCTGCAGTTTCACATCAGCTTGGCTTTTTGCTCTCCTGCTCCTCGATTTCTCTCTATGAACTGGCAACTTCAAGCTAGTTGGGTTACTGCCACCAGAAAAATCTTTATCCTTTCTTGTGCGTTAACAGCATCATTCCCTCATCTGGGATGTCCTTCTGCTTCCCTTCTAGCCATCTTTCAAGGCACAATTCAAACTCTGTTTATACCATTAAGCCTTCTTTAACCGTTCTAGCCTGAAATGATCTCTCCTCTGAAATCCATTTTCTTAAAATGTGGTGTAAGAATCACCTGCTCCAGAATCAACTGGATACTTGTTAAAAATGCAGATTCTGGGCACTTCCCAGACTTTCTTTGTGGGATAAGTTCCAGTAATCTGTATTTTTAAAACTATTCAATGTACAATAACCTTTGGGAACTACTATTCTCATATTTACTATTATGAAGTACATCGTGGACCATTATGTTTAGTCATTCAGTGTTAATTGTGTGTGTGTGTGCTTGTGTCTTACCTCCCAACTTATATTAAACACAAGGACTCTTCATTTTTTCAGTTAGCATTTAGCTCTTTATGATTTTGTGTAAGACGTATAGCAGGCTTCGTATAGAGATATCTCAGTCGTTGACAGTACTTAATGATCATGTTTATAATTCTAGTGCCCAGCAGGATGCTGTCTTTGAATTAATTTCCATGGGATTTAATGTAGCTTTATGGTATACCAAATATGCTTCAAGACTGGCTGGAAAAGAAAAGTAAGTTAAAAGGGAAGGGTTATGTGCATATTATTATTTTTCAAACGTATGGAGCTTCATTATTAAAAAGTCTAGGCTACTGATAAAAAGTATCACTTCTGATAAATGTAAGGTTGCCTCATAAAGCTAATATTTTAAGTATCAGAATTATGGAGCCCACTGTTAAAAGGGAAAACATTTTTAATAATCTTGTCATGGGGGTGGTCTTTCTGAATAAAACCCCAAACCAAGAAAAGGGCTGACTATTTGACCACGTAAAGTACCATAAACAAAGTTAGAAAACAAATGACAGATTGGTCAAAAAAACTGCAGTGCATGTGACAAATTGTTTTTATAATGCTTTTACAAATCAACAGGGAAAAGATCAACAAATCGAAAATAAACAGGCAATTCACAGAAAAATACAAAGCCTTATAAGTTTGTGAAAGATGTTTTGAAGGATTAAGGAACTGTGAAATAAAATGAGATACAGTTTTTATAATAGTACAACTGGATATTAGCAATATGAAACTGGCAACTATCAACTGTGATGCGCCTGAACATGGGAAAAATATGCAGCCATTTAAGAATGGAGCTGAATTCTATGTGCTGATGTAAAATTGTCTCTGAAGTAATTTAGGTGATTAAAAACAAGAGCAGAGTGGTGAATATTGTGTACATATGTGTTTTTAAAGTATGTGCATGCATTAAATGTATATTGATTTTTATGCTTGTTTATGCACAGAAGATTATCTGGAAGGAAAAAGAAGAAGCCTTTGTCCAGACCCCTAAACAGGAGCTCTCTTTTTCACTTGTAGTATCTTCTCTTTGGATATTTTTCATGTGCATTTGTTAGTTTTTTAAGTGTCAAAAAGAAGAAAACGTAGTGAAAAACACAAATGACTAACTTCTGTGGTTTTATGAGAATGTATTAGTTGTTGGTTTTAATACCAGAAACGGGATTCATCCTGTAACTAATGTAACCACTATGTTTCAGCATAACAGAGGATGAAGCAAAAGAAGTCCATCGAAGCTTAAAAGTTGCAGCTGGGATTTTTAAACATTTAAAGGTAAAATAATAATAATAAAATATATTCTTAATGCTTTAATTGTTGAATAATTTTTATTTAATTCTTTGCGGGGTGGGGTGAAGGAATTATTTCATCATGTAGAAAAAACTAGTATGTGTTCTGTTTTCCTTATGTTAAGTACCTTGTTGATGAGTGCAGCCAATTACAGAATATTAAGTGTTTCCACTTCAGAAAATCATCAGTGAATTTTACAATTAGACGATGCAAGTGGTACTTCACTGCTTATTTTTCAGTCTCTTCTGAAAAGATGAGAGAAAACAAAGCACAAAAATTGATAGTTCTGAGCATTTCCCTTGCTGTATGCAGCAGTTGCCAGGAGCCATCATGATTCTGCAAAACCAGATTTTCTGAGTATATTCTCTGTATTTCAGTGAAAATGCCAGCGGGGCAATCAGTACACACTAATTACATTAAATTGCTTGGAGATGTGATGAGAATTAGGGGAAAGACTAATGTATTTTCTAACCAGAATTACCCCCACCCCATTCTAATTAAACTACTATTTACTGAAGGCTCCTGGAGGCCAGTGTTGCATTTTCTCATGATAAGATAGTTTTACAGTGATGAAAAAGCTGTGATCCTGAGTGAGCTACAGAACTGTAGTCTTCTTTATATCTGCTATTATTAATGTGAATGAACAGTTCCGGCTCATGCAAAAGGGAAATTTGGTTTCCGTTTCCGTTAAACATTTTCTAAGTTGAGAATATGACTTGCATATCTAAGCAATTTATTATGACCCAAATTTTGCTCTTGAATTTCTTATTTTTACAAAAATTTATAAAAAGCTTTAAAAGTTTTAGTGTACAGGAACTTTTATTCTCTGTAAGCTTAACATTGCTCCATTTTACACTTTTGTTTGTACCCTAAATTTCTGAAAAATCCCCAAATTGAATATCTCATAACTTCAGTTTTCTAACATCTGAGTTAAAATAAAATTTGGCTTCTTTGTTTTTTTTTTTCTTTCTCTCAGGAAAGTCATATCCCAAAATTAATTACACCCGCAGAAAAAGGGAGGGATTTAGAGGCACGACTCATAGAAGCTTACATTATCCAATGTCAAGCCGAAGCTCAAGAAGGTATCTTAAATATTGTAAGATTTTTTTTAAGAAAGTCTATATTGGCATTTAGTTCTTTTTTTTAAAATCAGAATTAGCTGGAATTGCTGGAGTTTCAGGATTTGAGAAATTTATAGTGAGGAATTTAAAAAATTGATTTTTACCTTTAGCATTTGCCTTCATTTTTCATTAGCTGGAAAAGGCCTTACAGTTTAATGATTCTTTTTAAGAGGATTTTGATTTCATGCCATTTCTGGCAGCATAATTAAGTCTATAACTCATCTTTCCCCCCACTCTACCTTGCTCATTTCTTTTCTGCTTCCACTGTTTGGCTTACCTTGAAATCTTTGCCTTTCAGTGGCAGGAAATAAATGAAGACTTATGTGAAAACAATAAAGAAACTTTGTTGGCTTTTGTTTTTCTTTATTTCAAACTCCAGTGCCCTGGAAGTATTTGTTTCCTCTTACATCATGCGATTTTGTAGTAGGGGTTTTCTGTGATTAGTAATTGGCTAGTGATTTATTTAAGGAAGTGGTATCAGAACCAACAAGCTCAGTGTTTTCTGCTTGTTTATGTTTGCATTTTCTGTAGCTTACTTTTCATGTTAAAACTTTTAACAAACTGTATTAAAGTCCCGAATAGATATCAGACTGTCTTTTGCTATTATAATTGAACTTAAGGTAAATGCAAGTGAACTTAATCATACATTCACTTCATTGTGTTTTGGTTATAGTAACAATTGCTCGAGCAATTGAACTGAAACATGCTCCTGTACTAATTGCTGCTCTGGCATATGAAACAGCCAATTTCTATCAAAAAGCTGGTAAGTTCTATTTTTAGTCTTTAGATTTTCACAAAGCAAAAGGACTCTCAGATTGTTTCATCTTTTGCAAAGCTGTAGTAATAGCTGCACTATTTTATTAATCTTGTTTAAAAGAAAATAAAAGAATTAGAGCTGTTCACGGTTAATATGCTCCATAACTTCTAGTGAAAAGGATGATGCTGTCCTTTTTAACCAATTACATCTAATAATTAAACAGCTGTTTTTCTTTTGAAATGTTTTTGGTCTTTATAACAACCTTGTAGTTACTATCCTTATTTAGACAAGAAACTGAAATCCAGAGAATTAACATAACTAATCTGTAATTTAACTGCTAGCAGGTGGGAGGCTGAGACTAGCACTCAGATCTTCTCCTTAACGTATTATTCTTTTCAGTCACTTATTTAGGAAACATGCATATGTTTCTATTTATCAGATGGTTACTCTTTTAGTTGCTGGGTATACAGATTCACAGTCTAGGGAAGGAGACAAACATGTAACCACATTATTATAGCATGAAATGAGGTGTGGTTACAGGGGTGAATTAAAAACCTAAAGGATCTGGGCATGCTAGAGAAGGCTTTCTAGAGGAAGGTGGTGGTTTAGCCTTATTTTGAAATAAAAATAGAAATTCTAGGTTTGCTGGGATGCTTTAGCATATGGGAAGAGTAGAACATTCTGTAGTATGTACAGAGATTAGAAAGAACTTAGCACATTATAGGACTGAGACATGTTTTAGCTGAAACAGGATGAGAGCTAGGAGCAAAGGTTACGAAAGTGTGCATATGTGAGGCTATGAAATGGTCTGTAAGCCTGTCTGAGAAGTTTGGCCTTCATTTGGTAGGTATTTGGGACCCCTTAAAAGGTATAGTAAAGTCAATCTGACTTGACTGGACTTGAATTTAAGAAAGGTCCCTATCATTGCAAGATGAGAAATGGGCTTACTAGTGAAGGAGTAGTAGGCTGACTCTACTCAGATTATAATCATTTCTTCCTAAGTACTATGGAAGAAATGATGAAGGTTTTGACAAAGATAGCAGAGTAGGAAATGGAGAGGAAGAAATACATTCGAAAGGTGTTTGGCAGGATATATGAGCATGTGTGTTTTATACAAGATGCAGGGATGGAGTGGTGAATGAGGGTTAGAGTATCCTTGCTTCTGACTTGGGTGACTAGATTACTCTTGGCATTGCTGTATTATGAAAAAGGTTGGAAATAGATACTATAATAGTATTCATATTTACTTTGAAGTTCTTAGTCATTGCTATTTTTATCATTATCTCAAACTTAAATTGCATTAACCATCAAATCTAAATAAATAAGTAAATAAAATAAATCACTTTAAATAAAGCAAGGGGTTTTTTTTGTGGTTTTTTTTTTGTGGTACGCGGGCCTCTCACTGTTGTGGCCTCTCCCGCTGCGGAGCACAGGCTCCGGACACACAGGCTCAGCGGCCATGTCTCACAGGCCCAGCCGCTCCGCGGCATGTGGGATCTTCCCGCACTGTGTCCCCTGCATCGGCAGGCAGACTCCCAACCACTGCGCCACCAGGGAAGCCCAAAGCGAGGTTTTTAAAGTGTAAATACTTGAGTTTTAGACTTGAATGGTCTTTTAGCATCTGAACACATAAGCTATAAGTCTCCTAGTGAATCAGGGTGAAATTATATTTTGCTTTTTAAAATGTAACTTTAGATCATGCTTTATCCAGTTTGGAGCCTGCATACTCTGCTAAATGGAGAAAATATCTTCACTTGAAAATGTGTTTCTACACAGCTTATGTAAGTATTTTTAGCCCAGAAACAATGTAAATTACTGTCTCTCCAGCCCCTCGAGCACCAGTTCTGTCATCTCGCCTGACTCTTCGTTAGCATTTTACAGATAATGGACAGCTCTCAGTAAATGTTCCCTGATAGTCAGTGCAGCCATTGTGGAGTAAAGCGAGTGGAAGGAGATGATGTAGAGCTGGGTTATAGCAATGGAATTACTGTTTGATTCAAACCCACTTTTAAGCTGGAACCTTCTGCAAACTTCATGAGAATTCTCTCATTTCATCCTGTTCACTGAGAAAGATATTTAC
Organism: Phocoena sinus; assembly: GCF_008692025.1. Lineage (NCBI taxonomy): Eukaryota > Metazoa > Chordata > Mammalia > Artiodactyla > Phocoenidae > Phocoena > Phocoena sinus. Next base: position 165,244,383 of record NC_045763.1, on the reverse strand, counting down.
TAATGCTAATCTAAAGACTTACCCATACAGTGTATCACCTGGGTTGGTGAAGAATCATAAATAAGATTTCTTATACCTTATAATCTGCTTTCAAACACACTGCATAAGACCATGTGCAAGCCCTGCATTGATGGTAGACATTTAAAGAATAAGCATGTTCTATTCCAGCCTGGTAACATTTTTCTTAAGACCTGTTTAATCCTTAACCTCAAATCCTTCCTCCTTCTCCCTCTTTGTTAGCACACTAATTTCCCTCCTTTATCCCCTCTGCCCTAATTTTAAAAACAGGTTTCAGCAAATAGTTTTTGCTCTCAGTCCATGGTTAGAAGGCTAGTTTGGCTCAAGGCTTGACATAATTCCACTTTATATACCAACAGAGATGGGGGGAAGCTTATTCAAGTAAAGAGATGTAAGGGACTGCATTGATACTTCAAACAATGGACAAAGGCATTTCTTTGTCTGATGCATATAGAAAACGATGATAGTGGAAAGCATCATTTGAGGAGAGAATGAATAAAAATTTCTTTCTTTTATCAGGCTTATTGTTATCATGGTCAGACTTTGTTGGCTAGTGATAAATGTGGTGAAGCAATCAGGTCTCTTCAAGAGGCAGAAAAATGTAAGTATTCCTGCCAGAATATTAACTCCTCTTTTAAAAACTAATGTTTAATCATAAAGGGGATGGGCAGTTAAAAGAGGTTTTGGCGGAGTTCATGAAAGGGAATGAGAATCAGTGAAGTAATTGGAGAAAAGAAAAAAGTGCTTCGAAAACCTAGAACTTGTAGAAAATACCTACCTACCCCTTATACTATTGTTGGTAGTGCTCTTATGCTAGTTAAAGAGCATCTCTGATTAATAGCCTTTTTAGTATAAATAATCAATAATTATAATCAAATGACTGTTTATCCTTTTCACGTGCAGTTTATGCAAAGGCAGAAGCATTATGCAAAGAATATGGAGAAACCAAAGGCCCTGGACCAACAGTCAAACCTTCAGGACACTTGTTCTTTAGGAAACTTGGAAATCTTGTGAAGAACACCCTTGAAAAATGTCAGAGAGAAAATGGATTTATGTGAGTACAGCTCAGTATGATTTTAGTAGTCGGTATAGTATTTGCAGTTGGCCCTCTGTAATCTGTGGGTTCCACATCCACAGTTCAACCAACCGCAGATTGAAAATATATGGGGGGGCAGGGAGGGGGGATTCTAGAAAGTCCTTAAAAGCAAAACTTCAATTTGCTGCAGGCCAGCAACTATTTACATAGCATTTACATTCTATTAGGTATTATAAGTAACCTAGAGATGATTTAAAGTTTACGGGAGGATGTGCGTAGGTTATATGCAAATACTACTTCACTTTACGTAAGGGACTTAAGCATCTCTGGATTTTGGTATCTGCCGGGGTCCCAGAACCAATCCCCCGAAGATACCGAGGGACGAACGTATTTATAATGTTTAAATAATAATATTGTTTTAATAATATCACAGTTTGTTAGTCTCTATTCCCATACATTTTATATCAAGTTGCATTGAAGTTGAGCATTAATTTTCTATTTAAATTGGTGATAGAATTCACTTGTGTTAGACCTAACTTTTATTCTGCTTTTGATGATAACATATTAAAGCAGGTTTAAAAATTCAAACATGAATTATTAACATATAGCCCACTTCTACTGTCCTAACTTTCTCTTACCTTTGTTTCCCTGCCATTCTTTCTCTGTGTGTTATATATACATACCTTCTCTTGGCATACTCATCTCATTCTCTTTTCAGCCACGTATAAAGCAGGGAAATTCATTTCCTGTCAGTTCTGTTTAGGCCTGTCAAGCAGTTTTCCATTATTAAATCAGTGTTGTTCAAACTGTAGATCAGTACCTATGGAGGTTGTAGAATCAATTTTGTCCCTGCTTTTTGTCTTGCATTCTTCCCTTTATATTCTGCATCTGGTCATGCTGTGCTTTCACATCCTTGAACGTGCCCAGTTTAACTTTTATCACTTCCTTTGGAAAGCATCTCTGACCCCCCAAATCTGCCCCTCTTTTAATTGCCCCTCTTTTGTGTTCTCACGGCACTCCACATCCCTCATAGCTTCAGTTACATTGCACAGTTGTTGACAGGGTTTCTTGACTTTGTCACCTACTCATCTGTAAACTACGTGAGACAGGAAATTGTTCTCTATGCAATTCACCATTAAATTGTCATTTCCTTGCACAAGATCTTGGACATAAATAGACACTCAAATAGTTAACAAATAACTGAATGAATTGCTGTTTCCATTGCTTTTTACAGTTACTTTCAAAAAGTTCCAACAGAAGCCCCACAGCTGGAACTCAAAGCAGTTTATGGTCTCGTAGAACCTGTACCTTTCGAATTTCCTCCTACAAGTGTGCACTGGACACCAGAAACGTTGGCTGCTTTTGATCTCACCCAAAGACCCAAGGATGACAGTGTACGGGATTGGGTTTTTTCCATTCATTCACAAAAATTTCAAAAGAGAATTCAGACTTCACAGTTTGATATTGTTCTCTATTTAAATAGATACATGTATTTGTCTAAATGTTAAATTAGCTAATTACAGTGCTTGGTGTAAAATCTGAACTCTTTCAGAGGTAAACCTCTAGGCGCTAATTGTCTTCTGATTTTTTACATAGTTGACTTATGTTGTTTTCAACACATTATCTTGCCTTTTTACAATTCGTCAGAGCCTCCTTTAAGAAGAGTGTGGGAGGACAGGTCTAAAAAGGATGGCTCATCCATGTTTATATTGCTATAGCAATGCTGTTTTTGATTCAGCATAGTGCGTGGTATTTGAAGATTTGACCTAATTTCAACATTCTGTGACATCATCCAGGGGTAAAATTAGACTGCTTTTATTCATTTGTATCTAAGTACATCTTAGTGTACTAAACCAAATGGTAGATTAAGTGGAAATTTTGAGGTTTAGCTACCAAAAGAGAGGGGGTCTGTGAAAAAAGGGGTGGGAATTATTTTGTAGCCATAGATGCTTCCTTGAAATTTTTTTTTTAATATAATTTCCTACCCATACTAAAACCATTATTCCTTAAAATAACAGTTTTTGCATCCTGTTCAGCATCTTAAATAATGTCCTAAGAGGTAGCCTGTTACTGTCACAAGTAATCTTCAAACTTGAGGGTTCCATGTACACAGGTTGATGGCTCAGTTTCTCCCTCCTCAGAAAGAGTAAGAGTACCATTAGCTTGATTTTTGCCTACCCATCAGGTTTTCGTCTTCACTGAAATGTTGCTTTCCTGTTATGTCTTTAATTGAATTGGTTTGTATGTAGCTCCTGGCACAGCTTTGTTAGTCTCCGTGCTGTGTATTTTAGTATATCATCTTTATATTAGTCTGAAGTGGAATAGATCTAGTGTTTGTTTTCCAGATCTTAGTTTATGTACTTACACTGTATTTTTCTTTCTCCATAGGCTAAACCCAAACCAGAAGAAGTGGTGAAACCTGTGAAAGAACCAGATATCAAACCTCAGAAGGACACTGGGTGCTACATCTCCTAAAATACATTGATACAGTGTGCACTTTGAATTTTCTTCCAGATAAGATAAACCATGGAACTTCATCTTTCTTGAAATGATTTCTCTGAAGCCTATAGATTAATTTAGTACATTCAGAGGGAATCTGCCTTCAGTTTATTTGTTCTTGATTTTTAACACAGTGGAAGTGTTTCATGCTTTGTTTCCGAACTCCTTTTTAATCAGGACAACCTGTGAAAAATTTTTATTGTGCTTCTAAAGGGCATATTTGGGGGTTGGGTTTTTCTTCCTGAACTCTGGGTAGTAGTAAGTTTCAGGTTAATACACTATAGGCCAGAATCATGTGGTTTCAGGTGTGTTTTTCTGTCTTCACAAAAAAAAGTTTATTTTCCTTCCTCTTATTTGATACCAGAAGAATGACAGGAGTCAGTTTTTAACAGACAAGGTTTTTTACCCCTCTCCGTTATGTCAGTTGTAGCACAGACTTGTTATCTTCTGTGTCAGTTACCTTTTCTGGTTGGGGGAAAAAAAATCACTTTTAGTTAAAGATGAAAAAATCTTCATACCAAATCCCTTATACATGTTAGAATCTATAATTTACTTAGAAATCAGTATTTATAGGTATGTTGAGACCATTTAAGAGCTTACTCTTATGCTGATAGCCCTGTACTTCATTTCAGTCTCAGTAAGCAAACCTACAATATTTTTTAAAGTACTTTTTTCTAATGGGTTTTTTACTTAGGGGATAGAACTTGGTAACAGCTCTTAGTATTTGTGTGAGAAGACAGAGTGAAAATGTTTTCGCAGAAGTCAAATAATGCATGATGAAAAGAAAGAACTTTAAGCCTAAACAAGATCGGTTGTCCTGAATTACACTGGTAAATCTCTACTACTTTGTTACAGAAGTTAGAGTAAAATGCCTTTGTTAACCTGATTTCAGTGTACATGGTTTTTATATAGTTTTCTAATACACTTATCCTGTCAGAATTGTATTGCTTTAGGCCAAAGGCCATAGCAGAAACTTAGAGAGCAAACAGGTACAGTATATCTTAAAAATACCTTGTAATATTTGAAATAGTTTAGTATATACACAAACCTGGGAAATAGCGGATACATAATACTTTAATTTAAAAAAATCACACATGTAGGTTTATCTTCTTTTGATTATTCTCCTGGGGCATCACCTAATTTTTCTCTTATAAATGACAGATTGGTTCAAATAATAGAAGTAGTAATAGTAGGGTATGTTGAGAGCTTACTTTGTGCCAGGCACTGTGCTGAGCACTTACATAGATAAACCTTTGAACCCACACGGCAATTCTGTGACAAATAAGTAAAATCTGCATAAAGTATTGAGATAGGAATAAACATTTCATTATGAAAAGTAGATTATACCTATCTGAATATTGTGTTAAAATAAATGATTACTTAAATCATAGTTTATACTCATGGGAAAAAAAGCTACATAGAATCAGTGAGGTTTTTTTTTTAATGTATGGAAATGCTAATTACTCCTTGCTATATAACATTTAATATTTGAAGCTGCAGTTTTCAGAATCAGTGGAGTAATAACTGAACAGACATTTATTTTGTCGTTTATAGAAAAAACACTTAAATTTCCCTGTATTTTTGTGCTCTATGCCATTTACTGACAAAACTTTAAACCGTACTTGATGTAAGCTTATTACTCTTGGCCTGTAAGATCTATTTATTTTAGAAACTAGTGCTTATTAGTTACTAAGTTTTCCCATTTGAAAATTTAGTAACTAGGCTAAATTTATTGACATAATATGTGTCAATTTCACATATTGACATTTTTATGGGTCATACTTCCATATATGGAATGAAAACATGTAATATGCTCAGTGCTTCTGTAAAGTGCAGTAAATACTGGTGTTACATTTAATCAATAATTGGCAACTTTAAGGTAAGCAGATAGTAAATATTCTGTTGACTCAGCAAAGGTGACACTTTGACTAGCTATCCCATTATATATAATATTCTTTGAAATCGTCTTTGAAATTTGGGGAAGTGAATAAATGTAAAGAAATTGCATGAATGTCATAGATGTAATAACTATTTGTGTTAACTATTGCATACTTAGTTTAAACCAGATATGACAACTAACATATCCTGCTAAAAGTGTTGTTAATATACTGAATTATCTATTTATGAAAATAAAAGTGATTCTACTTCCAATTTCATTGGAATTTTTGTTTTTCAATAATATGTTTATTAAGCCAGTAACAAGGTTAATACAATGTAAAATCATATTTCTTCACAGTTGTATTTTAAAATGACAGATGCATTTGCATCAGTTGTTTTATGCTACATGAATTCATTAAACACTCAACGCTCCTTGACCTATTTGGTTTCTACTTATGCTTATTGGTACTTACCACCTTTTAATCTTGAAGTAGGGTTTCAGTCAGCCTGCATATATTTTTATTCACAGTATTATCCAGCATGCTACAGTCTTGTATACGGTGGTGAGCTAAGCTAGAGACCTTATCGTTATTGCTGTACAGTACTCTGCAGAAAACTTTGTACTTTGGAAACTTTGAGGTAGCATTTTCAGTACTATATAAATGTACTCAAATAAAATCATATTCAGAAATATTTCCTTCTAGAGTAATCATGCTTTAGAAAACGAGGCATTTTTTGTCTCGATATGTGCGTAAAAATAAACTTGTGTCATTTGGTTTACTATACTTTTGTATCTAAAGACTTTAATCTGATATTTGAGTAATTTGCTTCGAATTTACATTCTTGTTTTAAAAAATGTTTTTGTAGTAAACTAAAGGGATTAAAATAGTTAATCTGGAGGGGGCGCCTACTCTGAATTATAGAACAGAAAGCGGTGTTGGATTGTATTTACCCAAAAGGCCAGAACTTATGCGATTCAGCATATCTGATGACTGTGATGTGCTTGAGGTGGGTGTAAGCTCATAGCTCCCTCGTAAGAGTGCTCCCCAGAGAAAACGTTAGATCACCCAGCGGCTTGATATTGTCCAGAGCTTCTCTGGTCGTTTTCCTCAAGCTATTGATCTCAGCCTTCTGGGGCTGACTGGGCAGGGACTAAGGTGGCTGGACCTCCCAGGCTGGTCACCTCCAGAATGTCAATGCATTTCCTAGATCATCTGCTATGACGTAGGAAAAGTTGAGAAACACCCCAATAGGACAGGCATGTCAGTAATGTCACTCTTATCTGGTGGCTGGGTGCCTGTTTATGGTCTAATACTGAAAATAAAGGTAGAAGAGTCCGGCCAGGTGATGTTCTGTCAGCATTTCTCAAGGAGGAGCAGTGGTTTGTTTATACATGTGTTTGTTTATTCAGATTTCACATATGTCCTCCACAGAATGCCTCACTCTGCCTGCCTGGGGTGAGTCACCAGTTGGAGTGGGCCCATCTCCTCAGGTGAAATGGCGTGGAGAAACTGGCAGTGAATGCTGTGCTGTGAAGGTGTGAAGTGGGGCTTTGGCTGTCCCATCCTTGCTTTTACCAGAGGCTCAGCCTTCGGACGCCCTCAAGGGAAGAGGGAAAGGGAGGAGGGGGCACCGCAGGCCCAGGCAAACAAGGCTGACGCACTCTTGGTAGTTACCCAGGGCCCGTTCCGTTAACCTGGTTCATTTGAAAAAAAAAAAACTTTTTTTTTTTGATTAATGAAAACTGGAAGAACTTTAGGAAATTTGAGGTATTATACTTTACCAAAGTTAAATGCCAAGATGTAGAACTAGTGTGTTATTTTGTTGATAGAGCTAACAGTGCTGTGTTTCAGTGAGGGAGTTAATTGAAATAATGAGTGTGTAAGTGTAATGAAAAAATATTATAAGGTAGCCATTTTAACATCAGGAAGTAAACACAATTATAAGACTGTTCTCTTTATTTTTCCAATCTATTATATAGTACCTTCCCCCACCCATTGAAGTGAACTGACCGTATGATTCATTTATTAAACAAATACTGAGTTCCAACTGTGTCAGGTACTGTAGTGGCAGGAGGTAAATAAGGCAGGGAGCACACAGGTAAAACCCTTTCCACCCTGGCTGGTGGGCGGGGCAGAGAAGGAAGGGAAGAGGGAAACAAAAACAGGATAAGTGAAATATAGATTGTGTTCAATGTTGATAAGTACTAAGGAGACAAAACAATGACGTAAGCTGTCGAGTAGTGGTGGTGGTGAACGAAGTCAGCTGGTTCTTTGAACGACTGGAGCCCCGGGAAGACCTCGAGCCAAAGACCTGAAGGAAGTGAGGGAACAAAGTCTAAGGGAAGACAGACTCATCCAGAGAACAGCCCGCACAACGTCCCTGCAGGGCAGAGAGCCTGTGTGGTCAGGGAACGGCAGTAAGAGGGCCAGTGGCTGGAATGAGACAGGGGCAGCTCAGGGGGAAGGTATCAGTAGAACAAAATGGGGCCAGAAAAGTACTGGGGCCAGATCTACAACCCTGTAGGCCATTGTAAGGACTTTGGCTTTTACTCAGGGTGAGACGAGAACCCACTGGAGAGTTTTAAGTAGAGAAGTGACATGGTATGATTTAACATTTAACAACTCTGACTGCTTTTTTGAGTGTAGATGGTAGGAAGCCAATTAGCAGACTGCTGCAATAATCCAGGTGACAGATGATGGCTTAGACCAGCGTGGTGGCAGTGGAATGGTGGTATTAAGACTCTGGCAATAACCCAGAGAACTTCCTGTTGGATTTGATGTGAGGTGTGATTAAAGGAGAAGAATCAAGAATGTCTCCAATGTTTTTGGCCTGAGGATCTGGAAGAATAGGGTTGCCTTTATTGAAATGGGAAGACTGCCAGAGGAGTAGATGTGAGTGTGTGAGTGGGAGCTGGGTGAGTGTGTGGGGTAGTTTCGGGAAGGAGAAGGGTGCACTGAAAGTATGAGCAGAAGGTTTAGACATGGATTGAGTTGTCTGTTAGCCGTCCAAAAAGAGACATCAAGAAGAGACTTCAAGTAGACGGTAGATCTATGCATCTGAGATTCAGGGAGATAAAAATGTTGGCTATAAATGTGTGTGTAGATAGTATTTAAAGCCATAGGGCTGGGACTTCCCTGATGGCACAGTGGTTAAGAATCTGCCCGCCAATGTGGGGGACACGGGTTCAAGCCCTGGTCCAGGAAAATCCCACATGCTGCAGAGCACTTAAGCCCGGGCACCACAACTACTGAAGCCCGTGCACCTAGAGCCCGTGCTCCACAAGAGAAGCCCCTGCTCGCCACAACTAGAGAAAGCTTGCACGCAGCAACAAAGACCCAATGCAGCCAAAAATAAATAAATAACTTTATTTAAAAAAAAAAAAAAAAAGCCATAGGGCCAAATGAGTAGGTGAGTCCAAGAGCTGAGCCCTGGTGTACTCCAGTATTGAAAGGTCAGGGAGATTATACGGTATGTTAATTACATTATATACTTGGGAACAATCCTTGATAAACTAGATTTGGGTTTTTAAAGAAAAAACTAGAGGCTCTCCTACGAATTAAACTGAGGTACAAAGCATGTTGTGGGGAATACTTGACCCTCTGAAATATCACTTCCAAAACATCCCAGTCTAGGTACTTGGTGTGAAGTTGGCAACGCTCCCAAGATTTTGGTAAATAAAAAATAAGTAGATTCTACGCAGTTCAGTATTGAGCCCCTTCTATATTGACACACACTGTGATTACAAAGACGAATTTTGCATAGCATATCCTGAAATGTCCATTAGGTGGCAGAAAAGCATTCACTAAATCGCCAGGTAGGTCGGTCTCTCTCTCTCTCTCTCTCTCTCTCTCTCTCTCTCTCTCTCTCTCTCTCTCCCTCTCCCCTCCTTTCTCCTCCCCCGTCTCTCTTGCCCACTCTGCTCCTTTAGCACTATCTTTTAAAGACGAATATGTCAATTTAATGCACAACACTATTTTGCAAAACAAACTACTGTTTTCTTCAGAAAGCCAACAGATATCACTAGTCTGTAATATAACAGGGGTGAACCAGGTGAATGGGGGCTTGGGGTGCTTCATTTGGTTCAGAAATGTATGACTTGGGAGATGGTCTGGAAAGGAGTAAATTGACTATAATGAGACTGTTAGGCCTTATTCTTAAACTTTTGATGTGTAAGCTTTTCAGCTGGGGGCAAAGCAGGGAGGCCTCAGAAAGCAGAAAGCAAAAAAAATCCTCCTGTAAGAAAATAAGCAAGACTTCTTAGCCCAAGCTTGGCTACTGGAGCTTTCTGCAGTACACCACATGACTAAATCACAAGTCTGTTCAATTCAAATTTATTTACTTTTGGCTGTGTTGGGTCTTCGTTGCTGCGCGCGGGCTTTCTCTAGTTGTGGCGAGCGGGGGGCTACTCTTCGCTGCGGTGTGCTAGCTTCTCATTGTGGTGGCTTCTCTTGTTGCGGAGCACGGGCTCTAGGCACGCGGGCTCAGTAGTCGTGGCTCGGGGGCTCTAGAGCGCAGGCTCAGTAGTTGTGGCGCACGGGCTTAGTTGCTCCAGGGTATGTGGGATCTTCCCAGACCAGGGCTCGAACCCATGTCCCCTACATTGGCAGGAGGATTCTTTTTTTTTTTTTTTTTGCGGCTCCGGATGCGCAGGCTCAGCGTCTGGCTCACGGGCCCAGCCGCTCCGCGGCATGCGGGATCTTCCCGGACCGGGGCACGAACCCGTGTCCCCTGCATCAGCAGGCGGACTCTCAACCACTGCGCCACCAGGGAAGCCCTGGCAGGAGGATTCTTAACCACTGCGCCACCAGGGAAATCCCACAAGTCTGTTCAATTTAGAAGTCACATTTCTTCCTGCTCTCCTTCAGGCACTGGTCCCCAAACTGGCCTGCCCATTGCAATCACCAGGGAAGCCTCAAAAATAATTGAGACCCATGTCCCACCCCAATAGACTGTGGGTCTCGGGTGTGTCCTGGCCTTGGAATTTTAAAAAAGGACTCCCAGGTAATCCTAACATGAAGACAAGTTTGAGGGCCACTGGGTTTATTTAATGCTGCACGTGTAAACATAACTCACCTTCCCACAACTCAAATTCGTTCCGCCCTGTAAGACACACGCAAGAGAAACTTTCCACGTCAGCACAAAGGCTAGTTGTATTAATTTGTCATCTACCGAACAAATTCTAACACCAAATTTTGCACTACTTTCAAAACCAAAGCCAATTAAAGCAATGAAAGAAAAAGCAGAGGAATAATGGTGAGTTGTTTTTTGAAAATGTTTTTATTTTCTTCTGATTGTTATAGAGCATATTTTATTTCTCATGGCATTGAAAATATTTACTTTTGCAATACTGTTATACTCGGCATATTTTAAACACCAAGTTAAGATCTTTTTTTTTTTTTTCTGCTCTTTGGCATCAGAAACTAAGTAGTTCTAGTTTACTTCTCACCAAATAGTTTTAGTTTACTTCTCACCAAGGTTCTTTTGTGATACACTGCCACTAAGTCAGTCAGGGAAAACCATTAATATATCATTTAAGACTCCTCAGGGGACCCTGGGCTGAGAAGGTCTCACATCACCTTGCTTTGGATAACAAATTTAACCCTTGACAGGCTTTTTGTAACTCTGACCTTTAACAATGGCATTGTACAAATAAGATTTGGTGACTGATTCATGCATACATAAACATATGTATGTATGAATATATATTTATATGTATATTCAATCCTGTGTTTATTGCCCATAAAACTTTTAAAAAGTCAATCTGTGGTCTTCATTTTGATAGATGGCTGATAATTGATTCACTCATATGTATTATGATTACTGACTTATTTGGAATTATTTCTAATATTTTATTGGTGTTTTCATTAATCATGCTTTTCCTTTGCTCTCTTTATCCCCTTTTTCCTGCCTTCTGTTGGAGTGTTTATTTCCTTTTTTTTTTTCTTCTACTGGTTTTGAAGCCATACATTCTAATTCCATTATTTTGCTAGTCACTTTAAATTGTCAGCATGCATACTTATCCTCTCCAAAGTATTCCAAAACAATACTTAAAGAGGTCAACCCCTCATATTTTTGTTATTGTTAGCTAATACTTAATACTTCTTTGTTTTTATACTGTGCTCTACCAAAGTAGTGTTTTTAAGAGTCACTATTAAGAGTTTCACTTTGTTTACTTTTTCGTTTACATTTGTTTCTTGCATCTCACTCTTACTTCTGCGTTCACTTTCCTTCTATTTGACACAGAATCTTATTCATTGTTCAGTGAAGATGCAGGAATGCTTAACTCAGTTTCTATAGGTCGTAAAATGTCATTGTTTTACTCTCAAAAATTGTTCATCTGGATATTGAATTCTTTATGACAATAATCAACTGTCTTCTGGGCTCAGTTGTTGCTGATTTGAAGTTAGCCTTTAGCCTAATCTGCCTTATCTATTATAAATTTTAAGATTTTCTATAATTTCTATGATCTAGGTTTGATTTTATTTTTTTATCCCTCTAGTATTCTTCATGTTTCTCATATTTGAAGATTTGTGTCTTTCTTCAAATATGGAAAATCCATAGCCATTACCTCTTCAAACATCACCTCCCCCATTATTTCTGTTCACATCTTCTGGAACTCCCATTAAAAGTATATTGAACTTTCTCATCTATTCTTAGCTCATAACTTTTCTTTCATGTTAACAATATATATATATATGTACATATATATATATATCTTTATGCTGTTTATGAGAGATTTCCTCAGATTTCTTCACTATGTTTAATCTACATCCAACCTATCCTATGTTCCCATATATTTCATTTCTGGAATTTCTGTTTGGTTCCTTTTCAAATCAACCTGTTCCTTTTGGATACTATAATGTTTTGCTTCCTTTATCGCTTTGAATATATTAACCATGTTCATTTTATTTTTAATTTTATTTATTTATTTATGGCTGTGTTGGGTCTTCGTTTCTGTGCGAGGGCTTTCTCTAGTTGCGGCAAGTGGGGGCCACTCTTCATCGCGGTGCGCGGGCCTCTCACTATCGCGGCCTCTCTTGTTGCGGAGTCCAGACGCGCAGGCTCAGTAATTGTGGCTCACGGGCCTAGTTGCTCCACAGCATGTGGGATCTTCCCAGACCAGGGCTCGAACCTGTGTCCCCTGCATTGGCAGGCAGATTCTCAACCACTGCACCACTAGGGAAGCCCAACCATGTTCATTTTTAAAGTTTCATGTTGTTCTATTATTCCTAATTCTTGGATGAGGACTCTCCCATTTTTTTCATTTCATTTGCTGAACCCTCCTCATGATGGTTGGTTTCCTCATGTGATTTGTAAGTTTTTGCAATGAGCGCATCCTTGGCCAGGGTTATTTGTAGTGGAGGTCCAGTGTTCCCTGTCCTGTTGAAGCCTGCCTCCAGGGTGACTTTGCATTTGCATCTGAGAGTTCTGTGGGCTGCACTGCTTCCAGGTTACTCAGCTTCGCTTCAGGTCCTTATAGGTCTTTATACCGTATGAGGGCTATGAATTTGGGCCCCGTACCAGTATGGGGTCCCGGCCTCGGGCTCCAATTTTTTTTCAGGTGACTATTTCTACCCAAGTTGCCAGGAGATGACAAATTATTTTGCCACTTTTGCAGGCCAACAGGTAGTTTTACTCGTCCATGTTTTGTAGCTAAGATAGTACTTTATTATCTTAGTTTTATGCAGGTAGCTTTACTTCAGCTCCCCACACTCATGGGATTTGTGATTTAGACTCTCTCCTCTCTGCGCCAGTATTAAAACTCTAGCCCCAAGGCCTATACCTCGTTCTGAAACCCCAGGAACTCTCTCCGCTTCAGCTCACCTGTATGAGTTTGAGTTTCCTCTCTTTTTCTGACACCTGGGTTAGCTTTCTTCCTTTCTTCCTTTCCTTCTCTTTTTCCCCCTCCTTCTTCCCTCCCTCACTCCCTTCCTTCCCCTTCGTCTCTCTGACTCTCTTTCTTACTTCCTTAGTGCAGCCTGATTTAATGTTTTGTTTGTTTCATTTTATCCCGCATTTCTGTGTGTTTGGAACAGGAAGAAAACTTCTTCCACATCAGCTCAGCCTGTCATGTTTGCTGATATAATCTTAAAATATATTAAATATTAAGATAAGAGTGTACTTACTACGTTGGAACAGTGCCTGATATATATACATCATTATGTAAGTGATAAGTACTTGACGATAGCTAGCTTTTATTAAATACTTACTGTTTTCTAAGAATTGTTCTGAGCCTGTATGTGTCTTTACTCATTTACTCCTTAATTTTACAAGGTTGGTACTATATTCACACACATTTTCAAATTATATTATTCTTATTTTATAGATGAAGAAACCAAGACACTGGAATATCAAGCAACAGGATTTTGAACCTAGACAGTCTGGCTCCAAGCTCGTCAGCTTTATTAAGATTTAGCTTAAATAAAATTAAGTCTAGATTTTGATTCGTTTTGACAAATGTGTACACAGTCGAGTAACCACTACTACAAACATACTATCTCTTAGAACAATTCCATCACCCCAAAAAGTTCCCTTTACCCGTTCGTAGTTAATCTCCTCCCACAGCCTCTCACCCCTAGCAAACACCAATCTGTTTTCTACCACTGTAATTTTGCCTTTTCTAAAATTTCACGTAAGTAGAATCATACAGTGTCTGGCTTCTTTTACTTAGCAAAATGCTTCTGAGATTCCTTCAGGGTATTGCAAACATTAGTTGTCCGTTACTTTTAATTGCTGAGCAGTATTCTGCTGAATAGATATACCACATTTTGTTTATCTTTTACCAGTTAATGGATATTTGGATTGTTTTCAGTTTGGAGCTCTTACAAATACAGCTGCTATGAATGTTCACATACAAATCTTTAGATGAATATATATCTTCATTTCTCTTGGGAAAATATCTAGACATGGAATTACAAGATTACATGGTAAGTATATGTTTGACCTCTAAGAAACTGTCCCAACTGTTTTCCGAAGTGGCCATACTAGTTGCAGTCCCACCGGCAAGCAATCTATGAGAGTTCTAGTTGCTTCACTTACCCCTCAACATTTAGTACTGTTAGTCTTTTTAATTTTCTCCTTCTAGTGACTATGTTGTGATATCGCATATGGTTTCTATTTGCAATTGTCTAATGACTATGACATTGAGCACTTCTCCTAAGTTTATTTGGCATCTGTAAATTTTTGGGAAAGTGCCTATTCAAATTCTTTGCCCTTATTTTAATTGAGTTGTTTATATTTTATAAATTTCAGTTATTTTTTATATATTCTGAAAATAAGTCCCTTTTCAGACATATTCTTGGCAAATATTTTCACCTGTCTGTGCAAAGTCTGTACTCTTTATCACTGCTTATAGTGCTCCTCGGTATTTATCGAAATGATTGAGGAATTTCCATAGGGCGATGGCCCCTTCCTACCCCTACCAGCAACTGCAGCTTTTGCAATTAATAAGGGATAAAGGAATCCTGTTGACATGTTTGTTTGAAGACCCAAAGTTCACATTTTCACTACTAATTGAATCTTTTCTGTTTTGGTACAGAACTAAACTGTCTTCTCTTGGATTTGAAGAACTGATGAGATCATAGCTGCCATTACCTCTGAACTCTCTGTCTTTACAATCCATTGAAAATGATCAGACACGTCTCTGCTATATAAATACTGTCCTGGGCAGATTGTCTTAAGGCGTCCTGTTTTTCATTTACCAGTTTTTTCCTTATGGAAAAAGACAGTTTCCAGCAGTTAGAACTAGAAAAGGGTAGACCTTCCCAAAGGAGGACTCCCAGCAGAGTTATCCATTTTGTTGATGGTGACATCATGGAAGAATATAGCACAGAGGAAGAGGAAGAAAAAGAGGAACAGAGAACAAATTCAACACTTGATCCTGTAAGCTTAGAATATCATTATTAGCGAACATGGGGGCTGAGTGAATGCGAAATTAAGGCAGATGAGGTTTGTGGAAAACACAGTTTTAAGCTAATTCCTTGCTCTCCTTGGTTTGCTTTCTACAGCCAAGTACAATCAACTTATAATTTTGATAATCTTAGGTTTCTCATCTATGAGAGAAAATGGAACCTATTACGAAGCATTTTGAAACGTCTACACTGCAGACTGCAGTCACCACTCCTGTTATTAATTTATGCTGATTTGGTTTCTCTTTTTTTTTCAGTCTAAACCTTCATGGGGGTCCTACCTATGGTTTTGGGCAGGGCGAATAGCAAGGACCTCATTTTCTAGTAAGTACTGCTAAGGTTATTTTTTTCTGTCCTAAATATAGACTTACAGACCCTCAGAGTTAGATGGGACTTCCAGTGGTTTAATCCACTCCGTGGCATTCTGAAGAACTGGTCGCTTCCATATCTACGCTTGAACATTCCCGAAGGCATAGAACCTCACATCTTCAGGCAGACCCTCCCATCTTTTCTCAACTCTTTTTAGTAAATTCTATCTTCTATTCTATCTTCTTTTAAAGTTCTTTGCATTGATCCTAGTTGTCTTTTTAAAAGCCAGACAACACCAGTCCAGGTTCCTCTTTCATAGAATTTCAAATATTTGAAGACAGTAGTCAGTCCTCCCTGAGGTGACTCTTCACCTGAACAAACTTCCAAGTTTTTTCTTTTTTCAACTGTTACCTGACACAGTTCCAAGTTCCCTTTTCATAATCACTCTATTATAAACAATTTTAGTGATCCCTCCCAAGGACATAATGAATAGCCTAAGTGGCTATTTACAAGAGACAAAATACTAAATCTGATTTTGTTTGACTTTCATCAGTTTTTTAAAAATCACAATTGGCAACAGGTAATGACTCATTTCTTTCTAACTCGCATATGCTTGTGTATGTGATGGGGGGAAACAACTTTAAGAATCTGAGAAAATATAAAATACAGCTCTTAGGAATTGATCTTCATTCATTCATTCAGTAAACATTCACTGAGTGCTCACGTATGCTCAGCACTGTGAGGACCCTGGGACACAAAGACAAATGACAGTCTTTGCTTTCAGGGGCCTTAATAGTCAATGGGTAATATAGGCCGGTAAACACGCCCATCATGATAATTTGTTGTTACAACCTCCATGGCGGGAGGAGTGTAGGGACTATAGACTGAGATACTCAGGAATGTTGATGTACAGAGGAGACATCTTAAGGATGCTATGAAAGTATGTCTGGCCAAGGCCAGCTTGGGGACCATGAAAGTGACCAAGGGGTCTTTAAATCACATTAAAAGTAATGATAAGGGAGATTTAGTCAGACGGTATGAGCCCTAAGTGCTTTTTGATCAAGGTGGAAGGTTTGTAATTTGGAAGTTACTTTAGAGACCCAGGTGAATACTGACCTTACCTCAACCAAAATATGTTGGCAGAAGAAATGCCGCCTTCCAGAGACTTCTATGCTTTAGTTAGGGCAAGACTGTTTGAAGAGGTGAGATATTTTGGAGGGAGGGAGCCTTAGAGATTAGATCAGGTAAAAGAAGCAAAACTCAGTACAGTAATATGAGCGTGTGAAGGAGAACAGGGACTACAGTGATTTCTATGTTGGGCTTTGACTTCAGATGACAGGGGCAGAACACACAGGGAATCAGTCAGCCTTCAGGGTTCCAAATGGAACTGTAGCCTGAAAGGGCTTCTGCCGGGGGCTTCCAGATTGTAGTGAAGGCATAAATACGCTAACAGTCTGATCTTTACACAGAGACTTTGGTTAGAGCTGGAACCCAGACGACACTGGTAATTAATTTTTTCCATGTAAGACTCTAGTAGGTCATAAACAGGAAAACTTCCTGAGATTTATTCTAATGTTTTAGAAACTTCTCTTATGCACATGTACTAGGCACTGTGGCAAACAAACATTACAGAGCTAGAGTATTTTTGAAAGGATAAAGCACATTAAATACTGTATGAGCAGTTTCTTCAGAAGTGGAATGAATCATGGGAATCAGAAAGTCCTATAACTGGGGGAGGCACATCAGAAGTCCTATACTTTTACAGGAGAACATCTCTAGGAGAGACCTTTTTGGAAACCCCTCATTATTCATGCTAAACCTTTATCCCTAACTCTAACAATCCCTGAGGCTGCAGGCCACCTTGATATTGTAACTGAAGGCAGACAAGGAAAGTCTTAAATTGCTGCTAGGAAGGAGTTGTTTTGATGCACGGAAAAGTTTCTGACATGGGTCTCAGTAACACTGGATTTAATTTGGGGTATACTTTGCAACATACTCACAGCTGATGATCAGATGATACACATGGGGATAGGCAACATCTGTTCTGATTGCTCAGGACCTGTACCTGTTATTAAGTATTTTGAAAATCTCCCCTGATATATTCATCTGGAAAGGATAGTTTACATGTAATCCTATGTGAAGACAGAAGATTTAACAAATTCCCTTTGAGTCCTAGGACTTTTTGAGGGTCTGGAGCAATTGAAATCTTTTGTCAGCCTTGAAGTTAAGTATAGTAATAGGCCATTTGAGGGCAAGTTGAAACTTGAGTTTAAGCTTTAATTATTATTATTTTTTTTTTGCGGTACGTGGCCTCTCACTGTTGTGGCCTCTCCCGTTGCGGAGCACAGGCTCCGGATGTGCAGGCTTAGCGGCCACAGCTCACGGGCCCAGCCGCTCCGCGGCATGTGGGATCCTCCTGGACTGGGGCACGAACCCGCGTCCCCTGCATCGGCAGGCGGACTCTCAACCACTGCGCCACCAGGGAAGCCCTAAACTTTAATTATTAATTCAGTTTACCAAAGCGTTTTTCTTTCTTCTAGCATGTGAATTCCTTGGTGGAAGATTTGCTCTCTTCTTTGGTCTTAATCAACCCAAATACCAGTATGTGTTAAATGAGTACTACAGAACACAAAATAAGGTATGTGACATCCCGCTGGGGACACCAAGAGCCCTGAGATGGGAATGTTGGTTGTTCCTGATTTGGGCCCTTACAGAGGAGTATTTTCCCACCTGGTAATTCATGTAACTGCAGTTTCACTGAGCTCCCATGGTCAGACTGACTGCTTTTTCCAATGCCTCTCACCCCATGGTGCTTATTCATATTTGCCTCTCTTGTGTGAAGTTAGAAGGTCCTGAGATAGTTCGTAGATGGTAGTCGAGTGTGAAGCCTGAGACCGCATAAAGGGAAAGCTTCTTATAAGACTGTCTCTATAAGAGGGGGAGATCAGAGGTATTGGGTTTACTGTTAAACATTTCCTTATTTCTCTCTGTATCAGGAAAGTGACAAGGAAAGTGAAGGGAACGGATCAAAGGCCCAACCAGCCAATGTTCCCAATGAAAAGTGTCACCTGGAGGCTGGGGCCCGAGAGTATGGAACGAGACAACAGGACATTGCCGAGGGCATTCCTCAGTGGAGTATCTCATCCAGCGAGGGCCTGATGGCAGATTCCAGCTCCTAATGGGCAGCGGGGCTATAGTTCCCCTGGATCTCTCATCCTCAGTCATTGATTACCACGGCAGCAGCACCACAGGTAGCACTTCTGAGCCAGATCTGATCTCAATCTCTTTGTGATTTATTCTCCAGCAGCCAGGAATTGTAAACAATCATAAGAACAATTGTGGATTCTTTCTCAATGTAAATTTTTATTTATAAGGCCAGCAACCCAACTCTACCCCAGTGATATAAGTCCTGTCCGTCAGTTGTGGGCTACTAGTATTGACATTTGTACAGTAGTATAAATGCCTTAAGGAACTTGGGCACAGGAGTTTTAGGCTGAAACTCTTTGTCACGTGGCGAGGGTATAGAAAAGGACCCTCTGTTCCTCAAAAGAAACTCTGGGCATTATGAAGTCTAAATCCTTTCAGGGTTTGACATAAGCCGTGTCCTTCGCAATAGCTATGTTGGCTTACTCGGGGCTTGCTTTGCAATAAGCAAACATTGCTAATAACTCTGTTTCAACATAGCAGTCTTTGAGAGTTGGGTGCATTTCTCCCCAAACACGTCAAAAATAAATAAACAAACAATCTAAGCTCTAGAAAAAGTATTTGGAAAAAGTGAATGATTCTCTCATTTACTTGTCAACAAATTTTCAAAAACTGTAAAGATCAGACATGGAAATCATAGCTGGATAACACAGGTTGCTCTGGCGAAAGGTAGCTGTGATATAGAAAAACACAGGTTTTGCAGTAAAAAGACCTGAGTTCAAGTCTCAATTCTGCTTTTTACTAGTCGTGTGATTTTAGGTGTCTAAATCTCTGAGCCCCAGTCTCTTTCTTTGTAAAATAGGGGTGGCATTTATTTGTTTCTCAAGGGTTACTGTTAAACTAAATGAACTAATAAATGTGAAAATTCTTTTAAAACTGTGAATATTAGTTGTTAATGCTTAATTAATGGCTGTTATAGACTTATATTGAAGGTCCCCAAAGAACTATGCCTTCTGGAATTCATGTCCTCACATAGCCCCACCTACATTGACTCTGGCCTTGGCTATGTTACTTGCTTTGGCCAGTGAGATAGTAAGTAGCAAATGTGATGCAACTGGATGCTTGATAAACACTTGCACCAGGGACTTGTCCTCTTAGAAAGCTTCACGTTGTAAAGAAGTTTGCGCTAGCCTTCTGAATGATGTGAGGCCACGTGGAGAGAGGACCCCAAGGATGAAAGACCATCTTAGGCATTCCAGCCCCAGCCATGCTCCCCAGCAAATGCAGCCACATAAGTGAACTTCTCCTGCCCTATGTGTAGCAGATAAACCATGCAGCTGAGACCAATCAGCCAACAGAGTCATAAGAAACAGAGAGTCATTTTAAGTTGTGGAGTGGTTTGCTATGCGGCCATATAAACTGAAATAATAACTCTAAGAGGATGGGAAGTTGGAATTGATTTGATATGAAATCAAGGACAGAAGTAGGCCTAGAGAATAACGTGTGGTTAGTTGAATACATGAGGATAAGATAGGTTATCCGGCATAAACAGACAACTCCAAAATCTCAGTGGCTTAAAACAACAAAAGTTTCTTTCCTTCTCATGGGAGGTCCACCATCAGTTCAGATGGCTTCCCACCATGTTCTCCAGGTGCTGGCTCAGTAGCACGTGCTCCTTTGATCCTATGGTTCCTCCAAACTGATGCTCTCAGGGCTGCAGAAGCAGAAGTGAAGTGGACAGTTAAGCACTGTCTCCACTAAGAATGAATCATGTCACCTCTGCTTATGTTTCTTCCACCAAAGCAAGTCACAAGACTGCAATTAACTTTTAGGGGTGTGGACCTCCTTAGATAGCTGAGAAAGGGAAACACTTTCTTCCAGTGGTATAAGGGATAAATTATAAGCTGAAAAGTCACTGCGATACTGGTTTGATCTCCGCTCGGCTGCCTCTTTCTAACCTGGTAGCCCAGGTTACTCAAATTCTCAGTGCTCCCATGTGTAAAACAGGCTTGATGCAGGAATCAAATCCATTTTTTTTTTGCGGTACGCGGGCCTCTCACTGTTGTGGCCTCTCCAGTTGCGGAGCACAGGCTCCGGACGCGCAGGCTCAGCGGCCATGGCTCACGGGCCCAGCCACTCCGCGGCATGTGGGATCTTCCCGGACTGGGGCACAAACCCGTGTCCCCTGCATCGGCAGGCGGACTCTCAACCACTGCGCCACCAGGGAAGCCCCTGAGTAGCCCTTTTTGTTCAGGTGACCATCCCTCATCCAATCACTTGTGACCAGGAAGGTGGAGTCATGTGGTAGCAACATACTTATAGGACCTGTTTCTGGATGAGCATGGTTCCCAGTAAAAGGGGATTAAAGTGAGTGAGGTAGACACAGCCCATGACTACTCTAAGAATAAGCGGTGAAAACTGAGGAAAAGCACATGGCTCTAATTAGGTACTCAAATCATTGTATCAATTATAATTAGTAATATTTATGAAAATCATGGCTTCAAGGAGTCTGAATGGTTTGTCTCCATTAAGGAGTCAGTCTTAGTTCTTCATCCAAAAGGCCCTGCTAGTCCAATTTCAACATGAGGTAAATCTGAGAGCTTTATGACATGTCAGAAGAAGTGGCCAAGTCTACCAGTGAAGCGTTGGTTACCTGCATCTCAGGTGTCCGGCCATACTAAAACTCTCTTTCTGGTTTATTTGCTATTTTGCTTCCGAACAGATCCTGGGATGAACTCTTTTTGACTTTTCTCAATTAAATGGTACCCTGGAAGATACCTTACTTATTGCTGATTCCAGAGAACTAGGCAAACCAAAGTGTGATATTCATAGGAGTACATTTTATCTAGTAAATGTTTTACTCTCAATCTAATTTTCTTTTCCACTAAAAAAGGGGAGATCCCCTTGTCTTAAGGTCAGTTGCCATATGCAATAACTGAATCTCGAACTAAATATAATAAGGAAAACAAACGGAAGCCAATGCCCAGATATTATCAGCCTGTGGCTGCAAGAGAAGTTCACATTTCCCTTAATTGAAAATTAATTCATTCCTTTAATATTAATTGGGCATCTAGTATGTGCCAGTTATTGGATAAAAGAGATTTTTACATACTGAGGTCTGGGGAAGTCATTCTGGCTTATACATGAGTTAACTTGAATTTTATGCTAACTACAACAGCCTATTTGTGGCCTATCATACGTACATTGTACATCTGCTTTAATTATTAAAGAAAAGGGTGCACTGACCAGAAGTAAAGAATGTCCATGTTAAAAATAAAAATTAAATGTCTCTCCTCCTGGGATGCCAATACTGGTACTCCTTCGTTGATAAGACTCCCTTCCCAGGTGCCAAGGCCATATCGGCTCACCGTGTACGTGCTGATCTGTTTTTTGAAACCTTGAAGAAATGTATCCCAGACTTGTTTAATGTTCTTTGTTCTGACAAGACATAAAACTGTGCTGAAAACCATGCTTCTCTGGAGCAGTTCCTCAGAATTATCTGAGAGGCTGTCTTCTGGCCTATAGTCCTTAATTTGGCTGAAATAAAACTCTTTTCTATTCCTATTATAGATTGTTTATTGATTATTTTCATGGACATACTGTTATCTATCAACCAAACAGACAAAAATCTCTGCACTCCTATTGGCCTTAAGTTCGAGATAGCTAAATTATAAGGACATCCAGTCTTTCCGTGGCCAGCCTCTCAAATGGTCCCCAATAATCTTTACCTCCTGGTATTCACACGCCGTGTAGCCTCTCTCATACTGAACCAGGGTGGTCTATGTGAGCTCCAGAATATGTCAGAAGTGATGTATGACACTTCTCAGACTGTTATAAGAGACTCTATGGCTTCTGTTTTGGTCTCTCCCTTTTACTCTCTTGGCTCACTTGCTCTGGGGGGAGCCAGCTGCCACCTTGTGAGAATCTTGCAGCCTGTGGAGAGGTCCATTTGGTAAAGAACTAAGGTCTCCTGCAAACAGCCAGTGAGGAATGAAGGAATTTCGACAGGTCTGTTTTCCCCCAAGAGCCAACCATGGTGCCCCTAATCCTCTGAACTGGGTCCTGGCCCGGTACTGGTCCCGGGGTGGGTCATATTCCGCCTTGCTCCAGAAAATGCGCAGGACCGGCAGGCATAGTATTAATACACACACATCCCTTCAGCCCTAACCACAAACACAGTCTTCAGTGTGGAGGGGGCCCATGCCCTGAAACCACCCTGAGGTAGCAGGGACTAACTGGTCAATCAGTCCCCTTCGGACTTGCCGCCTGACGAGACCCCAGGCTTCTCCTGCAAAACCATAGCTCTCGTGTCTCTTATTAGAGGACACACCCCTCCCCCACCCGCCCCCCACCGCCGGCCTGCCCTTGGCCGTGCAGTCCAGTATCCTCCAGCTCTGACTTCAAGGGGAATATGCGCATTTGTGTAGACTAAGCCTTGTCCCTGGACATTCTACTGTCGTTACCCGGCCTCTCCCAACCCTTGCTGTGTCCCAGATCCCTGGCCATCCCGAACTGCTCGGCACCCGCACGCGCAGTACGCATGCCGTCCGCAGACCTGGGACGGCGGGGGCGTCCAGGTCTGCGAAGGTCTGCACAGTCACCACAGCAACCCCTCACCCCCATCACTCTGAGTGGGCAGAAGCAAGTTGGCGACAGTCCACATTTGAGCTTGCTGCCTGATTGGCTCCGGGCTTCTCCTGCAACCAGGGCTCAGGGGTGACTCTTAACTGGAGGATTCCCTGGCCCGCCCGCCGGCCCCGCCCCTCCCCACCCCACAAGGCATTCGGGTAAGCTTGAGCTCTATTCCCCATTGGGGAGGCTAGGGTTTGCTACTAGGCGTACGACTTGTACCCCAAGAGTCCCCTCCTGTGTCCCAGCCACTCCAGACCCTTTTCCTGTTCCAGATCCCTGGCTACCCGGAACCACACAGCAGGTGCCTGGGCAGTACACACCTTTTCAGGAGGCCTTGGGAAGCTGGAGCCCTTCAGGCCTCTGATGGCATAGCCTGGCCTACCCACCCAGATATACACTTCTGTGGAGGCGGCCCACTTGAAATGCATTTGATACTGGGCTGCAAAGGTAGCAACAGTAATTCCCTAATTTGGTTTTGTGGCTGATGGGGCCCCAGGCCTCTCCAGGAACAAGGGCTCCCCCATTGCATGTCATTCCTGGAAGCTCTGCTCCCGCCAATCAGGACTTGAGAGTTCCTGGGATGAATGGCTTCAGGTTAACGGGAGGCTTGTGCGGGAGCTGCACATTAACAGGGTGTTTTTAGATGATCTTCCTCCTGCCCCAGTATGACTGCAGCTTCAGCCAACGACAGCTGCCTGCAACCTCACCAGATATTCTGAGCCCGAACCTTGCAGCTAAGCCACTCCTGGGTTCCTGCCTCAGAGAAACTGTGACATAATAAATGTTTGTTGTTTTGAACTGCTAATACTGGGGGAATTTTTTATATAGCAATGAATAACTAATAGGTTTTTTATTCCTAAATATGCATAAGGACTCCAAAGGTACTCATCCAAGAACCACAGTGCTCCCAGAGGGCCAGAATTTGGCTTCACTCCTCAAGGCCAGGCTGATCTTGCTGAGCTGTATCAGTTATTCCTCCTGTCATATTGTGTTGTGTTGGGGCTCATCCAGGCAACCAGCTCCTGCAAGTTTAGTCTGGCTGTTTCATTTGCCACCACTGTTCATTCCTATATTTTCCACCTGCTTATTTACCCAGGTGGATCTTCAGTAGACCAGGAAAACACTTCTCTGATATATTAGTCATGGACATCCCCACCACAAAAAAAAAAAGGAGCCTCCTAGAAAGTACAACTCTTTAGTGATATTACAGACCCACAGCCATTTTCCCCAAAGCACAATCATAATGTCAAATTGACTTAGTAGGAAGGGATTCTACCATTAGCCATACTCTATACCCAGAACACTCCCCGCCAACAATCTAGACAAAGATATAATGCTTGTCAGCAGTCCGGACCTCCCCCCTTGAATAGCGGGTTTCCTCTTGGGCCTTTATTGTCCTTTCATGCCACCTAAGCTTGGTCGGTACCATCTCCGTTCATTCTACCCCATGTTTTTAACTTTGAACCTTGGAGAAGGAGTTCCAATCCTAGTCATTTTCCTCCCAGGAGGCATCTCTGCCTTTTGTAGATTTATGAATGCTAAACAGTATGTGGAGAAAAAGTATTGCCCAGTTCTATCTGGCAGCTTCCACGATCCAATGATACGTTGGAGAAGGGCTAACTAACTTCCCCCCCCATGATATTTAAACCATAAATTCTTGCCAGCCGAAAATATCCCCAATTAACAAATTATGTAGCAAAAGCCTGTTGATTTAATCAATAAACTAAATTTAAATGATTCTCCCGATTCTTGATGTTTTAGGTTATTACCACCACACTTCCTTGTGCGTAACGTAGGCAAATTAAAGTTAATTTTATTATTTTTCTTTTCTAATGATGAAGTCACCCTAAACCTTAACCTTTAGTGTGGAAATTCAAGAAGTCTGAAGTGATCAGGGAAGCTCTCTGGCAAATGCACACAGGCATCTACCCTTTATCTCCATATCTCCAAACATCATTTGAGCATCTTCCCCTGGATGAACAGCCTGCCAAGAATTGTTTGGGTCTTTTTCATCTTTGCAGGCTTGTTGGTGATGATACCTTTCAGTTATTCCTGTAAAAGTTTCTGCCCTCTGCCAAATTGGACCATCTCCAACCACAAGATATAATTATTTCTTATACCTACAGCAAAATGAAATCAATCACACCTTTAACCATTTTGATTCTCAGGCAACTTATGCAGGCTTGCCAAGAGCTAGCCAACACAATAGTCAGCTTTTCAGGCAAAAGACGGGAAAAAAATGCTGAAATCTCTTTAGGGAAAATCTTCTGTGTACGATTTCATTTATGTTGGGGACAAAGTGGGAGTGACCTCAGTCTGAATTTAATTTGGGTGGACAGTATTTACACTGAGAAAAAGAAGATTAAGGTCCCCCAACAAATTATTTGAAAGGAAGTGGATACAATTTACCTGACACATTTAGTTTGTCATCTTCAAGGCTGCCTCGGGCTGACCAGCTGTATAAATCAGGGCAAAGTGGTAGAAACGACATTCTATCCAGAACTGAGTGAATTTCTGTATAAAATATGTCCTAAGATAAATATTTGATGATGATCTCCAGTTGGGAAAAGAATTAGTTTCAGTGACAGAGCAAGATGACCCCAAGAACAAGATGGCTCCCAAGAATGTGTTGATGGTGGGAGAACGCACATCTTCATCTTCAAATTCTAAGAAAGGTAGCTCTTGAAACTTTATATACGAACTTTATTAATGTTAATTTTAGGCAATTGATTGAAATGTCAGTCTTCCTCATTGGCTCATGTGATGGTTAGTTTTATGTGTCAACTTGGCTAGGCTCTAATGCCCAGTTATTTAATCAAACATTAATCCAGGTGTTACTACGAAGGTATCCTGCAGATGTGGTTAACATCTAAAAATCAGTTGACTTTACTTAAAGGAAATTACTCTCAATAATGTGGATGGGCCTCATCCAGTTGGTTGAAAGGCCAGAAGAGAACAAACTGGGGTTCCTCAAAGAGGAAGGAATTCTGCCTCACGACTGCAGCATCAAATGCAACCTGAGTTTCCAGCCTGCCGGCCTGCCCTACAGACTGTGGACCTGCCAGCCTCCACCACTGTGTAAGACAATCCCTTGAAAAATATCCCTTCCATTCTTTTTCTCCGGAGAACCTTGACTGATACATCTAGTATCCAACATACATTTAGGAAGTTACTGCTACCTTATTTAGCTAACTATTACACCGCCAGTTGGTCGGTGTTTCCATTATGCAATGTGCAGGAACAGCTGTCTTCTCTGCTTCATGTTGTTTCATGCAGTCCCGATTTAAACACACTTAAACGTTTACATTTTTATGTAGAAAACGGTCATCTTGGCTCCCCGTTGCTTCCAAATGAAGTTCAGCATCCTAATATTTATGAAGAAGTACCTGGGCTGGAGTTCACTCCTCTCACTGGTTACCAGAAGGACCAGTCATGTGATTAGAGGATTGGAACTTTCAGCCCCACCACATACCCCTTGCTTCCATACCGCACCTGAGACTCCCAGGGAGGGGAGAGTTCAATCACCAATGCCCAATGATTTAATCAATCTTGCCTATGTAATGCAGCCTCCCTAAAAACTCCTGAACTACAGGGTTCAGAGAGCTGCGACATTGTGAACACGTGGAGATACGGGGAGAGTGACAAGCTCAGAGAGCATGCAAGCTGCACGCCCTTCCCCATAGCTTAACCTATGCATCTCGTCCATCTGGCTGTTCCTGAGTTACAGACTTTTATAATAAACCAGTAATCTGGTAAGTAAAAGTGTTTCTCTGGGTTCTGTGAGCCGCTCTAGCAAATTAATGGAACCCAAGAAGGGGGTCATTGGAACCTCCCACCTATAGCCAGTTAGAAGCACAGAGAACAAGCAGCAGAAACGGGTGGGCAATCTTGTAGGACTAAAGCCCTTAAGCTGTGGGATCTGACGCCATCTCCAGGTGGACAGTGTCAGAAGTGAGTTGAATTGTAGGACAACCAGCTGGTGTCAGAGAATTGCTTAGTGTGGGGAAAAAAACCCATATGCTGGAGTTGCAGGCAGAATCATACCACTCCTTGGGGGTGTGAAGGAGCCTCCTGCCTGAGGTGGGAGGAGATCTGAGAGAAGAGGGCAGGATTAGACATATGGAGTCTTTTTTTTTTTTTTTTTTTTTTTTTTTTTTTTTTTTTGCGGTACGCGGGCCTCTCACTGTTGTGGCCTTTCCCGCTGCGGGGCACAGGCTCCGGACGCGCAGGCTCAGCGGCCATGGCTCACGGGCCCAGCCGCTCCGCGGCATGTGGGATCTTCCGGACCGGGGCACGACCCCGCATCCCCTGCATCGGCAGGCGGACTCTCAACCACTGCGCCACCCGACATATGGAGTCTTAAACCCTCTGGCTGATTCTAGTTTAGGAAAGATACACAAATCACCTACATATGAATTAGAAACCCATATTTGGTCTGACTCAGGGTTCTTCCTGGTTGCACATGCATCTCTCAGCCAAGGCGCATCTCTCAGCCAAGATGGATTCCAGCGAGGATTCTGGGAGGTTGGTAGGACATATTATGGGATGGCGTCTCCTCCCTCCTTTTGGCCCCTCCCTCATTCTCCCCGTTAGTTTTCAGTGGCAGCGCTGTGTTCCTTGTGGGGACCTCTTGTTGTGAGACAACTCATGTGAGTGGTTATCATTGGGCCTGGCCGAGGTGGGCGGTTTCAGTCAATGCTTCCCTAACATCTCTGGGCCTGGTTTTCTAATCTATGAAGTGAGGAGTTTGGACTAAGTTAGGTTTGGGGGAAAAAAACGTTCTTCTGAATATTAATAAATTTTATATTTAAGAAAGGTCTGAGAAACTTAATTTAAGAAAATGAAGGAAAGTTCTCTCCTGCAGAAGGTGCCTTGTCAAGGTGTTTAATATGTTACTGTGCATTGTGAAGCTCCAAAAGGCAGATATAGTATACAATATTTCCCAAGGTATTTGCTTATAAAATCACATGTGCATGGAGCATTTCAATCAGTAGCAACCTGAGGAACTTACTTTGAGAAACACTAAACTAGATAATCTGTAAAGTGTCTTTTAATTCTAATATTCTTTTTTTTTTAAACATCTTCACTGGAGTATAATTGCTTTACGATGTTCTGTTAGTTTCTGTTGTATAACAAAGTGAATCAGCTGTATGTATACATAGATCCCCATATCCCCTCCCTCTTGCGTCTCCCTCCCTCCCTCCCTATCCCACTCCTCTAGATGGTCACAAAGCACCAGATGATCTCCCTGTGCCATGCGGCTGCTTCCCACTAGCTATCTATTTTACATTTGGTAGTGTGTATATGTCCATGCCACTCTCTCACTTTGTCTTATTGTATCAAGCTGGAATGGTATGAAGAAAATGGGCCTGTGTCGGGAACATTAATAACATGCTAAAGTGGGAAACATGTTTCATATTTACCAGTATCTTCTTTAGACTTTTTTCTCTTTCTAATGGCAACACCATTCTCACTGTCAGCCCAGCTGGAAACTTCAGTACTTAACAGGCAACCTTGACTCTCGGCTGGCAGTCTATCCATTGCTAAATCCTGATAATTCATCCTTGGTGTTATCTCTGAAACTCATTTCCAAGTCAGTAACCACGCCCCCAGGCTTTACTCATGGACCTATTTCTTGATAGTTGCTTCACTGGTAGAAACACTGAAAATCTGTCTAACTTATGAGGGCATGAAAAATCTCCTTCTCTCTGCTTGTCTATTCTTTACCACGAAGCCAGAGATTTCTCTTCTAAACCATGAATCTAATCAGGTTACTCCCCTTCTCAGAACTCTTCAAAGGTCCCACAGTTGTTACAGAATAAAATTTGAAATTCTTCAAGGTCATTCATGCTCTAGCCCTAACTTACCCTACATTTCCTATCACTACGAGTCAAGTTCCCTCCTCCTTAAAAACATCTTATTTCATGCCTTTTCGACTCCGTTAATATAATTTTCTCTCTCGGGATTCCCACCTCTCTTCTCTTGTTATCAAAACATTTGTCTCCCATAAAATATTAGTATGATTCAAGACAGTTCTATCACCGCCTCTTCTTTGAAACTTCCCCTGAGCCCTTATTTAGCCTTGCACTCTCCCTTCTCCATATGTGGTTAGAACCTCCTTTATCTAATAAGTCCCCTGCCGGTATTATAGTGATTTGTAAACTCATGCTAATCATTTTTCAAAACTTTTTTTAAAGCTCTGCCTCCAGTTCCATTATACCTGATCCCATTCATTTGCTCGCTCATTCAACAACTATTTATTGTGTACCAGGCGCCGTGGAATATAAGCAGGGGTAAGATCCTGCAACCAGTCCCTTTGTTCCCCTCAGGACAGCTCCAGGTGCTTGAGGGGAGGCTCCAGCGGGCAGCCCATCAACCATCTCCCACGTCCTTCCCAAGCAGCTATGAGCAGAGCGCACTGTGCAAGCCCCGAATACCGCGCTGTGATTGCTCCTTTGGCCCAGGTGGTAAGATTCTCTCCTTTGAGATCCTTAATGATCCTTAGAACTCAACATTAAAAAAACACCTGTCCTTTGATCAAACCTCCAAAGCCTCATTTTCGGATTCATCCTATTAAGGCTCTGAAACAAGCCTATACTCAACACGCCGCAAATCCTCGCGCACTTACTAGAGTATTATTTACTGTAAAAGTGTGCGATAAACACACACAAGTCCCCAAAGCTGAAGGCTGGAAAGATGCAGTAGGAAGATAAATAAGCTTTGATGATGATTTCAATGGATGGTAATTTCTTGCTTCCAAGGATACTCCACAAACACAGCTGTCAGAAGTGCGCTGTGTAAATCAGATGCTAATTAAATTAAATTCCCACTAGAATTAAGGCAGCAAACCATTTTGTCTTGTTTTCTTGCAACCAGGGCTCTCAATCAAGACAGCTGGGGCACTGGCATTTCAGGTCCGTGGAGGAGACAGCTGCCGTGAAGCAAAGCAACTGCCCTCATAGTTAAATTGCCATCGGTAACAGGAAAGTAGATGGCATTTTTGACAACACTAGTAACGTTTAAAACGTGAACCAACTAGTGGAAGCAGGGCTGGTCTAGGAAAGAAGGGACCTGGGTTCTGATGCAAGTTTTGGCAAAATCATTTTACAATTCTAGCCTCAGTTACCTGCTTCCTGGCCCCCACCTCCCATCCGCCCATCCTTCCTTCTTTCCTTCTGCTGAATATTTATTGAGTGAAAACTACTGACAGGCCATGTAGTGGGTCCTGGACATACAACAATACAAAAGACACTCCCTGTCCTCTGGATGCTCCTGGTCTTTTGAAGAATTAGGAAGTGGGATTCTGTGATCTCAGCATCTTCTGGGACTTAGAGCTTATCATTCCAAATATGATCTTTAAGAAACAAACAAAAAAATATGATCTTTCATTCAACCAGCATTTAGGTAATATCAACTCTGTTTTTCAGAGTTCCATCCCATCTCTTTGTTGAAGTATACGGAAGACACATCCCTGCCCTTGCCTTTAGTTTTTAGAGTATGGTTAGAAATAAAAGCACGCATGATTGAAACAACATTTGAAATATTCCACAGCTACAGATAAGCAGATATAAGAAAAATATTACATATATTATGTAGAGAAGTATTGAGGCTAAAGCTTGGGCAAGGAGTCATTCAGTGAATGCTTTTTTTTCACTCATTTATTCATTCATGAAACATTTACTAAATACCTACTATGTGTCAGATTCTGGGCTGTGTGCTGGGGACACCAAAGAGACAGTCTCTGCCTTCACGGAGCTTCTAGTTAATTGGAGAGACAAATACATAAAAAGTTAATTATAATAAAATGTGGTTACAGCAATGATAGAATCATTAGAATAGGATGCACAGGGAAGAGAAGTTTTCTTTAAAAACAAACTCAAAGGACTATTGAAAGTATTTCATCTCCTCCATACTTTCAATTACCTCTAGATTTTGTGTTCCACAAATCACTCCCCATCAATACTCTAAGACAAAATTCTGGTGGAAGGTAACCATGTATGGTATATTTACAAGAAAGACCCCAGGATAGGGTAGCAATCTCCCTTCCAAACACAGTCTGATACAAATATTAATATTTACTTATTCAAGAATACGTAATGTTACAACAATAGAAAAATGGGAAATCAAACTGGTATATTCATAAAATGGAATACAACCCAGCGATCAAAAGGGATGAACTGTTGATATACACAACAAAATTAAATCTCAAAAATGTTGTGCTGAGTGCAGCAAGCCTTAAACAAAGAGTACATACTATGTGATTCCATTATTATAAAATTTATTTTATAATATTATTATATAAAATATTTTTATATAATAATTTTTATTTATTTTTAAATAATTTTATTACAAAAATCACATACTATGTGATTCCATTATTATAAAAATCTAGAACAGGCAAAACTGATCTATGGTGGAAAAAAATTAGAATGGTAGTTGCCTCTGGGAAGTAGGAGAGGGGATTGATTGGGAAGGGGCATGAGGAACCCGGAGGGGGGGTGTCATGGTAATGTTCTGTACCTTGATAGTGGGTTAGATCATGTACACAGGTGGAGTCATTGGATTACACAATACGTAATTAAGATTTGTATTACCCTAGCTGGAATAAACCAATATTGAACTCGAGGTAATGATCTGCATGCTGAAGTATTTAGAGGGAAGTGTGCTGATGTCTGCACTTTACTTTCAAATGCATCAGAAGTAAGATGGATTAATGGATGGATAGAGGAGTGAATAGGTGGATAGAAATAAAGCAAGTCTAGTAAAATATTAATGGTACAATCTAGCCAGTGGATATCAGGGTATTCACTTATAATATTCTTTCAACTTGACTGTATTTCATAATAAAATTTGGGAGGTGGAAAAGATACATGATGTTCTCAAAGAGTGGGAGTGACAGCTGTTTGGCACTCTCTTCTAGAAACCGTGCATCTCCCTAGAGTCCTGGTATAGGATCGAGCCCCTGGACTCCTGTGAGGCAGTGGTTCTTAATCCTAGGAGCATATTCCTACCGCACAGGAGAATCCCCTGTGGGAGTTTAAAAAAATCCATATATCAGGGGCACACCCTTGGAATTCTGATTTCAAGAGGTCTGGAGTGGGGACCCAGATATCTGTGTCTTTAAAAGCTCCCCGGATAAGTTTTATAGGAACCCCAGGTTCCTTCCACCACAAAGAATGAAATTCTCTGTCCACCAAAGGGGTCCCCAAACAGAAAGCATCCATCACAATGGCTTTCTTAAGCCTCCTCTGGGGCCCTTCCTTGCCTAGTAGTTACCACGCTGAGAAAATAACTAGACAGAGTGATGGAGGTGATGGTGTGATGGCTCCCGCCAGGAGTGTGGGAACAGGCAAGTCAAAGGAGGCGAAGGGTGATGATGTCGTGGTATCTCTTTCAGCTCAGGATGCCTAATTCCATGTGAAAGGCAGTGCTTAAGGCTGGAGATGAAAAGAGGAGAACTTGTTTGAGAAGTTTAACCAGCTCTAGGTTTTTGGTGGCTTATTTATATTCCCTGACTTCTAAGTGGAAGTAAATTCTTCAATTTCCCCTTCTTGTTTTCGTTTCTCTTTCCCCATCCACTGTTCCTTCACCCCTCCTCCTTTCTCCTCTATCACTTTAAAATGCAAACACAAAGACATTACTTATATAGCTATGTTGATGTCTGCTTTCTGCCCCTTTCCCTCCCACTCAGGCTCTGGAAAGTTATCCTGCTCTGTTCATGCTTATAGCATCCATAACCTCTAGCACAAGACCTATGCAAATAGCAGGTGTATGAAAGACTTTAATTCAAAGAAGGGTTGGAGGTGAAAAGTAGGTGGGGACTATTTTCTACCTTGTTTAAAGATGGAATGAAAGTTTTGACAGCTTCCCTGAATGTCCTACCATAAATCAATTCTTTATCATCAGGAGCTATTTTTTTTCCTTTTTGCCACATATTTTTGAAATATAACCACTCGGAAATTATCCAGTAGTGACATCTAGTGAGCTGACTTTAACTCTTATGTAGAGTTGAGAGCTTTCTTCAAATACTGTCTTTCTTAGTTCCCAAAACGGCTGAAAAAAATATTGCTCTGAGTTGGTATTTCTGCAGGGAGAAACTGAAACTGGTCCACATTACTCGAAAGGAAAAAACAACATACAGATCTACCTGTGAAACCCATTTCCAATGGTTAGTGTGACTCCATACCTCTCACCCCAGTCCACTTAAGAAGTGTGTTATAATGTTTGTCTTTGCCTAGGAACTCAAGCTACAAAAATATTACACACCATTTCACTGGAAGCTGCCACAGACTGATTCCTGAGGTGAACATCTGGACATGTGTTCCAGAACTGATGGGGAAAAAACCTTCCATGGGCCATAGCAGAAACAAAGATGAAAATCTTTGACTGGGCGGTTATATATTAGAGAGTGAATAATAATGTAGTGTGTAAAAGGATGAAAAAAAAAGTGGATTTAAAGAAAGGTGAGCTACTTCCAAGAAACAGCAGAATAAGTGACTCCCAAAATTCATAGAATATAGTGACTAACTTGGCATTTCCTATTGTGTGATCAAAGCAAGAGAAAACTTTGTCTCTTGGTTTATAAGCCAACATATCTTTTTTTATATTTTAAATCTTAGTTCTATGATTCTTGATGCATGAAGAGAAAAAAATAAAACTAGAACAAAACTGCCACCTATGGTATAAAAATGATAACTCAGAGGAGAGACTAAGAGATACAATCTGAAGGAAAAGCAGACTCTCAGGATTCTGGGCTTTGAGCATAATGAAGGAAATGCTGTCATTGCAGACACTGATTGATAAGCTGGCTTTTGTTAAGAGCCTACTATGTGCAGGCAGAATGCACAGCGCTAGGAGTTTTCACTGTTGAATTATCACACTATCACACTATAATCCATTTTCCAAAAGTCTGTGGAGCAAACAATGTACAAGTGTTCTATTCCTTACCATTTCAGTGTTTTATTTCTCCATGAGAAAGATGCATCTGAAAAGGTAGGTATCTATTTCAGTGTTCCTCAGTATCAGGGTCAGGACTCAATAAATTGTGAAATTGATTAAATGAGTCTTAAACATCAATTTTTTAAAAAGAAATGGAGTAAAAAAGAAAATATCAGAGAGCAGGTAATAAAGATAGGTAGTCTCATTTTAGTTTTATAGATATGTGTATATACTGGATCTCAGTGAAAGATGTGTTTCTTTCTGTG
This sequence comes from Phocoena sinus, assembly GCF_008692025.1. Lineage (NCBI taxonomy): Eukaryota > Metazoa > Chordata > Mammalia > Artiodactyla > Phocoenidae > Phocoena > Phocoena sinus. Next base: position 165,209,752 of record NC_045763.1, on the reverse strand, counting down.
GGTCAAGCTTAAAAAGTTTGAAGAACACTGATCTAGTTCATTGCTCTGAAATGTACAATGGTTTCCATCCAATGGACAAATCAAGAGTGAATTTTGTGTAAGAATAAAAATCAACTACAAGAAAAGAACAGCAAAAAGCACAAACATGGGGAGGCTAAACATTATGCTACAAAACAACCAATGGATCTCTGGAAGAAATCAAAGAAGAAATTAAAAAATACCTGGAGACAAAAGAAAACAAAAACACAATGATCCAAAACTTACGGGATGTAGCAAAAGCCATTCTAAGAAGGAAGTTTATAGAGATACAAGCCTACCTCAGGAAATAAGGAAAAACTCAATTACCCAATGTAACTTTACACCTAATCGAACTAGAAAAAGAGAACAAACATAACCCAAAGTTAGAAGGAAAGAAATCATAAAGATCAGAGCAGAAATAAATGAAACAGAGGCTAAAAAAACAATAGAAAAGATCAACAAAGCCAATATTCTTTGAATAGATATATAAACTCATTTATTTAGCCAAACTTGTCAAAAAAAGAGAGCCCAAATCAATAAAATCAGAAATGAAGGCAAAATTATAACTAACACCATAGAAATACAAAGGATAATAAGAGATTACTACCAACAATTATACACCAATAAAATGGACAACGTAGAAGAAATGGAAAAATTCCTAGGAAGTTATACTCTTCCAAGACTGAGCCAGGAAGAAATAGAAAATATGAACAGACCAATTACCAGTAATGAAATTTAATCAGTAATTTTAAAACTCCCAGCAAACAAAAGTCCAGGACCAGATGGCTTCACAGGTGATTTCTACCAAACATTTAGAAAAGAGTTAACACCTATCATTCTCAAACTATTCCAAAACATTTCAGAGGAAGGAACACTTCTGAATTTATTTTATGAGGCCAGCATCACCCTGATACCAAAACCAGTCAAAGATATCACACAAAAAGAAAATTACAGGCCAGTGTCACTGATGAATATAGATGTAAAAATCCTCAACAAAATATTAGCAAACTGAATTCAACAATAAGTTAAAAGGATCATGCACCATGATCAATTGGGATTTATTCCAGGGATGCAGTGATGGTTCAATATCAGCAAATCGATCAGTGTGATACACCACATTAACAAATTGAAGAATAAAAATTATATGAACATCTCAAGAGATTCAGAAAAAGTTTTGGACAAAATTTGACATCCACTTATGATAAAAAAAAACTCAAAGTGGGTATAGAGGGAACATAACTCAACAATATAAATGCTATGTATGATAAACCCACAGCTAAGATCATACTTAATGGTGAAGAGCTGAAAGCATTTCCTCTCAGATTAGGAATGAGAAAAGGATGCCCATTCTTACAACTTTTATTCAACATTTTTGGAAGTCCTAGCCACAGCAATCGGACAAGAAAAAGAAATAAAAGAAATCCAAATTGGAAAGGAAGAAGTAAAACTGTCACTGTTTGCAGATGACATGTTACTCTACACAGAAAATCCTAAAGACACCACAGAAAAACTACTAGAGCTCATCAATGAATTTGGTAAAGTTGCAGGGTAAAATATTACTATACAGAAATCTGTTGAATTTCTATACTAACAATGAACTAACAAAAGAGAAATTAAGAAGACAATCCCATTTACCATTGCATCAAAAAGAATAAAATACCTAGGGATAACTCTAAGGAGGTAAAAGACCTGTACTCAGAAAGCTACAAGACACTGATGAATGAAATTGAAGATGACAAAAGTAGTTGGAAAGATATACTGTGTTCTTGGAAGAATTAATATTGTTAAAATGACCATTCTATCCAAGGCAATCTACAGATTCAGTGCAACTCCTATCAAAATTCCAATGGCATTTTTCACAGAACTAGAACAAATAATTCTAAAGTTTGTCTGGAAACACAAAACACCCTGAATAGCCAAAACAATATTGAGAAAGAAGAACAAAACTGGAGGAGTCATGCTCCCTGACTTCAGACTATACTACAAAACAACAGTCATCAAAACAATATGGTACCAGCACAAAAACAGACATATAGATCAATGCAAGAGAATAGAGAGCCTAGAAATAAACCAATGCACTTACGGTCAATAAGCTACAACAAAGGAGGCAAGAATATACAATGGGGAAAAGATAGTCTCTTCAATAATTGGTGCTGGGACAAACTGGACAGCTACATGTAAAAGAATGAAATTAGAATATTTTCTCCTACTATACACAAAAATAAACAAAATGGATTAAAGACCTAAGTGTAAGACCAGAAACCATAAAACTCCTAGAAGAAAATCCATGGCGAACACCCTTTGACATAAATCATAACAATATTTTTTTTGAATCTGTCTCCCGAAGCAAAGGAAACAAAAGCAAAAATAAACAATTGAGGCCTAATTAAACTGAAAAGCTTTTGCACAGCAAAGGAAACCACTGACAAAATGAAAAGACAGCCTACTGAATGGGACAAAGTATTTGCATATGATATGACCAATAAGTGGTTAATATCTAAAAAATATAAACAACACATACAACTCAACATCCAAAAAACAAACAACCCAATTTAAAAATAGGCAGAAGACCTGAATAGATATTTTTCCAAAGAAGACCTACAGATGGCCAACAGGTACATGAAAAAATGTTCAACATCACTAAACATCAGAGAAATATAAATCAAAACCACAATGAGATATCATGTCACACCTGTCAGAATGGCTATCATCAAAAATACCACAAATAACAAATATTGGTGAAGATGTAGAGAAAAGAGAACACTTATACACTGTTGGTGGGAATGTAAATTGGTGCAGCCACTATGGAAAACAGTATCAATGTTCCTCAAAAAAACTAAAAATAGAACTACCATATCATCCAGCATGTCCACTCCTGGGTATATATCCAAAGAAAGGGAAAACCCTAATTTGTAAAGATACATGCACCCTAATGTTCATAGCAGCATTATTTATGATAGCCAAGATATGGAAGCCAACCTAAGTGTCCATCAACACATGAATGGATAAAGAAGATGTGGTATATACATATAATGCAATACTATTCAGTCATAAAAAATGAAATTTTGCTATTTGCAACAACATGGATGGACCTGGAGGGTACCATGCTTAGTGAAATAAGTCAGACAAAGAAAGACAAATACTGTATGTTATTACTTATATGTGGAATCTAAAAACTAAAAAAAGGAATGTATATAACAAAACAGAAACAGACTCACAGACATAGAGAAAAAACTAGTGGTTACCAGTGTGTAGGGGAAGTGGGGAGGGGCAAAATAGGGGTTGGGATTAAGAGGTACAAACTACTATGTATAAAATAAATAAGTTACAAGAATATATTGTACAGCATAGGGAATATGGCCAATATTTTATAATAACTTTAAGTGGAGTATAATCTATAAAAATTTTGAATCAAGATTTTATACATCTGAAACGAATATAATATTGTAAATCAACTATACCTCAATAAAAAACAGAGTGAATTGTGTGTAATAAAATCTTGTTGAAAGGAGGGATTATCTGGTATATTTCTTTAGGGATATTTTCAAAGATACTCTCAGAACAAATAGATGGTAAAGAATAAGTAGACTGAAAGATTTCTGATCCAACTGAGTTTTCCTAAATAATCACTTTTCTGAATGGTGCATATCACATGCCAGTTGGCGAAGCTCAGAGTAAACTATTTGTTCAAGCATATAGCTTTTCTTCACTAAGTACACCCATCCTTATGTCATTTATTACATCACCAGTTATAAACCACCTTCTTCCTCTTCTCTCAAAAGAACCCTTGCTGTATTTCTTAAGCCCACATGCAATTATCCGAAAACACATTTTGTAAATCTCTGGAGTGAGGAATATGGTTGTAACAGATGACAGAATTGTGTTATGAATTATTTAAGGCAGCATACATCACGAGTGCCTAAAATGAGAATTCAGTGGGTAGTTGAAAACCAAAATCCCAAGAAACGTAAAACATAAAGCATGATACGATTCCTGCGTGTGGTATTTTCAAATATACTGATGACCAGCTTGTTTGTATAAATCATTTTCCAACACAGGAAAGCAACAGAATCTTGCAGAGTGGGCAGAACAATTTCCTAATCTTTTGGTATGTGTCTTTTGATTAGAAGAATGGTACTTCTATAACTTCAAAACAGATTTTCAAGACCTTGTGTCCTCTGGAAGCTCCAAGATGCAGAAATGAATAGGCCATCAGTAAAGTGAGTGGAAGGTCTCAAACTGCCAAAATCTCAGAGGAAGGATGGTAAGCCAGAAACCCAATAGTTTTTGCTTTTTTCGTCTCCCAACTTTTAATTCCAAAATATATCAAACCTACAGAAAAATGGAAAGAATAGCACAATGAGCATCTCTATAGCCTTCATCTATCTTGGTTCACTAATTGTTAACATTTTGCCATGTATTTACTTTCTCCTATAACTAGCTAGCTAGATATATTTGATACAGATATAGATATATAGACATACATATACAAAGATATAAATATATACCAAGTTGCAGACATCATGACAATTTACCCCTAAACACTTCAACAACTGTCTCCTAAAAAAAAATTATACTCTCCTATATAAGCATAATATTTAACACTGAATCAGTAATACCTCCTAGTACACAGCCCAATCTAAATTTTTCCAGTTGTCCTGGCACCTGGTATTCTTGATCCTGTGCCGAGATTCTATTCCTCAGCCCTGACAATTCTCGGAACAAGCAGTTCATGTAAATCCACAGCATAGCTTCCTTACCCCACGCAAGGACCAAGCCCCATAGCCAGGACTATACATTATTAGTCAACACCCCAACCCCCTACCAGAGTCAAAGGATGGAAGGACCGTGAGTGACATAATGGGGAGGAGCTGTTACTGGTCAGGAAGGCCTCTTGAGAGGGCAATGTTCTTCCTCTAACTTTACAATGATGAACCAGGGAGCTTTGAGGTGTGGGATTTTCTTTCCAAACAAGCCCCGAGGTGAAAGGTCTGATGTGTTTGGGGGATGTTTACACCTAATGCTGAGGCCAAGCCCACCCCCCCTTCCCTGCCCCTACTATGGCATACAAGGCCCTTCACGAATGGGCTTCTGTTTGTCTCTCCAGTCGCCTCTCCTTCCATTGCCTACTCTCCATCCGCCCCTAAAAAATGAACTCCCCTCTGACATCTAGGCCACTGCAACGAGTTTCTTCTGCCCGGATGGCGATTTCTCCCATTTCAACCCCAGTCTCCTCCAAGAACCCCTGGCTTCCTGCATCTGAGTAAGCTGTTCCTCCTCTATGCTCCCAGAGCTCCTGGCGTCTCCTTTCTGAACCATGGTACTCAGCTATCATTGCCCATTTATTTGTCTGTGCCTGCCCATCAGTAAGCACCACGTGGGCAAAGCTGTCTCCTCCATCGCTATCGCAGGGCCAGCCATAGTAAGTCTCAAGCAGTATTTTTTTTTCAGTTTTAATATTGCTTCAATTGAAGTATAGTTGACGTACAATGTGTTAATTTCTCCTGCACAGCAAAGTGACTCAGTTATACATATATATACATTCTTTAAGAAAAAATCCTTTTCCATTATGGTTTATCATAGGATATTGAGCTTAGTCCTCTGCGCTATACAGTAGGACCTTGTTGTTGATCCATTCTATATATAATAGCTTATGTCTGCTAACCCCAACCTCCCACTCCACCCCTCCCCCAACCTCCTCCCTCTTGGCAACCACCAGTCTGTTCTCTATGTCCATGATTCTGTTTCTGTTTCATAGATGAGTTCATTCATGTCATATTTTAGATTCCACATATAAGTGATATCATATGATTTTTGTCCTTCTCTTTCTGATTTACTTCACTTAGTATGACAATCTCTAGTTGCATCCATGTTGCTGCAAATGGCATTATTTCATTCTTTTTTTATGGCTGTGTAGTATTCCATTTTATATGTGTACCACGTCTTCTTTATCCATTCATCTCTCAGTGAACATTTAGGATGTTGCTGTGTCCTGGCAACTATGAATAGCGCTGCTATGAACATAAGGGTGCAAGTATCTTTTTTTTTTTTGCGTTACGCAGGCCTCTCACTGTTGTGGCCTCTCCCGTTGCGGAGCGCAGGCTCAGCGGCCATGGCTCACGGGCCCAGCCGCTCCGCAGCATGTGGGATCTTCCCGGACCGGGACACGAACCCGTGTCCCCTGCATCGGCAGGCAGACTCTCAACCACTGTGCCACCAGGGAAGCCCCGCAAGTATCTTTTGAATAATAATTTTGTCTGGATACATGCCCAGGAGTGGGATTGATGGATCATATGGTAATTCTATTTTTAGTTTTCTGAGGAATCTCCATATCAAACAATGTTTATTAAGTGGGTGGGATTGATGGATCATATGGTAATTCTATTTTTAGTTTTCTGAGGAATCTCCATATCAAACAATGTTTATTAAGTGGGTTTATTACATGTTGCTTGAACTCTCCTTATCGAGGAATTAGGCCCTGTGGTTTATGCATTTCTTCACACCCTATTTCATGCTAGGTGCTCAATGGATAGTAAGTATTATATGATGAGATCCTTATCCTCAGGGAGCCATGCTTTAGATAGGGAAGCAAATCTGGTACACACAAAAGGCTGAATAGTAGTCCTAGAAAACTGGGTGAGAAATGGCTGACACTGTTGCTTTCCAGATCTTAATGTGCATCAGTCACCCAAGGAGACTTTCTAAAAAACATGGATCCATGTGTGATTGGTTCAAGATGGTGGAGTAGAAGGACATGTGCTCACTCCCTCTTGTGAACGCACTAGAATCACAACTAACTGCTGAACAATCATTGACAGGAAGACACTGGAACTCACCAAAAAAGATACCACACATCCAAAGACAAAGGAGAAGCCACAATGAGGCGGTAGGAGGGGCGCAATCACAATAAAATCAAATCCCATAACTGTTGGGTGGGTGACTCACAAACTGGAGAACACTTATGCCACAGAAGTCCACCCACTGGAGGGAAGGTTCTCAGCCCCACGTCAGACTTCCCAACCTGGGGGTCCAGCAACGGGAGAAGGAATTACTAGAGAAACAGACTTTGAAGGCTAGCGGGATTTGACTGCAGGGCTTCGACAGGACTGAAGGAAACAGAGACTTGACTCTTGGAGGACACACACAAAGTAGTGTGAGCATCAGGACGTAGGGGAAGGAGCAGTGACCCCATAGGAGACTGAACCAGACCTACCTGCTAGTGTTGGAGGGTCTCCTGAAGAGGTGGGGGGGCAGCTGTGGCTCACCATGAGGACAAGGACACTGGTAGCAGAAGTTCTGGGAAGTACTCCTTGGTGTGAGTCCTCCCAGAGTCCGCCATTAGCCCCACCAAAGAGCTGGGTAGGCACCAGTTCTGAGTCGCCTCAGGCCAAACAACCAACAGGGAGGGAACCCAGCCCCACCCATCAGCAGACAAGCAGATTAAAGTTTTACTGAGCTCTGCCCACCAGAGCAACACCCAGCTCTACCCACCACCCGTCCCTCCCATCAAGAAAATTATACAAACCTCTTAGATAGCCTCATCCGCCAGAGGGCAGACAGCAGAAGCATGAAGAACTACAGTCCTGCAGCCTGTGGAACAAAAACCACATTCACAGAAAGATAGACAAGATGATAAAGCAGAGGGGACTATGTATTAGATGAAAGAACAAGATAAAACCCCAGAAAAACAACTAAATGAAGTGGAGATAGGAAACCTTCCAGAAAAAGAATTCAGAATAATGATAGTGAAGATGATCCAGGACCTTGGAAAAAGAATGGAGGCAAAGATGGAGAAGATGCAAGAAATGTGTAACAAAGACCTAGAAAAATTAAAGGACAAACACTTAGAAGAATTAAAGAACTAACAGAGATGAACAATACAATAACTGAAATGAAAACTACACTAGAAGGAATCAATAGGAGAATAACTGAGGCAGAAGAACAGATAAGTGACCTGAAAGACAGAATGGTGGAATTCACTGCCACAGAAAAGAATAAAGAAAAAAGAATGAAAAGAAATGAAGGCAGCCGAAGAGACCTCTGTGATGACATTAAATGCAACAACGTTCACATTATAGGGGTCCCAGAAGGAGAAGAGAGAGAGAAAGGACCTGAGAAAATATTTGAAGCAATTATGGTCGAAAACTTCCCTAATATGGGAAAGGAAATAGCCACCCAAGTCCAGGAAGCACAGAGAGTCCCAGGCAGGATAAACCCAAGGAAAAGCACGCCAAGACAAATAGTAATCAAATTGACAAAAATTAAAGACAAAGAAAAATTATTAAAAGCAACAAGGGAAAAACGACAAATAACATACAAAGAAACTCCCATAAGTTTAATCCCTGATTTCTCAGCAGAAACTCTACAAGCCAGAAGGGAGTGGCATGATATATTTAAAGTGATGAGAGGGTTGTAGGTACAACCAAAGTTTCTCTATCGGGCAAGGATCTCATTCAGATTCGACAGAGAAATCAAAAGTTTTACAGACAAGCAAAACTAAGAGAATTCAGCACCACCAAACCAGCTCTACAACAAATGCTAAAGGAACTTCTCTAAGTGGGAAACACAAGAGAAGAAAAGGACCTACAAAAAGGAACCCATAACAATTAAGAAAATGGTCATAGGAAAATACATATCGATAATTACCTTAAACGTGAATGGATTAAATGCTCCAACCAAAAGACACAGGTTCACTGAATGGATACAAAAACAAGACCCATATATATTCTGTTTACAAGAGACCCACTTCAGACTTAGGGACACATACAGACTGAAAGTGAGCGGATGGAAAATGATATTTCATGCAAATGGAAATCAAAAGAAAGCTGGAGTAGCAATACTCATATCAGATAAAATAGACTTTAAAATAAAGAATGTTACAAGAGACAAGGAAAGACACTACATAATGATCAAGGGATCAATCCCAGAAGAAGATATAACAATTATAAATATATATGCACTGAACATAGGTGCACCTCAATACATAAGGCAACTGCTAACAGCTATAAAATAGGAAATTGACAGTAACACAATAATAGTGGGGGACTTTAACACCTCACTTACACCAATGGACAGATCATCCAGACAGAAAATTAATAAGGAAACACAAGCTTAAAATGACGCAATAGACCAGATAGATTTAATTGATATTTATAAGACATTCCATCCAAAATCAGCAGATTACACTGTCTTCTCAAGAGCACATGGAACATTCTCCAGGATAGATCACATCTTGGGTCACAAATCATGCCTCAGTAAATTTAAGAAAACTGAAATCATATCAAGCATCTTTTCTGACCACAACTCTATGAGATTAGTAATCAATTACAGGGAAAAAAACATGAAAAACACAAACACATGGAGGCTAAACAATATGTCACTAAATAACCAAGAGATCAGTGAAGAAATCAAAGAGGAAATAAAAAAATATGTACAGACAAATGACAACGAAAACATGACGATCCAAAACCTATGGGATGCAGCAAAAGCAGTTCTAAGAGGGAAGTTTATAACAATACAAGCCTACCTCAAGAAACCAGAAAAATCTCAAATAAACAATCTAACCTTACACCTAAAGGAACTAGAGAAAGAAGAACAGACAAAACCCAAAGTTAGCAGAAGGAAAGAAATCATAAAGATCAGAGCTGAAATAAATGAAATAGAAATAAAGAAAACAATAGCAAAGATCCATAAAACTAAAAGCTGGTTCTTTGAGAAGATAAACAAAATTGATAAACCATTAGCCAGACTCATCAAGAAAAAGAGGGAGAGGACTCAAATCAATAAAATTAGAAACGAAAAAGGAGAAGTTACAACAGACACGGCAGAAATACAAAACATCCTAAGAGACTACTACAAGAAACTCTATGCCAGTAAAATGGACAACCTGGAAGAAATGGACAAATTATTAGAAAGGTATAACCTTGAAGACTGAACCAGGAAGAAATAGAAAATATGAAGAGACCAATCACAAGTAATGAAATTAAAACTGTGATTAAAAATCTTCCAACAAACAAAAGTCCAGGACCAGATGGCTTCACAGGTGAATTCCGTCAAACATTTAGAGAAGAGCTAACACTCATCCTTTTCAAACTCTTCCAAAAAATTGCAGAGGAAGGAACACTCCCAAACTCATTCTATGACACCACCATCACCCTGATACCAAAACCAAAGATACTACCAATAAAGTAAATTAGAGACCAGTATCACTGATGAATATAGATGTAAAAATCCTCAACAAAATACTAGCAAACAGAATCCAGCAACACGTTAAAAGGATCATACACCATGATCAAGTGGGATTTATCCCAGGGATGCAAGGATTCTTCAGTATATGCAAATCAATCAATGTGATACACCATATTAACAAATTGAAGAATAAAAACCATATGATCATCTCAATAGATGCAGAAAAAGCTTTTGACAAAATTCAACACCTATTTATGATAAAAACTCTCCAGAAAGCGGGCATAGAGGAAACCTACCTCAACATACTAAAGGCCATATATGACAAACCAACAGCAAACATCATTCTCAATGGTGAAAAACTGAAAGCATTTCCTCTAAGATCAGGAACAAAACAAGGATGTCCACTCTTGCCACTATTATACACGATAGTTTTAGAAGTTCTAGCCATGGCAATCAGAGAAGAAAAAGAAAAGGAGTACAAGTTGGAGAAGAAGAAGTAAAACAGTCACTCTTTGCAGATGACATGATACTATACATAGAGAATCCTAAAGATGCCACCAGAAAACTATTAGAGCTAATCAATGAATTTGGTAAAGTTGCAGAATACAAAATTAATGCACAGAAATCTCTTGCATTCCTATACACTAATGATGAAAAATCTGAAAGAGAAATTAAGTAAACACTCCCATTTACAATTGCAACAAAAAGAATTAAATACCTAGAAATAAACCTACCGAAGGAGGTAAAAGACCTGTACTCAGAAAACTATAAGACACTGATGAAAGAAATCAAAGATGACACAAACAGATGGAGAGACATACCATGTTCTTGGATTGGAAGAATCAATGGTGTGAAAATGACTATACTACCCAAAGCAATCTACAGATTCAATGCCATCCCTATCAAATTACCAACGGCAGTTTTTACAGAACTAGAACAAAAAATTTCACAATTTTTATGGAAACACAAAAGACCCTGAATAGTCAAAGCAGTCTTGAGGGAAAAAACGGAGCTGGAGGAATCAGACTCCCTGACTTCAGACTATACTACAAAGCTACAGTAATCAAGACAATATGGTACTAGCACAAAAACAGAAATATAGATCAATGGAGCAGGATAGAAAGCCCAGAGATAAACCCATGCACCTGTGGTCAACTAATCTATGACAAAGGAGGCAAGGATATACAATGGAGAAAAGACAGTCTCTTCAATAAGTGGTGCTGGGAAAACTGGACTGCTACATGTAAAGAATGAAATTAGAACACTCCCTAACTCCATCTTCATCAGAATCGTCACCTGATGAAAACAAGGTGTAAAGAATCTGACAACACTGTGATCATTACCTAGAAAAATGAGGAGTGGGAGATCTTTTCAGCCAGAGGGAACAGCATTGCAGAGGCCCTGAAGTGGCAAACAGTAGGACATGAAAAGAAGACAAGTATGGCTGGAGCTAGGGAGCAGGAGGTAAGGTGACTATATAATTTTGTCCAAATAGGGACACTTTTGATCATGAAAGTATGTGTTATTAACAATTATGCCAGGACAGTCCTGGGAAAGCTGGGATGCATATTAGCAACACACAGAGTAGTGTCCAGTGATTTGGGGCATGAAGATAGAGGCCGCACCATGCAGGGTCTATGGCCCATGGGAAGGAGCTTGGATTTTATTCTAAGTGCAAAGGGGAGAAAGCCTTTGGTGGGTTTTAAGCAAGGCAGTGTCGTGTTATTTTCCAATTTATGCATGGATGGGATTCTCAGGTGAGTGCACAAAGGGTAAAATTTCACAGGCCAGAGTATGATGCTTTGATATTCATCACTGCCTTATTCTGGATGCCCCTGAAGTACTATGTAAGCACTTGCTCACATCTCTTCAAAGTGTTCCATAGCTGCACATAGGAGGTAAAATAAATCAGGGTCATTACAGTATATCTTGGCATCTCAGAACATGTAAGAACATTTGGTTTGTCAAGTGAATCCCAAGAAACACAGAAACCACAGAAAAGCAATGAATCAAAGGCTTATTTGCCTTAAGCCTCCCACTTCAAGGCAACCAAACCTTGGGCTGTGGCCACCCAATCGAGGGAGATGATTCCAGATGTGAGATCCTCCAGTTAGCTTAGCAGGCAGCACGTGTTTGCAACACTGTCAAAGGAGTATCTGTACTGACATGAACTTCTACAAGGCCCCAGGAGTCAAACACTGGGTCACTGGGTGCCATAGATGGAATATTTGTGATCCCCCACCCCTTGCCCAGAAATTCAAGGGTTGAAACCAAACCTCTAGGGTGATGGTATTAGGTATGGGAACTTTGGGAGGTGATTAGGTCATGAGAGTGGAGCCCTCATGAATCGAACTAGTGCCCTCATATAAAGACGACTCCACAGAGCTCCCTAGACCCTTCTGCCACATAAGGACACAGCAAAAGTATGGCCACCTATGAACCAGGAAGCCCTCATCGGAAACCAAATCTGCTGGCACATTTGATCTTGGGCTCCCCAGCCTCCAGAAGCTTGAAAAATAGATTTCTACTCTGTATAAGCCACCCAGTTTATGGTATTCTGTTGTAGCAGCCTGAAGGGACTAAAACACAGGCTAACCAACTAGCCATTTTCCAAAGAAGTGAATCCTAGTGAAGCAAAGCTCTCTAAGCATTTCCCAGATGTTCAAGGCATTTATGGGTATCTACAAAGTACAGGCACGATGCTTGGTGCTGGGGGTGAACTACAAAGATGAACAAATCATGGTACCTGCCCTCAGGAGATAAAAATATAGTAAAGAGAAAACTCCACATAAGCCAAATGACGTGCTAACAACTCCAAAGAAGTTTCAGACACAATGCTCTTGGCAACAGAAAGAGGAAGAAACTAATCTACAGGGGAGGACTGGCCAAGGCTTAATGGGCTAAGTGGAATTTATCCTGAGCATTGAAAAAGAGGTAGGATTTTGACAGGTAAATAAGGCTGGAAAAGACATTGGGGCTGCTGGAATCTTGGCTCTGTGACCAATTAGCTGTGCGAACTTAGGCAAATCACTTAACCTCTCTAAGCTTTAATTTCTTTATCAGTAAACTTAGGAAAATGATGATGCAAAGTAGTTGTGAGTAAAAAATGAAATGATGTGCATGAAAGTGCCCACCATAGCATCCAACACCTAAAAGGTGTACCCAGCCATCTATTCTGCTGATACTACGTTAAGAGGAGGAAATAAGGTGAGTGACCTGAAGACTTTTGGGGCAAATGATAAACAGCCCCATTTGAAAGGAAGGTAGCGTGAGTGGAGAACACGGCTGGAAGCTGGTCTAGGCTTAAGTGAGAGTAGCTCAGGACAGAGAAATCTGAGGAATTTGCCTTTCATTTGCCATGTAGTGGTGGGCGTAACTGTCAGAATCCAGTCAGGACACTGTGACCAGCCAATCTGAATATTACATAACTAAAGATTAAGTTGTAAAGCTTACCTCCCTCAAAATTAATCTCCAACAAAAATTAACCACAACAGTTCCTTTAAGAGCAATGACTTAATACAAAGAATTATTAAGTAGGTATTGGGGAACTAAAAAAGAACTAAAGTAACACAAAGGGAGCAGAGTTTGGAGTTGCTGAAACTTGGAAGTTTGGGACAGTGTGCTGTTCCTTAAATAATTGAAAAGAGAATTACCATATGATTCAGCAATTCTACTTCTGGGTATATGCCCCAAAGAAATTGAAAGCAAGGACCCAAAGAGATACTTGTACACCCATGTTCATAGCAGTACTATTCCCAATAGCCAAAATGTGGAAGCAAACTAAGTGTCCATTGATGCATGAATGGATAAACAACATGTGCTACATCCATACAATGGAATATTATTCAGTCCAAAAAAGAAAGGAAACTCTGACACATGCTTCAGCATGGATGAACCTTAAGGATATTATGCTCAGTGCAATAAGCCAGTCACAAAAGAATAAATACCGTATGATTCCACTTATATCAGGGACCTAAGAGTAGTGAAATTCATAGAAACAAAGTAGAATGGTGGATGCCAGGGGCTGGGAGGAGGGATATATGGGGAGTAATTGTTTAACGGGTATAGAATTTTACTTTTGCAAGATGAAAAGAGTTCTGGAGATTGGTTGCACCGATAATTTGAATGTTCTTAGCACTGTGGAACTGTACACTTAAAAATGGTTAAGATGGTAAATTCTATGGTATGTGTATTTTACCAAAATTAAAAACAACAACAAAAACACTCTTAGAAGTTTGGAAGAGGACCATGCAGAATTAAAACTCAGACCACTGAGGGTTGGTGTATCTGAGCTCAGACGAAGGGCCCTGTGGCCCTGGGCCGTGGACATCTGAGAGGGGGGAAGTGACCAGGTGGTGCTGGTGTCTCTAAAGGGGTCACAATGAGGCTGGTTCTTTGTGTTGGAAAAAACTGCAAACCGATATCAAGTGGTGGTACTGGAATGAAAGGAACCAAGGGAACTGCTGGTGCTGGTGAAGAAGGGTTGCTGTGGTGACACTGACAGAAACAGGAAGCGGAAAGGAGAAATCCCTTTTCTTCTTCAGCGGTTCAGTCTCCCTCTAGCGCCCTCTCTTGGCGGAGCCTAACTTGGAGCCATCTGGCGAGCAGAGAAGCTGTTTGCAGAGTCCCAGTCCCAGCAGCACAAAGCTGACGATAGAAGGGTGGTTTGAAGACGAGACGGTGGCAGCCACAGCAGCTACTGAACGTTTTTGAGCAAGCAAGTGGCATAATCAGACTTTTAGAAAGCTAACTATGGTGGCTGTGTGAGAATGGATTAACACCAGGAGAGACTTAGGAGACCATTGAATCTGTCCAGGAAAGATGCAGGGATAATCCAGTGTTGGGTTTGCTCCAATTCTGACATCAAGATTTTCTGTCCTATTCCTGACTCCTGAAACCTGTTTCCCTCTTTATCCTTTGTTCTAGTAAATGGATCCCTTTCCAGTTTCCTGTTTCTGCCCACCCTGACTTTTCAGCCCACCCAAGACTGCCCAAACTCAAAAGTTGGGGACAGCTCAGAACCCTAGACTTGAGAGCCTGGTTGGATCGCCTAATATAATCTGCCTTAAGTATTGTCGGGGAGGAAAATTTTTTCCTTTACCTATCTTAGGTTCTTGGCTGGGGCTCTGTAATAAACACAGGTTAGCAAGAGAAAAACAAAAGTTTATTAATATCAACACGTAGATCTCACATATACGTGGGAGAAACTAAGGGAAGAGTAACTCAAAGAGGTGGCTTAGAATTCAGGCTTATATGGTATCTTTAACAAAGAACAATAAAGTTGTAGAGAAGTGACAGGACAAAGGAAAATGGTTTTAGACTTCCAAAAAAGGAAATTGTGGGAAGGTAAATATATGGGAGGAAACTAATGGTAGATAAGTATAGTCGGTAACGTTTGTTATGTAGATTTCGCTAGTGCCATCTCCAGACTGAGTCTAAAGTTTCCTCCCATGATTTCCTTTTGTCTTTTCTGATAGAGAGGGAGGAGAGACATCTTTGAAAATTTATGTCCTGCCTTTAGTCAAATAGGGGAAAAGCAAGGAATTTTTCTAGTATCTTCTTCTTCCTGACTGCCTTCAGTTCAAAATAATCCTCATGGTAAAGTGGCATATTTTGGGGTGATATATTTTGATTTCCTTCAATATCATCGTGTTCTACTAAACTGTTCAGATATCCTGCTACTCCTCTGAAATCCCAGAGACTAACTGCTTACCTTGACCTACTACATCCATAAGTGTTAGGGTTTCAGAGACAAACAAAACTCTACACTCGAGGAAACCAGGCCAGGAGAAGAGAAAGAAAATGTAAATAAATAATTACAAACTAGTGACAAAAAAATAGAAGCTAACATTTATTATAAGATAGGCATGTTTAAGGGCTTGAGATACATTAACTCATTTAAACCCCACAACTAGACTTCGAGGTATGTTCTGTGATTATTCCCAGTGTATAGATGGTGAAACTGAGACACAGAGAGATTAAGCAACCAAGTTCATGCAGCAAAGAAGTGCTGGAATTGACATTCAAACCCCAGAGCAGCCCGGCTCTGGAGTTCAGGGCTTTAGGGTTGAAAAGGTTTAGAAAGATTGCTGAGGGGAATTCAAGTGGAAATCAACAGAGGGCTTGAAAAACTGGATTCAGTTTCCACCTGAGATTAAAGGGAAAAAAATGTGTATGTGTGTATGTGTGTGTGTGTGTGTGTATGTGTATGCCTGTGAGTATGCAAGCACATGGTGGGCATGCACTTGTGTGTGCGTGTGTGTGCGTTTGTGTATGTAGCTGTTTGGCTCTCCATGGAGCTATTTATTCCAATAGTGGTGAGGGATTGCTATGAGTCATCCCCTTTCTCCTGTCTGCCACTTCTTATCATGCACCATTTCTGTGACAAAGAGCAGAAGGTATTCAGCCATGCCAAGCAGCCCAGACCCCAATCCTCTTCTCTACATCAGCCTCAATTTTTATTCAACAACATCTATCTCAATTACCAAATGAGATAATATAAAGGAGAGTGTTTTGCAAATTATTAAGTACCATACAAATATTAGTTATTATTGTCACTACCACCAGCAGAGCTGGTCAATTGCTATAACTTTCCTTCCCCACATGGGAAAGTGCTGCAAAAATCCTCACGAAGAAACTCATTGAAAAGTTCCCATGTTGTTTTTGGAACTGGTCACTAGGTGTTGCTATTTGTTAAGATAACGTATTACTAACATTTTCTCCCGGCTACAAAATGCCTTTTGGTAGAGGTACTGAGATTGCTTTTCCTCTATGTGATTTTGAGAATAACCCATTGTGTTTCCCATAATTTACAGTGTGATAATTCAAAATCAAGTGAGGGAGATTAAATGTCCTTAGACTTTACTTCTTTTTCCTCCGTTCATGCCGTTGGTTTTAACAATGATTTGTCTGACTGCAATGCCTGCAAGGTAGATCACTCCTCAATCCCCATTTCAGTCATTCAACAAATATGTATTGAGCATTAGATATAGGCCAGACATTGAACCAGGAGCTGCAGAAACAAAAATTAAAGAAAGTTGTATCCATCATGCAGCTTACTCTGCTATCTCTTTCTCAGACAACAGACCCACATTTCCAACTTTCTGTTGGGAAACGAACTAAACAAATGCACATGTCTTTCTAGTTCCTGCATTGAAACTCTCCCACAGTAGCATCCACGTAGCTCACCTGCAACTCAAACTCATTGTATTCAGCTTGAGTACCACCTCTTGACTTGAATGGAGCTATGCTTCTCTGTCATCAAGCTCAAAAACTTCACTTTTCTCCTTTTTTTCCCTCCCGCTTCAAATTGATTGTCACGTCCAAGCTTTGAAACAGGTTTTCCCCTCATCTCCTTCCCCAAAGCCCCTAGCATTCAAATCTACCGTCCCCCTTGCCTGGGCCACAGTGAAAGACTCCTAATTGACTTTCCACTCTCCTTTTCCTCTTACTTACAACAAATCCTCTACTGTTAACAGAGTGATTTTCTTGAAGAGTGCTTCATTGTATAGCTCCGACCTTCATTCCTTATTCTAAACTATTTAAACCTCTCTTTAGCGTCTAAAGCTCTTCTCCATCATCTGACTTCAGCCTATATAATCTGCACTCTACCCCTAAATTAACAAAAAGTGGGTGAAAAAATATTTATGTGCCAGCATTGGGCTAAGGCACGTGGAGTAGAGAGATGAACAAAATCAGACCCCTTTTCTCAGGCTAAGCAGAAGGTTATTAAATAAGTGTTAAGGACTGAACTGTGCCCAACCCACCGCCTCCCCAGGCCCCCAACTCTTATGATGAAACCCTAACCCTCTGTGCCTTAAAACGTGACTGTATTTAGAGATAGGGCCTTTAGAGAGGTGATTAAGGATAAATGAGGTCATATGTGTGGCCCTAATCCATTATGACTGGTGTACTTATAAGAAGAGGGAGTGACACCAGGGAGGTGCTCACACAGAGAAAAGGTCATGTGAAGACATAGCAAGAAGGCAGCCATCAGCAAGTCAAGATGAGAGACTTCGGGAGAAGCCAAACCTGCTGACGCCTTGATCTTGGATTTCTAGTCTCCAAAACTATGAGAAAATAAATTTTTGTTGTTTAAGCCATCCCGTCTGTGGTATTTTATTATGGCAGTGCTAGCAAACTAATATAAGTAAATACAAAATATTTTTGGAAAAAGATTACTGGCCTGTATATGGGACTACAAGGAGGAAGTAGTTAACTAATTTCACTTTTATAAGCCCAGTGGTGCATTATTTGTTATATTATTTATTGCTCTCCTAATATGTCCAATTTTATACAGTCTCCATGGCTTTACCCTTGATATTTTTTTTCACTTGGTACACTCTCCTTTCCATCCTATCTCTGCTATCAAATTTCTACTCATCCTTGAAGGCCAATGCCATTATCAACATTTCCACAAAGTCCTTCCTCTGTTCTGAACTTGATTTGATTTGCCTTTCCTTTTGGCTTCTTTACTATTTGGGGGGTATCTTTCTGATAGTCTTCATCTTCCAAAGATTTATTTATGAATCTGTCATTTGACTTATCTATTCTTCCCAATTATAAGTGCCTTGATAGAAGGAAATGTCTCTCACTTATTTTTTTTTTAAACATCTTTATTGGGGTATAATTGCTTTACAATGGTGTGTTAGTTTCTGCTTTATAACAAAGTGAATCAGTTATACATATACATATGTTCCCATATGTCTTCCCTCTTGCGTCTCCCTCCCTCCCACTCTCCCTATCCCACCCCTCCAGGCTGTCACAAAGCACCGAGCTAATATCCCTGTGCCTTGCGGCTGCTTCCCCCTAGCTATCTACCTTACTACGTTTGTTAGTGTGTATATGTCCATGACTCTCTCTCGCCCTGTCAAAGCTCACCCTTCCCCCTCCCCATATCCTCAAGTCCGTTCTCCAGTAGGTCTGCGTCTTTATTCCTGTCTTACCCCTAGGTTCTTCATGACTCTCACTTATTTTTATATTCCTTATGGGACTCATTGCTGCGACTTGCACACAGTAGATGCTCAATAAATATTTATTTAATTTGAACAAGAGGGGAATTCTGCTAGAATAAAGAGAATTATACATTTTTGCTTGACATTTTAATGAAGATATATTGTTTGTTCTTTTTCTGTAAAAAACAAAAGTAAAAACAAACCTACAGTTTCTTTTCTGTTCTCTTGATCTCCTGAAGGAAGATTCAGCCACCTTGTTGGTTCTGCAGCTTCAGCAGTTTCTCAGTGTGTTCCCTCTCCTGATGATATTGGTGAAGAAAATATTTGGCCAAGTTCTTCAAAGCCATGTCATCATGGTCAAAGTAGTAAGATTTAAAGATTTAAAGGGAATGATTCAGCTGAAGCTGTTTCCAAAGCAAGCCTACTTTGGATAAAGCTGACTATCCAAATTTCTAAGTCTTGAATTGTCAGTTTATCCAAATCTAGTTAAAGTTTGGATTAAACATACAAACTCACGGGCTTCCCTGGTGGCGCAGTGGTTGAGAGTCCGCCTGCCGATGCAGGGGACACGGGTTCGTGCCCCGGTCTGGGAAGATCCCACATGCCGCGGAGCAGCTGGGCCCGTGAGCCATGGCCGCTGGGCCTGCGCGTCCGGAGCCTGTGCTCCGCAACGGGAGAGGCCACAACACTGAGAGGCCTGCGTGCCGCAAAAAAAACCAAAAAACAAATTCAGAACTGGTCTTCGGCACACTACTCTGTGAGTATGATCTCTAAGATCTAAACAACAGTTGATATTGAAGTTACCTTGGAAGTTTAGCTTCTGGAGAATGAGAACTCTTACCTAGAAGTTGAACTCTTTCTTTTCTCCTAGCCTCTAAAATTATGACCTCTGCTTCTGAGGACCTTTTCTTCTACCGCTTTTGCCAAAATTTCTTAAGATCTAACCTCCACCTTAAAAGACTGCAGGGAGTCCAGAGAAGAGCTTCAGAATTCCCTCACTTAGTCTCAATCAAAAACAAGTAATCTTAACCCTAAATGTTTTCTTCTTCTTTTCTATCTTTTAGCTAAGCCTTAATAAAAGTGTAATTAAAATATCCCTAAAGAACTTCAGAAACTCAAGCATGAGTAATCCTGGAATTAAATAGGAAAAACAGCTATCTGTTTTGCTCTGTTGTGCTGTGAACACAATAATCTTCATATAAACCTAAGCTAGGGAATCTTGTTCTCATTAACTCAATGAAATTCTATACTACAATGAAAAGGAATGAACTAAAGTTACTCCCAACCATTTAGATGAATCTCAGAGACGTAATGTTGAGTGAAAGAAGCTACTAGAAGAGTACAGACTGTATTATTCCATTATTACAAAGTTCAAGAATAGGCAAAGTGAATCTCTAGTTATTGTGAGGATTAAATGAGCAGATGTGTGCAAAGTCCTTGGAACAGTAGATTAATTGAAATTGATCAATAAACGTGAGCCACTTTTATTATAATGGGGGACAGTCACTAAAACCTCTCTGAGATCAATTGTACTCATTAAAGGGTTTTAATGAAGAGCCTTAAAGAGCCCTGATGAAAGAATGACAAATGAGCCTCCACTAAGGTTAAGTACTCAGAAGCAGAGTATCTGGACTTGAAGGCAGAGGTGATGCTAGCAGTGAAATGAGGCTCATTGTAAGACAGGGGGCAGAGAGGGGTTGGGGAATAAAGATCAATGGGAAGCCTTGCCTGGCTCAGGCAAGGGGTGGAAGGAGGGTGGCTAGCAAGATATTTCTGAGAGAAGAATGGGGAGGGTGGGAGAAGCAGGAAAACGTGTGTAGGAGAAGCTCCAGAGAGAGATTTAGAGGACCCTCACACCAGAGCGCCATCAGCCTTCCCCCAGCTACTCCAAATAAGTACAATCTAGGACCAGCACTTTTTATAGCTAAAAAAACCAAAACCAAACCAAAACAAAAAAAACCCCACAGGCTTGCTTTGGAAACAGCTTCAGGAAAAGTCCTCTAGCCCTAACCTAACCAGATCACTGCCAGAGCCTCCCTCCTTTAAACAGAATCCTTGATCCCTCATTCCCTAAGGCATCAGCCCACTCACTCATCCTGCCTCCAATGCTCTGATGAGGCTGATGTGATGGATAGGACTGCAGCCCTTCATCTGGTTCCATTTATGTTCCACAGCTATATGCTCCATTGTACTCAGGCTGGCTACATACTGAGCCCTCAAATACATTGCTCAAGGGTGGGTCCCTTTTCATGTTCTTTAGGAAGACTATGCATGCTCAGAAATGTTGCATAACAAAAATACCATTTTTTTTAAGTTGGAACATTTCTCCCTACTTATTGTTCTCCTTTTCCACCTACTCTCCTTTTACTCAGGAATTTTCAGGCTCAAAGAAACTACAATACTGGTTTGGGGGTTTATAATGTTATCAAGAAGGCTTTGAAAGTGCTTTTTAAAGTACTACATTCTTAAAAAAAAAAAAGTACTACATTCCTTATACTTATATTTCAATAATATAAATATAAAAATGTCTCCATAATGTGCCAAACTGCACTTAAACTGTCATTGTCAACTTAATGGACAGTCATAATCCAAAAGTAATTATAATCTTCAGTAATTATCATGGCACCATTAAGCTCTTCACATATCAAGATTTGCTCTACATGAGAATAATTGTAACTCAATTATCCTTCAACAACCTGGGTCATTACATAATCGCACTCTGAAACTCGTGACTGGTGACACCACAGATATTTAACAAATACGATTTGATATTCTTATCCTGATCATGTTTCCTTCTTCCTCACCTCTAAAAAAAAGTGTGATGCAGGGGGAGAGTATGGGCTTGCAGAAGGAAGAATAAGCTATTCAGGAAATTTTTCAAAAGAAAGGACGAATTCAAACTATGTTTTGGTAATAGAAATGGAGCCTTAGGCAAAAATCTGTAGACTGGTTGGCGTTCCTGTATCTAAAATAAGTGAGACCTGAATCTTTCACTCCGTAAACCTTGAAAATAGGCTAAGGTGAGCAGACATCTTGGGTTGGCTCAGACGGAGTGGGTTTCTGAAGACTAATCTCACAAAACTTGCCCCCCTAATAAACAGCTGTGTTGAACCATACATTTCAAAGACTTCATAAATGCAGGGTATTCTTTGTCTCTAATATATTGGGTCAACTTTGTCTATATAAAATTTCTGAAAATAAGATCCAAACCACAGGACTGTCCATGAGCACACACAAATTGTATACTAAATTGTGTGTGTGTGTACACGCGTGGGCACTAACACTTTGTCTTGTGGGAAGAGGTGTACATTTTTCATCATGTTCTCAGAAGGGGCCGTGACTGAAATGAGGTTGAGAATCACTGACCTCTGGTGAGGTCCAGAAAAAACAATAACAAGCAGCCCAAAAGCAAAGGATGCTCCTACAAAGACAGCTGAAGGGGTGGCAACCGCACAGCCACTGGTCCTGCAGCATTAAACTGGAAATAGCTGACCAGGAGCAGAGCCACTGGCCCTCCAAAACAGAATTTGTATATTTTAAATACTCTGAGCTCAATTTGCCAGAATGAATTTTTTTTTTTTTTTTTTGGTCAGGCTCACACAAATTATTCGGGTCAAGACTCTCCACCCAAGCCCTTTGGAGAAAGAGAAAATGCCTGCTGTGGACCGTGGGCAGGTAAACACTTCAGCAAACATGGATGAGGGGGAGATGGCCTGGCGGAATTCACAAGCTTAGACCTTAACCAGGAATGGGATAAGGGGCTCGTCGTATAGATTGATCATTTCAGGTCGTTTGGATTTATGATCTGGACAGAGGCCATCGTTCTTCAAAGTTCCACATCTTTTTTTTAGGCATCCAGTCTCAGGTAGGAGCTTAAGATACATGGTGACACTGGAACAGCTGCAGGAACTTGGGGGCGGGGGAGGGAGGAGAGGACAGAGGGAAAAGGGAGGTTGGCAGAGGGATACTGCAGTATGGAGCTTCACACCTCCTGCTGGGAAGGATGGAAAGGCCTGGGACTGTAGCGCTGTTCTGGTAAACTGTATGAGCCCGCTGTTACAGCTCCGTTTATTTATTTCCTGAAGTCATTTTTTAAAAAGAAATATTTTTTTCAGGGAAATAAAAATATCCCTGGGAGGATCACTGTTTAAGACTTCTTCAGCTAACACCTCAATTATGAGTGAATACAGTAACAAGGGCTGGAAACAGGGAGGAAAAATGGGAGGGCTGACAAATATGTTTCATAATTGAGCCTAAGGAATCCATCTCTCTCAGAATTCTTGTTCCAGCAACATTAAAATTATTAGTGGCCTAAATGTCAAGTGCTCAGTGATCATACTTTTGAAGTAAAAATTTCCTCAAGTGATCTGACACGTCTAAGTGTACTTACATGGATAATGGGATAGGATATTTGAGATTAGAGTGAACTTTAGCCAAAGGTGGCTGACTCCCATTTAGTTTACAGGGTTACACCCTTCCCAGCCTACAATTAGATCTGCTGGCTGGAGGCCACATGAACTGTAAGACAGGAACTTTTCCTCCGCTTGAAAATTGTAGGAAAACTACTGCTTTAAAATTTGGAATAATATTATACTTTTTATTTGGGCACTCCTGTTGAAAGACGTTCATTGAAAAAAAATTCTATGTTATTTTCATATAATTCAAAAATTCAATTAAATTAAATGGGTATATTTCAAGAAAAAGTTATGACTGGCTGTAATAAATTCATTTGAGCCGCTAAGGATGAACTCTTAAAGAAGGTTCAGTGGATTGTTCTTGATGTTTTGAAGGACATGTGAAGGCCTGGAGTTCTGGAAGAATCCTGAAGCGAGTCCAGTTTTCAGAGAAACTGATGGTTTCTGAGGTGTAGAAAGAATGTTATCTACCTCTGTAAGCTGAGACCTCTTTGGGACCTTGAAAAGAAAAAAAGCAGGAAAGTTTATCTTTCTCTTTAGTCTATGAATAAACAGGAAGAGAAAAGTGAAAACTGAGTTAACTGGGTAACCTAATATTTTAAGTGTGTCAAGGTGATGTGGCCAAAACAGTCTATTATTTTTGTTAATTAAAAGAAAAAAAGCTACATTTCACATCATGGCTGAATGCTTTTAATATTTTAAACATTCACTTGTTTTGTTAAAGTCACTATGAGTGATTGTATTTTCAGGCTTATCCTTTAACATCTGCGTTTTACAAAATGATTTGTGTCATACTTGTATGGAAAGTCCTCCACTCTGAAAAAGGGAGTAACTTCTTAAATGAAAAGAGGTATTTTTCAAGCTATGTATACTGTGTATCAAGGCAAAACTACTAGTGTTTTTACTGCTTGACTTTTCTCATTTTATGTATTATTTAAATAAACTCATTAATTTTAGATTTGGAACTGTTTGACAGCTAGCTTTTCTGAGTCATGTAGAGTCACTCACTGTACACCTTACTGTTGAGTGTCTATTTTTTCTTGTAGTCCCACTGGCAGTTCCTTAACTCTCTCCTTGTAGCACCTACGTTCTTCACCTACCATTTTATCATTCTTCTCTCTCTGTATTTGACTTTCTTTAGTAATAGGAAGGGATTAAATTTGCATTTTTCAGATCTTCCAGTTGGAAGAATGATCCCTTGTGTGTAACACAAGTAAAGTTGAACTCTTCCTTCTGTGAACTTTTGCAAAATTCGTTAGCTTGAAAACCGTGGGAATTCCCTGGTGGTCCAGTGTTTGGGACTCTGAGATTTCATTGCCAAGGGCTTGGGTTCAATCCCTGGTCAGGGAACTAGGATCCCAGAAGCTGCACAGCACAGCTAAAAAGAAGAAGAAAAAAAGAAAACCAATTTTTGGTATATTGTACATATACACACATTTCTTTTTAGTTTAAAAATTGAGTGACAAGATGAAATGCTAATATTAGAGTCCAGTTTGAGTTCATTTACATCAAGCAAAATATATTCACACATACACACACAAACTTTCCCTGGATTCCTCTTAGAATCTTATGCTCAGAAGTTAGTTTATCTGGTTCAAACTCTCACCCACTTCTCATTAAAGTAATGTGGCAGATGGTCACTTAGCTTCTACTTGAAGGCTTCAAGTAATGGGCAACTCCTTCTGCCTGTTTTGAGTTGTATTTCATTGTCGCACTTATTTGTTCATTTATTCATCATTTATTGGACACATACTATGTCAATCATTGTGTTACGGCACTGCTGTGAAAAAGATTTTCATCCTTTTTGGTATATTTCCTGCCCCCCAGGAAGTCTGAATTCCTGTGAGGAGAGACACATATGCAAATATGTGAGATGGCATATAGTGTGGTCCTTAAGTCTTCAGAGATATGAAGCCCTTTAGTGACAGGAATCATTACCTCTTCTTGGAGGGCATTGGGAAGCTTCAGAGCATGACATCTGGGATGGTCTTGAAGGTTGAGTGGTTGCGTGTCAGTTGAAGAAGAGGCAGAAGGAGGACATTCCAGGTACAGAGGAAAACACACGCAAAGACATTCAAAAGAAAAGATTGGAAAGAGTGGCAGTGGTAGTGGTAATAGTGGTGGTTAGAGGTTCATCTCATGGAACCTTCTAGCAGGAAAGAAGGTTTTGTCAGAGGGGATGAAGAGACAGGTAATTACAGGGGGAAGTAGAGAGGAGGAAGGTGGAGGATGAATCTGGAAAGAGAGCTGGAGGTTCTGAGTAGGAAAACCCATATCTGCTTATGAACTGAATTTTATCCCATAAGCAACAGGAAGCCAACTATGTTTTCAAGTGTGGTAATAGTCTCTATCACCTATATTGCAGTTTCAATGTGCTAGGCATTGTCTTTTTAGATTCGTTAACTTATTTAGACCTTATACCAATCCTATGAGGTAGGTACTGTTATTATCCCCATTTTAAGCTGATGAAACCAAGAACAGAGAGGTTAATCAAGTTACCTAAGGCCACACAGCTAGGATATGACAAAGCTGAAATTCGAACTAAGTAAGGGAGCTTTGGAAAAATAACTGAGAGCAACGTGGATTGTGGTCCAGGGTTAGTGACAAGAAGTCCAGTCTGGAGGCTATTATAATAAATCAAAAAAGAGAGTTTATACTGAGACAGTGGCTGGGATGGAAAAGCACATCAAAAGGATTCTGTGCCAAATTCTCTCTCACGTGCTAGTTATGGGACCTAAAGCACTCTGAGTCCTCTAGGATGATTTCATCCTAGATTACAACCTTGATGAAGAGTCTCATTAGAAGAATTTAACAACTATGTATTACATGCTTGCTATGTGCAAGGCCCTGGGCAACTTTGTTTTACTTTCAGGTATCATTTGCTTCATTTTTCTTACAACTAAATTTCCTTGCAGGAACATAGTCTAGCATTTAAAACGTGGCATGGTATTTCCTCAGTGCGCAAGTATTCCTAGAGAGATGTTCTTTTATATTTTAGGACCAAACTAAAATAAGCTGTTCAGTGTCTTGCTATGAATTCCTGTCAGAAAGTGGCTAGGGTTTTGGCAGGGTTTTGGTGGGCAGTGGACCAAACACTAATGCTTTTGGTAAATAATTTTAACCCAAACACTCTCTTCTTGTTTCAAAATCTCCCTGGGCTAGTGGTAGCCTAAGGACTGATTGTTCCTGACTGCATTCTCCGCCCAAGCCCTCTTCATTCTGCACAAACTCCCTCTGCGTAGGGGATGGGAGTGGGAGGTGCGTGTTTCTGCTCATACTGCCACCCTGCAGATGGTCTACTCCGGCAAGACAGACCAAGGCAATTTTCTGAATACTTAAGGGGATAGCTGGGTTTGGGTGTCACGTGTCCAGGCATTGGTCTCAATTTACTTTGTCAGTGAGTGGATATGATATTTGTTTGTTATTCTTTCAACAAACTTTGATTGAGCACTATTATATGCTAGGTTTTGTGCTAAGTGCTTGGAGTCAGAGGTGAATAAAAACATGGTTTGTGACTTCCGGAAAGTTACATTCCAGCTCCCTTATCAGTCAAGTTCCAGTCAGGAAAAAGAAACCATGCAAGTTATCTTAACAGAGAGAATTTAGTATTGTGAATTCATTAAATGGGTGATGGACTGCTGGAAAGGGAAAAGGGAGCGTTGAAGTCATAGGGAGACAGTAGCTGCAGGAAGCAGCTCATAACTTTAGGGCTGTGGAAACAAAGAGAGAAGCAGAGTCTGCAGAAGTGAAGGCTGCGCTCAGAGGTGAGGCTACATTTCTGTAGCAGATACTGTGAGGGGCCTGATGAGGCTGGCTTTGGGAGTCGGGTTAAAGGTGGTAACTTGTCGTAACAGCCATTTCCAAGGTGAAGGGCCATCATAAATGATGCTGACAGGAAACAGGAAGTAGACAGGAAGGAATAAGTCCCTTTTCTGCCTCTGGGCTTCCAATCTCCCTTTAATGCCCCCTACTGGCAAAACCTAACAGAGAGCAACCGCCAAAGGAGAAATGTCTGTGGGGCCGCCACGTGGCAACAGAAATGCAAACAACAGTCATTCTAGCAGGGAGTCCAGGGTGAGCCTAAGCCGAAATTGAGCACATTGGAGCATGTTGCAGGCTTGAGAGTTGGATTTCCAGAATTTGATTTCTGTGCTCTGGCCTCAGGGCCTTTGCCCTGGCTATTCTTTCTGTCTCTGTATACTTTTCCCCAGACATGCCTTTCTTCCGCTTTTTTCAAGCCTCTGCCCCAATGTCACTTCTTGATGATTGTAATTGCAATCCCCACCTTTTTATTGGGTCCTGTTTTTTTCCTAAGGTATTTATCACCATGTTAAATAAGCATGTTAGATTACAATAAACATTTATCATCGTGTTAAATTAATATGTTAAATTGTAATAAATTTAACATTTATTTATTGCTTTACTGTTGATTTCCTTCTCTCCAACCCCCCCAACCCTGCCACCTTCCCATGAGAATGCAAGCTCCACAAGGGTAGGAATTGTTGTCTCTTCTGTTTACCAGTGGATCTCTGGATATTTGTTGAATGAACAAATGAATGAATGTATACTTAGTTGAGGAAGAATAATAAAGTTGTGTGGGGCCAAAGGCTAATAAGACTCAAATTTAAGTGGGTGTCCTGTATTTTATCTGACAACACTATGTTCAGGGTAGTTTCTTGGGCAGTAAGTATTTGCAGTGGAGAAGGTCTGTCTCAGGATGAAAGACCAGAGGACTCAGAAATAACCCTCTATGATTCTGTCATGTCTACTCAAGGCAGATATACCCAACCTGTACAGTATTGTTTGATTTTTAAAGTTTTTAAGAGAATGTTAAAAATAAAGGAAGTGACTTCTTACTAATTAATCAGGATTCTTTTGTAGAGAAGGCATATTCCTCTTTAAGACATAACATCAATTGTTTTCACAGGGAAAGTTTTGCCTCAGTCTTCCCAGCCTGTAGCTAATTTCTTCTTTGGAAATAGTTTGTATCATTGAAGCTCAGAGCTGAAAATTCAGTCTACCTAGTGGTGAGATTTTCAAGTTAGGAGAGGAAATGTGTGCCTATTTCAGTTACCAAACTGGGGAGTGAAATCATTATTGAAGAGGAAAGGCTTGTTTTCCTAGTTCTGTTGGAATTTAGCAGGTGAAGCTTTCTCTGGCAGGAGCATTCCTGCTTAGTTGTGATTTTCTTGGGAAGAAAACAAAGTGTGGTTTGTGCCCCAGTCAGATCTGCGGAATGCCCATTGCTTTTGCAGAAAGAAAAACAAGGATTGGAGTTTAAAATCATTAACTGTATAAAACTCCTTCCAAACACACCCACCCAAGCTTTCTGTTAATGAGTATCATGTCAAGTTTCCCTGGTGTGTTTCTCTTTTACACATGGAATTCCCACTGGTGTGGGTTTTAAAGAGGTAGAAATATCTGATCATTATACAATGTGTCCCTGTGGAAATCACGTTTCATTTAAATTCCACAAGGGAAAAGAGGTGAATAAGACACTATTTTATTTCTATTTATAAATATGTTTACCTCAAGAGGGTATGAATCAGTGTTGAAAATATTTTAATGGGATATACAAACCTATAAAATTGACCAAAATTAGACTTAAGAAGGAATGGGGAGTTATTGTTTAATGGGTACAGAGTTTCCTTTTGGGAAGAGGCAAAAGTTCTGGAGATGAATGGGGGTGATGATTATTCAACATTCTGAATGCACTTAATGACGCAGAAGTGTGCACTTAAAAGTGGCTAAAATGGGACATTTTATGTTTTATATATTTTACCACAATAAAAAATTTAGACCAAAATATCAAAAGTCATGATTTTAAATATTTCAATTGAATTGAAACATACCTGGGGCAGCTCCCTCTTTAGGAAGAAAACACCACCCTCAATGTAATAAGAGTCATGTTTCACTTTAGCCTAAGCAATGTTTTTGGATCACAGAAGATTGAGATCTTCATAGAAAATACCTTGCTTTTGGTACCCTGCAGTAGAGTTGGGAATTATTAACTGGAGAGCCCTGGATGACCTTAATTCTCAATGATTCATAATCTTTTACTAATATAATTTTACACCAGACTATTTATACCCCAGGGAACATGCTGTTGTGATTACCTCCAATTATAGACTAGTTTGTTTTTCCACAAATGACTAAACTACTGTATTAGTGTAAAGGGAAGAGGATGTAGTTTTATATGTAATGGCTACTGATGTTGTTGTTTATGTTGGTGGTCAAAAGAATAAATAAAGATAAGAAAAACACTCATGTATGAAATAAAGCAAATGTAGAATGTGTAAGTAAACTTTTTAAACATCTAACCTTATTAGCTCTGTTAATTAACCCATCTATCTGTCTGAACCAGTCAGTGAGTACTGAAAAAATAAGTAGGAAATTTTTCCTTAAAAATGTTCTCTCCTGGTTCACAGGAACATGTCTATTACCCACTGTTACTCACAAGTGTCTCCTGAATAGTTGTCATGGTTCTGCAGTCAGGCTGATATCACTATATAGATATGGGTAAACTCCAAAGGCCAGGAGGGAGGTGGGGAGGAAGCTGGGTAGTAGTACAATTTTAAGGATTTCTTGGGGGTATCGGCCTCTATCAACACCAGATAATCAGGTAACTGTACTGGGAGAGAGAAGATTTTAAACTAATCCTGTCTCTGGGACCATTGAACTATTAGACCTTAGAGAAACCACTATGTCTAGCTGGACTTTAGCTCCTGCCTCTGTAGGATGAAGAATTTGAAATACTAGTTTCTAAAATCTCCCACCATATTTGTATATTGATGGTATGATTTGCCTCACCCATCAACCGCATGGTAACTCTGACAGTTTTCCTGTAGGGACCAGGTAGCAGTGGAGGTGTGAAAATCTTCCTCCTGCCATTGGCCTGGAGAGAGAAGCTGACTCCAAAGTTCTGGTGAGAAGAGAGTGATGCAGAAAAGAGAATGCGCAGGCAACCTTGCGTCTTGTGAATTGATGTCTTGGTGTTTCATTGCTAGGAATAGAAACCTACTAACACTAACCCAAGCCAAATGGGAAATTTACTTGAAGGACATAGAATTTTCATAGAATTTAAGGACAGAAAGTTTAGCTGGACCACATGAGGGATTGGAATAAAAAACTGGAAAGATGGGAACTAAGGTGACCCTCTCTGAGATAATTCTGTCTTCTCTTTCAGCTTCTTTATCTCTTCCTTATCCTTTCCCTCTCCTCTTCCCTCTAGTTCCCCTAGCTGTTTTTTCTCTACCTGCATGGGATACCTTGCTCATGCCTAACTCAATCCTAGGCTTACGTGACATTTCTATTTCAACATGAAAGAGAGATCAATTGGAGCGCTGTATGTCAACTCAAAAATCCATGCATGAGAGACCAACTTGGCCTATTTGGGTTGTGTCTACATCCACTTCAGTTTGCTGTGGCAATGAGCATGGATCATTTGGCTCAGGGGCTCTGGGAGCAGATTATCTTAAGCAAGATTACTTTGGTTGCAAGTAGCAGAAATCTTTGGCTAGTCAGGCAAAAAAAAAAAAAAGTTTTGGAAGTACACAGGGATATCTCCTGTAATCAAAGAAAACAGGGCAGGTCCTGGGTCCTTTGTAATGGGTGTTAATAGATCTTTTCTTTAGGGCACTGCCGTTTATGTGACTCAGCTCTTATGGCCATCTTCTGTGTTTCCCTATGCAGTGTTTAAAATTCCCTGAGGGAAGAGTCTAAATGCCCTAGTTTAGGATGTGTTCGTATCTGGATTAATCTGTTTACAGGGGACATGATAGTGTGACCAGTTTTCCCAGGACTATTCCAGTTTAAGCACCAAAAGTTCAGTGTCCTGGAATGCCCCTCAATCCTGGGCAAACCCTAGAACATGATCACTTGTGCGTGAATATATGGCCCTTTAAGGGATTGGCCTATGTATTGGGGCCATTCCTACAAAAAGAGGAATTGTGGTGAGCTACAGGGAAACATCTCATGCAGTGTCTATTATATTTTATTTCTTGGTGGCCCAGCACACACACACACACACACACACACACACACACACACACACACCCCCCACATACATCACACCACACATACATACTCTCTTCTTCCCTTTCTTTCAAAGACACACCTCTCTACTATATGATTCAGTTATTTCACGTACCACCACAAATGGACTGCTAACCTTCCCAGAGGGAGAACACTCAAAGCTGTGTCTTTCTACTCCATCCAGAGGTGATACTGTGCCTTCTAAGTACAGACTTTCTACATGATGTCCAGTCTTCCTTTTATTTTACCATAATCCTATCTCCATATATTGCAATATAGTTTGTTGCTGGCAAAAGGAAAAGAATTGGAAAAAACTAATATGCCATTTCTTTTTTTTTTTCTTGGCGGTATGCAGGCCTCTCACTGTTGTGGCCTCTCCCTTTGCGGAGCACAGGCTCTGGACGCGCAGGCTCAGCAGCCGTGGCTCACGGGACCAGCCGCTCTGTGGCATGTGGGATCTTCCCGGACCGGGGCACGAACCCGTGTCCCCTGCATCGGCAGGTGGACTCTCAACCACTGCGCCACCAGGGAAGCCCCCATTTCTTTTTAAAAAGGAAAAATGGGCTCAGTGTGCAAGACGGTATTTATTAAACAGTAGTAGCAAGCAAGGAAATAGAGGCAACGGCTCTCATTACTGTAGCTGGTAATGAACTTTCTTCCTCCTTGGCCCATTGATTCCATGGTTCCCTAAGGCTTCAGCTGGCAACTCAGTTGGTTGGGGTGATTTGCCCAATGGGCAACCCCAGGGGTCTGAGCCCTGGTGGTCCTGCCTTTATAGAGTTGTAATCATCCATTGTTTTTAACATCTGGGTATGACAGTTTGAGAAAGCACCCTCACTGGTAAAATGTTCTCTCCGCGATTTTTCAAGTTCTTATTTTTCTTTGATGACTAGGTCAATCATCCTAGTCAACCCCATAACTCAGTATTTTGTCTGTTCCCCTAGAGATATGCACTGATTCCCTGTTACATGGAGTCTAAAGTCCAAATCTCTTAGCATAATACACAACAGTCTTCCTGATCTGGGCTTGCCTCCTTTCCTTATGCTTCCTCCTGACTCTCTGATCGCAGACCTTGCTAAATTAACTGTACCCTCCTCCAGCTCCCTGATTCAGCCAAGCTCTCTCTGGCATCCTTCTCCTCTGCACACCCTTCCCCACCTTGTCTGACCTTTAACTCTTATTCATCATTCATTTCGGTCTCATCGGAGGAGCCATTATCTTTAGAGTCTTGGGTCAGCCCAGCTCCCTGCACCACACGACTGCCTGCAGCACGGCCATAGTTCCTCTGATACTCGATGGTTTCATTGCACTTGTTTGCCCATACATCTGTCCCTGTACTACCTTAAGCTTCCCGAGGAACAGGTCGTTGTTTGATTTATTCTCTGCCTGGTTCATTGCCGTTAGTGCCTCCCTCGCTCCATAAAATAGGGGCTTTCGTATGTTTACAGCCTACTTGTTTAATGAGTGATATATAGCAGGTGATAAAAATTTGGATTAAGGAATGAAGCAATACTGCTTTGCGGTGTGATTAACCTCTGTTTATATTTTTGTCAACTTTCAACTAGATTGTGAGGGCAGGGGTCAGTGTCTGAGTCATCTTGCTCCTCCAGGTGCGTGAACACAGGAGACCCTTGACCAACCGACTGCAGGTCGGTTGGCTGATCCGCTGGAAAGAGAAGCAGCAGGGAGAAAGATTTTTGGCGCCTCGGCCCTTCAGGGTAAGCCCTTCTGCTCCCGTCCGTCTCTCCTCCACGAATCCTCTCTGCGATCTAGTGAGACCCCGCTGCCTCGGCAGGCAGAGAGCTCGCGGGGCGGGACTTCCGGTCCCGCTCGCGAATGCCTTCCGGCGCGAGGCGGAAGCCCGGCTCCGGGTCCTCATCGGAGCCGGAGAGTCTCAGGCACTTGTTTCCTCAGTGGATTCCTCTCCGCCCCGCCGCCGCCCCGCGCCGCGGGACGGGGGAGACCGGGTAGGGACGGGAGAGTCGGGACACCTCGCGCGGGCAGAGGGAGAACCGGGACCCCAGGTTTGAGGGAGGGGACCAGGATTGGGGGTCGGGGGACGGGGGCAGCCCTGAGGGCAGCCGTGAGGGGCTGAGGAGGGAGGCACCGGGGACCCTGAGGCCGAAGAGGCCCTGAGAAGGGGAGGAGGGTGGCGGGTGACACTGTGCAGGAGGCATCACGGAGGAGAGCAGTCCCACTTGGGGGAGTGTCCCGGCACTTGGCAGATTGTCTGTGAGGGTGGCATGAGTTGGCGAGGGTTGACTTCCAGGAGAGGTTGGAGAGGAGGGAGGCAGTCCTTCTCTGAGGGTCGTAGATGAGAAGGACGTCTTGACCTAACGGATCAGAAAGATGACCAGCCACCTACCGGATGCTGAACTCGTATTGCCTCCTTTGCAATTAATGCTGGCTTTTTGATGTGCCTTTTTAAAAAAAAATTTTTTTTTTAACCTGTGTGGATTTCGGGGAAGAATTTACATTCCCAGGGAAAACTTGAACTCTTCCTCACCCAGGTCCAACTTATGCTGCATTTCTTTGTGAAACAGATAGTGCTTTAAAGTTGTCTTCATACCAGCAAACCAACCAAAGTTTTCCTTTTGGAATCTTCTCTACCTTGCGGAGTTTAGGTTATTTCCTTTGTCATGGAATGAACTTGTAAATGCGTTTGGAATTACAGTGATAATTACATGGAAAGCCAGTGCCGTCACGTTTGCAGTTACTATTCATTGTTTTTCTGCCTAACTTTCTAATATAGTATTACTAAAAGTTATCCTGTTGTATTTAGCTTTTGAGTTTAACCAGTAAAGGCAATTTTAGATTAGGGTGCAGCCAATTACTAGCAATTCCTGTGGATTTACTGTTACTTTTTATTTCTGCTACAAAGAAAACGTATATATTTGCCATTGGTAGATTGTTAAAAAATATTGATAACCCAAGTTCTGTTGCTATATACACATTAGCATATTTAGTTTTCCTCATTGGCCATCGTGTACTATGTGGGCTCACCTTTATCATTACCAGAGGTTATTATTAATTTTAGTTATTGTCTACATTTTATTCATGTTTTATTGACTTGCAATTAATATGTACTTCCTAATCTACATCATATAGTATCTCACTTCTGCATAATTACAAAGACTGTTTTAGCTTTAGATAGATGGCAAATTTGTATTTTTGTCACAAATGGGGTGAGGTACCTAGGGAGAGCCCTAACATTGTCATTGGTGGACGGTGATATCTGATGGTTGAATCTTTTGCTTGTTTCAAGTGTTTCATATTTCAAGTGTTAACATTTTTTATTTTTAAAACTACTGTATTGGAACAGGTATCTTTTAGATCTGATTTGGTGGTCTGTCTTGCTCTAATTCAAGTAAACTAGAACAGTTTATGTTTATTGATGGCTTGGTGTCTTGCTAGCTTGTAAACTTTTTTCCCCTAGCTTTAATGAGACATAATTGACAAATCAAAATTGCATATATTTAAGGTGTACAACGTGATGATTTGATATACACATATATTGTGAAATGATTACCACAATCAAGCTAATTAACAAACCATCACTTCACATAGTTACTAATTTCTCTTTTTCTTTTTGTGATGAGAACACTTAAGATCTACTGTCTTAACAAATTTAAAATATACAACATAGTATTATTAACTATAGCTTATAAACTCTTGATGGCCTTGAAAATTTATGCTTGAGTAAGATAGATCATTTCCTTATGTTTAGGGGCACAGCTGATACTTAAAAGTGGAAAGTATCGCCTAAACATAAACAATGCTGTAACATGGAAGTGAGCAAATTGAATAGTTTTTCAAATTAGAAAGTGAAAAGATGACACTGACCTTTAAAGTTATTCGATTAACTGGTATGTAGATTTCTATATGTCTTAATCTTATTTCTTTAAAGTAGACAATACTGTTTTTCTGAAAGGTTGATCTGATTTTTCTATATAATCTTGATTTAAAAATGTGTTCTTCCCCCTTTTCCCTTGGTTTTGGGAGAAAGCCTGTAGGCCATTAGATGTTAGTTCATAGGGGAGGATGTGATCATGTTGAAACACAAGAGCCCTGCATTCTGTGGCAAGTTTCTAATTATATATCTGAGTAGTATGTTTGAAATTTGATTGTCTTGTGTTCTGGATAATCGGAATTTTTGTTATTTGTTCTAATTGTTGAGTACGTTTCTTAGCCTTCTCTAGATAAATTCTGTTTATTCTGTAGGATTTAGATGTATTTAACAGTTTAACCAAGGGTGGCGTTTTTTTTATCAGGGTGCAGCAAATTACTAGTTATTCTTATGGATTTACTATTTCTTTTTATTTCTGCTGCAGTGAAATATGTATCTGTGTATTGGAAGAACGATTAAAACAGCTGTAGTCAAAAGTGTCTTCATATACACATACTAGCACATTTTGTTTTCTTTAATAACCCGTTTGTAATATGTGAAGTAACTTGCTATATTGAGTTTTTGGTTCTGTACTCTCTGATTATCAATTTTATTGTTATCTAGTCCATTTTCAGTTATCTGCATACCCTAGTGAGAAAGGCATTCCCTGCCTTTTGATAGAATCGGGAGGATTTGTTACAGCTGAGGAATACAGCTGCTGATTTACCATCCAGCTGCTGCATTGCCTTTGATGCAAGATGGCCCTCAACAAGATTGGCTGAGACATAGTCAATCCCTTCTTTTAGTATCTCTTTTTGTCCTTTTCCTTTTGCTGAGTTAGACCTTTTTTCTCATAGTGTCTAGGATGACCTGGCCCTCAAAGTGTGATGCAGGGCGTTTAGAGCAGCCATAAAGGACTGCAATTATGTTAGTAGAGCCTTGTCTATTCTGCTGAGTCTGATCCCATAAGTCTTGGCAAATTTTCCAGCCTCCAGGCATTAAGTGATGGCTGTGAACCATTTGTTTACATTATTGTCGTTTGAAAAATAGTTTTAATACTAAATCATAATTGATCTGGATTATATAAATGGACTCTACTTAGTTTTGTTTTGAGTGAGGCATCACATTAAATTATATATGAGCTTTTCTATTAAAGTGATAATGATATACCTCACAATTACAAATACTGTAGAAAATACACTGATTACCTTTAGTCTTTGTTGTTGTTATTATTAGTTTTGTTTTTAATTTGAGATCCTGAGGAAAAGAAAAACTATTGGATAAAAGATTTTGGCAGAGGTTGGGACGGCTGACCATTACTGGTGACATATTAAGGGGTGATGTTTGGAGCTGTCTGCAATGGTTGGAAGGAGTGTCTCAACACTAAGGTTGTTTCTAATTGCCAGTGCCTGGTGATGATAAAAGGCAGAAAGACTTTTAGTTGCTTTTATTATTGTTTTAAAATACCCTACAGACAATGTGCTCCCTCTTTGCCTGCAGCTGGCTGGGAAAGAAATCCCTCCCACCTCTCCCACCTCCTTGAGAATGACCTGGCAGAGGCTGGGAAGTCAAAGTTTATACAGTTATTAGGAGTCTTGGAGAGGTTTGAGGGAAAGGTTGAAATGTGAATAAAAAACAAATACTGAAGTTTATTTTCAAAATTGAGAGGATGAAGGCATGGAGATTGATGAGAACATTGTATATGTGAGAAAACCAACCACTGTATATGCATGAAGGGGTCTTAATTACAGCAGAGGAGGGAGGGCAGGCCCTAGGAAGTGATACATAATCAAGTTCTAGACTTCCCCATAAGCACTAGTAAGATAAGAAGTATCATTCAACTCCTAATATTTTAAACCTAAATGATGACTATTTCACAGTAATTGAATAAAGTTGCAAAAATCAAGATAGTACAGGGAACCACCTGTATACCCTTTATTCAGATTCACCTATTTTTAACATTTTATCTCATTTGCTTTATCACTTAAGAATAAGAGCACTTCTTTTTTTTTTTTAACATCTTTATTGGAGTATAATTGCTTTACAATGGTGTGTTAGTTTCTGCTTTATAACAAAGTGAATCAGCTATACATATACATTTATCCCCATATCTCCTCCCTCTTGCATCTCCCTCCCACCCTCCCTTTCCCACCCCTCTAGGTGGGAGATATGGGGATATATGTATATATCAGCACCAGCTGATCTCCCTGTGCTATGCGGCTGCTTCCCACTAGCTAGCTATTTTACGTTTGGTAATGTATATATGTCCACGCCACTCTCTCACTTTGTCCCAGCTTACCCTTCCCCCTCCCTGTGTCCTCAAGTCCATTCTCTACATATGTGTCTTTATTCCTGTCCTACCCT
Organism: Phocoena sinus; assembly: GCF_008692025.1. NCBI lineage: Eukaryota > Metazoa > Chordata > Mammalia > Artiodactyla > Phocoenidae > Phocoena > Phocoena sinus. Next base: position 165,171,893 of record NC_045763.1, on the reverse strand, counting down.
TGGGTTCTTAAGAAGCTTTTTTTTTTTTTAGATTCCATATATATGTGTTAGCATATGGTATTTGTTTTTCTCTTTCTGACTTCACTCTGTATGACAGATTCTAGGTCCATCCACCTCACTACAAATAACTCAATTTCGTTTCTTTTTATGGCTGGGTAATATTCCATTGTATATATGTGCCACATCTTCTTTATCTGTTCATTTGTTGATGGACACTTAGGTAGGTTGCTTCCATGTCCTGGCTATTATAAATAGAGCTGCAGTGAACATTGTGGTACATGACTAATAAGAGCACTTTTGATTAAAGTAGAAAGCTCATATAAAATATATTCCCAAGTTCAACTGCTAACTTTATTTCTTTTCCTAATAAACAGTTATTTATTGGTTCTAATTCTCTGAGTTCTAGTGCTGGAAAGGACTTCGGGAGACAATGTGATTTGACTCCCTTAAAGCTAGTAAATGTTGACCAATCCAGGACAGGTAGGTTTTGAATTCTAAATGTCCATAGCGTCTTCCAGGGTCTTATCATCTTGACAGGTAGGATTCCTTTGTCTTTTTGTTGCTTTGTGGCTTATACATTTTCATTTGATGAAAACAAGCATGTAAAATGTTATTCCCTAGACCTAACTGAAATCTCCCTTGCATTCATTTAAATCCACCTTTTCTCATTCTGAATCTTGTTTCTTCTTCCTGTAGAAAACAACTGAACAACATCCTTTTTAAGAACACACAACCTGTTCTATAATAAATACCTTTTACCTTTCCTTGGGTAAGACTTTTTTTCATGAGGGTTTCTACCTAAAACATGCTTTCTATCTCTTTAGTCAAGTTACAAGGCTTTATCTTGGTTGATCTATTAGGATTCTAGGTTTTTCATATCCTTTTTCTTTTAAATTTAATTTATTATTTTTTTTATACAGCAGGTTCTTATTAGTTATCTGTTTTATACAAATTAGTGTGTATATGTCAATCCCAATCTCTCAATTCATCCCCCCCCACCACCACTTTCCCCCCTTGGTGTCCATACGTTTGTTCTCTACAGCTGTGTCTCTATTTCTGCCTTGCAAACTGGTTCATCTGTACCATTTTTCTAGATTCCACATATATGTGTTAATATATGATATTTGTTTTTCTCTTCTGACTTACTTCCCTCTGTATGACAGTCTCTAGGTCCATACACATCTCTGCAAATGACTCAATTTAGTTCCTTTTTGTGGTAGAGTAATATTCCAATGTATATATGTACCACATCATCTTTATCCATTCATCTGTCTGTGGACATTTAGGTTGCTTCCACGACCTGGCTATTGTCAGTAGTGCCGCAATGAACATTGGGGTGCATGTGTCTTTTTGAATTACGGTTTTCTCTGGGTATATGCCCAGTAGTGGGATTGTTGGGTCATATGGTAATTCTGTTTTTAGTTTTTTAAGGAAACTGCGTATTGTTCTCCATAGTGGCTGTATCAATTTACATTCCCACCAGCAGTGCAAGAGGGTTCCCTTTTCTCCACATCCTCTCCAGCATTTGTTGTTTGTAGATTTTCTGATGATGCCCATTCTGACCGGTGTGAGGTGATGCCTCGTTGTAGTTTTGATTTGCATTTCTGTAATAATTAGTGATGTTGAGCAGCTTTTCGTGTGCTTCTTGGCCATCTGTACATCTTCTTTGGAGAAATGTCTATTTAGGTCTTTTGCCCATTGTTTGATTGGGTTTTTTTTTTATATTGAGCTGCATGAGCTGTTTATATATTTTGGAGATTAATCTTTTGTCCATTGATTCGTTTGCAAATATTTTCTCCCATTCTGAGAGTTGTCTTTTCATCTTGTTTATAGTTTATAGAAAGTTGTTAAACTTTCTTTTAAGTTTCATGAGGTCACATTAATTTATTTTTGTTTTTCTTTCCATTACTCTAGAAGGTGGGTCAAAAAAGATCTTGCTGTGATTTATGTCAAAGAGTGTTCTTCCTGTGTTTTCCTCTAAGAGTTTTATAGTGTCCAGTGTTACATTTAGGTCTTTATTCCATTTTGAGTTTATTTTTGTGTATGGTGTTAGGGAGTGTTCTAATTTCATTCTTTTACGTGTAGCTGTCCAGTTTTCCCAGCACCACTTATTGAAGAGGCTGTCTTTTCTCCATTATATATCCTTGCCTCCTTTGTCATAGCTTAGTTGACCGTAGATGCGTAGGTTTATCTCTGGGCTTTCTATCCTCTTCCATTGATCTATATTTCTGTTTGTGTGCCAGTACCATGTTGTCTTGATTACTGTAGCTTTGTAGTATAGTGTGAAGTCAGGGAGTCTGATTCCTCCAGCTCCATTTTTTTCCCTCAAGATTGCTTTGGCTATTCAGGGTCTTTTGTGTCTCCATACAAATTTTAAGATTTTTTTGTTCTAGTTCTGTAAAAAATGCCATTGGTAATTTGGTAGGGATTGCATTGAATCTGTAGATTGCTTTGGGTAGTATAGTCATTTTCACAAGATTGAGTCTTCCAATCCAAGAACATGGTATATCTCTCCATCTGTTTGTTTCATCTTTGTTTTCTTTCTTTTTTTTTTTTTTTTTTTTTTTTTTTTTTTTTTTTTTTTTTTTTTGCGGTACACAGGCCTCTCACTGCTGCGGCCTCTCCCATTGCGGAGCACAGGTTCCAGACGTGCAGGCTCAGCGGCCATGACTCACAGGCCCAGCCACTCCGCGGCATGTGGGATATTCCCAGACCGGGGCACGAACCCATGTCCCCTGCATTGGCAGGCAGACTCTCAACCACTGCACCACCAGGGAAGCCCTCATCTTTGATTTCTTTCATCAGTGTCTTATAGTTTTCTGAGTACAGGTCTTTTACCTCCTTAGGTAGGTTTATTCCTAGGTGTTTTATTCTTTTTGTTGCAATGGTGAATGGGATTGTTTCTTTAATTTCTGTTTCTGATCTTTCGTTGTTAGTGTATAGGAATGCCAGAGATTTCTGTGCATTAATTTTGTATCCTACAACTTTACCAAATTCATTGATTAGCTCTAGTAGTTTTCTGGTGGCGTCTTTAGGATTATCTATGTATAGTATCATGTCATCTGCAAATAGTGACAGTTTTACTTCTTCTTTTCCAATTTATATTCCTTTTATTTCTTTTTCTTCTCTGATTGCCGTGGCTAGGACTTTCAAAACTGTGTAGAATAATAGTGGTGAGAGTGGACATCTTTGTCTTGTTCCTGATCTTAGAGGAAATGCTTTCTGTTTTTCACCATTGAGAATGATGCATGCTCTAGTTTTGTTGTATATGGCCTTTATTATGTTGAGGTAGGTTCCCTCTCTGCCCGCTTTCTGGAGAGTTTTTATTTATTTATTTATTTTTATTTTTTATTTTTTCCTGGAGAGTTTTTATCATAAATGGGTATTGAATTTTGTCAAAAGCTTTTTCTGCATCTATTGAGATGATCATATGGTTTTTATTCTTCAATTTGTTAATATGGTGTATCACATTGATTGATTTGCATATATTGAAGAATCCTTGCATCCCTGGGATTAATCCCACTTGATCATGGTGTATGATCCTTTTAATGTGTTGGATTCTGTTTGCTAGTATTTTGTTTCATATCCTTTTTAAAGTTTGGTGAACAGAGCTTAGAAGACTCTGATCAATGTAGAATAATAACAATGATAATTTATGTATAAATTATTTAGTCAGTGTGTTTCTTATACAGTCATCTGATCCTTAGGGCAAGACAGGTGGTGTCCCTATTTCTGAGGTGGAAAAACCTGAACTACAGAAGGGTTCAGTGACTTGCCCTACATCCTGTAGAGCTAGGCTGGGTTGGAACTGGGATGCAACCTTAGTCTTCTAACCCTAAATCCAGTGCCCTTTTCCACTGCATCTCACTTTGAGTTCCTTATGTACCATGTATTTTTAAATGTACCTTAGAATCACTTTGGCCCTCTCAATTCTTCTCCCCTTTTACCAGCATAACTTGCTATTAGGGAAATAAAGTGTTTGTTGACTTAACTTGTACTTTTTCTTCCGCCCTTAAAATGATATCATTGCAGAATTGGAGTGAACCTGTAGCAGTCTCTTAATCCAATCTTCTGCATGATTTGGGTACCCTCATAACACTTCTTATCCTAGAGGACTTTAGGCCCTTGCCTGAATACATAAAGAAACAAGGTGTTCACTTCCTTTTTATACAACCTTGGTTTGTTTTTGGGTGGCTCAAGTTATAAGGTTATTCTTTTATTTATAACAGATCCAAATTACCTGTTGCGTTTTTTTTTATCCATTGGTTTTAGTTATATCAGCCAGAGAAACATAGAAGATCTATTTTTTCTTTTCTATTTAAAATTTTGTCACATATTTAAAAAACTGTCTCTTATTATCTCTTCTTCAGGTTAAATAATGCCAATACCTCGATCTCTCACTATCCTGATTGTCTTATGGATGCTCTAGGTTGTCAGTATTGTGAAAATATGGCTTCTGTAATTGTCTGCACTATTTTAGATGTCTGATCAAGGCAGCAAATAGTGGGACTATTACTTCCTGTAAGGTGGACACCATACTCTTTCTATTACTGTATATTCAATATTATTGAAGTCCAAAATTGCATTAATATTTAAGCAGAAATATCTTGCTCTTATAGTAAGCATTTGGTAAGCCAAAGCTCTCCAGATTTTAGCAGGAACTCTCTGTTAGTTTGGTCCCTGCACTTGTATGGCTGATTTTTAAATTGAAATATATGACCTTACACCTACTCTGTATTAAAGTTTTCCTGCCTGTTTTTCAGCAGTCCAGCATTTTAGCCTGTAGAGATGTATTTTGTTCTTAATATTCTTGTTTGCTTCTTAGCCATCCTTTTCAGCTGTGTCTTCTTCATTTATAATACTTATCCCTTAAAGCTTGTGTTGAGTTGCGGCTGGCTTTGGGCTGATAATAGCTGAACAGCTAATGCACCTTGTAGGGTTTAGAAGCAGATCATTTGTGGATAATTTTATACAAAGTTTTCTGCAGAGAAGTATGACAAGTGCTAGTTCTCTGGACCTGGTTGCCTTATTCCCTGGGAGACCCAAGAGTTACTTATAGGCCATTTCAAAGCCTTTATTTTATTTATTTATTTATTTTTGCTCCCTACCACTCACTTTTACATGCATGTCTCTGAAGAACAGAAAAAGTAAATCATTAGAATTATGTTCCAATATACCTGTCTCTCTTAGCTCTTAAAACTAAATGTCACCACTTAACCTAGCATAGTTGAAAACTTGATTTAAAGAAAGTTTCTGGGACCTGACCTTGCTTATGTTTATGATTTTGCTTTGGAGTTTAATCTTTGAACTATATATGGACTCTTATCGACACTCTAAAGACTTAAAAACTGCCATGAACTATAAAAAGGTTTTAAAAAAAGACTTATAGAGGGAAACAGTAATTAGTATTCTTGGAAGCTAGGTTTGCCAATGGCTTTAGTCAATTAATATATGTGTGTATGTATATAACATATATATATAAAATAGACTTATGTGGAGATTATTTCCACTTTTAGTCAATGTCAAACCTTTAAGTTTTAAACTAGTAGTCTCTTATATAGACAGTGCAGATATTGAACATTTCTGCCCTCTTGGAAAATGGACTCTCAGTAGGAGCTTTGTGTCTGTTGCTCAAGGGCAGTTGCTTCAGTGATGACTGGGTTCTTTCATTGACTCTGTTAATCACTGCCAGTTCTCTTCACAATTGGGTAGAAGTAATCACAGCGACAGCTCCAGTGTACTGGAGGACTTAGAGGTCCTAAGCACTTGGCTTTCACAGTCATTTCTTGTATTTTTTTTTTTTTTTTTTTTTTTTATTTATTTATTTTTTTATGCGTTACGCGGGCCTCTCACTGTTGTGGCCTCTCCCGTTGCGGAGGACAGGCTCCGGACGCGCAGGCTCAGCGGCCATGGCTCACGTCTTGTATATTTTATAGAGAAGGGAAAAGGAGATGTGGAAGCTGCACCTATATTGAGAGATCTAGTGTTTTTCTGTAAAAATGGCTTCAGATAGCCAGTTAAAGTTGTGTTTGAACCCTTGAAGCACATTAGATTTGTTTCCAAATTTTGGGCAAGATTTGTGTCTGTGTTAACGCAATTTGGTCAAAAAGGCTTCATTAGTTTAGATTAGTGGTTCTTAACCTGTCAGAGCCAACACTCTATTTTTATAACAAATGTTTTATAATCCCTCCTTTACTATCCTGAAATGAATTCATAGATATACTGTAACTACTTGCAAACCTGACTGCAAAGAAATGAATATTATGTTCTAACTGTAATATAAAGGAGAAATAAAAATAAAGTCATTAAATATACTTTTTAATATGTATATGCTCTACACATACCAAGCAGTTAACTTTTTGTACCTGTGTCTAGAATTACTGTGGTGGAAATCATTACAAATGCAGGCTTATTCAGATAAATTGTACTTACATACACTGAATTATGTTGCTGTCATTGAGACGATTTTCCAAAATGGTGAATAACTCTTGGCAAAATTCAGAGAAAAGTTAAGTGCAGTCTTACTTTGACTTTCAGAGCAGTTACATTTTGGGAGAACTTAGTGATTATTAAAAATGTGAAAAAGAGAATTCCTGTTTATGTGTTAAATTGAGTTACAGTCTAGGCTTAGATAATTTAAACAGTTTTTCATCCACATCTATTTCTAGTGGGATATTAAAACATCATGGGGGATGTAGGATAATCCTCTGTTGTGCAGTACTGTCCCTAGTGTTGCAAGACATGTGTCATTCTTCAGTACACCAAGTGCCTTCAGTGTCCTCAGTCATTGTCACAGCCAAGAAATATTTTCACAAACTTTCAAAACATGCCTTAGGGTTTAAAATTAAACCATATTATTTTTCAGCTTTGTAAACTTAAAGGAAGCCAGTTTCTTTTCAGAGAGTGTGTGTAGAACTATCCTTTTAGATTAGGGATAACAAATATGTTTTAACATCACAATTCTGATTCATTGGAGATGGTTGTCTTGAGTGTTGTGTTAAAAATTCTGAGGCAAAGGCCAGCCTCACTAGGAAAGAGTATCTGATTGATTAGTCATGTCTGCCATAGGTAGAAGGGGGAATGGCTGCATGGGACAGTTGCCACATAATCCCACCTCAGTATAGCTCAATATATCTTAACCCATTGGGTACCAGTACCCCTACCCTATGGGATTTGAGAATATGTGGGGAAAGTTTTGGTTGTCATAGTGATAGGTGTATATTTGTGTAGGTAGCATTTACTCTTCAGGAACCAGAAATGCTAAATGACCCACAGTGCTCTGGTTAGTTCCACACTGTGGGAAAATATCCCATCCTTGAAGTTCCTCATTGAGGAATAACCAATCTAGCTTGGAAAACAGTCTGTTTATGAAACTGTTCTGAGCCAGATGGTCACTGGCACTGGATATAGAGGTGTTTTGGCATTGAATGGGAGTGTACCATATGACCTCCAGGGTCTTTTCCAGCTCCATGATTTCATGAGTCAGAGGTCAGCAAACTATGGCCCAAAGTTTTATTGGAATATAGCCATACTCATTCATTTATGTACTGTCATTGGCTGCTTTGGGGCTACAATGGCAGAGTTGAGTAGTTGCCAAAGAGACCTTATGGCCTGCAAGGCTTAAATACTACTGACCCTTTACAGAAAAAGTTTGTAGGTACCTGGTATCAGTAATACTTTTTGAATGGAACCAGCATGTGAACACTATTGAATACTAAATATGTCATTCTTATGTCCTTAATAGTTTCTGTGTATGTTGTGATTCTAGAATATTTTTCTATGTCAGTGTAGCATGGAGGACTAACTAATTGATGGGTCAACAATAAAACTTAGAGTTGGAGAATTTCCAGCTTGGTTTTGCAGATGTCACTCGATAAAGTAGAGCAAAGTCTACTACTTCTCTTTGTCTGGTTCCTTAATCTTTAAAATTGGGCTGATAAGTGACTTTCTTCACAGTCATGTTATAGTAATGGCTAGTTATGAAACACTTTGAAAGCCATGAAAATGAGAAAAAAAATGAATCTCAGAATCTTCTGAAATCAGTTTTGGAGTTTAAAAATTCAGTGTGGAAAACATCACTTTTTTTTTTCTCCCTATGTATTTTAATAAAGAAGAGCACAGTGAGATAATAACGTCGCTAATTTGTTGGCATTGTGTAGGAAATACTAACTTAAAAAAGAACATTCCGGTTACATATTTAAAATGCTTTAATATTTTAAAGAGGTTACAAGAAACAGACATCTATCTGTTAATCCTCACTTAAAAAAGAACAAAATACCAGTCTGAGTATTCAGTATGTTAGTGTATCAGTCAGGGTTCTCCAGAAAAACAAAACCAATATCATTTGTATATGTGTGTGTTTTTTAAAAGAGATTTGTTTTCATGAATTGGCTCACGACATTGTGAGGGGCAATTCCAGAATTTGTAGGGCAGGCTGGCAGGCTTAAGGTCAGGTTGATGCTTCAGTCTTGAGGCAGGATTCCTTCTTCTCTGGGAAACCTCAGTTTTTGCTCTTAAGCCCTTCAACCGATTAGATGTGTCCCACCCACATTATCAAGGGTAATCTCCTTTACTTAAAGTCAACTTACTGTAGATATTAACCATATCTACAAAATACCTTTACAGCAACACCTAGATTAATGTTTGATTAAGTAACTGGGTACTATAACCTAGCCAAGTTGACAGATAAAACTAATCATTACAGGTAGTATTTAGAATGCTTTTTGTATATTAAACAAATATGTGGTATTTGAAATATTGCATAGTGATTAGTTAATAGGAGAGTGTGTATATTCATAGCCTAGTAGTCTTTTAAGGGATTACCTGGGTTTTCAGTCATGTGTCAAATAAAGAATGGAAAATGGACAATTTAATCAACCTCGTCACCCTTTGAAGTTTAAAAGTTTTTCTCTGTTTTTGTTTTAATATGTTGTGTATTAATTTTTAAAAATCTAAGGTGCCTTAAGTAATTTTAAAAATTTATAACAATTTTTTCCATTTTTATAAGTTAAGGCTTTTGGTAATCTTTTTGCTTAAAAAATCTTGTAGATCTGGGAATTAGTCTTGAGCTTATTTAGTCTAATTCCCCTTGTTTATGGTTGAGAAACTAGTCCTAGAAAGGTGGAGTGATTTGCCCAGGTATCATATCAAGTAAACGAACCAAGATTAGAAGCCAGATCTGGTTTCCAATCCAGGGCCTTTCTGCTACAAGAATAATTACAGTTAAATGATGCTAATCACGGGCAGGTTTTCTGAAGAGAGAGGGATTTTGAGTCTCTATTTAAGGGAGTGAATATGAATTAATAGTTAAGAGAATAGAGGTGAAATTCATGCCATTCAGTGACACTGTGGGGAGGGAGAGGGCAGAGAGGTGACATGGGATACCTACCCCTGGGGCTTGAAGAGATTTTGCTGGTAAATACAAGTGAGCCATTGGATGATTCACAGGGGATATTCCAAAGGACCTTAAGAGTAGGGGACACATGGACCAAGAGAAGTTACTGAGAGAGCTTTCTTTGTTGAGAGGTTATGAGTAGAGAAACGTGTAGCTGTTGAAACTCAGGTGCTCTCTGTAAGCAGCATAGGGCAAGAGTTTGGAAATCCTCTAGGAGAGGATTTTAAGGACATAAGGCATAGAGAAAATGTTATCGGATGTAAATGGATCCATTTTAGAAGGTTGCCAGGTTTCAGGTGTAATCTGGGCTTCCTTACCTGTAAAATAAGTGTAATAATACCCAACGTACTGAGCTGTCATAGGGAGTAAAGGCGATAGTTTATATAATGTGCTTAACATAATGCCTGGCACACAGTACTCAATAAGCAATAGGATTTATTTTATTATTATTACATCATGGCAGTTGACTGAGGGTCTTATAGAAGCTATCACTAGAATAAGATCCATTTTTTCCCACTTCCCTTTCCCTTATTCTTTACGTCACCTCCACAGCTCTTTATCATGCTTTTATTCCCTCAACTATTTTTTATTATCCCCCCAGCAAAGGAGAAAATTATATTAAAAGACAGAAATGAGACACTAGGGAACTTTTCAGCATGCTTGTTGCTTCAGGTTTGTTGCTTGTTGCTTCCAGGCAGGTGCATATCTCTGACTCTGTATAGTACTTCTCTAACTCTATGATCCTCAGGCCAGCTCTTTTTTGAATAAACTGTGCACCTTTTGGGGGGCCATATTTCAACTGCAAAATTCCGTTGCATCAAACTGAAAGGATGTACTTTACTACAGCAGTATCTCCAATTAACTTTATTGCTCCTGTCCTCCCCCCTACACACACTTTGGAATTTAACTATGAAGATATGGTTGGAAAGGAAAATGGAGAGTACAAGATTTTGAAGTAACTTCTCCCTTTCCTCTTCAGAGGGTTATTCCCTTTAGGTTTAAGGGAAAAAAAAATTTGATGGATGTCAACTCCAAAGATAACTGGTTAAACAAAATGATGTTTTCTATGATAATTGTATCTTAAGATACGAAAACACTTAAGAATGGAGACTCAGTGGTAATCAAGTGACAAATTTTTTTCGGTGTATGGACTCAGGGTTGTTGGTTTTTTTTGGCCACGCTGTGTGGCATGAGGGATCTTAGTTCTCTGACCAAGGATCGAACCCATGTCCCCTGCAGTGGAAGCACAGAGTCTTAACCACTGGACCTCCAGGGAAGTCCCATGGGCTCAGGATCCAATAGTGAGATTACTAGATATGAAGCATAGAGTATCTGTCTCAACTTTGGTGTGACTATTTCTGAACCAGACCTGGAAACCATTTTCACTTGTGTTCAGAAGGCTGGTAGAGTTTGCAATTGACTCAGACTGACTTAGTGTGTTTAGTTATCATTCTAAGGAGCCTTTGAAGTGCTTGAAGATCTGTTAAAGAAGGTTCTTTCTTGAAACCTTAAAGCTGAAAGAGGGTTTCTCTGCACAATTTTGTATGTTAGGGTTTTTTTTTCCAATTTTACTTATTTAGTTTTGGTTGCATTGGCTCTCCGTTGCTGTGTGCAGGCTTTCTCTAGTTGTGGCGAGCGGGGCTACTCTTTATTGCGGTGCACGGGCTTCTCATTGCGGTGGCTTCTCTTGTTGCGGAACATGGGCTCTAGGCATGCGGGCTTGAGTAGTTGTGGCTCACGGGCTTGAGTAGTTGTGGCTCGTGGGCTCTAGAGCGCAAGTTTAGTAGTTGTGGCACACGGGCTTAGTTGCTCTGTGACATGTGGTATCTTCCTGGATCAGGGCTCGAACCCATGTCCCCTGCATTAGCAGGCTGATTCTTAACCACTGTGCCACCAGGGAAGTCCCTGTATGCTAGGTTTTAAATTTAAATTGAGAAATTTGTGTATGTCTACATTCATAAGCAAAGGAGTTCAGAAAAGCTTGAAAGAGGCCTGTAAGAAGTGAATTTGAATGTTTCTTTCTGGTGATCCTTATTTTTTTCCAAAGATGCAATTAAATAAACATTACTTTTTGAGTGATAATGATTTTTCTATAGTTTGATCAGAAGATAGAACAACTTCATATTTTCAGACCCCAGTGTTTCACAGTATGTGGTATTCTGTTTCACAGTCCTACAGTTGATAAGTATTGGTAGTCTATAGTAGCATTTGGTCTCCAGTAAGACACGCTGGCAATTACTGTCTTTAAGAAAAATCGAGGGACTTCCCTGGTGGCTCAGTGGTTAAGAATCCGCCTGCCGATGCAGGGGACACGGGTTCGAGCCCTGGTCTGGGAAGATCCCACGTGCTGCGGAGCAGCTAAGCCCGTGCATCACAACTACTGAGCCTGCACTCTAGAGCCCATGAGCCACAACTACTGAGCCCGCGTGCCACAACTACTGAAGTCTGTGAGCCTAGAGCCCGTGCTCTGCGACAAGAGAAGCCGCAGCAATGAGAAGCCCGTGCACCGCAATGAAGAGTAGCCCCCTCTCACTGCAACTAGAGAAAGCCCATGCACAGCAATAAAGACCCAACGCAGCCAAAAATAAATAATTAATTAATTAAAAAAACAAAACAAAACAAAAAAACAAGTAAGTGGTGTGTTGATCATTAGTGTTTGTTCTCTGGTGCTTGGTGCACTCTCCTGCAATCTCTTCCTTTCCCGGCTGTTATTTCCTCCGTTGGATAATGATGCTTTCTCATCTCACAAGTGCCCCTTGCATTAAAATCAGTCATTTCTCTCTTTTGTCCTTTAATCTCTCCTGCAGATGAAATCCATTTCTCTCATAACTGATAGCTAATCCATAATTATTTGATTAAGTTAATTCAGAGTAAGGGTGGAATGACTGATAGACCTAATCCCAAGGTACATTATGTAAGTTATATGTATTTTAAAGTGAAAAAATATGTAAAACTGAACAAAAAAACCTGTTGACTCAAAGAATTAGCAGGTGGCTTAATATATAGAGATTGCTTGTTTGCCTTGTTACTAAGAGAACATATTTCTTCCTTAGAGGAGTTGAGAAGAGGAGAAAGAATAAGGGGAAGAGACAGGACCTTTTCAATTTGACAGATAGGTATAGCTACTTCTTGACTTTTTTCCTTCTCCAGGTCTTCCCTCCATTATCTCACTATATATTTTTTGTTTGTTTGTTTAAATACTCTTCTTGTGAAATGTAACTCATCTCTTAGTTGAAGGTTCCTATCTTCCAACCTGCTAAAAGAAATTCTCCTAATTTATATTTGTTAAATTACATGTTTTTTTATGAAACTTATGATTTTACTTTGTTTTTCAGAATGGTTATAAGTTCTATTGACACAATGGATTTTTTCCATCAAGGAGTAAGAGTTACTACTAAATGTGTCCTGTTGTTGAAAATGTCTCTAATAATACTAGTCTCTATCTATTGATAATATACTATATGCCAGGCACTGTACTGGGCATTTAATATACATTATATTCCGTTCTCATAACAACCCTTATATAAGGTAAATATTTATATTTCCCTTTTAGAGATGAGGAACGTTCAGAGAGAGTAAACAATTTGTCTAAGTTTATACTACTTATAAATGGTGGAACTAATTTTAAAGCCCATCTGCTTTTGATTATACACTGTTTTCCTCTGCATTTCAAAAGCACCTTAAATACTTTGGTGCCTATACCTACAGTGCTTTTTAGAGAGTGAGCAGCATGTTGAGTCTAGAATTTTTTTGTTTTGTATATGTGCGTACTCCTAAAAGTGTTTTATGATTCATTTATTCCACTTCAAACTTTTATTAATGCAGTCAGTTTATTATTGGTGAATGTTCTTTTTCAAGGATGGTGCTATGTAGCATCTAGCATAAAGTAGTAGATGCCTAATATTGGCCGCATTGATAGAAACAACAACAAAAAAAGAGGTGACAGATAATGTAGGGGGTATTCACATAAAAATTCATTTCTTTGGGAATGTGAGGCAGGAATGTTCCTCATATTACAGCATGCTGCAGGGCAGGGTTAGAATGCAAACTTTGATTAAAATCACCCAAAATCTTTTATTTCTTTGCTTTACAACCACAAGTTTTTGCCAGCTGAAAAGAATAATGGAGACTAATGATGAACGCATTTCCATCTGCTGCAAAAAAAAAACCCAAAACAACATTTAGACAATTTCATTCTTTTTAAACCTGGATGAAAAGGGTGCTTTGAAATGAAGAGTAAATTAGTGGCTAGCTAGTAAGTAGTTATTAGATTCCTGGGCTAGAAGCCTGTTCAGGTGATACTGACAGTGGTAGCTTCCAGTTAACAGCTCAGTCTCAAATAGTTTCTCCCTGGGGGATAGTATAAGCATTCAGGCATTCTTGGGAGTCTTTCCTTTTCACCCCCAACTGAGAGGTTTTAGTTAAAGGTGTTACTTTCCCTGAACTGCTTAGGTTTTCTTAGGCTGTCAAGGTCAAAAGCAAACCAAACTTTTAGAATTATCTGCAGTAGATCCTTTTACTCATTGGGACATGAGAGAACTAAGGTGTTTTTTTTGTTTTGTTTTGTTTTTTTTTTGCTGTACGCAGGCCTCTCACTGTTGTGGCCTCTCCCGTTGCGGAGCACAGGCTCCGGACGCGTAGGCTCAGCGGCCATGGCTCACGGGCCTAGCCGCTCCGTGGCATGTGGGATCTTCCCGGACCGGGCACGAACCCGTGTCCCCCGCATCGGCAGGCAGACTCTAAACCACTGCGCCACCAGGGAAGCCCCTAAGGTGTTTTTAATAGCTAATATCTCGAATATATTGCCCTCCCTGCCAGCTTCTAAAGCTGGAGGATGGGGGGGAAGATTGAATTGCTGTGTTTACAGAATAGTTGATGGTTTTTGATTCTTTTTGACATTGTTATGGTTTTTCATGGTTGCCCCTCAAGATTGATTTCGGGTGGCCTTGGCCTGCAGCGGCTTGAAGCAGGGTTTCGGTTCCTGGCCAGAGATTGAAGTCAGGCTGCAGCAGTGAGAGCGCTGAATCCTAGCCACTAGACCAGTGACCAGTGACAAGGCCCTGGACCTTCTTCAGCTTTGTAGAAATGAATTCCCACAAAGACAGAAAGAAGTGAAACAAGTAAAGTGTTTATTAGGAGGAAAAAGAGTATGTGTGAATAGGCACACACGGGCGGGCTCAGAGAGAGTCCCACCCTCATGGTAGTTTGAATCACTTATATGGCGCATTTCTTCTAGGTTTCCTCTGGCCAATCATCTTGCTTTGTCTGGTTCTGAGTCCATATTTGGTTTATCTCAGGGTCCTCCCACATGTGTGCACGCATCTCTTAGCCAAGGTGGATTCTAGCGAAGAGGCCTATGGGTAGGTTGACATCACTCCCTTTTTGACCCAAGGAGCCTTTCTGCGCATGTATAGTCAGGAAGTTCTCCTTGACTTCGAGAATGAGAAATATGTGGTCTCTATCTGTTATCTGGGCAGAGCTCAGCTCTTCTCTTACTCTTGCTGTTTTGGAGTATCTGTCCACAGGGGACAAACTCCAGCTGCCCAGCCTGGGGTCCATTTACCCCCTGCCTCAAGATCACTTCAGCAGCAATATAGTATAGAAGAATTTCATTAGTCCCTTAATTCTGTAATCTAATTATTAGTAATTAGATCTCTGGGCTCAAGTGAGTAGATTAGTAGTAACCTATATGCCTTACTAATTTTTAATGATTTAATTTGTGGTTCTTTGGTGTTGGCGTCCAGGTTATTATATTTGTGGAATGTCGTATGATGGGCATTAGGATTATCTACTTTCATCAGGGAGTGAGAACATAATTTTTTTCTTTAACTACTTAAGGTGATTTTGGACACTTCTGCTAGTGTGGTGTTATAAAAAAAATTTAGAAAGAGGATAATAATCATACGAGTAGCTAATAAATACTAAGTATTTACTGTGAGCCAGTCTTTGTGCTAAGTGCTTTACATCTGTTATCTAATTTAATCCTCATTGCAATCTTATTAAGGGCCATTATTATGCCAACTTCACAGATACAGAAACCGAGGTGTATGGAGGCTAAATAGCTTGCCTAAGTTACACAGTAAGTAGAGCTGGGATTTGAATGGGAGCAACCTGACTTCAGGGCTATAGCCCTTAACTGCTCTGCTATACATCAAACTGATGCCTTCTGTTTTATACATAATATAGCTCTATTATTAAGATTTCCACTCAAAATTCTCCCATGTAGTTTTCTGTTAGAGTCTGTGTGTATAGATTTTCCATTTCTATTCTCATAAAACTTTCATCTTTAGTTTTAGATTCTTGCCAGTTGGTTTCTTGCAAAACTTTTAAAGCTTTTACCATTTTTATTCCAGCTAAGAGGATCGTGTCACCTTGCTGACAATTTAACATATGTGCTTTAAAGTTGAGGGTAGTCAATCCTTCGTTTTGGTAGACATGAGCAGTTAAAGCATTTATACTTTATTTTGGATTATATTATAAGTTTTTGGGCAGATTTGCCACTTGAAGTTTATCTTAGACACATATAGAAATTAATTTTTATTCTGTAAATGTGCAGATGGGGAAATTCTGGAAGCATCCTGTGCAGAAGAGAAAAAAATCCACTCAGAGTTTAAGATAGGTCATGCAGAATTTACAAGGTGGGTGGGGGTATGGATAATCCATATATAGGCTGTGGAATTAAAAGTTTTTTACATTTTTTTGTCCTTAGAGTCAACCTTTATATCACTGTTATTGGGAAATATCTGACTAACTAAGCTCTTACTGAACACTTTAATTCTGGGAGCACAATATCTAAATCCATGAAATAATCTTCATACAACAAGATGTTATTTTATTGTATTTGGGGATTACATGCTTATTTTGAATTTCAACAAATTGTGATTAACTAAACTGAGTAACACATCTTTGAGGTGACATAATTAATAGTCATTTTTTTTCCCCTAGCAAGTAGTGGATAGGAAGAGTAGGTAACTATTTAATAAAGCAGCCACTGGGTTTTCTTTATCTTATATGAAGTGTTAACCTTTGTATTTTGCTATGGAAGGGGCATTTGCTTCAGATCGAACTTAATCTTTCTTCTGGAAACCTAAATATGTTTAAGCATAGTTTTGGAGCAATAATAAGCTGGAGGTACTACACATAATATAATTTTATTTAGAAGCTTTTTAGTCCTGAATAAGGAAGGAATATAATAGAAAGCCAAGGAGGCAAATATGACTGAATTCTATGTAATAGTTGTGGAACTCATCATTAAATGTCTCATTCAGCCTAAAACAATGACCTGCTTATTAGTGAATGTGCTTCAGTGTCATGAAAAGAAGGGAAAGGAGAAAGGTATTTGTGCATCTTTGTGGCAGGCACTGTGCTACTATTGTGTTTGCACGTTAACTCAAGTCCTAGGTTAAAAACTTTGTGTTATTATCTCTTTTTTTTGAAGATGAGGAAACTGAATTTTAAAAAGCAGATGACTTGTCTGTGGTTAGAACTAATACTTGCAGAGCTGGGATTTGAACCCAGGAATATCTTACTCTAAGGCCTGAATTCATATCCTATGCTTTCTGTCTTCTTTTGGATTTTCTTCTTATTCCATTTTTACCCTTTAACTTTGTTGGAAGTTTTCAGTTTTATTTCTTTTCTTTTAGTGGTTACCCTAAGAAATATTAATATGTATACTTAACAAAGTCTAAATGTAAATAGTATCTTTACCCTCTTCCTGAACAGTAAGATCAACCTCCTTCTGATATAAACTATTTTTATTAGATGTTATAGTTCCAGGACTTGATCTTTTAACCCCAGAATGGCAGTGTTTAGATTTACCTATATGCATTTATCATTTCTTTTTTTCTTCTGATCATTTGCCCATTCCTTCATGCGTATCACCTGTAAAATGAATTGGTTTTTAGCCATCCCCCCTCCCTGCCTCCCCCCTTCCCCACCCCATGGGGCTTTGTGTGGGAGGGCCTCTGCTCTGGCTCTTTACCTTGCATAGGCCCTTAGTTTTGCCTCCTGTTACTATATTTCATATGGCTTCCATTCTCACCCCAATCAAATTTTTACCATCAGGACTATGCAGACGCCCCTAGGGCATGCTGGCTTCAGAACTAACTCACCTCTCTAGATTTGTGCTTTCTTATCATTCCTGCCCTGGGAGCATTCCTTTTACTTTATTTATAGCTAGCTCTGCCATACATTTTAAAAAGAATTTTAAAATATTTAATGTAGCATTTTTAGGTGATCTCCACCCATCGGGTTGCCAGAAATAGAAGTTCATATTGTCATTGTGTTTGATTGGAGTGTTTTGCATTGGCCCTGGGCGGTAGGGAGAGGATTTTTGATTTATTTTAGTCTACTGTGCCCATTCCTAGTAACTGGCAAAATTCTTTCATTGAGAGCGTAAGAAATAAACTGTTTGAAGGAGAATGATGGCGTTCAGGACATGTTACCCCCCAAATATGGCACCTTGACTTATTGAATATTTTAAGCTGAAGGAATTTGAGAAATGTCAGGTACAGGTCCTGACCTTCCCCTAAGCAGGTCATAAGACACCTCAATGTATGAGGTGTCCTCCCAGTACACTGAGGAAAAGAGCATCCTTATCTCCTAAGACAGAGGAATGCCAGAGGAATCTGAATGAACAGTTCTTGCTAAGTTTCCCCCAGTTTACTACTCTTAGCTCACACACATTTTTGTCCTATCATATTTTTCCATGACTCTACTCTTCATCAAACTTGGTATGAAGAGACTCAGGTTTAACCATTTCTTTGGTCTTTATTTTCTTATGAAGGCTCCTGTGTCACATAAAACTTATATTAAATCCATTTGTATGCTGTCTTTTGTTACAGAGACCCAGCTGAGAATTTAGAAGGGTAGAGGTATTTTTCCTCCCCTACGGTTTCTGGTGACCATGAAGGGATGGCTGGGACACCCCACTTGCTCCGGAAGCTGCATTTGGGATCTTGGGAAAACTGACAAAAGTCAATGAAATATCAGAATTCTTACCAAAGTCAGTTCTTCCAGGTCTCTGTCTATAGTGCTCAGTCAAGAGAGGAAGGTAAAAATTCTTTTGTCCATTCTTTTCCAAATTCAGATTAGCAGGAGAAAAACAGTTGTAAAAATAAGCTCTTTGAAGTTTGACTCTTGTGAATTTGGTTTCTGGTAGCTATTGATTATTAATCCTTTCCCTCCCAGGGACAGCTGTTGTTCTCTTCCTTGTCTCCTGTGTGTCCTTGAGAACTTGACTTGGCTTTCCGCCTGCTGGGGCATTCAGGTTATTAAACCTGTATGTGTGGGTGGTCACCTGTCAGATTGGAGGCACCTAGAATATGGCTGGACAGAAATGTAGGTTGCACCCCATTTGTGGCTAACGTCCCACCCACCACTGCCAGTTCTTGGGTGGGGTAGGGAGTTGTCTTAAGTCTTTCTTTCTTTCTGCTATCTTTGGGAGTGGCTCTGGATCTTGGGAGGGCTGTATCTTCTGTACCCTCTTTGGGGAAGCCTCTTCTTGTGACCATGATTGAGCCATAAAAGGCTCATTGGTTTTAAATCCTAAAAGGCTTAATAGTTTTGAGTCAATTAAAATAGGCATACCTTTGGTTTAAAAAAAAAAAAAACTTGCAAATATTTACTGTTTGCCTTGTGTTGAAACCTGATGATAAGATATACGAAAGGATGTATTTTTTCCAAGAGCTCTATGGTCAGAAGTTGGCATAATTGGAAGCTGATATTCAGCACTTTATAGGAGTTTTTGTTTGTTTGTTTGTTTTTTAAAGTCCTCTCTGTTCTTCTTTGGACCTGCTCCTCCCATGGGAACTTTTCTAAATTGACTAAAACTCCCTTCTGGAACTCTTGCTGACTATATGTTCCAGCAACTCTGTCTCCTTCACTTCTGATTGGCATAATTTTGCTGAGGATAATTTGGAACTTCATTGGCTTCTTTGGGAGACTTAAGATCTCCAACTGGCTCCTCTAGACCTCTTTTTCCCATTGCTTATGCTCCCATTTTCTCCTTTTGCCACCCTTGATCTTCCATTCAATTTCCTTGACTCCTTGGATAGGTCCCTCTTCAAGCCCCTGTCTCTTCCACCCTCTTCACCTCTGCCACACCTTTTCCACTACAGCACCTCAGTTACATGAACTTTAGGCTCCTGCTCTCAGGGGACCCAGGGTCCCCCCAAAATAGCTATCTGAGGTTGAAAAGGAAGAAGGCTAATTGGATGGAATATTTATGTACTCAGAAGAGCTTTAGAGACATCCAGCTGCTAGATATCTCCTCAGTCACTTGCCTAAAATATAGTTCACAGCCTCCATAAGAGTATATATATCAAGGAAAGTGAAAATTTAAAAAGTCTTCTCCACAAATATTGGTAGAAAGCATTAGCCTCATATTGAGTAAGTTACCTCAACTGGTCCCATTTGACAGAAACACAATTCAGATAAAGATATAAATAAAGTGGATAAAATCCAGTGATTTTGTATTACTGTGTTTTACTGACATATGGCTAAAATTTTAGAACGAAAGCTATAAAATCTTTGTTTGCATTTATCTGTATGTATGTGTATGTCTGTGTATGCATGTTATGTATATGTGCTGTTTTTCTATCTCTGGAAGGTATTACCAAATTAATTTATAAAATCCCTTAAAGGAGTTCTGTTCAAATTGGCTTGGAGATAAATGAGCATTTATATAAATTAAGTATTCCTAAAATTCTCAGGAATATAGAAATTAACCCAAACTTTTTTTAAGTTCACATTATCTGGGCTAAACTTTGGTAAATAAAGCTAATTTTAATATTCTTCGTAAAATAAAAACAGGTATGCCTTCAGAATTGTCATTATTAAATATAATGCAGACATGCCTTTTTTTTTTCTACCTAGGCTTACTAGTCAAACAAGCTTATATTGTCTCTAATAGATATTTAAGATTATGAAACTATAAGTCCAACCTAAGAACAAAATGTGTAATAAAAATAAATTGCTTGATGTATGTCAAGCACAACAGTAAAAAAGAAAAAACAAACAGACAAACAAAATAACCAGGTGGGGAGAATCATGTTTAACTTTTTAGATTCTTTGCATTTGTGATATTTTTTATACTTGCCTGATTTGTCAACAAGAAAAATAACCTAAAATGATGGCTAGCTTTGTTTAATGTCTCATGAAATTTTCATGAGTAAGTCAGGCATAATTGTTAAGAATAAGTGAATTAATGTAAGTAGGATAAAAGTTTATAAGCGAACTTTTCAACAATAATTATATTTTATAATATGTCTACTTAAAGATAATTTCCAAAATCTTTCTGGTAACTTGAAATATACTAAGTTATGTTAGAATGATAGATATTCATTGAATATCTAGATCATTTCCAAATAAGATAAAATACTGAAACGTTAATTTGCTGAACAAAACTTATTTTCTTTTGGCTTCCTAAATTTTGTAGAGACCAAAGATATTTGGTTCTGTTAGCAAACATGTTCTGTGCCACACCAAAAAGCTATACTAGGAGGAAGCGTATGCCTCTAGAAATTGTGAAATGGTGTATTTATAAATTTGTGAAGCTACGACAGAATGTTAGTATGTAGTAGGCATTCACAATTGCATGCTTTCTAGTTTTCACTGAAAATTAGGGTTACTAAAGATTAAGGATTCTTACCAATTATGTCAGTGAAACTACTAGGAATAATGAGGACAAGGAAAAAAACCCTCTGTATCCAAAGTATACAAGGAATATAGGATGTGTTTCTGATAAGGAAAAGTATACACAGTATGAAGAATGTGTTTTTGTTAGGGGAAAAAGAAAGTAATTTTATCCTAAAATAGAACGACTGGCTGTTCCACAGTGAGAAAGAGGAAAAGTGTGGGACAAAAACAGAGTGTATATAGAAAAAAGGGGGGATGTAAAAGGTTTGAGGAAAAGGAATTGTACGTGTGGTCAAGCTTCTAAGATTGAATAGATTTATTTATAAGTTAAAGAAAAAAAAGATGAGCCTTAATATCAAAAGTATACTGTGTGTAACTAGAATGACAAAGTTTCCTTGGATTATTGGTTTCTCTTATTAAGAAATTGTAAAAAGGTTTTTCCTTATTTTTCAAGTAATCTGTTTGCAGAACCAAATTTTGTGTCTTATCAGAATGATTTCCTGTACTTCACAGTTGTCTTTACCAGATCTTTGATTACTTAAGATTAAACAAGCTAACGGTTTGTAAACACCTGTATAATCTTCTGTAATCTGCCTTTAAGATTTTTTGTCACTTTGGTTAAGTAGACAATTAAGTATTATTTTATAATCATCTGTGATCCTGTTTAATCAACTGCTCAAACATTTTGACATTTTTGACAAACTTCCCTAAATCAAATTCTAAATAAAGTCTTTTTTTTACTTTAACTTTGGGGTTTCCCAGAGGGTCCTCAGAAAATCTCAAAAGATTTGTCTCCCACCTTGTAAAAGAGAAATGTTAAACTAATTAGGTTTATTTGATATATTAAACTGCATGGGAAGCGTTGTCAAAGTGATGATAAATCTTCTTTAGGTTTTATTTGTATGGGGACATGTTATTAATATAAGTATTTCAGAAATGGTATGAAGTTGATAGAATTGTCAATACTTGATGTTCAGCATTATGTTATCAGTCAAAATTCTGGTTGTTGTGTTAAAACATTGTATGTCACTGAAATAAACAAATTTCCTTGTCAATTACATTATAATGACATCTCATCAGATCTTTAACCATGGCCATTTCAAAGTCTTTTGTCATTCACAGACAGGTGTGTTTCACTCCTGATTCTTCCCTGAAAGTGTTTACAGTCAGCTACAAGGGAGACAGCTCCATGATGCCATCACTTGAATAACTTTGAGACGAGGCCAATGGACTGAGTAAGAATTTTCTGAAGTAATGAAGAAGTTCATGAATTCATAAAACTGCTAACTCAAGATCAAACAGAACAAGTATTAATTACATGAGATTGAATGAATTGATGGGAATAATTGTAATTTTTTTAATGACTTTTGTTTGAAACATTGCTGCTTCTTTAATGTTTTGTTTTTCTCTTTTAAGCTATCTATATGTTACGGAAATTTGGTAAAGTATACCTTTGTGAACAAAGATGAAATGATTACTTTTCTCCCTACCTGATCCTTCCAGAATTCAGAAACTCTTATTGAATATTTTTATTTTCATGGCATTATAGTTATTTGCATAAGTCCAATAAGAATCTGTTTTCCTTGTAATAGGACATAATAAAAACACTGGTTGTATTACCAAGGCTTTAACTGGAATGTTATATTGGAGAATGATATATAAAATTATATGTGACCAGACAGATTTAAGGAACTAAGGTGGTCTTTATGGAGCTAATGCTTATAAACCCTCTTGGGAAAAAAACCAAAACCCCCAAAAAACCTGGCCTGGTACCTGGTTTACAGGGTACTCAGCATTGTAGGTAAGTGAGGAAGGTCACTTCCAGGGAGACGCAAGTACCTTAAAATATTTTGGGAACTCAAGAAGAGAGACATTCAGCCAAGTCTATATGTATTGAAGGCAAAGTCTGGTGGCAAGTTTCTGGCTTGGGTACCCAGCCTTGAGAGGCTTTCAAAAGTCTAATTTGAGATTCCTTATTTAAAGGTCCAGCCAAGCAAACTTAAAAAAGGTCTATATGGTCAATCACTATTCTTGCTGCACTTATGTAAATATCAGGCCAAATTGAACAAGACTAGGCTTATTTTGCAAACAAATTAGTCATTTATTATCTTTGCTAGAAATGGGGGTGACTATAGAGAGAAAAATAATGTTTCAGTAGGAAGCTATAGCACACCCTTATGGGTCTGAAGTTCTAGTCCTGTTCATTGTCTTTAAGGTTTTATCTACCTGTTAATGTGACTGGATCCTGAATTCTTCTAGTTTCCTCCAGTATTTGGCTACAACTCTCTAAATTAACATTTCCAGTTTTTCTCCCACCCTTATGACTTGGAATCACTGAGAACTAAAACTGTCCTTTCCTGAAGCCCGGAAGCTGAGGCTGGCTGACTTGATTTAAACTTCAGAGAAATTACTACAACAGATCATATATGGGCAACCTTCATGCCTGTTGCTGTGTGGGCCACTCAGAAAGTTCATGGAACACCTGATGACCTCACCAGAGACATTTTAAACTGCAAACCAGGAAAATGCATCAGATTGCTACTGCCTGTCCTCACTGTATCACCTAAAGATGCTTTAAGCCCAACATCTAGAAGTCTTAACTGACTGCCTTCTGGACTCAAAAACTGAGTTTATGTTTGTTCTAACCATCAACCTTTGTTTTTTTTTTTTTTGTTTGTTTCCATAGAAATGCCCCTTATTAAATGCTTGATTACTCACACCATATACTCCTACCTATACCACCACCTCCTGAAATGAGACACAACTGTTTGAATGGACTGACCAATTTCCAGGACTGAGGTTGATTCAGTGGGTTATGGGACATTCTGCCAACTCAGTTTCTGGACTATGAAACTTCTTGGGGAAGTTTCATTTGGAGAATGACAGGGTTTAGGACATGCTACTCCAAAATATGGCACCTTGGCATGTTGACTAATTTAAGGTGAAGGAATTTGAGAAATGGCAGGTGCAGGACTTTCTGACCCTGAAGCATGCCATAAGACCCTCATTTGAGCGATGCCTTACCTATGCCCAAAGGAAAAGGGTTAGATGGATGGACATTGAGAAGAATTTGAACAAATTGGCCTTGCTAAGTTTCCCTGTTTACTACTCTTAGCTCATACTCCTCTTTGTCCTATCATATTTTTCCATGACTCTCTACTCTTCATCAAACCTAGTATAAAAACGCTCAGACTTAACCATTTCTTTGGTCTTTATTTCCTTATGAAGTTTGCTGTGTCACATAAAATTTATATTAAGTAAATTTGTATGCTTTTTTCTTGTTAATCTATCTTTTGTTATGGCGACCTAGCTGAGAACTTGGAGGGGTTCCTCTCCTACAAGACCAAATGGTTTCCACCAAATCACTTTCCAAAAAACTTAAAAAAAAAACTCCCTTTACTGGAGGCTTATATTGACTGCCCTCTGGAGGAAGAAAAAAAAAATCTGAAAACAAATCTTTTAATGGGACATTAAGTATTGTTTTCTTTTGCATCTTATTCTGAGATAAACATGAACTAAGGATTACTTGATATGAGCATGGATTGCCACTTGTAAAGCTCAGGTAGGAGCATATACTCTAAGAAGATTTATAACATTAGTCTGAAATTACAATGAACATGTAAAAACTTTTTTGTATTGGAATATTGCAGAGTTTGTTCTGTGGACTTCTTCAAGGGCCTCAGTAATCTTCAAAGAGATGATAACCATACTTTATCAGTTCTCTTTATACATTTTAGGCTCAAAAATAGTTTTTCCTTTTTTATAAAATATTTATACAAGAGAAATTTTTCTCATGTGTGTTTTAATTGATCTTCAAGTGAGAAAATCATGCATTGTGAAAAATAGTGCCTGTACTATTTTTTACTTGTTCTCCTTATTTAGCAATAAATATTAGGAGGACATCTAGAAGTAGAAAATAACTTTAGAGCAGTGTTTTCTATATTCTCGTCTTTCGTATAAACTTGTGATATGATTATCTATTTAATATGTATGTGTTTTCCTTTGCTCACTAGATAAACACTGTAAAAATAATATTTTAATTGAAAAGATGCTTAACCCATATTTTTTTAATGGGTTAAGATTAATGTTTAAGTTATTTCTGTAGTGGGCGGTGTTAATTTAGTGTTTTTGGCAGTGACTTTGTTAGTGCTAATAGAAAAGATGAGCATTCAAAGGGAAACAGTTGCTTGCTTTGTGAGTGGTGATGTTGAGTAATGACTAAGTACATTCATTTGCACAGCCAGTATAAACTCCAGACAGATATTTCCGTGCATTTTCCTCAATGGGAAAAGTGATTTAATCAATGGGTCATGTGATTTGGTGTTTATCACTGACTTGAGTATCTTCAAGTCTTACAGATCACATAACTTGACCATGAAGTCAAGCGGCTTTTCAAAGGACTCTTTGCAAGTAGATTTCATTTTTTATTTTTTGGGTCATTGCCATGAAAGGAAGATTGTACAATTTGTGTATGCGTATTGGAACTTATTTCCCTCCCTCCTTTCCTTTCTTCCTTTCTTCCGCTTTCTTTAAAGCAAGTTTCAATGGAAAGATTTCTATAGTACTTTTTGGTTGGTCTTGCCCTCATGGTCCCTGCCATTAGCAGATTTAGCTTTGTTCCATGGCTATTAGACCGTTACATTTTTATAAATCTAATAGCGTGTATGGTAATTGGCAGCTGTCAGAGATGACAGTATGTCAGCATCTGTGAGACTGCAACCTCTGCATTTTATTTAGATCTGCTCCCTGTCCTTTTGTTTTAGGGTTGATGGAGGAGGAGCCTAATCCCTAAAGGATGGTATCTGAGTTTGTGAAGAACCTGCCAAGGTTGTTGTGGTGACATGTGACTGATGAACCTCTTGGATTTAGATACCTGCAGTGTTTTCAACATATGTTTAGTATTAAAATCGTTCGTGGGTCCTTTTTCTTGCAGGATATGTATACATACTAGTTGTATAGAATCTTTAATACACTGACCTTTGATTGTACTAAAGTGAAATGCTTCTCTGATGATAATTCCCTTAAAAACTAGGTTATTTCTTTTTTTTTTTGTCCGAGTTGCTCAGCTTCCGGGATCTTTGTTCCCAGACCAGGGGTCGAACCCATTCCCCCCTGCAGTGGAAGCACAGAATCCTAACCACTGGACTGCCAGGGAATTCCCTAGGTTATTTCAACATTGAGAATTTCAGCATTATTATCTGGTAAAAGCTACTACTCAATTTTAAGTATTACACAGTTTGGCATTTATATACACACATACATATATGGAATTGTGAATTAAAGTTAGGTAAAAAATGGGAAGATTATATCAGAGGCAGTGGTTTTTTTTTTTTGATAATAAATGTATCTTAAATTTAACAGATGTATGCTAAATGCCCATATAGACTGTTTGATGCTAGATAGAATTTATAAACAGTCATAACTTCTTCTCCCTTAGCCTTAAAGACCCCACAGCTGTACTTGATGAATGTAAGTGTTGTAGTAGTTCAGATGAGAGAGGGATTATCACAGGACAAAGAGATTAGAGAAAACTTCATGCATATAATGACCTGGGCTGGGATTTGAAGATAGAATTTGGAGAGGCGTAGGTGTAGAGGAGGAAATACCCAGTAGAGGGAGCTGGGGTGAAGGCGGGACATTGCAGGTGTGTTTAGTGTATGGGACACATGTTTAGGGAATAGGGAAGATAAGATTGGAGCTGGGACATGTAGGACATCGAATACCATCCTGAGGAAACTCTAAATCTTGTGAAACTGTGAGATGATTGATCATCCATTCATTAACTAACCAACAGAATAGGGTAATGGGTAAGAGCCCAGACCCTGGAAGGCCTAACCTTCCAGGTTTGAGTCCTGATTTACTACTACTCAGTGGCTTAGTAATTTTGCACAGGTGTCTGGACCCGCTCTGACAGGGCTTGGTTGGCTTGTGATGACAAATTTGCTAAATCATTGTGTCATTGATTTTATCAAATTTTCTAATGTTTAAGGTCTTAATAGTTCTTATAAGAAAGAACCTGCGTTTTGGGTTACTGATCATAAAATATATAGAAAACTATCTTCTCATCACTAACAAAAATTTTATTATTTTACTTAGCAGTTTTTCAGTTGAGGATTTTTTAAATGAAGGATTGTTTTATATAATTTTGCTTTCTTTTGGGTACTGTTGAATTAATTTTAAGTTAAAGTTAAAATAAACACAAGATAAATTAGATTAAGATTTTTTTTTTTTTTTTTTTTTTGTTTGTTTTTTTGCGGTACGCAGGCCTCTCCCTGTTGTGGCCTCTCTCGCTGTGGAGCACAGGCTCCTGACACGCAGGCTCAGCAGCCACGGCTCACGGGCCCAGCTACTCCGCGGCATGTGGGATCTTCCCGGATCGGGGCACGAACCCGTGTCCCCTGCATCGGCAGGCGGACTCTCAACCCCTGCGCCACCAGGGAAGCCCTAGATTAAGATTTTAAGTTTAAATTTAAATAAGTTAAAGATAAAATCGAAAAGCACCCCAGAGAAATCACAGTTAATCCGAACAGTCTTGTACCCATTCAAGGAATGGAATGGAAACATCGAGGGCTCTGTGTTTGACAACCCTACCCGTACCACATGTAATGGGTAATAATTTTCACAAAGACAAGGTGGCTTGATGTCTGTTTGTTTTGTCATTGCTGTTGTTTTCTTAATCATAAAAGTGAGTTTGGAAAGCGTGCTGGACAGCCAGAATCATAGCCTCCACAGCCCAATACAGACTGAAAGTGGAAGAGATCCCTGTCTTTGAGAATAAACCTTTAATGAAGTGGTATGGATAGTTGAGATAAGTCACAAGTACAACCTCACAGCAGCAGATATTAGACTGGCAAAAGTGTGGGTATTATGTAGGTCCTTCCAGACTATTTCCTTTTTTGTTCAGGGACACTTCATGGGCTCTGATCTTGGGTTCACAGTATTTAACGTTTGGATAGCCCACAACTACTCTCTTGTACCTTGCTTATTATGACCATAATAATGGTCATACTTTTTGATCTTTAACACTGTTGTTGGACAGTTTAGTTACGTATTCAAACTGCGTGGCGAGACTTATAACGGAGAGTGGTAAACGGGGTTTGGCCTGCGGAGAAGGGAGTAGGAAGGGCTCAGGCCTGCTGCTGTGCCTCAGTCTTTAGAATTTGTGTCCCTTTGGTTCCTGACCGCTTTCCTCATAAGACCACTGCTTTGCCATGACTGTGTGAAACTATGATATGATGTTGGGGTATGAGGCATTCATTTCATGTTATGAATTGGGGTCTAAATTCACTTGACAGAAACCAGACTCCTCCTCAGAGACCCTTAGTGAAGTAGAATTGGAGCCAGAGGACCTGGGCTTGATTCTTGGCTCCTCCTCTTACTATCGGTGTCACTATGTGCAGAACATGTTGTTGTTCTTAATCTATTTTCTCTTTAATAAAGGGAAGGATAGTTATTTCTATTTCAGGTTGTTGCAGTGAAACTTAAATAAGATGCTAAGAGAGAATTTTATAAAGTTCTAAAGAGCTATTGAAATGTGAAGTGTCATTGGTAGATTGTGAGTCTTTGGAGGCAGGCAGTGTGTCACAAGTACCCACAATGCTAAGGCACAGGTCTTGAAGTTGTGAGCTCTGTGAGGGCAGGACCTTGTTTGTTGCAGCACTGTGTACCCAGCATTTTTATACAGTTGTGCTTATCTCGTGTTCTCTTAAGTGTAAGAACTTTTACCATTTTTTTTTTCTGTTTCCCTATTTCCTCAGAAGTTTGATTATTCCTTCTCCATCTTAGGAAAAAATGATAACAGAGCATAGCACCCATTCTATGGCTGGATAGATAAGCTAACTCATTGTGGGCTAATCCCTAATGTAAAGAGGTGGGAAGTTAACAACAGGTTCTCTGTCTGCCTCAGATAAAAAGGAGGAAGATAGTAGATGGGAATCTGGAGGACACACATATTGAAAAGAAAAATATTAGGGTAAAAGCTAGGCAGACACAGACAGGCTTAGCAGTTCAGTGGAGAATCCAGAGAAGGAGTTTGGTTTGGGTCCAGGAAAGATAACCTAGCTCATAATGGGGTACACGAAGCTTTACTGTGGAGACATTCTGTCACAGCCACATAGTACAGACTTTGCTTACACATTTGACGTGTCATCCAGGCTGCATGCTTTCAAAATGCTACCCTCTTTGTATTTTTATGTATGTTTACAGTGTTTGTATACTGATAGTTAAGACTTTATATTTTTAAAAACATGCTCCTATGACTCTTTTTAGTAAACTAAGTATATCCTTCAGGTTAGTTTTCCTGAAAGTGAACTATTGACTCATATCCTGGCTCTGTTACATGTGAGCTATGTGATATTTGGCAGGTTAGTCAATTTCTTTTGAATCTTTTATCAGCTGTAAAATAGAAAAATACCTTGCAAAATTGTTGGGGTGGAGAAATATTTAAAGTGCCAAATACAGTGCCAGGTGCACAGCAGGGATTCAGTTAGTGATGGGTAGTATTTTTTGATCTAGGCTTAATGTCTAACTATTTGTATATCATTTGGCAGTACATTCCATTAATATAATATGAGCGCTAACTCATATGAGTGTCACTCTTGGGAGTTTCAATATTTATTTTTCGATTAAATATATACTGTGTTCTTTCCTAGATCTGTGAGAGAGCAAGACACCATATTAGTTGTGTTGAATTATTTGCAGTAACTCTAAAGGTATATATTAGCTCTCATAAGCAGCTTCATTGAAAAAAATATAATTTCAAATTTTGAAAGGGTCATTTATTCTTTAATTTTACTTGGGTTATATTTGTATCCCTCACAAAGATAACTAATAGTCCTCTCCAACTAAATTGGAGTCAGGCTATAAGATATACCAGTTATATCATCTTCTCTCTGTACTGGAGTTGTCATCTACTCCCCCCACCCCCTGCCCATCTTTGGTAATACAGTTGATTTTCCAACCCTAATGATCACTACTGTGCTTGATGATCTGGGCAAAGTAAGTAAGTTGTTGCCTTGCAAATATTAAATTTTTTTCCCCAAACTATTTAAAATATATTTTGTTTAAAAACAAAACGTCAGATACATTTGGAAACATCTCAGTGCGGACTTTGTTACTAGGGTGGGAAGAAGATAAACTTGAAAGAAATGGTGTGCAGTTGTAAATTTTATACTTCTTTTAGGTAACTTTGGCATCTATTTAGAAATTTAGCTTAATTCAGCAGGCATTATGGATTTCTATTTTGTATTTAGGATAGTAGCAAAAAGTATCAAATAAAGCAAATAGAGCTTGTAGTTACGTATGAATAATTTTGACTCTTGAGATAGAAGGAATATGGTGTTTCATTCTCTGAGCACCAACTTGGTACTGGGAACTTTTAGTGACCATGAAGGTAAACACAACTGGGAAAAAAAAATCAGGCTTAAATTCTTCTTTCTAATGATGTAAGTGAGCACACTAGAGTTTAGAAATATTAGTACAGGGAAACTACTGTGACTGCGAAGGTTTCCTTCTTTAGCTTTATGTTGGTAAGATAACATTGCTTGATGAATTCTCAGTAAATGTAGAGAAGTAGTAATGTGTGACCAAACTTTAGGATTTACTTGGGACTAGAGCTTTATTATCACTTGAAAGAAAAAATTATCGTTTAAACCGTTTAACATCTGGGAATGATTGTAATTGTGACAGGACAAACCTTACTTTCACTGGAAGATAGAATAGGATAGTGAAAAGAGCACTGGAATGGAAGTCAGAAGTCTAGAATCTCTACTTACCTTGACAATGGTGTGTTGCTGTGCACGCCCAGCTTTAGGGCTTGGTGGGTCAGATAACACTCAGTTCATGATGTGCAGCTGAAGTCTCTTGGTAACTTGGTAGCCCATGGTCAAGCATTTGGTTTCTACTAAGGCCCAGTAGCAGGCCAAAAATTGTCTTGTAAAGGGAGAATGGTTATCTGAAGATGATGTAGGATCTCGCTCCAAAATCCTAAAGGCCTGTTCCGTGATCCACTGTGGGGACCTGCAAAGGCTCACACAGCATCCCTACCTGCCAGTGACCCTTCAGGCACCATGGGATCTGCTGGATCATTTGCCCCAAGTGGCAGAGCAGTTTGCACAGCAGCCTAAACCTGTTGTAAACCTTCTCTGGTTCTGGGCCCCCCCTCAAACCAGCAGCTGTTTCAGCCACTTGGTAAATGGGCAGGATAACACACCCCAGTGAGGACTGTGTTGCCTCCAGAATCCACACTGGCTCCCTAAACGTTGTGCCTCTTTCTTGGTTGTGGAAGGGGCCAGATGTTGCAACCTGTCTTTCACCTCAGGAGGGATATCTTATGCCTCACACCACTGGCCCCTAGAAATTTCACTGAGGTAGAAGGCCCCTGAATTTTAGTCGGATTTATTTCTTGCCTTCTGATATGCAAATGTCTGACCAATTAGTCTAGAGTAGTTGCTGCTTCTCACTCACTATTCCAGTCAGTGTCAGGTCATCAGTGTAATGGACCAGTGTAATATATTGTGGAAGGGAAAGACAGTTAAGATCCCTGTGAAGTAAACTATGACCTGGAGAGTTGATATACCCTTGAGGTAAGACAGTGGAGATGTATAACTGGTCTTACCAGCTGAAAGCAAACTGCTTCTGGTGGGCCTTACGGACAGTCTGGAGAAAAAGGCATTTGCCGGATCAATAGCTGCATATCATGTACCAGGGGATGTATTAACTTACTCAAGCAATGAAACCACATCTAGTACAGCTGCTGCAATTGGAGTCACTGCTTGGTTAAACTTACCATAATCCATCATTCTGCAAGATCCATCTGTCTTCTGCACAGGCCAGATAGGAGAGTTGAATAGGGAGTGGTGGGAATCACAACCCCTGTATCTTTCAAGTCCTTGATGGTGGCCTGATCTCTGCAGTCCCACCAGGGATGTGGTATTGCTTTTGATCCGCTATTTTCCTAGGTAGAGGCAGCTTTAATGGCTTCCGCCTTTCCCAACATGATAACCTTCACTCCACAGGTCAGGGAGGAGCCAATGTGGGAATTCTGCCATCTGCTAAGTATGTGTAATGCAATTATGCATTCTGGAACTGGAGAACCCACAGGATGGGTTTGGGGACCCACTAGGCCCTCTGTGAAATGGACCTGAGCTAAAAACTCCATTGGTAACCTGTCCTCCATAAGCCCTTACTGTTGCTGGAGGGCCGTAGTTTTGGGTCTTCTGGAATCAGTGTCCCTGAGAGGTCTCATTATTTTCTTTTCCACCGTCCATAGTTACCCTGGTAAAAGGCTGTAGGTCCTTTGGGAGGGCTGGGAGAACGATTAACAGTATACATTTTTGTAGTGTATTGGGGTCCTTTCTCAAGGGAACCAGGCTCCCTTTCATTTACGGGGTTTGGGTCTGTAAACTGGCTCAAGTCTAGGAATTGATTGAGGGGCCATGACTCTGTTTTTATGATTTGAGTTAGAATTTTGTTCCTTTGACAGACTTTTTTGCTTATTCAGATCAAGTAAGGAGTTAGTAAGCTTTCTGTCTATTTCACTTCTAGCAATACCATGATTAGCCAACACCGTAGGTCTGTATGAATCATACTGTTCTAATCGCTGCTTTGACTGTTGTCATTACGGTAACTATGCCCACCTTGCCTTTGGCAGCTGAGTGCTGCCACTTGGCCCCTGCCACCCTGGGACCCAATTACTCCCATTACATTTAGGTTTTCTGGTTGAATGGTTGCAGTTCCCAGTGTAAGGTCTGGCTTACAGAGAAGAGTAATCAGAAAGCTCTTCAAGGATGCTGGGGCTCCTCTCACAAATTTATTTCTCAGAGTATTGGTGAAAGGTGTGTCTTCTGGACCCTCCCATTATGTGTGAGTAGGTCTTATTTGACAATTCACTCTAACATTCCAGTTTCCCTAAGCCTTTGAGTCCCTTGTGCATTAAATCAAAGGGGACCCAGGGGTCAGGTATTTTAAATTTGCTCATGGTGGGCCATCTTTTGATGTTTCAGCCAACCGTTCAAACTATTAGAGCCCTTTCTGATGCCCCCAGCTGCAACATTAGATGCAGAATCTTTGCTTAGTGAGCCCATATCAAGAAATTCAGCCTGATTCAACTTTATGTTCCTTGTACTATTATCCCACACCCTTAAATATCCATTCCCAGACATGTTCTGTGGGTTTCTGCTTGCATACATTAGAAAACCCAAATAGTTCTTTCGGAGTGCATGTAGCACACCTCCTCATGGGTCACACTTTGTACCTCACCTTTAGGGACCTGCTAGGACTTGAGTCTAGTTATAAATCTAGAAGAAAAGAGGGGTGGTGGAGGTGAGTCAGCATTGTCTTACATGGCAGCTCCCTCTGGGGAGACCATTACTGTTTCATTAGGCAGAGTGGGGTTAATCCCCTCAGAGGTGGGAAGGCTGATACCAGTGTGGGTGGAGAGGCTGCTACTGCTGGACACCCAGGACTATTTGGTTAGAACCAATCCAGTTCTGTCACATTTAGTAAGAAATTTTACAATATATATGCATTCCTATTGTTATTTAACATGATTTAGTGGAAATAGTATAGGATCAAGGTGGAGTTGAATCCTGGCTTAATTATTTTTAGCTATGTGGCCTTAGGCAAATAGTTCTGATTTTCAGTTTCTACGTTTATAAAGTAGAGATTACATACCTGTGACAAAGACTGCCAACTATGCCCTAAGAGCCATTCTTTTTTTTTTTTTCTTTTGAGAAATGGAATCCCCAGTTCTGCCCCAAGTTTTAGCCAGCCATGACCACCCAACTACAGCTGCATTTCTCAGCTAGATGCACCTAAAAGGGGCCCTGTGACTAAGTTTGGGACATTAGGATGTTAAAGGAAGAGATGTGGACAACTTTTTGGGTCATCTTCTTAAAGAGAAGGTCATTTGCCCTGGATGTCCTCTTTGGGAAATGACTAGAATTGAAGCAGAAGCCTTGGATCCAGAGATGGACGCCAGTTGATGAAGATGGCACAACCGACTAGCTAGTCTGGGTTCCCTGGAGCAGAGCTGTTTACCTGCCCTAGATTGCTCACTTACCTTCAAACTGTTATGTGAGAGAGAAATAAACTTCTATCTTATTTAAACCCTTGTATTTTTGTTTTCCTTTGTTACAGCTGTTAACAGTTTGTTACAGTCTGCCTAAACACTGCCTTAAAGAGCTGTGAAGACTGGAGATTATAAATTGCCTAAGTGTGTGACACATAGTAAGTGCTCTGTCAGTGTTTTCTATTATTTGTTAAATATTTACTTTCTACCTGTTGTGGTGAGGCACAATGCTAAATATAAAGATCATGAAAATGATTTCTATCATCAGTGGGTTTAAGAAAATTAAAAACAAGGGTCCTTTCAATTAAAAAGATGTAAAATAACTAGCAGCAACCAGTTAGAGAACAAAATTTTTGTGGCGTCATTCGTAATAGTAACCAAAAATATACTTTATCTAGAATGAAATAATAAGAAATGGGTAAGAGGACCTGTATGAGAAAAATTTACAATTTAAGATATAAAAGAATGTAAAAATGAATGGAGAGATTAAAATATTTAATATTAAAGTGTTTCCATTCTTTTATGTTACTTAATGTTATAAAATGTTGTCTCTTATGAAGGTTAGTTTGTAAGTTTAATTAATGTTAAAGACTCAAGTAATGAGGTAAAGTGTGTAATGAAAAACATTGATCCTTGGCTAACTTCTTCTCAACCTTGGGTTGTTATCCCCAGAGGCAATTATTTTTAATTCTCTTTTAGCAGTTTCTTCTGGTATTTACTTCCATATTTTTCAATGTTACTTATGATCTCATTTCTTAATTTTTCAATTTTAGTCACTCTGTGTTGACTTTTTAATAAGGCAAATGAAGATTTAGCTCTTTTATACCCACCCCCCCACCATCAGTTCTTTCCCTCTCCCCCTCAACTTTCTTCTCCCATAATAGTTAGTACAATTTTTGGTTAGTCACTGTCTTCATTATTATAATTATGTATCATTCATAGCTGAGCCACAAAGTGATTATTATGATTACATTCACTTTTCCCCATAACTTATTTTTCTTGGAATTTATGGGAAATTTTCTTTTATTATATCTTTGATAATATCTTCTGCTCCTTTTTCTGTCTTCTAGAATTTCTATAGTCTAATATTGGATCTCCTGGATTTTGATCTAATTTTCTAGTGTCTGGGAGATTTTCTCAGCTTTATTTTCAGTCTTACTGTTATATATATATTTTAAGTTTCTGCTCGCATTTAAAATTTTAAAAAGCTTTTTCTTGTTTTCTGAGTTTTTCTTTAGATAATCCCCTGTTCTTGTTTTATGGATACAATTTCATCTCATCTCACTGAATTTTAGATTTTAAAAAACGGTTTCTTTGTGTACTGTATAATTTTTTTTGGTTTTTCTATCTGATTTGGTTTCTTTTTTTTCATGATAGAATCATTTCTCAATTGTTCCTCAAATGTTTAATTAATGCTGAAAATCTTAGTGGAAACTCTGTGTGCATGGGTTTCACTCTAGGGCTGTTAGTTGAAGACCAGATTCATTTTATTGAGACATCTCTGATTCTTAAAACTAACAATCGTTTGTCTTCGACTGATTTGTCTTCCCAAGGAGGAATCTTTGTCTCCTCCGTAGACAGTAAAAGGCTGGCCATCAGTTTATGGCAGTTGAGTAGGAGAAGAGAGCTGGGGAGTAGGGGTTCATCTCACTGCTTAGTATGTAAACTTGTATTTACTCTCCTTGTTTTCTGTACAGTATCTTATCCTCACACTCAGTGCCTTTAGTCCCTAAGTCAAGTCTGTCAGATTCAGTTTTACCAGAGAGTAAGTGCTTTTATCTTGCCAGAGTGAGAGTTAGTTGGAGAATTGGAAAGGAGTGTCTAGCTGTTCCTTATGCAAACTTTCTGTCATCCTCCTGATTTTAGCCCCACTCATAACTGCTCCATTCTATGCCTTTCTAGATTCTTTATTGTGAATTATTTTCTTGTTGGCATCCTTCTCTTAACTACAGATAGTTAGGTTTCAATTTTATCTGTTCTGCTAAGTCAGAAAATATTCACCCCTTTGCTTTCCATCTTCCAAAATTTTATTAATTTCTTTTGTCTTTAATTTCCTCCTGTTTTTATCCTAAGTATTTAATACTTAAACGTTTTTTCCTTTACTGTCTTTTTAGTGGAGTTTTGGGAGCGAGTGGAGATAAATGTATGTATTATCTTTTAACCAGAAATCTTTCAGTTTTTAAAAATAGTAAACAAAGTTTAAATAAAATAGCATAAAAACAAAAAGACTGGTAAGAGGAAGTAGTTTGATGCTCTCTGGGTTTCTTCAGAGGCAAACCTCATTTAAGAATGTCTTGTTTTCTCTCTGGCTCCAGCATCTTTACCCTTTTCTACACAATTGTGTTAGCACATGCAGGACCTCTGGTGTTTGGAATGCTCAAGTTTTCCTGGCTCTTGCAAATTGCATTCTTGTGACTGCTAAAACTCTCCCATGTCAAGCATATTCTTATTTTTTTTTCTAAGCCATTTCTGTATGACATCTTAAATTTCTAGTCTAAAACTTGTATTGAGTCTAAATCAGTGGAAATTTTAGTGATAAATAGTGCTTTAACCTTATATCCTATATATCAGATAATGTTTCTAGTTGCAAATAACAGAAAACCTAACTAGCTAAAACAAAGGGGATTTCTTTCATTTACTTAACCGGAGAGTTTATAGAGATAGGTCAGTCTTCAGGTGCTATTTGATCAAGACTCTGGCTCTGTTTCTCTGTAGTTCTCTCAGCTCTGCTCTAATCTTCATGCTGATTTTGTTTTTAGGCTGGCTTTCATCATGGTTGCAAAATGGCTGTAGCAGTTCTAGGCGTCATATTTCATACCACATCATACAGAGGAGGAGAGGTGTTCTTTCCCAGAAGTTCCCAGAAAACATCTCCAGACGTCAGGGTGAAGTGGGGGATATTATACTGAACACCTTGCACCTGAGTCTTATGCCTTATTGCTAGAGTGAGGGTGGTTGTATTCACTCCAAACATATAGGTTGTGTGAGGCAGGAGTAGTACTACTAAAGCAAAGTAGGGGCCATGGTCATTGGGAAGGCAACCACAGTATCCATTACTGTGTTTAGTTTTAATCTCCCTGCTTTGATCACTATATAATCATTTTTATATTTTATATCATTATGCTTTTTATAAATTAATTTCCCATAATTTTTCAAATTTCACTAGTCTTACCCATGAACAAACCATCTTTGTCTTCATCCTAGAGGCTTTTCTTGAGAATTTGTTTCATACAATTCTTCTCCCAATAATTCTTTTGTCTTTAGAGACTTTTTTATTCTACCTTTTTTTTTAAAAAATTCTACCTTTTTTATTCTACCTATTCTATTTTAGTCTCTTCTAAAGAAAAGGAACTTTTCATCTCCCTCCCTCCCTCCTTCTTTCAGTTTTCTTTACCTCCCTTCTCTCATCTTAATGAAGCCTGAGAAGAAAAAGAATTGTATTTTTACTGCTTGACAAGCTGTCTGTCTCCTGAGAGGAAGAAGTGTTCTATGGTTCCTTCTTTCACATGCTGTGTCATCTCATCTCCCTTTCTTTTTTCCAGATGTGCTTATTGAATGACAGTAATATCAGCATAGAGCCTTCTTAATGTCTTACTGTGTTTAATTTTAGTTTGCAGTATGCCATTTAGTTTCTTCATCTTGAGGCAGTGTTTTTTGATTGCTTTTGAGATACTCTCTTTGTCTTTGGTTTTTTTAGTTTCTTCATAATGCGTCTTAGTGGGATAGGTTATGTTGGAGGTTCCTAAATCTGATGATTAATGCCTTCCATCATTTTTGGAAAATCCTCACCTATTATTTCTTCAAGTATTGCTTTTCATTCTATTCTCTTCTTGATTTGCTGTAAGATGTTACTGGATCTTCTATCCTATGCTCTGTATTTCTTAATGCCATTTTTTCATTTTCCATCTGCACTCAGAGTAATTTTCTAAGCTTTTTCTTTTTTAAATTAATGATTTCTTAAGCTGTGTCTAATCTGCAGTTTAACCCAATGTATATTTTCTTTTTATTTCAGTGCTTATAAAACTCTATGTTCCCTCCAAAATCTGTCTGGCCTTTTTGATATGTTTTTTTTTTTTTTTTGGTTTGATATGTTTTATAATGTCTTTTATGTTTTTAAATAATTTTAAGCATACTTTATAAGTGCTCTCTGTACTATTAACTGAAGTTTTTATTGTCTAATTCTGTTGTTTTTTGTGTCTTCTGTTTCCCTCATGGTGGGTTATTTCTTCATGTGCTTTGTAAATTTGGATTATAAGCTCATCTTTAGTGAGGCTTTATTTTTGGGAATTCTGTAGGTCCAGAGTAGTTTTATATTTGTTTTTGCTAGGTATCCAGGGGTAGTATTGGCTTGCAGTCAGTCTTTTTTATAAGTTTCAAACCTCGGATTTCTTGAACTATGCAGGCAGTATGAATTTGAACTTCAAACCTCTGTAAAGGCTGGCCCACAGTTCAAGTTCTCAGTGTAGACTTTTTTTTTGTCTGTTTAGAACCCTGGCCAAGATAGTTAAGCTTCTTTGCTGGGTAACTTGGTTTTATGAGGGGTTTTATTCTAACTCTCTGTCTCTCAAGGTTAAGGCCTCATCTCCAGCTGCTTGTTAGGTGTTAAAATTCAAGCCTCTTGATTATAGAAACTAGCATATCTCCCCACAGCAACCACAATCAATTCATGCTTACTGCTCCGGTTTTCAGTTCCTGTCTAAGTTTTGGCCTTTCAGTACTTAATTTCCTTCTATGTATTTAAGGGAATGTTTGTTCTATTTCATCCAGCATTTGTGAGATGTTTAAGATTGTTTTAGATCTGGTTCTCCAGGGAATAGAGATTTGAGGCAGAGTTTTGCATGCAGGAGATTTTTGAGGTGATTCTCTTGGCAACAACACCAGTAGGGAAGTGAAGGATTGTGAAGCAGGATTGAGCAGAGGGAGAAGCTAACTCGTAGTGCAGTTGCAACTAAGACTTCAATTCTGTGGGGAGCTCTGGACCTGGGATCAACCTTCAGAGATATCCCAAATCCAGGCATGGGGCCAGGTCTTTGTACCTCAGGGGATCCTGCCCTCTAACAGTATTTCCTCTGGTCAAACTGGCCTAACAAGGACAGCTACCACTGAGCTGAGCAATACTGGTGCCCTTCTCAGCAGTGCATTTCTTACTGCTTTGGGGAATGTAATGACCTCTGGACCCTCCTGTGGAGTATGGTTGGCAGGCAGCTTTTTCAGCCATACCTGGTATATGCTCTCTGGGATCCCGACTTCTCTGAACCTTTCATTGCTTCACTTTACTGTCTGCCGCAGTAGTTCTGGCATTTTTCCATCACTTATTGTGGACCTTCACTTATTCCAAGCTTTTAAGAGCCATCTTAGCTGTGGGGTGGTATCTTTTCCAGGGTCATTGTCAAGATGTTAAATCTTGTATCATGGGAGGAAACCTAGATAGCTCCCCTTTATCCAACTTTATATTCCATCTCCCTTGATCCAGCGTCTTCAGGATCCAGCCCTACATGTACTTTTCCAGCTGCTGAGGGTACATGTTGGCTAAGTCAGTCCTGCAGCTCCTTCAGCATATAGTCCCTTTCTTCCTCAGCACATTCAGCCCTTCCCAAGCATGTTATTTGTGATTGGTTTAGAGGCCCGGAGGGGAAGTAGAGGTTGATCCTGGAGGACATAGGTTATCTTGTAAGGTAGAAACCTCTGCATCATCTTCAGGCAAGGGAAATGCTAATTCCTCAGGATCAGATAGTTCCTGGAAATCTGGAGATTCACGATTTTCAAGCACATCACCCAAATGTCCTCATGCTAAGTCTTAGGGTTCCATGCCTTCCTAACAGAACGCTGACCTTGGTGTAGCTGATTTGAGGGGATTGAAAATTCAGCCTGGAGCTCAGCTACCCTTGTGTTCAGTCCTGGGCCCAAGCTTCAGTTTTTGTTTTTGTTGTTGTTGTTGGAGATGAGAGGCTCTTTATATGCTGCCGAGGACGTCCTTTGACTTTTGTACTGTACCTTCCATTGGTGATTAATCAGTCAGTTGCACATTGCACCAGTAGCCCCCAACAAGAGCCATCTGATTGCATAGTTCTTGTAATTACTGCTTTCCCCTAACTTCTCAAAGCCTGAGATGTGATATCCATCAGTGCATTCCCCTTTTACTGGTGTTTCATCCCAGATCACTAGTTGTGAAAGTTTTAACAACTGTACTACCCCCTACCAGGGGCTAATAGTACTCCACCTCCCCCTAGTGATGGGGTGCTTTGGGTGAGGGCAATTCCTGGTGTGACTCTTGGCTGTGAGCCAACAGTAGCTGACATTCTTGGCAACTGGGGGATGGAGTCTTTAGGCACAAGACCTGAGCAGTGAACCATAGTGTCCACTGCAGAAGGGTCTCAAGTATCTTAGTGTGCAGTACAGCCACAAATAAAAGCTAGCGCAAGCATGTAGAACATACATTCTTATGTGGACTCTTTTTTTCTTAGTAGGTAATAAGTTTGGATATGATTTCTTTGAGTCATTCAGTCCTCATCTTAGCAGAAATTTCATTTTCAAGGTGTGTAAATCATTAATCATATCACTGAAATGAGAGATCATGATTTTGAGATAAACCTAGGCATTATTGATTTATTACTTTAAGGGGTAGATACTACTTTTTGGTGATGGTGATACAATTTCTTTTTTTAGCAAGTTTTGTAATAGTGTGTCACATTGCCAGCTTATTTTGTAAAAAAATACTTTTTACAGAACCAAGTCCTGGAGCTTTAACTACTGACATTCCTGAAAAAGAAAAGTCAGAAAACATACATGATCAGAATACATGATCAGTGGTTTTTTGTTTATTCGCATTTGGTTGTGTAACCATCACATCTAATTTTGGAAAAAATTTAACACTCCCCAAGGAAACCCCGTACACACTAGCAGTCATTCCTCATTCTGCTCCTTGCCCTTCCTTCCCTGCCTCACCACTAGGCAAGCACTAGTCCACTTTCTGTCTTTATGGGTTTGCCTGTTCTGGACGTTTCATATAAATGGAATCATACAATATGAGACCTTTTGTGACTGGCTTCTTTCACTTAAAGCTAATATCTTTTTATTCCACTATATATGATATATTAATCCTAGTAATAATTCTCTTTCTTATAATAAGAGAGAGTTAGAACATTGCAGAACAAAGCTGAAACTCTTCTAATACCATCTCTACTTTATGCCTCTACTGCTCCATCAGCTGTGGCTTGGTGAGGAGTTTCTAGTTATGGGTAGCAACCATAGTATGTCACCAAAGTGGCTATATTTCAGCAGTCTCAGTATTAATTAATGAATTAATCAGTATGAATTAATCAGTAATTGATGAAGTCATTTTGGTGATTTATTTATTTACTTAATTTATTCATTGATTCATTCATTCACTTATCCATTCAAATTGACTTTGTGGAAGAATAGGAATGAGATATTGTATATATTTCAGCCTGCTCTCAGAAAGAACTGCATTCCAAGTAATAATGGGTAGTGGTTCTGACTTTCTTTTTTTTAAAAAGAAACAGCCCGGGCATTTTTTTTTAAAGAAATAGAATAGTCTCATTCCATTTCTTCTCTTGTTATCTGATTATAAGAGAAGAAAAGTGCCTATTATCATCATAGTTATCTTAATATCATTTATTGGTTGCTTATAATGTGCTGGACACTGTGCTAAGCATGTCACATGAATTATTCTCTGTTATTCTAACAACTTTGTCAGATAAGTGGTATTATCTTCATTTTAAGAAAAGAAAAATGAAACTCAGAGGTTGAATAACATTCAGATTCACATCTGTGCCAGCTTCAGTGTTCATGCATTTCTAGATGGCTGTTGCCTGATTATTCCTTTATAGTCTATAATATTAATGTTAACCCTTACAAAGCTTCTGTGTAATGCATTGGTCATGATTGAAATGATATCTTCATGAAAGCCAATGGAACTCCATAGTTTTGTGCCCTACAGCTCAGTAGGAGTGTTGCTACTTAACAGTGTGCCCAAAGAGCTGTATGTTCAAATTTATCGCCGCATATTAATAGTGTCTTTTTTTTAGGGTAACATTTATTGAGTGTTTATAATGTGCCAACCTCTATGCTAAAGGCATTGTGTCATTTGAACTTAAAAACAACTTATGTGATAGTGACTTCTAGTATCCTCATTTTCCAGATAAAGCAGCTAAAGCTTTGAGAAGTTAAGATACCTCCCTTAGGTACCCTAAGTTTATAACTATGAAGAGCCAGCGCTGGGATTTGAACCCATACATTCTAGTACCAGAGCTCACACCCTTAACACACTATGCTATGCTGGTTCTCTCACTGGACATTGGTAACAGTCATTTTTACTTGTCTTGGTGAACTTGGTCTTTCTTTCCATTCCTGTGCTGTTTCTACTTAGTGATTATCTCCTTTCAAGACCACTGGTCTTGTCTTTTCAATTTTGATAGACTGGTGAATTGATATGACTTATTTACAATTGTAGATTAATTGTATTTTAGGAAGAAAATTTGAAAGATAATGCTTAATCAAGCCAATTTAAAAAATTTTATTCTAAATTTTTTTCCATAGCAGAAATAACACTTTCATTATAAACAAAGGGGAAAACACTGTTAAACCTATTGATATATTTCTTCCTTTTCTTCTTTAAATTTTTAATTTTCATTTTAAGTGCTTTTTTATCCATAATTATCATAGGAAAATAATTATCTTCTTAAAGAAATTTTAAACATCAGCAGATAAGTGGAAAGAAGTTATTTTTAAGTGGCTGTGCATTAAAAATTGCTCTGTGTATATGTGAAATCCCAAAGGTAAAGCCTGATTTATTGATACCTTTAAGGATGAAGGCAGGGAAGGGCATGCTCTAATCTAGTTTCTTTCCCTTAATTCAGATAGCCTTTGGCTCCTTTGAGGAAAATAAGCCCAGAGGTGGAGGTCTGTATCTATTAGAAGCATACTTTTCAGAGGTGCTGGGTGCAGGAGAACATGGTCCTGTTTTTACTGGCTCCGCTCAGAATCTGTACCTTGTAGCCCCTTAGCGTGCATTTGCCAAGAAGGCCCTCTCCCCTTCCTCCCTTCCCTGCTGAGTACAAGTTACACAATCTCAACTTTTCCTCAATACTCCTGGATATAATCAGTCAGTTTCCTGGCACACTTGTACATGTTCTAATATTTAATAATATTTTCTTAAGGAAACCCCTTCTCTGGAATGTTGGAATGCATTCCTGTGCCTCTCCTTTTTTACTGCCTATAAAAATTTTTTGATAAGGAAGTATTTCATTAGAAAACATAAAGGCTGGTAGGGGCTTCACTTATGCTCTTTCTTTTAGCCTAATTTTCTAGGCTATATGAACCCTAAATGTGCTAAAACATCAAAAAGTCGTAATGATTGACATGTTCTCCTTTTTTCCTCTCCTGGGATAATTCATACATGTTTTAGATACGTTAGGTTTTAGAATAGAATCATTGATGAGTGGTTTGAGAGTATTTATCCAAACTTTTAGTACCTGTTCTCTGAACCTTATTGTGTGCAATTTGGAGTACCACAGTTAAAATTTTAAAGGGGCTGATTAGAGTTGAGTACATCTTTTTTGCCTGTAAGATACAGAAACAGGAAATTAATGATATAGTCTGTGTGTGGAGGTGATATTCATAATAATACAAAAGAATGGTGAGTATTTTGGTGGCATTAAAATTTCATGGGTGAGCATGGTTTGGGGGAAAATGTCTAAAAAGGCATCATAGGGA
The DNA here is from genome assembly GCF_008692025.1 of Phocoena sinus. Taxonomy (NCBI): domain Eukaryota; kingdom Metazoa; phylum Chordata; class Mammalia; order Artiodactyla; family Phocoenidae; genus Phocoena; species Phocoena sinus. The sequence continues at coordinate 165,128,058 of NC_045763.1, read as the reverse complement.
GATGATAATGAAAGAAGTGGTGAGAAACAATGGTCCAGAGTATAGATACTTCTCGTATAGTATATAGTGTACAGATAGTACTATAAAGCAGGACCCACCTGTACAGGGTAATTATTATCTCTTAGTTCATATATACTGTACATTTTTATATTCTGGATGCTAACCTACTTCAAATAGCAAAATATCTAATACTGAATAGAAAGCCATGTGATTAAAATATTTAGTTCTTAGCAGTTTTAAAATTTGTTTTTCATAGCATGCATGAAACTAAACAGTACAAAACAACAAAAAAAACTAAACAGTACAGATTTCTTTTTTATTTAGTATACTTATTTTTTTAGAGCAGTTTTTAGGTTTACAGAAAAATTGAGTGAAAGTAAGAGAATTCCCATATTCTATTCCCGCCTCCACCAGTTTCTCCTATTGCTAACATGTTGTATTAGTGTATATGTTAGTTACAATTGATGGGCTAATGTTGTTACATTATTATTAACTAAAGTCCATAGTTCACATTAAGATTCACTTATTGTGTTGTACAAGTCTATGAGTTTTGACAAATGCATAATGTCATGTGTATAGCATTACAGTTTCATACAGAATAGTTTTACTGCCTTAAAAATCCTCTGTGGTATGTTAAATGAAAATAAGTCCTTTTTTCTACCCACTTTTCCAGTCTGACTCCAAGAAACTACTGTTAATATTTTCTTGTGTCTTTTCAGAATTATCTTGCAATTTGACTTTTTAATGAAACAATGAATTTTGGACCTCTTTCCATATAGTACATGTAGTTACCATGTATTTTCCAGTGGCAGCAGAGTAAACAATCTGGAAACCTCTTAAAGGAAGGGATTTTTAGTGGCTGTGAGGACCAAGCCCACAATGCATTTGCTTTGGACCAGTGCTCTTAGAATGAGACTGTAAGATAGCATAGCTAATGCTGCACAATAATGCCACTTTGGTATGAAAATTGAATGTTGTAACATATAATTCAAGGTATTAGGATTATTGAACACATAATAACATATTATTAATGGGAGATGAAGAAAGTACTCTGACATATGTGCATATGTGTATTATGTTCACTCCATGAGTACCTTTGTCTAAATAGAAGAGCTTTTACTTAATATTATTCAAAAGAATAATAGTTCCTCATTCTTGATATTTTAAACCTTTAGATAGCTTTCAATGATTATGTGATTAAATGCTTGTCAGAAAAAAGTGTATTATGTTTTCTCTTTGAAATATAGAGCTTGAAAAAAAATATGTCAGTCAGTCAATGAGCTTGTAAGGATGTTTCAGGAAAAAAAATCAGGCATCATTTTAAGCTTTCCCATAAAATTATAAGAGTATTTGCCACGGAAAAATATTTCTGGAGATTCCTGCATGATAAATTCTTGATATGTATTTTTAGATATCAGAATTAAATATTGTTCAATTGACCTAGTAGACGTTTAAAACTAGTTATGAAAGAAAGAGAACTTAGTGACAATTCAAATAAGTAAATAGACTTTTTGCCATTTTCTGTTTACCATTTCACTGAATGGAAATTAGCACCCTTTATTAGAAAACCAAGTGTTGAATTTATTTTCCTTGACTTTCGGTATTTTTCTTACCTTTCATGTGCATCATTGAATAATTTGGTAATATGAACTTTTGATGAATCATTTAATTTACACTCACGTTCATAGCAACATTATTCATGATAGCGAAAAGAAGCAACCCAAGTGTCCATCAGTGGATGACTGGTTAAACAAAATGTGGTATATACATACAATGGAATATTATTCAGCCTTAAGAAGGAAGGAAATTGTGACCCATGTTACAACGCAGATAAACCTTGAAGGCATTATGCTAAATGAAATAAGCCAGTCACAAAAAGGCAAATAGTATATGATTCCACTCATATGAGGTAGCTAGAATAGTCAAATTCATGGGGATAGAAAGGGGGCTGAAGGAAGGAGAAAATGGAGAGTTATTGTTTAATGAGTGTAGAGGTTCAGTTTTACAGGATGAAAAGTTCTGGACATTGATTGTACACAGTGTGAATGTACTTAACAATACACTTAAAAATGGTTAAGATGGTAAATTTTATATGTATATTTTACCACAATTAAAAAAATTTTTTTAAAGCAATTTAAAGATAAACACATACAACTGATTTTGTCCAATGGAATAGTCTAGCAAGAAGTAGAGAAGTCTAGAAGTTTGAGAGACTTTTCCTAAGAATGTACTGTCACATTTCCTAAATATTTGGGAATATGTTACTGATTCAAACTGCTAAGGCAGTGCAGAGGGAGAGAATTATTTTGGTAATTATTGTCTGCTCTTAAAAGGATTGTAGACGTAAAGCTTAAAAAATTTTCTGTATAAAAGTTTTCTTTTAAATGCCATTTGACCATTTATTTGTATCCATTAGTTTTGGGTGCATGGTGTCTCCGATTTAAATAATCTAATCGAGAGAGTATAAGGCTAAGTAGATATAAGGCCAGGTTAGAAAGAAGATACCTATATCAAAATGCTAAGATGCAGGTTGAAAAAGTATAGCCTACCCACAACAAAAATTTGAAGATGTAAGAGCAACCATAAGTTTGCTTCAGAGAAAAGAGGCAAATTGCGTGCTTCAAATTACTCCTGTTCACCTTTCTCAGAGTGATCAAAATTATTTGATAACAGAAAACAGTATTAGTTTCTTTTAAGTTTAGCCACCAGAGCTAGGCTTTCATTTCCAACATTCTTGAATCAGCTACTGGGTTCTGAGGGGAGAGTGAGGAGAAAAATGTGTTTGGATATGCTTGTCCGTCCATATCACCAGCCTTCAGCTTTTATTTGCAGTATGTTTAGAAGGGTTCTTTAAAAAGTGATGACAGCAACAAAACCACATTACTGTGCATAGTTATACCATTTAGTTATATACTATATCACATTTTCTTTAAATTCTTAATAAATGCAAGAGTGAGCAGAGTACCTGATTAATCTTGGGTCGCAGATTTTATCTTATCTTTGTAACTCTAACACTTAGCCCAGTGCTAGGCAAATAAGAAGCTATTAATAAGTGTTTGAATGACTAATGAATATGTACTCCTTTGTGAATTGGGATAAATATCATTTTCATCTGTAAATCTTTCTTTTATGAATATGTTTCATTTGTTTTGCCGAGATGTTTGACTCCTTCCTTTTGAGTTCCATAAATGTCAATCAAGTAAAGTTGGCGACAGTGTTGACAGATCTTCAACATCCTTATTGATTCTATGTCTGCTTATCCTATCAATTATTGTAAAAGAAATATTGAAGTCACCAAGTAGAAATGTGAATTTGCCTATTTCTTTTTTTAATTCTATCCAATTTTGCTTCATATATTTTGAATCTCTTTTTTTATGTGATACATATTTAGGATTGTTACGTCTTTTTGATCAATCAACCCCTTTATCGTTATGTAGTGTTCCTCTTTACCCCTGGTAATGTTCCTTATTCTGAAGTCTACTTTGTCTCATTTTAATAAAGCCAGTCTAGCTTTCAGTAAGGAAATAAATAAAAATGAAAGCTTACTTAGCTTTTTTTAAAGTAATTTTCTTTTGTAATAGGATTCCAACAACTAAATAAAAGTATATTTAACAAAAATGTATATATATAGTGTTTACTTTGTGCCTTGTACTGTTCTCCGTAAGTCATGTAAAACTCATAAAAACCTATGAGGCGGTTATTATTATTAATGTTATCATTCCCTTTACATGGGAAAACTGAGGCACAGACAAGACAGGTAACTTGCTCAAAGTTTTCCAGCTAGTAAGTGTCTCAGCTGGGATTTGAACCCATGTCTGGATTTCGGAGTCTGTTTTTAACCACCACACTAAGCAGACTCCTATTTTTAACAGATAGCAGCTCTAAAAATTATTTCCATCTCCCTGGAAGACTGCCCATACTAGTGAGCTTATCTTATTATTTATAGTAAATTTTGTTAAAATAGAAATTTTCTAACAGTAATATTCACTGTACTTATCAAGCTTATTTAACGAGTATGCTGTGTTATTTTTACAGTTATGTTTTTTATAAACATTTAAAATATGCCTAGTAATATGTATATTAATAAAATATTGATAGTGGTAAATGGACATTATTTCAAAATGTAATGGTGTGTTTGTGTATGACTATTGGGGTGCTTTAACTTTCTGCTGTATTGGTAAAATGTTCTTTCTGCCTGAAACATCTTTTGAAGTGTCAGAGAAGAAATGGGAGGCATGGGATCAGAAGTATTGGATTTTTTAGACATCTAGCTATTATTTTCGACATCTGTGCTAGATACCAAACAAATTTTGTACCTTGTAACGCCCTTGGTCTGCTAATTGTCTTGGTAACTGTGAACTGGAGTGTAGCTGTTCCTTGCCCAGTTCTGTGATCTAGGAAGGAGTTCTGAAGATTCAAGCTCTAGATGAGTTTGAGTTTGATATTTCACAAATCAAGATACTCAATTCACATTTTATTTATGGTTATTGCAACCCATCTTTAAAGCCTTTGGGGATAATTCTTAGTATTTCGGTCATTTAAAGTCCCCAAATAGCCTACATTTAAAAAAAAGAAAAAAAAAAGGTCTGAATTCACTGTGGTATCTATTTAACAAAACCTGTCATTTTTTTAAAAAGGAATTATCTGTTATATTCAAATATAGCTACAGCAGAAGGCTTAAATATGGACAGAGCACTATTTGTCTTTTCAGGTGTAACTGTTTTAGAGAGGAATAATAACTACATTTCTTTTTTTAACCTTTATGCCTTCTCTCTTTCCCCTAACTAGTACTCTTACAAATGTAGTATCTGGCAGAAATTGCTTTATGTTAAAAATTAAAAACAACAACTAATAGTGACCATTTTCTGTATAGTATTTTCCGAAGTATGTTCTGTGGGATCTAGTCTTGGGAGATGATCTGCTAGAATATGGTTTTGTAATCATAAACTGAGGAACAATTGCATAAATACTGCTCCCAACATACACAGATCCATGTGTCACCACACAGGCGTGGAGGAGTTACAGGATACATTAACATATTAATGATACAAAGAAGTCCTATAGTAATAAAAACTTTGTTAGCTTTGTTTGTTTAGCTCAACATTTCCTGCATTTATTTTAACTCAGAACCTTTTTTCCCGTTACTATCAGTTAGATGTCTGATGCCCTTTGTGTGCCACAGACTTCTCTTTGGAAAATAATGCTATCCAGTATAAAAGTATAACAGTATGTTATTTTAATGAGGTTTCAAAGTACTGACCCATCAAAAATCTACCATTATTATTTCATTTATAGTTAATAAATTGATATATTTAATAAATGTTAGAAATTGTTAGAAACTTAAGGTGCAGTGTGCCTTCCCTGAATTTATTACACTATAGTAGCATGTATTTATTGACATGTTACTTTCAAAGACTTTTAATCTCTCTACTTGATAGAATGATAAACTTCATTAATTTCAACTAATTGGGGAATCTATGTGAATCCAAAGTAGTGTAAAAAAATACAGAGTGATTTTTAAAGAAATGTAATTTTATCACTGTAAACACTTCATCTAAAATTATACTAACAGAGTATTCCCGAGTGGAAGAATCTGGGTGGAAGTTCTTTAAAGAATAAATAACAGTAACTTGTACTTAGTTCAGGTGCAGATATATAGGTACTTCTGAAATACTGAGATTATTTTAAAATGTTTCTTTGAAAAGTTTTAGCTTTTATTACATGAATCTTACTTGTGCTATTTGCTTGCCAAACCATTTCTTTATAGATTAATCTATTGCAAATTCTTAATATGGTATATCTTGTAAAACCTTATTTAGCGATCCATATCCCAACTGAGATTAGAATAAAACATGGAAATAAGGCAGAGGAGAGATCTTCTCTAATGATTGCAGAAGGAAAGAAGAAAATCTCTTTTGAGCACTGGTAAAAAAACAAGAACCAAAGACTCAACCATTACAGCTAAAAGGAGTGATTAATAATTAATAAACCAAAAGGGAAGGCATCTGCTTGTTGAGTTCTATAAAAGTCCAGACTGAAGGTCAAGAAGTGTTAAATCGGAAATTGCAATCAGAAAATGACAAAGAGAAAAATGAAAAGATGCTGGAAAAGAAGGATGAGATTAATAGTGGTGGCTGTAGCAACTAAGGTAATTAGATGTTGGGGAGGTCCAAAGCAGGTGCCACTTCACAGAAGAGCCATCATCAAAAGGAGCCAAAGCAGCAGCAAAAGCAGATAAATGGTGTCACTGTCATGGTTTCTGCCGAAAATATTGGTGTATCACACCCCTGTTGAGGTGTGGTGTCAGGGCTAGGAAAGAAGCCCAGGGAATTGCAGTAGCTCTTAAAGTGCTATCTTTTTACATGCTAAGCATTCATTTCAAGAATATGTCTAGAATAGCCCATTCTCTACTCTTTATTTTTGTATTTTTAAAGTAGCATTTACACATTTGTTCCCTAAAATCTTGTCAAACCAGTGTTCTTACCAGGCTTTAATAGACGTGATGTGTTGAGATTTCCTCCAAATCCTTTTTACTTCCTTTGATACTTTATATTCCTTTGTGGTACAAGAAAGTATAGTAAAGCATAGTGTAGTATCACCCATTTTGTAGAAATGGGGAAATCAAAGCGAAGGTTAACTGGCTTTTCAAGGAATGGAGGGAAGGAGGCTTTAAATGTAGCTTAGAAATCAGGAGTTTGGTAAATGTGCTGCCGAAGGGAGCACAGGAGTTTGGTATTTTTATAGGAAAAAAATATTATGGCTAATTGAGGAGACTTTCTGAATTTAACTTTTTAATGCTTGATTCTACACTTAAGTATTAAATCTTTCAAGTATTATTTATATCAGTACTAATTAATCTGCCTTTCATTATATAATGGATAGCTGATCCAGCCTTTCCTTTTAAGAAAAGCCTTGATATATTAGATCGTTAAAACAAATTCTAAAATTTGGTGTTCATTAGTGTTGTAACCGAAACAAAAACATTTTAATGGCTGATCCCAGAGTATTTTGAAGTTAGTATAACTTTGTTGGAAAGGTATTTAAGCTATATAGTATCAGTTGCAAATAGGCCATGAGCCAATTTTCAAAGCTGTTTCTAAGTAAGACATTGAGTATGTCAGAATGCAAAAAATACATAATGTGGCACCATGCCACGTGGCAAGGAAACAGTGAAACAATTACAGTGGGATTTGTATTGATAATTGTATTTCTAAGTGAGTAATTTAAGATATTGTGAAGCAGAGTTTAGAATAACTACCCAGTGTGTTCAACAATCGCTTTATTTTAGTTGTTTGAAAGAGGTGTTTGGAATATAAAGAAGAATGAGAATTGCTGGACAAACTTCAAGCTAAAAGGTAAAATTTTCACTGAAGATACCTTACTGCTTGTGTTTGGCTGGCCAGAGTTTGGCAAAAGAATACTCAAATAATTTACTTTGCTCGTGGTAAATGCTGAAGAAAGGCACAGTTAATGTTACATGGACATTCAAAATTGACTTTGCACTTCCTTTGCCATTCTAAGGCAAAGAAAAGAAATGGAAGACAGAATGATTAGATTGATACAATCTAATAGTTTATATGTGTGTTTTGACATTTAACCATAGACATTATTGCTTGCAAGAACTCTTTTTTTAAAAAAAAAATCGGTATTTTTTATTCAGTTGTTTTCATTAGTGTAATTTTTCAATGTAAGATAAAAGACTTAAAAATGACATAACTATTAGATCTGTTTTCAACAAGTGTTTCTGAAACGTGTAGATTTGCAGTGTTATTCACATTACTACAATAAACATTACCTAACACAGTCCGTTATGAGTTTCTGGTTATTTGAACAACATGTTTAGGTTGTTTTGAATTATTTTCATTATGACTGTGAACTGATTTGTTTGTGTATTTTGGCTTTATCTGGACCTCAGTTAGATAGTTTAATGCCAATTCTATCATAAGATAATTTTGAAGCCTTACTCTTTACTTTTTTTCCCTTCTCCGATATACTTTTTGGTTGGAAATATGTTTTGGGATGTAGTATTTGGAATGTATGAATCACTTGGCATGCTTCAATATTTAGAATAATTTATGGTGAAGCTGAATTTTCAGTGACTAGTCAGTATCCTTTGATATTTTTACTTAAGCTGTAAATTTGTCAGGTTGAATTTATAGGATACTTTGAAAAAATGTTGGTTTTCTACCAGTTTAATTTTTAATTTTGAAAAAAATTCAACTCATTTAAAATAAAGTTTTGATTTTTAGTTTATTAACTTGTTTTTTGTGTTGGTTTATTATTTATTTTGTTCTCAATCCACACGATAGATTCTTGCTCTTAGAATAAAATGTCATTAGATCCAAATAGGCTTGAGTAATTTTAAAATCATCCTAGTGATACTTTTGTAACTTTCTGTTGTTTCTTGAGCCTGTTGTTTTGAGTGAATGTTGCCTTCTGATTGTTTCCATCTATGCTAGCCAGTATGATTTGTATGTAGAGTAAGAGCAGTGGGTGTTCATTAGGAAGAAAAAAGATAGAAGGTGGGTCGATTTTTTTTGGAAAGCATTTTCAATGATGTAAGCATTGACATACTGACTAATAAAATCAGAATGTCATTTTTATGATGATGAATAAGTATAGGTAACAAGTATGAGAGAGTTTAAGAACTATTGTCAGAAAAAAAAACTATTGTCAGTTTCTGACACTCTTCTAGTCAAAGGTTCAGTAAAGCTGGAAATCTGTAAAGCTATAAGAGGATATGATCTCTCATTTTCTGATTATGATAAATATCACTGTGTTTTATGGGTAATGGCTTATATTTTATGTATTTATTTTTAATCTTTAAAAAAATTTTTAATTTATTTTTGCCTGTGTTGGGTCTTTGTTGCTGCGTGCAGGCTTTCTCTGGTTTCAGCAAGTGGGGGCTACTCTTTGTTGTAGTGCGCAGGCTTCTCATTGCGGTGGCTTCTCTTGTTGTGGAGCACGGGCTCTAGGCGCGTGGCCTTCAGTAGTTGCAGCACGCAGGCTCAGTAGTTGCAGCACATGAGCTCAGTAGTTGTGGCTTGTGGGCGCTAGAGCACAGGCTCAGTAGTTGTGGCGTACGGGCTTAGCTGCTCCACAGCACATGGTATCTTCCCGGACCAGGGTTCGAACCCATGTCCCCTGCATTGGCAGGCAGATTCTTAACCAATGTGCCACCAGGAAAGTCCCTTGTATATATTTTAGGTTACTTTAAAAAATAGATACCATAAGCACATGGTACAAAATTCAAAAGAAATAAAAGTAGAATATCAGTCTCTCTAACCTTGCCCTTCAGCCAACCATTCCTCTCCTTGGAGGAGGCAGATAATACCAGTTTCTTAAATATCTTTCCAGAGACTTTAGCAAGTACAAGCATATATGTAATGTGTCCTTGTATTTTGTTTTACAATTTATTATCCAAATCGTAGTACACTAAAAACAGTGTAATATCCCCTTTTTCCTTTTTCCCTATTTAACAACATATCTCGGAGATCATTTATTTGAGAGGTGTTAATTGAGTGAGCATGAATTGGATGGAGAGTAAAGATGAGGCTAAAGCTTATGGTTCCAGGAAATAGTATGGCCTGTGACCAGGACTGGACTACAGGAGAAGGAAAAGGTTTATGATGAATGGACAAGGGTTCTATTTTCACACTATTGAATTATGTGATAGCAGGACATTTAGTCCTTGTCCACATGCACACATGTTGGGGCACAGCCAGATTCTTAGAACATTTCTTTCTTTAACCGACTGTAACCAGTTTTCGATGTGTTACATAGTCTCCATTATGTTAATTTTTATGGCTTCACAGTTTTAAAGTTTTGTAGTGAAGCTACTGTATCTGCTGTATAAAAGAATGATTTGGACTTCCCTGGTGGTCCAGTGATTAGGACTCTGCACTTCCACTGTAGAGGGCGTGGGTTCGATTCCTGGTCAGGGGAGTTCCGCATGTAGCGCAGTGTGGCCAGAAATAAATAAATAAACAAACAAATAAATAAATAAATAAAATGCTGAGAGAAGAGGCTAAAAAAAAAAAAATGAAAGCACGATTTAAAAATTGTTTCCATGTATTTCTCTCCTGTTTCCATCACAACATAGCCACTAATAAAGATATCTTTCAGTTTTTGTCTAGATATGCAGACATATCATACTCTTCACATAAGTAAGATTGTTATTTTTATTTATTTTGATGCCCAAATTATACTAGGAGTGGCCAATGAAAACAGGCTACTTCAAAGCTGACTCTTGTGTCCTTTTGACATGTCCCTGTGATTGAGCCCTTTCTTATATTCTTTCATAACAAAATATTCTGGGCTCATTTTGTACTTGCCCTGCCTAGGCCCTGTACTCAGTCATTTCTCCAAGTAGCTCTGGCTCTTTTTAGTGGAGAATGGTATTTAGAAACAAAGATCTAGATACTAGCGTTGCTTTTAGGTCCTGTCAGCAGACAGAGGCCTCATTGCTTTTAGGTCCTGTCAGCAGACAGAGCTTGGAAATTATATATAAATGTGTGGGTATATACACACAGGTATATATATAGAACATATGTATCTATACTTATTTTTATATCAGTCCATCTATATAAATAACCATGAGTTTATACCTATACCTTTAATTGTAATCCAATACCATGGGTTTTTCCCCCTAGGCTTTCCTCTTTCTATGTTAGGAAACCTGTCTTCCATTGACTGCAATATATTTACTTATTTGCTCATTTCCCTTATATATCGCAAATCTTCTGGCTACAACTGGCCAAATTTTTGCTCCAGGACATGCTGACTCTTCTCTCCCCAGCAGCTGGGCCCAGCCCAGGGGAAGGGAAAAAGGCTGAAAGAGAAGGGAGAGGGAAGAAGGTCCTCCTAGTGAATTTTGGCTCAATTATTCCATTGGATGAAAAGAACTAAAGGAAGAAATTAGCCATATCGAATTTTAAACTTGAGAATAGTAAATCTCTCTTTAAAAAAAAATTGTTTCTGGCTTTCATATCACTTATTTTGCCTTTTATTTTAAACATTTTAATCTTTAACCTACCTAAGATTTGGGGGGATTTATTCTAGGATCTGATTATATTTTGGTTTTCCAAATGGATAGCTAGTTATTCCAACATGAATATTGACTAATTTATCTTTTCCCCAGTGAGTTGAAATGCTGTCTCCGTTGGATTCTGTTTTACGTTGTTCTATTTCTGTACTTTTATGTTCTATTTATATGTTTGTTTCTTCCGTTGCATGCCTGATAGTGGGGTAGTGTAATAGTACTTCACAGGGTGATTGTGAGCCTTAAGTGAGAATTGCATATAAAATGATTAGGTGCCAGCCATATAGTAGAAAGTAGCAAATACATATTAGCCATTATTATTATTATCATCTCAGTGTAAAAGGAATCAATTTTTAAAATAGTAGGGGAGTAAACTGCAAATAAAGGGGAAAAAGTATAGTAAGAAATACTGGCATCTCTTTTTTTCTATAAAAACTTAGAGCTCCTCATTTTTTATACTATGCTTATAGAAATGTCAAGAGCTCATTCTTTTTATACAGATAAATTATATTAAAAAATGCAAACAAGATTACATGATGTTTATTCAGGATTATAGGTGTTCTAGATTACAAGCTCTTTGAGGGAAGAGACTATGTCTTATTTCATTTAACAAATGTTTATTGAGCACCTCAGTATGCCAGGCCCTGAGCATAAAACAAGACACAACATCAACCTTGAGCAACTCACAGTCTAGTTACAGAAACAGTCATATAAACAAATACAAATAATGTGAAAAGTGTATACACACACACACACACACACACACACACACACCGATGTTTTTAGCTGCCTTCCACTGATGTGGAAATACTTATATCAGAACTGCACACATTCACTGAGACATTTTCCTACACATAGGGGTGCGATGATGAGAATATTTAAATAGTGTTTTTATGCAACCTTCCCATGAACTGTTTCTCAAAGTACATATTTGTCCCCGACTCCCTACCCCCTAATCTTTGTACAATACCAATGACAAAGAAGGTGAAAAGCCACATTTTTGGAATGCTTCTTTTGTATATTTTCTGCTTTTAAAGATATTAACTCTATGTACTCCATGTTTTAACCTTAATAGTGAATGCATATACTATACTACATATTAACAAAATGATGGTGATTTCAGTACCTCATTCTAACATTATTTTCTCTGAATACTTCCTCTAGTTCTGTGACTAAAATCATGTAATTAATTCATATTTTTGTAGGATCAAGTTGATGCATTTTTAAATCTAAGCATCTGTTCTATATATGTTGCACACCTGTGACAAGATGATTTTCACCATTCACTTATAAAAGAGAAACACGTTTTTAGGAAAGGGTACCCCAGCTTTGAAGCATACATTCTATTTTTTGTTTGGTAATCATGTGAAAAATACCAATTACTGAAACTCTGAAATGAATGTAGTTACTTGGAAACCTAGGATTCATACCAAAAAGGCCCTCTAAATCAAAACCATACTGCAATGCAATGGACCAAATCTGTATAACATAAACCTTTCAAGACCAATGTAGCTAAAAAATATATCCGTGATTTGGGAAGGCAGCTTTAACAAAACAGTATTGTTAAAAATAACTAAAGTGAAACAGCTGGCAACCAATCTAACAAACATGGACCATGCCAGGAAGCTGTGGAACTCAAACCACCATAGTGAGTATTCAGAGTAAATATTAGTGGACTGTTAACAGGCTGTATTTCTTTACAGTTTTGATAATCTTTTAATGCATTTGAAGTATTTTGACAAGTGGAATTACAGAATTCCCAAAGATTAAAAACCTAAATAAAAGTACCATTTCAGTTGAAATGAAAATCATGACACACATGTTATATGGCAATTGTCTCTCAGTAAAGTTGGGATAAAAAAGAAACTCATGACAATTTCAGATGTTGATGAGAGTGTAATTTAGATTTTGGTAATAGTGTCTATTAAGAAAGATAATGTATCCTGGTGTCTCCTTCATTATTAGAAAGTTGTCTTTAGGAGGAATACAAATAGAGGTCTAGGCATGCCTTTCAAGTGTCAGAAAGACAGGCTGTATAGCGGGCATTGCTATAAAAATGTAGAGGCTGGCTTTGGGAGCAAACAACAGGTCTGTTTAAAACCTAGCTCTGCTGCAAGTCCATTGAACGGTATAGTTAACCTTTCTGTGCCTCAGTTTCTTGAGCTGTGAAATGTATAAAATAGATCCCCTATGGTAGTTGTGAGATGTGAGTAAATACATGAAAAATGCTTACTGTGTTATTTGCACTCCAGCAAGACTTGTTAAATGGTGGCCATAAAATTCAATGTAAGCAGACATCCTCCCCTCATGCATTTTTGCTCCAACTTTCTTCTCTCCTCTGCTTACTCATTTTCCCCCTTTCTCTTTAGTTTTCTAATTTTTCCACTTCTCTTTCTACTCTCCTCGCTCCTATGTTGTTCACTCTTTCTCTCTTTCTTTTAATTCTCTGTTTTCTCCCATTTTACCCCAAGTTTCTATTATCTTTAGAAATTTCCCAATTCCTGTTACTTTGTCTGACAGGCCCAGTGGGCTACACTTTCTACCCTTCATAGGCCTTCCTTTATCTCTGCCTCACGGGCTCTTAACCTGAGATCTTTGAATGCCCTTCAGAGGGCCTAAAGAACCCCTGAAATTGTATACAAAATTTTATGAAGACTCATTCTTAGAATAAGGGACAGTTTCCGTAGTTCTTTACCAGGGTTTCAGAGGGTTTCACAAATTCTCCAAGGTTGAAAACCATTGCTGCATGGGATATAACTACCCTCCCTCCCAGATGATTTGTTGGGCCTTTTTGCCGTTTGCCTCACTGGTGTTAGTGTACCTCTCTACATATGGAAAGGTGCTCACTACTTCGTTCTCTATACTCAAAGAGTACATGAGATTTGTACCATAGTATTTATTATAAAGGAACTTAATTCCCAGGTTATTCATTAGTTGTTGTATACTGTGTTGTGATTTCATATTTGTATGCATCAGCTTTGTTTTTAAAAATGTTAGTGGTTTTAGAAATACAACATTATGTATTCCATAAAATTATTTTCGCTATTGCAAATATTCATGACAAAAATGGCCAGCTTAATTTAAAACAAAGTAGATATTTCTCAATTTAATTTTATTTTTTTCCATTTCTGGAAACAAAGCACTCAATATGTTAGAAGCTAATTGTATAGTGAAAAAACAGTTGGAATCAGTTATAAATTCACTAGGAAAAAATACCAAATTGACAGCATTTTGGGTTTCTTTTAAGCCTTGGAAGGAAGGCATGTCAACTATGACAAAACAGTAATGTAGACTTTTAGTATTTTTTTCCAGTTGGTCAAAGAGCCAAAGCTGTTTTCTTAACTAAAATCATCATTCACGTGAATCATCGTGACAGCTTGAAAAATTTAGAACTCCTCTAGGAAAAGGAGATAACCAAGAAAGTACCCTAAGAAAGTATCACATTCTTCATATGTCTTATCATGTGTAAAAGTCTAGAGAAGAAAAATATTCCTTTGAAAATAGTGCTTCTTTCATCTCTCTGCTGATAATTCTGACCTCAAAAATAAAATGCCCATTTTCAAAGGCTTTGATTCTACGGGGAGAAATCAAACCAAATTAACAAACACAAACCCCGTGGCCCCATCTTTTAAAAAAAATACTGGTAATCAATCCTGGCTTAGCTAAGTGCCGTAACTGTGTGAGCTTAGCTAACACAGCGCTATATACATACATGACAAAAATAAATTGCGTGCCTAGGTAGGTGCTAGGATCTGGGTGTACAATACTAAACATGGCACCTAAGGTTCTTGCCCTTAAGAAGAACAAATATATGTATATATATGTATGTGTGTGTGTGTGTGTGTGTGTGTGTGTGTGTGTGTGTGTGTATATATATATATGTATATATACACACACATATTTGCATATGCATATGCATGTATATATATATATATACACATACTGTATATATTCATATACAAATAGTGCAAAGTGCAGTGAAGAAATGAGTAGGGCCTGAGGAGGGAGTAAATTTTGCTTTATAATGCCACCTGCCAATAGTTATTTGATAGAAAAAGTAGAGCCCTTCACTTAGTGTTGATTAACCTGTTTTCTGTGTTTTAATAATAAAGTTAATGGCAGGCCATGATTTTTGGCTGTTCCACAAAGAAGGAGCTCTAGTCATCTAAAAATATTTTGTACCTTGAAACATAAAATTTGCTCTGGAAATGAAAACATGTAGATATATATGCAAGAGATGTTGACCACAGTCTGTATGGGGGAGTAAAACTGGAAGAGCTTTATTATTTTTCATCATTGTGTTTCCCTTACTACTAGATCCTTTAACAAGGCTGAATCATAGAAACTGATGTCCTAGAGTGCCTGTTTTTGGAGATAGCTCTGAATGCTGGGCTCTAAGGAATAATTTTAATTTTACCAAAACTAATCTGACCCTTTCACTTTTCAGGTGATAAAGTGGAGTGCTTTAGTGCCCTCCTTTTAGTTGATTAGAGGAGGATCTTATTGTGGAACCTAAGTATTCTGATCCAGTGTTTGTTTGTTTCTTTTCATTGCAAATGGCTTCCCAGAAGACTGTGCTTTGAAACCTGAGTGTTAAGGAGATGAGTGGGGGTACCCAGCTTCTTGAGATGCTCAAGATTTGGGGGACTAGGAGAGTGGCTTCTCTAGAGCTCTAGCAATTTTGTTTGTTTCCTGGGGAACTGAGGCAGTTCAGTCTAAATCATTTTCAAACTTGTCTTGGGAGATTAAGGGTCCCTTAGAGAACCCTCAGGGTTCTCAACGGGAGTAGGTTTATCAAGAAGGGAGAGGTCTCTGCTGGTCTCCCCTTCTCCTCTCACTTCCCATTAACTAGGGGACTCCTACTAGATACAAAGCAAAGCAAAGAACTTGAAAACAAAAGCAAATTCTTTGTCACAGAACCCTCCTGAGTTAGAGGGTTTGTATACCAACTCTTGAAGATTCCATATGAAAAGGAACCTCATCAGGACCTTTCACCTGGACTCCTCTATTCTTTTCTCCTTCTGCCATTCCTCCTCTGCCCCTCTCCTCACACAGCCATTTTGTACCAAGGGAAGTAAGAAAAAGATATACAACACTTGAACTTTCCACACTGTGGAGCTGTATAATACCATTTAGGAATGGTAGATGTAAACAATTAATATTTGAAAGCCCTGAAAGTTATGTTTTTAATTATCTAATTAAATGGGAAAATATATTATCTTCATTAAGAAGAATATATGTGGAAGTAACCAACACACTGAACTATTTAGAAAGCAACATATTTTAGCCAGTAATGAGTCTTAACCTTCACAGGATTAGCACATGGAAATCGTTATTATGTATTGGTAGATCCACGTCACCATACTTCTTAAGTCAAGAGCGAAGTCCTCATTATAGCAGGGCATTCTGCTTTTCACAATTAATCTTAGTTGGTTGCTAAGTGCTTTCCATGCTTAATGAAACAAAATGTAGAGAGATGACTTGCTTAATTTTGCAGTGTAAAATGCTTCCTCCTTTTTATTTCAAAACGTTTTTCTCCCTACCTTTTGAGGACATTTTGACTTATTCAAATTTTGCATAATATTAAGAGTACCATAATTTATAAGCTATAATAATAGTATATGATTTGAATGCTTCCTGTCTAATGTGCCTGGAAGTTTTCTCCAATTATAGGAGAGGCGAGACCATCACTCTCCAGTTTCAAAAAAAAGAATGCAGCTGCTCGCAAGGGGAATGCTAAACTAACAGAACATTTAATATTTTGAAAAATATGTCCTGGGGGAAGAGGCTTTTCTGTTCAAAAAGATATTAAATTATTTAGCTTGGCGGCTCCAGGGTGTGAATATTTTGAGCCCCATCACTGTCATTTATTTTTTGTTGAGTTCAATTGGAAAAATTGAAAACTATTCTGACATGCAGTCCTTTATTAGATATCATATAAACTTTTGGCTGCAGCCGCCTACACATTACTGTGATCTGCATAGGCACATTCCATTTTTAGTGGATCAGTGTTTAATTTTCAAAATTCTCAGCAAATAGCAGAGCTGCAGCCAAAAATTCCTCCACTGAGATTCCTTCCGGCCCAGATGAAACTAATAGTTCCAGGCTGTGTTGCTGTCATTCATTACTAATCCAGGTATGGCTGCTTACTGTGTTTAATTTTCGTTTTCTGAACTTAAAGGCAGTGTTTGACTTTTTCCCATGAGAAGCCAGTGATAATGTGCCTGAAATTCCAGCAACTAGAGATAGTGGGCCTTTTTCACACTGACATAACTAGGCTTTGTTTTAGGGCTAGTATAGTTATGACCTTGGTGATAGACATAATACAATGGAAGACAGGCTTACAGTAGGGTATTAAGGAAAAATAAGGATGTATTAGGGATTTGCCCCAAGTTTTTGAAGTTGGTGTCATAGATAGCAGCTGTTTCCTACCACAAAATATCCTTTGATGCTGCTTGCCATTTTGGGACAGAATGTTGAATTGGATAGACAATATGTTTTCATTTTTCTTAGAATTCTTGTTATAAAATTAGTAGAACTTTCAGAAACATTCAAAATGTTATCACCAATTATCATTTTGTTAAAGTCAGAATCATGTTGCATTTTAACCTGTTTTTTTTTTTTTTTTTTTTGGTACGTGGGCCTCTCACTGTTGTGGCCTTTCCCGTCGCGGAGCACAGGCTCCGGACGCGCAGGCTCAGCGTCCATGGCTCACGGGCCCAGAAAACAGTGTGTAGGACTTCCCTGGTGGTGCAGTGGTTGAGAATCTGCCTGCCAATGGAGGGGACACGGGTTCGAGCCCTGGTCTGGGAAGATCCCACATGCCGCGGAGCAGCTAGGCCCGTGAGCCACAACTACTGAGCCTGTGCGTCTGGAGCCTGTGCTCCGCAACAAGAGAGGCTGTGATAGTGAGAGGCCCACGCACCGCGATGAAGAGTGGCCCCCACTTGCCACAACTACATAAAGCCCTAGCACAGAAATGAAGACCCAACGCAGCCATAAATAAATAAATTTTTAAAAAAGAAGAAAAAAAACTGTGTATAATATAAAGATCATAGAATTTGGAATTGGATAAAGTTCTGGCTTTATCTCTGCTGTTATCTGTGACCTTAGGTTAGTGATATAAGATCTCTGAGTCTCAGTTTTTTCATTTATAAAATGGATAATAGATTATAAAGTTGGTGTGAGGATTAACAATATGGTAGATATAAAGTACCTATATAAGGCCCAGGGCATATCTGGTACTCAGCAAATGGTAGATTATATATTTATTATAAATTATCTCTGTCCAGTCTGTCCACCTGCCCACCCACGTGCCTATCTACTTATATTTATCTTCTAGTTCTTTTTTTAGGCTTCCCCATTTTTTGTTAATTCAGCTCTATTCTGTTGAAATTCATTATAAATTATCCCTGTCCACCTGCCCACCCATGTGCCTATCTACTTATATTTATCTTCCAGTTCTTTTTTAGGCCTCCCCATTTTTTGTTAATTCAGCTCTATTCTGTTGAAATTTAAAATATTCATATTTTCATAAATGAAAATGAATAAATATGGAAAATGGATAAATGAATCCATTGAATAAAAAGCAAAACGTTTGCTGGTTATCCCCCAAAAGGCTTGTACGGTTGTACTAGTTTAGTGTGACTTTGGTCTGGTGGTGTGTCAGCATCCTAAGTGTAGATATGTCTCCTGAGGAGACTTTACCAAGGTCATAGCCCAATGTATATGGAGTTACTACCTGCTAAAAGGAATAAATAGGATGAGTTTTCTAGCTATCCCCGGAGTATACCTGTATAAGAAGCCATCATTATCAGGAGATTTCCTGAAGAGCGAGGGGATGTAAAGAAGGGGAGTTGGTCGTAGGATTCAGATATCTAGCAGTAAAGGTAAATATGGTAGATGGACCACATGCTCCATTTTCTGCTCCCCACTGAAATGACTGTAGTCTAATGGAGAGGTGAAAACAGTAGACAAAAGTCGAACAGAATTTTGGAAGATAGAAAGTGGTTGGACTAGTACTTCCTGATTCAGTAGAGCGGAGAATACAGAATCCTAAACATTTGAAGGTTGGAAGCAAATAAGAAGCAAAGTAATTGAAGAGCGGAGCCCTGGAAAACGACAGAAATTGAGGGTACCAGATATTTCTGAAAGCAGGCATGCTGGTGGAGTTGAAAACAAGAGAATTGTTTGAAAATTATGTGAGGAAAAGTAAGATTCCTGGGCTCCCGTTTCTGCCGCATGCTGCCAGGTGACTGCCCTTTCCCACTCTGATGGAAGACTAGAGGTATATTTTCTAGAACCGTTGAATTGGGCATAGCTAAGGACAGGGGCATATACCTGTTATGTGCTTGGCACTGTTATAGGTATTGGGGATATATTAGTGATAAAAAACAGACAAAACTCTGTTTTTGTGAGAGGAGATAATAAATAGTAGACACAGTGATTTGTATAGTGTGTTAGAAGGTGATAAATACGGAAAAAGGAAATAGAGTAGGGTAAGGGAGGTTGTGAGTGCAGGGTGGGAGGGGTTGTAGTTTAAAACGAGGTGGCATGGTAGGAGTTATTTGAGCAATGACTTGGAAGACAGGAAATGAGCCATGGGGATCATGGGGGAGAGTGCTGCAGGCAAAAGAACGGCCAGTGCAAAGGCCCTAATGTAGAGGCAGGCCTGAAGCAACAAGGAAGTTAGTTGGTTGGAGGAGAGTGAGAGATGAGGAGCATGGGGTGGGTGGTAGAGATCATGTGGGGCCTTTTCGGCCATTGTAAGGACTTGATGTTCTCAGAATCAGTTGGGGTAACATAGTCTGATTTAAGTTTTAACAGGATCAAAACCAGAGTCTGCCTACTAGTTGCAATACTCTCTACCCACTTCTGGCTAGCACACTGAAGGCTGCCAGGCTTATTACCGCCTCTTTCCCTCTACCACAACAAACACACACAGGAGAATGGAGGATATCTCTCCAGGGGAAAAGAACAGCTAAAGAAAGAAGAGCTACGTGTAAGGACATTGGGGTCCCCAGTGAAAAAACTGGTTTGCTATGGTGAAATCTACTAGTCAGTAAGTTCTACATTCTACGTACAGCTATTGCTCATCTTTTTATTGTCTCACGCTTAACTTGAACAGACATGTTAGAGGAAAAGTCTTTAACGTGAAAGAAACCAAAACAAACAGGAAAGTTTTAAAAAAGAACGTGAAAAGAACAGAAACAATGTATGAGCAAAAGACATTTCAAAAACCTGTAATTAAAATCTCAGAGGTAAGAGAAGATATTGTATCTATAAAAAAATAGGATACTCTAGAAAGGATCCTTTAAAGAATAAACTCTTTTGAATATTTAAACGATGATTAATTCAGTAGGAGTTTTGAGAGAGAAAATTGGGACTGTCTTCCAAAAAAGTAGATTAAAAAGATGATGAGATAGAAAATAAAATGGAGGTGGAAGAAAAAAGAAAATACAGTTAGAGGAAAACCAGGCTGTCTAATTATTTGACTAATTTAGGAGGAATTCCAGGAAGAGTTTGGGGTAAATTAATATTGTCCCAGTTTGTTATACATTCTAGACTCTAAATTCTGTGAGGTCAGGAATTGTATAGCATCTTGTTCATTATCACAGTATGTGTGCATAACTGATCCTCAGATACTTTGACTGAAATTATCCTCATATCACTGAGATGTATAGAAAACTGAGCAAATTAACAAAAGCAGGGGCAGCTAATTAGAAGGAAGCATTTTTTCAAGAAACAAAATCCAATCATCATTCTTTTAGTGGTTCAGTTGGGAATAATTTTTAGTCATAATAATGTAAAACACCCAATGTTGATTTAACCAGCAGTCGTGATAGAACTATATTGAGAAAGGGGGGAGGGGAATGCTATAGACAGCTAAATCCACATCCATCTATAGTTGGAAGTCAGTGTGTAATGCTTGAAATTTAAAATTGTAAAAAGCAGTTATGAACGTGTTATCTAGAAATACTAGTGGAAGGACTAGAAAGTGATAGCTGGGGAAAGATGGGGCAGGGGACCACTTTTTTACTCCCATTATCTGCCTTGTAGAACTACTTTTAACACTGTAAATGGATTGTTTTGATAAAAATAAAAATTTAAGATATTTAATGGCACTGGGCTACATCCTCCTCCACATTAAGGCAGTGCTTCTCAGCAGAATGTGGCTGTCCTTAGGCAAAGGAACCCTCTCTCTGACAGCCTTTCTGTTTTCTCTCCACTTCCATTGCTGATGCACCTCTCTTCTGAATTAATGTATTTCTTTTTTATTTTTTTTATTTTTTTTTATTTTTTAACATCTTTATTGGGGTATAATTGCTTTACAATGGTGTGTTAGTTTCTGATTTATAACAAAGTGAATCAGCCATACATATACATGTGCTCCCATGTGTCTTCCCTCTTGCATCTCCCTCCCTCCCACTCTCCCCCCCCCACCCCTCCAGGCTGTCCCAAAGCCCTGAGCTAATATCCCTGTGCCTTGCGGCTGCTTCCCCCTAGCTATCTACCTTACTACGTTTGTTAGTGTGTATATGTCTATGACTCTCTCTCGCCCTGTCAAAACTCACCCTTCCCCCTCCCCATATCCTCAAGTCCGTTCTCCAGTAGGTCTGCGCCTCTATTCCTGTCTTATCCCTAGGTTCTTCATGACATTTTTTCCCCTTAAATTCCATATATATGTGTTAGCATACGGTATTTGTCTTTGTCTTTCTGACTTACTTCACTCTGTATGACAGACTCTAGGTCTATCCATCTCATTACAAATAACTCAATTTCATTTCTTTTTAAGGCTGAGTAATATTCCATTGTGTATATGTGCCACATCTTCTTTATCCATTCGTCCGATGATGGGCGCTTAGGTTCTTTCCATCTCCGGGCTATTGTAAATAGAGCTGCAATGAACATTTTGGTACATGACTCTTTTTGAATTTTGGTTTTCTCAGGGTATATGCCCAGTAGTGGGATTGCTGGGTCATATGGTAATTCTATTTGTAGTTTTTTAAGGAACCTCCATACTGTTCTCCATAGTGGCTGAACCAATTCACATTCCCACCAGCAGTGCAAGAGTGTCCCCTTTTCTCCACACCCTCTCCAGCATTTATTGTTTCTAGATTTTTTGATGATGGCCATTCTGACTGGTGTGAGATGATATCTCATTGTAGTTTTGATTTGCATTTCTCTAATGATTAATGATGTTGAGCATTCTTTCATGTGTTTGTTGGCATTCTGTATATCTTCTTTGGAGAAATGTCTGTTTAGGTCTTCTGCCCATTTTTGGATGGGGTTGTTTGTTTTTTTGTTATTGAGCTGCATGAGCTGCTTGTAAATTTTGGAGATTAATCCTTTGTCAGTTGCTTCATTTGCAAATGTTTTCTCCCATTCTGAGGGTTGTCTTTTGGTCTTGATTATGGTTTCCTTTGCTGTGCAAAAGCTTTGAAGTTTCATTAGGTCCCATTTGTTTATTTTTGTTTTTATTTCCATTACTCTAGGAGGTGGGTCAGAAAGGATCTTGCTGTGATTTATGTCATAGAGTGTTCTTCCTATGTTTTCCTCTAAGAGTTTGATAGTTTCTGGCCTTACATTTAGGTCTTTAATCCATTTTGAGCTTATTTTTGTGTATGGTGTTAGGGAGTGATCTAATCTCATACTTTTACATGTACCTGTCCAGTTTTCCCAGCACCATTTATTGAAGAGGCTGTCCTTTCTCCACTGTACATTCCTGCCTCCTTTATCAAAGATAAGGTGTCCATATGTGCGTGGGTTTATCTCTGGGCTTTCTATCCTGTTCCACTGATCTATCTTTCTGTTTTTGTGCCAGTACCATACTGTCTTAATTACTGTTGCTTTGTAGTATAGTCTGAAGTCAGGGAGCCTGATTCCTCCAGCTCCTTTTTTCGTTCTCAAGATTGCTTTGGCTATTCGGGGTCTTTTGTGTTTCCATACAAATTGCGAAATTTTTTGTTCTAGTTCTGTGAAAAATGCCATTGGTAGTTTGATAGGGATTGCATTGAATCTGTAGATTGCTTTGGGTAGTAGAGTCATTTTCACAATGTTGATTCTTCCCATCCAAGAACATGGTATATCTCTCCATCTATTTGTATCATCTTTAATTTCTTTCATCAGTGTCTTATAATTTTCTGCATACAGGTCTTTCGTATCCTTAGGTAGGTTTATTCCTAGATATTTTATTCTTTTTGTTGCAATGGTAAATGGGAGTGTTTTCTTGATTTCACTTTCAGATTTTTCATCATTAGTATATAGGAATGCCAGAGATTTCTGTGCATTAATTTTGTATCCTGCTACTTTACCAAATTAATGTATTTCTTTAGACATATTAGTACAGTCAATCAAATCATAGCCAAGTGGCTAGGAATATTCTCCCTATAGGTTCTCTTTATTTTGTGGTGACTGCATTTAATTCTGAGGATACTTTTTCCCAAGACTTTTAAGTCATTGATGGTTACGTTATTGTAACTTCTAAGTACTGATAATACATTTCACTATAAAGAAAGCTACTAATTTTTTTTAACATCTTTATTGGGGTATAATTGCTTTACATTGTTGTGTTACTTTCTGCTGTCTAACAAAGTGAATCAGCTATATGTATACATATATCCCCATATCCCCTCCCTCTTGCATCTCCCTCCCACCCTCCCTATCCCACCCCTCTAGGTGGTCACAAAGCACCGAGCTGATCTCCCTGTGCTATGCGGCTGCTTCCCACTAGCTATCTGTTTTACATTTGGTAGTGTATATATGTCCATGCCACACTCTCACGTCATCCCAGCTTACTCTTCCCCTGCCCCGTGTCCTTAAGTCCGTTCTCTACGTCTCTGTCTTTATTCCTGTCCTGCCCCTAGGTTCTTCAGAACCATTTTTTTTTTTTGATTCCATATATATGTGTTAGCATATGGTACTTGCTTTTCTCTTTCTGACTTACTTCACTCTGTATGAAAGTCTCTAGGTTCATCCACCTCACTACAAATATCTCAGTTTTGTTTCTGTTTATGGCTGAGTAATATTCCATTGTATATATGTGCCACATCTTTATCCATTCATCTGTTGATGGACACTTAGGTTGCTTCCACATCCTGGCTATTGTAAATAGTGCTGCAATGAACATTGTGGTACTTGACTCTTTTGGAGTTACAGTTTTCTCAGGGTATATGCCCAGTAGTGGGATTGCTGGGTCATATGGTAGTTCTATTTTTAGTTTTTTAAGGAACCTCCATACTGTTCTCCATAGTGGCTGTATCAACTTACATTCCTACCAAAAGTGCAAGAGGGTTCCCTTTTCTCCACACCCTCTTTAGCATTTATTGTTTGTAGATTTTTTGATGATGGCCATTCTGACTGGTGTGAGGTGATACCTCATTGTAGTTTTGATTTGTGTTTTTCTAATGATTAGTGATGTTGAGCATCCTTTCGTGTGTTTGTTGGCCATCTGTATATCTTCTTTGGAGAAATGTCTATTTAGATCTTCTGCCCATTTTTAGATTGGGTTGTTTGGTTTTTTGATACTGAGCTGCATGAGCTGCTTGTATATTTTGGAGATTAATCCTTTATCAGTTGCTTCATTTGCAAATATTTTCTCCTATTCTGATGGTTGTCTTTTCATCTTGTTTATGGTTTCCTTTGCTGTGCCATTTGTCCCATTTGTTTATTTTTGTTAGGTCCCATTTGTTTATTTTTGTTTTTATTTACATTTCTCTAGGGAGTGGATCAAAAAGGATCTTGCTGTGATTTATGTCCTAGAGTGTTCTGCCTATGTTTTCCTCTAAGAGTTTTAGTGTCTGGCCTTACATTTAGATCCCTAATCCATTTTAGTTTATTTTTGTTTATGGTGTTAGGGAGTGTTCTAATTTCATTCTCTTACATGTAGCTGTCCAGTTTTCACAGCACCACTTACTGAAGAGGCTGTCTTTTCTCCATTGTATATTCTTGCCTCCTTTGTCAAAGATAAGGTTACCAGATGTGCGTGAGTTTATCTCTGGGCTTTCTATCCTGTTCTATTGATCTATA
The DNA here is from genome assembly GCF_008692025.1 of Phocoena sinus. Taxonomy (NCBI): domain Eukaryota; kingdom Metazoa; phylum Chordata; class Mammalia; order Artiodactyla; family Phocoenidae; genus Phocoena; species Phocoena sinus. Next base: position 165,102,989 of record NC_045763.1, on the reverse strand, counting down.
TTTCTGTTTTTGTACCAGTACTGTACTGTCTTGATTACTGTAGCTTTGTAGTATAGTCTGGAGTCAGGGAGCCTGATTCCTCCAGCTCCGTTTTTCTTTCTCCAGATTGCTTTGTCTATTTGGGGTCTTTTGTGTTTCCATACAAATTGTGAAATTTTTTGTTCTAGTTCTGTGAAAAATGCCATTGGTAGTTTGATAGGGATTGCATTGAATCTGTAGATTGCTTTGGGTAGTATAGTCATTTTCACAATGTTGATTCTTCCAGTCCAAGAACATGGTATATCTATCCATCTGTTTGTATCATCTTTAATTTCTTTCATCAGTGTCTTATAGTTTTCTGCATACAGGTGTTTTCTCTCCTTAGGTAGGTTTATTCCTAGGTATTTTATTACTAATAATAAAATACTATAAAATAGGCTACTAATTTTTCACTTTTGTTCCAGTGAGTTATGTATAGTAGACTGTAAATTCTGTGAAATCAGGGATTATGTTGTTACTTTTGTTCATTGTCTATCCAGTGTCTGTCATAGTATGTGCATGTAGAAGATCTTCAGATATTTTGACTGAAATCATCCTCATATCTCATTGAAAAGCAGATTATGTAGTGTTTAAGAGCATGGCTTTTGAGTTAAACAAACCTGGAGTTTTGAATCCCATGTCTATCACTTACTAGCCATGTCTCTCAACTTCTCTTCCCAAACATAGTCTCCTCATCTGTGTAAGGGGGGAATTGTTCCTATCTAATGGAGGTTGTTGTGAGGATTAGGTAAAATAAAGCAGATAAAGTACTCAGCACATAGTAAGTGCCCAGTAAATGTTCACTATTGTTCTTTCTACCTTATTTTTGAGTGATGTCATTACCATTTGCTCAGTCTTTGAAAAATCCAATCTGGTTTTGAAGTAAGGGTTTTTTCTATTTGTAAGCATTCAACAAGTGTCAATGACTCGAGTATATTTCTTCAGTTCTGTCCTTTTATTCTATGTCTGCACCCATGTCTTAAGTATTATCACTTTTTGTTTCCAATTAACACCTAAAGGCCTCTACTTCACAAATATGTTTTCACTTTTTCATCATTTGTTGTTCCTGATCATTGTGTTATTGTTCTTTCAAATCACAATGAATGATTAATTTGGCATTTAAACATAATATTTGGGATTAATAAAGCAAGTTATACCCCCCAATTCTTTAGTAATGTTACTGCAATGTAGATTATATCACAACTCAAATATTTTTTAAAACAAAAATTCTGTCTCTCAGGAGATAGATTTACTTATTTTTAGTAATGTTTTTGTATAATTTCTAGTATAGTGGGGAAAATGTTCTAGTCCTTCACAATACATTTTCCTCATGAGGTGGTTTGGCTGCATTAAAAGAGAGTGGTAGTAAGATAATTCTACAACTTGTTTTTTTGAAAGGCTGAGCAACCGTTTTAAGACTGGGATGTCCTCAAGGGTAGGAATCTTGTTTTCTACTTATTTTTGTCCACTGTCTGACATATAGTAAAATCTTAACTGTTAACTGAATGACTACATTCATTAATGAATTAGCTATAGTGTTTCATTTGTTTATAACTTTTATTTTGATATCAATTCAAACTTAAAGAAGAGTCACAAAGTTAGCACAAGGATATCCCATATACTCTTTACCCAGATTTACTAATTTTTTTTAATAAATTTATTTATTTAGTTTTGGCTGCGTTGGGTCTTTGTTGGTGTGCACAGGCTTTTCTCTGGTTATGGCGAGTGGGGGCTACTCTTCGTTGCAGTGTGCGGGCTTCTCATTGTGGTGGCTTCCCTTGTTGTGAAACTCGGGCTCTAGGCGCGTGGGCTTCAGTAGTTGTGGCTCTCAGGTTCTAGAGTGCAGGCTCAGTAGTTGTGGCTCATGGGCTTAGTTGCTCCACAACATGTGGGGTCTTCCCAGACCAGGGCTCAAACCCGTGTCCCCTGCATTGACAGGCAGATTCTCAACCACTGCACCACCAAGGAAGCCCACCAATTGTTTTCTGTGAAATTTTTTTATATACGCATAATGTTTTTCTGAACCATTTGAGGAAAAGTTGCCAACATGGTGCCCCTTTACCCCTAAATACTTCAGTATGTAGTTCTTAAGAAGAACATTCCCTTATATAAAATACAGTATACTTATCAAAATCAGGAAATTTAACCTTGATATAATACTATTTTTTTGAATCTGTAGTCCATAGTCAAATTTGTCCATTGTCTCAATGGTATCTTTTATAGCTATTTTTTTTCCTCAGTCTAGTATTTAATCCAGGAACAAACATTCCATTTACAGTTGACCCTTGAATAATGTGGATTTGAACTAAGCAGGTCCACTTGTACACAGATATTTTTTCAATAGTAAATACTATTGGGCTGGCCAAAAAGTTGGTTTGGGATTTTCCTTAAGGTGTTATGGAAAAACCCAATGAAATTTGTGGCCAACCCAAAACTGAGCTTTCAAATGGCAAAAGTACTGGTTTTCTCATCAGCCTCCAATTACAGACTTGAATACACAGCAAAATTACCTGGAGTTTCTGACTAGCCACAAGAGACACATTGGGCACCCTGTGCCCTATGTGAATAAATTTTGGACTCATGGAGTTCTGCTTTTGGTGAATTGGATACCGAGTTAATATCTGAGTTTGGTCTAGGTGACTTTGGATCTGCCAAATGCCTAGGAATGTTGAGGGAAAAACTATACTTTTTTTTTCTGGCTGGACCTAAAATCTAGTTTTCCCAGGAGGTGAGAGTCATCTTGTATGAGATCCCAGAGGAAATTGTAGGCACAGTGTTTTGTTCAGTGCAACTCAGGTTTGCTCACTTAGGCACTTGAAGACAAGACCAGCTAGAACTGTGTTTCTGAGGCAGTTTTGAAGCTGTGGACATCTAGCTATCCAATGAAGAAAGTAGTTTGTTCCCTCTAATTCTACATAGAAATACTTGATCCCAATGGCCTTAAACCTTGATGTTGCTCAGAAGACACAGGAGAGACTTTTGGTGCAGTGTGTTCTTCCACGAAAAGTAATGCAGACGCCAGAGTCCTTCGGGTCCTGAATGGCATACTAGAGTTAATGCACTATATTTTCTAAGGCTTCATGAAATCTCCTGCATGCCTAACTTCGTTGTTAGGAAAAACAGGACCTTACTTTGAGGCTATCAGTCAAGTTCAGTTTGCCCCTTAGCTAAAGAGTGCTGTGGGATCAGCTCCTATCAAGGAATTGCAGGCACCCTGTTTTTTTTCGGGAATACTCTTTTTCTCATGTGGCATTCCTGCAGTGAATGGAAGACGGGCAAAAACAGTGTTTTTCAGGCAGTTTTGAGGTCGCAACTATTGGCTTGGCCAAAAACTTAGTTCAGGTTTTTCTGTAAGATGTTACGGAAAAACCAAATGAACTTTGTGGCCAACCCAATACAGTACTACACAGTCTATGATCGATGCAGAGGAGCTGCAGATATGGGGTGCTGACTGTAAGCCATATGCAGAATAACACCTGCATTGTTCAAGGGTCAACTGTAATTTTCATGTCTCATTAACCTCCGTTAATCTGGAACAGTTCTTTAGCCTTTGTTTCTTCTTTTGACCTTAACATATTCTAAAGAGTAGAGATCAACCATGTTGTACAATATCCCTCAATTTGGATTTGTCTAATACGTCCTCATGATTAGATTGAGGTTTTGTAGTTTTGGCAGAAAAGCAGTCAAAGGGAGGTTGCGCCCTTCTCAGTATCAGTAAGCACATGATATCAGTTTGTACAAATATTACTGATTTTCACGTGTTTAAATTCTGTCTACCAGGTTTCTCCACTGTAAAAATACTGTTTTTCCTTTGTAATTAATATGTAATTTGTGGGGAGGTACTTTGAAACTGTAAATATCTTGTTCTTCATCAAACTTTCACCCAATAGCTGTAAGCATCCATCATTCTGTCTTTCCATATTTATTAGTTGGCATTTTGCTCTAAGGAAGAACTTCCTTTTTCCTCTTTATTTTTAATTTATATTATTCAAACTCGTAGATTCTTATCTTATTCAAGGAGTTATATTGCATTACTGTCATTAATTATTTTGATGCTTGAATTATTCTGGATTTGGCCAGTGAGACACACTGCTCCTCTGTCCTTTTCATACGTCTTCATTGTTCTTTGAGAATTTCTTACTTTGGTATAACAAGATGTCCTAGGTTCTTTGTGTACTTTCCCTGCCCCAGCCCTGGACTCAGCCTTTTTCTAAGGTGCCCTGGTTCCTTTTAGTGGAGAATGGTATTTAAAAACTAAAATCTGGGTTATTGGCTCATTGCTACTAATGTGTCATTGGTTCTAAGCCTCTCAAGTCTCAGCTCTCACAGACTGAGCTAGAAAATATGTGTGTGTGTATGTGTCTATGTCTATGTCTAAATTAAAGTTCTGTAACTAATTAAGAGTTCATATTAATTTTTCCACTGAAATCCAACACCCCAGGATTTATTCTAATCTCCCCCTATGTTTATAACTCCCATCTCCAACAGTGAGAAACTTAGCTCTGTGGTATTGTTTTGTATCTCGAGTGTCTTGTCCAGCCTTGACATTAAGTGATGAATACTTTAAGTATTTGAGTAAATGAATGAGTACATGAAATAGTTGTGGTATTATCTCTGTACATCCTCACGGCTGTGACCAGTACTTGGCATGAGGTAGATATTGATTAAAGCTTTGTTGAACAAATGGCTCTCTTCTTTCCAATATCTTCATTTTTCACTTTCATACAAGATGAGATATAACTCCATAAGAATATTCTTCTTTTCTACCATTCATAGCATGAATTTAGATAAATTATTCAATGAATATGAAGTCAATCCTTTTTTTGTAAGAAAAAGTCATAAATAAAATAAAATTGCTCTATAAGAAAAATAGTTCCTTTGTTTTGTATTAAAACCTTCAAATGTGGGCAGCACCATTGAAAAGGTTTCAGCATTTCTAATTACAAAAATTGTAGCTTGCGGAGGCTGTCTGGCACATTTTTCACTTTTGTCAGCTCTGGTAATGTGAAATATGTTCTTCATCTGAATTCTCTTCCTATACACCCTGCCGTCAGGCAAAAAGAATTTCCATTTCACTGCTGCTTGTCATTAAGCTGCTATAAACAAGAATGCTTGAAGATAACTTATGAGCAAGGGACTAGAAATTTCTGATAACCTTAAGAATCATTGCCAAATTATATTACTAACTCTGTGAGTAATCTGGGGAAAAACAGTAGGGTTTCATTCACCTATGCCCTCAAAGGTTATAGATTTACAATTTAGGACAACCATTAATGATGGTACCTCTTGAAGTGGATTTTTTTCCCCCTTAAACCTCAGGAAATGAGGTCTATTTTTCTCTCTGATGTAATTAAAACTAACAACTACTGGCACACAAACTCTTCGTTTATCCCTAGAAACTTGCTTAAGAACTATTCTATTTTTACTTTTTCTGTTTAACTAAATATGTTAAATATAGCATATGTATTGTAACTTCTAGTGTAGAATTCACAATGTATAATTTCTCATGTCACAGTACCAGAAAAGTAGGAAAGAAGCAAGGGGGTTAGTTTTATGTTCAGTATGACGTTTCCATCAGATTGGCCGGGGATTGATTAGTTTCATTTTAAAGAAGTTTTTCTCCAACATAGCTTCTTTAACCCTTTATAGAAACATTTATTTTAAAAAATTTCCCCCATGTATACAAGGGGGAGTGTCAAGAGTCTGTGTCTTTTAAAATGAATAGAGAAATCGGATATTTAAAGCACTTCAGTCTGGAAAGCCTTCTGTAAAGAAAAGCTTTATAGCAGTTTACCTAAACAGTCTTCTTTCCCAAGATTGAATTGTTGAGGGCAAGGTTTTAAAGAATTTTAAAGGTTCTATGTATTCCTCTCTTCCTTTTTGTTTTTTTTAACTCATGATTGTGTTTTTGTTGCAGTCTAAAGGTTATCTTATATATTGTTGTTGTTTCAGGCTTTTTATTTTCCCCATCCAGTTTTATTGAGATATAATTGACATACAGCACTATATAAGTTTAAGGTGTAGAGCATAATGATTTGATGTACATACATCATGAAATGATTGCCACAATAAGTTTAGTAAACATCCATTATCTCATATAGATACAAAAAAAGAAAAAGAAAATGAAGAAACATTTTTTCCTCCTGGTGAGAACTCTTAGGATTTACTCTCTTAACTTTCATATATAACATACAGCAATGCTAATTGTATTTGTCATGTTGTGCTTTACATCCCTAGTACTTATTTTATCTTATAACTGGAAGTTTGTACCTTTTGATCATCATCACACAATTCTCCCTCCCCCTCCCTACCTCCTGCCACTGGTAACCACAAATCTGATCTCTTTTTCTATGAGTGTCTTCATTTGTTTTGGAAGTATAATTGACTTACATCATTATGTTAGTTCCTGGTACACAACTTAGTGATTTGATATTTCTGTACATTACAGAAGGATCATCACTAGTCTAGTTATCATTTGTCACCATACAAAGATATTACATTATTATTGACTTATATTCCCTATGTTGTGCATTTCATACCCATGACTCATTTATTTTGTAACTGGAAGTTTTCACCTCTTAATCTCCCTTACCTATCTCTCTCACCCTCAGTCTCCTCTTCTCTGGCAAATATCTGTTTGTCTTCTGTATCTATGCCTATTTCTGTTTAGTTATTTTGTTCATTTGTTTTGTTTTTTAGATTCCACATATAAGTGAAATTATGTGGTATTTGTCTTTCTCTGACTTATTTCACGTAGTATAATATTCTCTAAGCTCATCTATGTTGTCACAAAAGGCAAGATTTCATTCTTTTTTATGGTTGAGTAATACTCCATGGTACATGTATATACCATTTCTTCTTTATCCATTCATCTATCAATAGATATTTAGGTTGCTTCCATATCTTGGCTGTTGTAAATAGTGTTGTTATGAACACAGGGGTGCGGATGTTTTTTCAAATGAGTGTTTTCATTTTCTTTAGATAAGTACCCAAGAGTGGAATTGCTGGATTGTATGGTAGTTCTATTTTTAATTTTTGAGGAATCTCCGTACTGTTTTCTATAATAGTGACCACACAAATTTACATTCCCACCAATAGTGCATGAGGGTTTCCTTTTCTCCTCATCCTCATAAACACTGGTTATTTATTGTCTCTTTGATAATGGCCATTCTAACAGGTGTGAGGTGATTTCTCATTGTGGTTTTAATTTACATTTCCCTGAGGATTAGTGGTGATGAACATCTTTTCATGTGCCTGTTGGCCATGTTTATGTCGGATTTGAAGAAATTTCTATTAAGGTCTTCTGCACATTTTTAAATTGGATTGTTTGTGTTTTGGATGTTGAGTTGTATGAGTTCTTTGTATGTTTTGGATACTAGTCCCTTGTCAGATATATCATTTGCAAATATCTTCTCCCATTTAGTAGGTGGCCTTTTCGTTTTGTTGATAGTTTCCTTCACTTTGCAAAAGCTTTTTAGTTTGATGTAGTCCCATTTGTTTATTTTTGCTTTTGTTTCCCTTGCCTGGGGGGACATATCCAAAAAAAATTACTAAGACCTGTGTCAAAGAGCATAATGCCTATATTTTCTTCTAGAAGTTTTATGGTTTCAGGTCTTAAATTTAAGTCTTTAATCCATTTTGGGTTTATTTTTGTATATGGTGTGAGAAAGTAGTCCAGTTTGATTCTTTTGCATGTAGCTGTCCAGTTTCAGTAACACCATTTATTTAAGGGGATTATCCTTTCTCCATTGTATATTCTGGTCTCCTGTGTCACAGATTAATTGCCCATATAAGTTGGGTTCATTTCTGGACACTGTTCCATTGATCTATGTGTCTGTTTTTGTATCAGTACCATACTGTTTTGAGTACTATAGCTTTGTAATATAGTTTGAAACCAGGGATCCTAATACCTCCAGCTTTGTTCTTTCTCACAATTGTTTTGTCTAGTCAGTATCTTCTGTAATTCGATACAAATTTTAGAATTATTTGTTTTGTAGTGTGAAATATGCCATTGGCATTTTGATAGGTATTGCATTGAATCTGTAGATTGCCTTGGGTGGTATGGTCATTTTAACAATGTTAATGCTTCCAGTCCATGAACACAGTATATCTTTACATTTGTTAATGTCATCTTTCATTTCTTTCATCAGTGTCTTATGGTTTTCCGAGTACAGGTCTTTTACCTCCTTAGTTAGATTTATTCCTAGGTATTTTATTCTTTTCAGTGCAGTTGTAAATGGGATTGTTTTCTTAATTTCTCTTTATGATAGTTTGTTGTTAGTGTATAGAAATGCAACAGATTTCTTTCTTTCTTTTTTTGGGGCTGTGTTGTGCAGCTTGCAGGAGTTCCCTGACTGGGGATTGAACCTGGGCCATGGCAGTGAAAGTGCCAAATCCTAACCACTAGACTACCAGGAGACTCCCTGCAACAGATTTCTGTATATTAATTTTGAATCCGGTAGCATTACTGAATTCATCGATGAGTTATAGTAGTTTTTGATGGCATCTTTAGGATTTTCTATGTTTAGTATCATGTTATCTGCAAACAGTGACAATTTTACTTCTTTTCCAATTTGGATTCCTTTTATTTCTTTTTCTTGTCTGATTACTGTGGCTAGGACTTCCAATATTATGTTGAATAAAAGTGGCGAGTGTGGGTATCCTTGTTTTATTCTTGATCTTAGAGGAAATGCTTTCAGCTTTTCACCATTGAGTATGATGTTAGCTGTGGGCTTATCATATATGGTCTTTATAATGTTGAGGTGCATTCTCTCTGTACCTACTTTGTGGACCTTTTACCATAAATGGATGTTGAATTTTGTCAAAAGCTTTTTTTGCATCTCTTGAGATGATCATGTGATTTTTATTTTTCAATTTGTTAATGTCATGTGTCACATTGATTTGCAGATATTGCACCATCTTTGCATCCCTCCTACCCAACTTGTGGTTGTTCCTTCTTTATATCTTTAGTTGTAGAAGAACTTTTCTGCTAGTCTTGTGCTTTTTCTCATCAATGGTGGCTCTGTAAATAGTTGTAAATTTGGTGTGCCCATGGGAGATGGTGAGCTCACTGCTTCCTATTCTGCCATCTTGGCCACTCCTCTGGATTTATATCTTTTAAGTATAGGCATATAAAGCTAAAATCCTAAAATTGTTGTCGAAAAAGTATTTGGGAGTGGGTGGTGTTGTCATGTCATAGATTCCTTGTTGCCTGTTTTGGTTATCTCTGTAAATAGAAATAGCGACTTGATCATGGTGTATGATCCTTTTAACATAATATTGAATTCAGTTTGCATCCCACGGATGCAATGATGGTTCAGTATCTGCAAATCAATCAATATGATACATCACATTAACAAATTGAAGAATAAAAGTCATATGAACTTTAATTCTCCACAAAGTGGAGAATAAAAGTTCATATGACTTTTTCTTTTAAAATTTATTTCATTTTATGGACTAGCACCAGATAGAGGCAGCGTCTATTATTGTTATTATTTTTGTTTGCTTTTTTCACTGTGCTGTGAGGCGTGTGGGGCTTAGTTCTCTGACCAGGGATTGAACCCGTGCCCCCACATGGGGAGGCCAGAGTCTTAACCACTGGACCACCAGGGAAGTCCCCTGATACACTTTCTAATTAAATAATTTGTACTTGAAGCTCCCAATGGCAGAATTCTGCAAATAGCTATAACGACTGCAGACATGCCTATAACTAGCTCCATCCATTTTGTTTGATTCTGTTAATCTTGAGACAAAAGTATGGTCATGATATTATATCTCAATATAGTACCTCCAGATGCCATCAGGTGATCATTGCAGGTCCTGCTTCTGGAGGGCATTTACCTGCCAAGGAAGAAGCGTAGGTTGGCCTCTATGTCCTGGAGATCCCATTTCTGTTTTCACCAAAAGCATTTCATGGAGCCCTTGGGCCACTGCATACACAGCATTATAGACGAAATATCTGGTGGCAGACATGGTCATCATGTCAATATTTACTGGCATAAACTCTAAGGAAAAACTAGGTGGGCAGTCTCTGTGTATTCCACAATGAGACCCAGCAAGTGAACAGTGCAAGAAATGTTTAACAAAGACCTAGAAGAATTAACAAACACCTAGAAGAATTAAAGAACAAACAAACAGAGATGAACAATACAATAACTGAAGTGAAAAATACACTAGAAGGAATCAATAGCAGAATAACTGAGGCAGAGTAACAGAGAAGTGACCTGAAAGACAGAATGGTGGAATTCACTGACACAGAACAGAATAAAGAAAAAAGAATGAAAAGAAATGAAGACAGCCTACGAGACCTCTGGGACAACATTAAATGCAACAACGTTCGCATTATAGGGGTCCCAGAAGGAGAAGAGAGAGAGAAAGGACCTGAGAAAATATTTGAAGAGATTATAGTCGAAAACTTCCCTAACATGAGAAAGGAAATAGCCACCCAAGTCCAGGAAGCATAGAGAGTCCCAGGCAGGAGAAACCCAAGGAGAAACACACTGAGACACATAGTAATCAAATTGACAAAAATTAAAGACAAAGAAAAATTATTGAAAGCAACAAGGGAAAAACAATAGATAACATACAAGGGAACACCCATAAGGTTAACAGCTGATTTCTCAGCAGAAACTCTACAAGCCAGAAGGGAGTGGCATGATATATTTAAAGTGATGAAAGGGTTGTAGGTAAAAGATTTCTCTATCAGGCAAGGATCTCATTCAGATTAGACGGAGAAATCAAAAGTGTTACAGACAAGCAAAAGCTAAGAGAATTCAGCACTAGTAAACCAGCTCTAAAACAAATGCTAAAGGAACTTCTCTAAGTGGGAAACACAAGAGAAGAAAAGGACCTACAAAAACAAACCCATAACAATTAAGAAAATGGCCATAGGAAAATACATATCGATAATTACCTTAAACGTGAATGGATTAAATGCTCCAACCAAAAGACACAGGCTTGCTAAATGGATACAAAAACAAGACCCATATATATGCTGTCTACAAGAGACCCACTTCAGACTTAGGGACACATACAGATTGAAAGTGAGGGGATGGAAAAAGATATTCCATGCAAATGGAAATCAAAAGAAAGCTGGAGTAGCAATACTCATATCAGATAAAATAGACTTTAAAATAAAGAATATTACAAGAGACAAGGAAAGACACTACATAATGATCAAGGGATCAATCCAAGAAGATAAAACAATTATAAATATACACCCAACATAGGAGCACCACAATACATAAGGCAACTGCTAACAGCTCTAAAAGAGGAAATCGACAGTAGCACAGTAAGAGTGGGGGACTTGAACACCTCACTCACACCAATGGACAGATCATCCAGACAGAAAATTAATAAGGAAACACAAGCTTTAAATGACACAATAGACCAGATAGATTTAATTGATATTTATAGGACATTCCATCCAAAACCAGCAGATTACACTTTCTTCTCAAGTGCACATGGAAAATTCTCCAGGATAGATCACATCTTGGGTCACAAATAAAGCATCAGTAAATTTAAGAAAATTGAAATTATTTCAGGGGGTGGGGGTGATGGTGTGATGAATTGGAAGATTAGGATTGACATGTATACACTGATGTGCATGAAATGGAAAACTAATAAGAACCTGCTGTATAAATAAGTAAAATAAAATTCAAAAAAAAAAAAAGAAATCAGAAATCTTTTCCGACCACAAAGCTATGAGATTAGAAATGAATTACAGGGGAAAAAATGTAAATAACACAAACACATGGACGCTAAACAGTATGTTACTGAATAACCAAGAAATCACTGAAGAAATCAAAGAGAAAATCAAAAAATACTTAAAGACAAATGACAATGAACACATGATGATCCAAAACCTATGGGATGCAGCAAAAGCAGTTCTAAGAGGGAAGTATATAGCAATAAAAGCCTACCTCAAGAAACAAGAAAAATCTCAAATAGGCAATCTAACCTTACACCTAAAGGAACTAGAGAAAGAAGAACAAACAAAACCCAAAGTTAGCAGAAGGAAAGAAATCATAAAGATCAGAGCAGAAATAAATGAAATAGAAACAAAGAAAACAATAGCAAAGATCAATAAAACTAAAAGCTGGTTCTTTGAGAAGATAAACAAAATTGAAAAACCTTTAGCCAGACTCATCAAGAAGAGGGAGAGGACTCAAATCAGTAAAATTAGAAACGAAAAAGGAGAAGTTACAACAGACACTGCAGAAATACAAAGCATCATAAGAGACTACTATAAGCAACTCTATGCCAATAAAATGGACAACCTGGAAGAAATGGACAAGTTTTAGAAAGGTATAACCTTCCAAGACTGAACCAGGAAGAAATAGAGAATATGAACAGACCAATCACAAGCACTGAAATTGAAACTGTGATTAAAAATCTTCCAAGAAACAAGAGTCCAGGACCAGATGGCTTCACAGGTGAATTCTATCAAACATTTAGAGAAGAGCTAACACCCATCCTTCTCAAACTCTTCCAAAAAATTGCAGAGGAAGGAACACTCCCAAACTCATTCTATGAGGCCACCATCACCCTGATACCAAAACCAGACAAAGATATTACAAAAAAAGAAAATTACAGACCAATATCACTGATGAATATACATGCAAAAGTCCTCAACAAAATACTAGCAAATAATCCAACAACACATTAAAAGGATCATACGCCATGATCAAGCGGGATTTATTCCAGAGATGCAAGGATTCTTCAATATATGCAAATCAATCAATATGATACACCATATTAAATTGAAGAATAAAAACCATATGATCATCTCAATAGATGCATAAAAAGCTTTGACAAAATTCAACACCCATTTATGATAAAAACTCTCCAGAAAGTGGGCATAGAGGGAACCTACCTCAACATACTAAAGGCCATATATGAGAAACCCATAGCAAACACCATTCTTAATGGTGAAACACTGAAAACATTTCCTCTAAGATCAGGAACAAGACAAGGATGACCACTCTCGCCACTATTATTCAACATAGTTTTGGAAGTCCTAGCCACGGCAATCAGAGGAGAAAAAGAAATAAAAGGAATACAAATCGGAAAAGAAGAAGTAAAAGTGTCACTGTTTGCAGATGACGTCATACTATACATTGAGAATCCTAAAGATGCCACCAGAAAACTACTACAGCTAATCAATGAATTTGGTAAAGTTTCAGGATACAAAATCAATGCACAGAAATCTTTTGCATTCCTATACACTAACAACGAAAATCAGAAAGAGAAATTAAGGAAACAATCTCATCATTGCAACAAAAAGAATATAATACCTAGGTATAAACCTACCTAGGGAGGTAAAAGACCTGTACTCAGAAAACTATAAGACACTGATGAAAGAAATCAAAGATAACACAAACAGGGCTTCCCTGGTGGCACAGTGGTTGAGAGTCCGCCTGCCGATGCAGGGGACACGGGTTCATGCCCCGGTCCGGGAAGATCCCACATGCCGCGGAGCGGCTAGGCCCCTGTGCCATGGCCACTGAGCCTGTGCGTCTGGTGCCTGTGCTCTGCAACGGGAGAGGCCACAGCAGTGAGAGGCCCGCGTACTGCAAAAAAAAAGATGACACAAACAGATTGGAAGAATCTTGGATTGGAAGAATCAACATTGTGAAAATGACTATGCTACCCCAAGCAATCTACAGATTCAATGCAATCCCTATCAAACTACCAATGGCATTTTTCACAGAACTAGAACAGAAAAATTCACAATTTGTATGGAAACACAAAAGACCCCGAATAGACAAAGCAATCTTGAGAAATAAAAATGGAGCTGGAGGAATCAGGCTCCCTGACTTCAGACTATACTGCAAATCTACAGTAATCAAGACAATATGGTACTGACACAAAAACAGAAATATAGATCAATGGAACAGGATAGAAAGTGCAGAGATGAACCCATGCACCTATGGTCAACTAATCTATGACAAAGGAGGCAAGGATATACAATGGAGAAAAGACGGTCTCTTCATTAAGTGGTGCTGGGAAAACTGGACAGCTACATGTAAAAGAATGAAATTAGAACACTCCCTAACACCATACACAAAAATAAACTAAAATGGATTAGAGATCTAAACGTAAGACCGGACACTATAAAACTGTTAGAAGAGAGCATAGGAAGAACACTGTTTGACATAAATCACAGCAAGATCTTTTTTGATCCACCTCCTAGAGTAATGGAAATAAAAATAAACAAATGGGACCTAATGAAACTTAAAACCTTTTGCATAGCATAGCAAACTACAATCAAGACGAAAAGACAACCCTCAGAATGGGAGAAAATATTTGCAAATGAATCAATGGACAAAGGATTAATCTCCAGAATATATAAACAGCTTATGCAGCTCAATATTAAAAAAACAAACAACCCAATCCAATAATGGGCAGAAGACCTAAACAGACATTTCTCTAAAGAAGACATACAGATGGCTAAGAAGTACATGAAAAGCTGCTCAACATCACTAATTATTAGAGAAATGCAAATCAAAACTACAATGAGGTATCATCTCACACCAGTTAGAATGGCCATCAGGAAATCTACAAACAGCAAATGCTGGAGAGGGTGTGGAGAAAAGGGAACCTCTTGCACTGTTGGTGGGAATATAAATTGATACAGCCACTATGGAGAACAGTATGGAGGTTCCTTAAAAAACTAAAAATAGAACTATCATATGATCCAGCAATCCCACTACTGGGCATATTCCCAGAGAAAACCATAATTCAAAAAGATACATGCACCTCAGTGTTCATTGCAGCACTATTTACAATAGCCAGGTCACGGAAGCAACCTAAACACCCATCAATAGATGAATGGATAAAGAAGTTGTGGTACATATATACAATGGAATATTACTCAGCCATAAAAAGGAACGAAATTGGGTCATTTGTAGAGACATGGATGGATCTAGAGACTGTCATACAGAGTGAAGTAAGTCAGAAAGAGAAAAACAAATATCGTATATTAAGGTATATATGTGGAACCTAGAAAAATGGTACAGGTGAACTGGTTTTCAGGGCAGAGATAGTGACACACATGTAGGGAACAAATATATGGACACTAGGGGGGGAAGTGGTGGGGGTGGTGGTGGGATGTACTGGGAGATTGGGATTGACATCTATACACTAACATGTATAAAATAGGTAACTAATAAGAGCCTGCTGTATAAAAAATAAAATAACATTTAAAAATTCAAAAGAAAAAAAATAATAAAATACATATATCGTGGGGAAAAAAAGAGGAGGGAGAATGATTATGAGGAGCATAAATTATGGTACGTCTGTAGTGTGCAGTGTTTTTATAGGTATTAAAAAGACTGGGTTAATTGTGTGTCTTCTGATGGAAGGCAAAGCCATGATAGCAGTGCAAAAGGCAAGTTTCAGTGTAATATATTTCATTAAAACTAAAGCAAAACCATATATATATGTGTGTGTATATATATTTATGAGATGTTTATATATTATTGCATTGACCAAAAAGTTCGTTCGGGTTTTTCCATACAATATATAACAGAAAAACCCAAACGAACTTTTTGGCCACCCCAATTATTTGAATGAACATGGAAGAATAACCAGGCTATTAGCATTTACTATTTTATGGAGTCAAATTTGGTGGAGGAATGATTAACTATTTCTTCATTTATTGTTATACTGTTTAACTTGCTACAGGAAGCATCTATTACTTTTGCTATTAAAGAGATCTAACAAAATTTAAAATCAATCTATAGCTTTTTGTATTTATGATTTTTTAAATGAACTTGTAGTTGTGAAGTTAGTTAAGAGAATTTCCCACTGAAGAAGACAGACAGGTTATCTGGCCACTAAATTGCTGAACTCTGGTAGTTTCTAGTTCACTGAAATTCTTCAGTAATAACATATATACAGAAAGTAATATCTTGAAGATAATTTTTAGATGTGCTTTCCCTAAGATCAAACTTTTTTAATGCTCATATTCTTGATTTACATAATGTTAAGTATTTTTTCTTATTTTATTTTAGAAATCTTTTGTATTTAGCAGTGAACTGATTAGATTAGTATATTCACCAATGAAAGGTGAATATTGTTTCCATGTGAAAGAAACCAAGGCTAAAAATAATGCCCTTGATTCAGTTAAGACTCAAACCTTCCTTTTGCCAAGAAATGTATACGTAGTGTAATTAAAGTTTTTATTTAAAAAGGGAACAAAATAAACTCTTTGCATCTTGTGAATTTTCATAAGTTCTAAGGCTCTGAGCCTTCAATAACTCTAAATAAGTGTAAATGTCCTTGTACTTTTCCAGCATTAGAGATGCTTCAGGTCCTAAGAGGTTGTTTGTTTGTTTTAAATCAGAGGTACTAATAAAAGAAAAATATTTTTGAATGTAAATATTTACCAGGAGTCTGTTAGTCATAGGTTTCATGTAACATTAACAAAGCTGTTCTTCACATAAAATTTTAAAACTAGTCAATTTTAAAACTATGAAAAAAAATACCAGTAACAATTTGAGTGTATTTGGGCTGGAGAAAACAAAATACTAACCCTTTTCTTGAGTAAGGTGTGTTATGAGTTGCTCTTGTAGAAAGCTTTTATTTTTTCACCAAAGTAGCTCAAAATTAATATCTTTAAGAGACCATAAGATTGTAACCTAGACCTGATTCAAGCACTACATTTTAACAAGCAAATTCTTTCTCTCTGAGGAGCCAGTAAAGCTTGCAGAAACCATGGGCATCTGATCTAAAAGCTCATGATAACTCTAAGGATTAGTTGATTCAGACTACAAAGGAACAAAATAAATTATACATGATGAAACAATTATAAAGAAAAATAGAGGGATCTTATCTTCTCCTTGATTTTTTCCGCATTTTAAGATGTAACTTATAGGCATCTAAATTTGCATAGTTTTATAAATTATAAGTTTGCATAGTTTCCTCTTCAAGTGAAACATTAAAGTTAACCCTTCATGAATTCTGACCATCTCTTATACCTACTATTATTATAACTCCAAGTGAAAATTAGATATTTATCAGGTCAAAGGAAACCATTACTTTAGTTTACTAATTTTGTGGAGGGGTTAAGGTGAAGATAGAAAATGAGAGAGAATTCTGGGCTTGTAATGGGGTTGGACTGGTGGGTCATTGAGGTTGGGCCTTACATTCTTGGAGGGCCTTAGATTTAAATTTTTAATATTATCCCCCAATAAGGTCATGATATATGATTGTATGTGTTTTGTCTTTGTGTTAAAGACATTAAACTATAAAATATACTATAAATTACTTAAACTCTATTTTGGCTTTTTTTTCCTTTTCCATGTACTAGGAGCCTATAAAGAGGGGAAATAGCCAGAGCCTCTCTTGATCTGTTAGAGGGGCGAAGAGTATTTTGGATAGGGAATAACATCAGAAAACATTTATTAGATGTTTTTATTATGAATTTAAATTTGAACATTCTTGATCTTACTGTTGCATTTTAAGATACATACATGATTCTAAAGCTAGCCTTGAAGAAAAAAATGTGAAACTAGCCAGGAAAATTTTGAAAAGGAGAGTTATGAAGGGAAATTTGATCTATCAGATAACAAAATGCAATAATAATATTTACCTCTTAGGGTTTTCTTGAAGATTAGATGGTATTATTTATTTAAAATTCTCAAAATTGCATCTGACACAGAACAAATGTTTAATAAATTTTTAACTGCTATTCTTACTTCCCTGATTTGGATATTCATTTTATTTCATAAGCATTCATTGCTTGCTATGTGTGTATGGGGAGAGGTATGACTGATAAGTCATGGTGGGGGAAGAAAATAATAAGATTGAGCTTCTGGAGTATATAATGTGGTATGTCTTTATTTTTTAATAAATTTATTTATTCTATTTATTTCTGGCTGTGTTGGGTCTTCGTTGCTGCACATGGGCTTTCTCTAGTTGTGATGAGAGGGGGTACTCTTTGTTGCAGTCCATGGGCTTCTCATTGTGGTGGCTTCTCTTATTTTGGAGCTCGGGCTCTAGGCGCTCAGACTTCAGTAGTTATGGCATGCGGGCTCAGTAGTTATGGCTCACGAGCTCTAGAGCTCAGGCTCAGTAGTTGTGGCGCACAGGCTTAGTTGCTCTGTGGCATGTGGGATCTTCCTGGACCAGGGCTTTAACCTGTGTCCCCTGCATTGGCAGGCGGATCCTTAAACACTGCACCACCAGGGAAGTCCCTGTGATATGTCTTTAATCTTTAGTTAGTAGATTAAAAATGAAAGTAGAGTACCAATACTTTGGTGAGCAGTTTTGCATTTTCTATTCACAAATCCTTCTTACCAGCAATTTCATTTCTTAAGTACACTGGAGTAATTCCTATATATATACAGGAGACATACATAAATAGGTTCTTTACATCACTGTCTATAATTGTAACATATCAAAACTACCTACGTGTTCATCAGAAAAGAATAGGTTGTAAATTTTGATGTCTTTATACTGTTAAGCAGTTAAAAAGAATGAAGTAGAACTGTGTATGAACATAAATCTCAAAACCAGCATTGAGAAAGTTGCAGAATGATAGGTACGGTATGATAGTATTGTATAAAGTTTGAAAACATGCAAAATAGTACATATATTATTTATAGATACATATATAATAGTATAAGATAGGCATGGAATGAAAACTCCAAATTTAGGAGAGTGGTTACCTCTTTGGAGGGAAGAAAGGGAATAGGATTCCAGAATGATCCGCAGGGCCTCTTTTCCTTGTAATGTTTTATTTAAACAAAAAAAAAGGCAAATAAGTCAAAACTTTAAGATTTTTATAAACCTGGGAAACAAGTACATGGATATTCATTATATTAGTCTTTATATTTCTCTTATGTTTGAATTATTTCACATGCATGCAAATTAAGACAGATATGTGAAGATGTTCTAAAAGCAGCAAGAAGAAAGATAAAGAACATGGCCACTGGAGTAAGAGGCGTGGGTTTGTCCTTTCTCTGCTTCTTCTTGCCTCTGTAGCCTTGGGCAAGTTGCTGTTATCTCTCTGAGATTGTTACCTCATCTGTAAAATGAGGATAATAATATCTCCTTCCCAGTTTGCTGTGAGGAATAGATAACATACCTAAAGTACTTTTAGTTCTTGAGATGCAGAAGTGCCAAGCACCGGGAATAAAATATGAACAACAACAGGCACTGTCCGCACCCTTACATAACTTCAGTCTAGTTGGGGAAATAAATGATCAATTAATCACCCAAACAAAAGTAAACGGTACCTGTGATCTGTGTCTTAAAGGACAGGTGCAAGGTACTATGAGTCCTTCTAATAGGGAGTATTATGGACCATGTGTATTTGTGCCCGCCCATCCCCTCCAAATTCATGTGTTGAAACTCTTAATTCTCAATGTGGTGGTATTTGGAGTGGGGCCTTTGGGAAATACTTAGGTCTGAGAGTGGAGCCAACGTGATGGGATTAATGCTCTTAGAAGAGACCTGAGAGAGCTCGCTTCCTGTCTCCTAACTGCCATGCAAGGAAACCAGGAAGGGGGCTCTCAGCTGAGCCCAGCCATGCTGGCACCCTTATCTCAGACTTCAGCCTCCAGATCTGTGAGGAATCAATGTTTGTTGTTTAAGCCACCCAGTCCACCGTACTCTTGTTATAGCAGCTCAAACTGACTAGGACAGGGGGAAGTCATGAAAGGCTTCCCTGAGAAGAGCCTTAGAGCTGGGCTTTGAAGAAAAAGAGCAGGAACTTCAGTGAAGAGGGGAGGGTAGAGTGGTCCAACCTGAGGGAGCAGCCTGAAATGTTGTAGGAGGGAGCACAGCCATTAGGAGCTGAAAGGAGGCTGGCTGGTGGGATGGAGTGGAGAGTTCCAGGGGGAGAGTGGAGGTGCTGCATAATGCTGAAGAAGTAGGAAGGCCAGGTCTGCAGAACTCTGTAGGCCCTGTTAGGTAATTTGGGGTGTGAGAAGAGCAATTGGAAGATGCTGACCACTAAGCTAGAATTTCATAAATGAGGGTGAACAGAAGAAATGCTTGAAGGACAGTTTGGAAACAACTTTAAACCATGTGGCATTGTTAGGGAGTCCTAGCAAATGGTCTGCCTAACTGGCCCAGAACAATCAGAGCTAGTGGTGATGGCTTTTTAGAAGACAAGAATTAAGAAGCTGAAGTTGCATCCACAAACCAATGGGTAGTTTGTTTTAACTTTTATGCAATCGGAAAAGAGCGTTGGTCACCCAATAATCCTATTTTACCAATAATTGCTCACCTTAATGGTCATCTTCTTTAAATATCAATGTAATAGAGTCCTTAGTTGTACAGATTCTAAGTTTATGCTGTATTATACAAAGTTAGAGCCTAAAATAAATAGTGAACCAATACCAAGGAATTTAACAGTATTCTAAATAGATTCCATTGTGTGTAAGCACTGTTACCAAAATGACCACTGATATGCTTACCCCTCCTTCAACTGAAGGGCTTAACACATTAATGTTTAAAATGTTTTCCATACATTAATGAATTAAACAAATACTTGCTGAGGGTTTACTATGTCCAAGGCACCATGCCCTGTGTCACATGGCAGGTGATGGATAAATGAGTTTGTTGGTGTCTTGCTTCTCACTCTGAAAGATCACTCCCTTCCCTTCCCCTGCTATGGAGCTGCTCCCCTTGGCTTCTGAAGCATTTCTATGTCGCCTCCAGCAACAAAGAGGTGACCAGAAATTGGATGAGAGAAGAGAAGGTGTGGGCTGGTTTTTAAAAATAGGTTGAGAAAAGAAAAACATCTCTTTCCTTATTGGTCACATTTAGAGGATGCTAAGGAACCAACTTGTTATTCTGCAAACTGGTAAGTAAAGGGAAAGAAAGAATCAAGGACTGAAAGTATAAGTTTAAAAGTAGAGAATTATGAAGGTAAACATTTTTTTAATGGCTGCATACAATTCTGTTACAGGAAAGACCTTTATTTAACTAGTTCCCCATTGATGGATAATTTGTTTCTTTTCCCGTCTCTCTCTAACTTTTTTTCCCTTCTTTTTCCTCCTTCACTAAATAAAGAATGGTACAACAAACATCCTTGTATATGTTATTTTCATGAACTTTTAGTTTAGTCATAGGGAAAACTGTGGTAATTAGGCATTTCTGGGTTAAAGGTATTTTTAAAGATGTATTTTAAAACTATTAATAATAATTACTGTGTTGTCCTCTAGAAAGGTTGTACTAGTTTACATTACCTCCCACAGGTATAACAGTGTACATTTCCCCGCACCTTTGCCAGCATGAGGTATCAGCAAACTTAAGTTTAGCCCATATGATAAGTTACAATAGCATCTGAATGTTTTGAGTGTAATTTAGTTATGAGTAAGTTAATTTTAATTTATTATTATTAATTTTCTGGCCAATTGTTCACATTTTTTAGGTGGTGCTTTTTATTACTCATTTCTAACCTGGAGTCCTTAGGTTTAATGCTTAGTTTGGCTCCAAGGTGCTCAGTGACTTTCATTATGCTCACAGACATTCGGCTCTATAAGGAGGCACAGTGAGTGTTACAGAAAGGTCTTGAGGGAAGGAGGTCTGCTCTGTGATTCGCTTTATGGGGAATCATGTCCTATTGTCAGCATAGATGCCCTATGTGAAAGATAGGGGTTATAATGATCAGCTACAACACTTTATGGATAACGCATTTTTGTAAACCCTAAAGTAGTGTGGAAGTATAACATGTTATATTTTTTCTAAGTTTATTTACTTTGAAAGCAAAATCTTCAAATGTTCTGTTTAATTCTTAAAAGATCTTTAAGGGAACTTCTGTAATCTTAAAAAATTAATTACAGGAAAGCTGAGATCTGCCCTTTGATACACTAGCAGTACGATTTTATGTGTAAGGAGATGAAATGTAAATACCTGCTTTGGAGGATATAAATAAAAGCAGCATTTTAATTAGTGCTTGTTTATGTGGCAGCTTGTTTTTTGTTTTTTCTTCTCTTCTTTTGAGCAGTTAAAGACTGCCCTATAATAGAGGAGGGGCTCTAGTAGTTTTACTTTATCCTGAAATTGACTCTCTCAAGGAAGGACTCTTGAAGGCTTAGTTTTTTAATTGCACTTGTTAGTGTAACATTTGTTTTAAAAACAGAAATATTTTATATCTTTTTTTTTTTTTTTTTTTGCGGTACGCGGGCCTCTCACTGTTGTGGTCTCTCCCGTTGCGGAGCACAGGCTTCGGACGCGCAGGCTCAGCGGCCATGGCTCAGGGGCCTAGCCGCTCCGCGGCATGTGGGATCTTCCCGGACCGGGGCACGAACCCGCGTCCCCTGCATCGGCAGGCGGACTCCCAACCACTGTGCCACCAGGGAAGCCCAATATTTAATATGTTAAGGGACTGTCTACTCTCTGGCGATAAGACACCAGGCTTTGTTGTTTAAGACCTCAGTGAAATATTTTTACTTTTCCATTTCCTTTGCCATATAAAATATGGTGAAGTGCTTGAAACCCAAACAAGCAAGTTTCATGCCTATTTATCACACGTGAGTATGTTTAGCAATAGTTGTTAAAAAATGTGGAGTAACTGTGTTGGTGAAGGAGGTGGTAATGATGAAATGAGTGAACTATGTCCTGTTTATTTTTTAGTAACCTCATGTGATGACTTGAAGGACTAAAGAAATTTTTGAAATTATATAAGGAATATCCATATATTACAGAATTTGCAGTTTCTGTAAAATACAGCTGTCTACATTTTAACCTATAGATTATGAAGAATGTATTTTAAAGTCACTTTTTTAGGACATAAAAGTTATAAACAAAGGGAGAAGACAGAAAACAAGCTAGTCATGCTGTAGTTGCATCAAAAATGACAAGATTGCTATCTATGAAATATAAATTGTTAAAAATACAGATTGATAAGAAGAAAACTAAAGTCTTAATAGACAAAAAGGCAATCACGAAAGAGGACATATATATTACCACTATATAACAGAAAAGATTTAGTTTCCCTAGTGATCAAAGAAGTGTACATTTAAAATAAGATACTGTTTTCACCTATTAGATTAACAAAATAAACACTCCATATCGTTGAAGATATGTTGAAATGAACATTCATGCGTTACTTATGGAATATAAATGGGCAGAACATTCAAGAGAGCAACTTTATAATATGTATCAAGACTCTACTTCTAGGAGTTTCAGGGAAATAATAATAAATTTACAAAAAGGTCATGTATAAAGGTATTCATTGAGATTTTTTTTTTATTGTAACAAAAATCAGAAGCGATCTAAATGTTCAATCATGGGGGAATGTTTGAATAAATTATAAGGTATCTGTGAAATATGCAACTGTTACAGTTTATATTTATAAAATTTAAATTAACTTGAGAAAGTGATTGTTGTGATATTAAGTGGGGAGAAAACAGAAAGCACAATCTGAGTTATATTTCTAAAAGAGAAACAGACATGGGCCTATAAAAAAGAAAAGGCTAAAAATACCTGTGCCAAGATGTTCAGAGGATATTCAAGCATGGGATCATGGGTGATTATTTCACTGTTCATGCTTTTCTGTGTGGTCCAGTTTTTCTTCAGTTTGCATGTACTACTTTTGTAATCATAGAGAGAATGAACATTATTTACTCAAAATCATTTATTTTCATGATGACATTCCATGCTAGGGAATGCAGTCTTCCCAGGCTTTCGTAGCAGATTCCTTTTCCATGGTGTAGGCTATTCATCACAAGGGAGAACTTAGTTTTTTTAAAAAGAGGGCAACATTATCCTCATTGATTGAACCACTCAAGAATATAGATGGTTCTGTGGAAAGTGTGACTTTCCTGAGTGTGGAGAGAGAAGACCACATGTAACTTGGTGGATAGTCATCCTAAAATATAATGTCTAGAAGAGTTCTAGAAAAGTGTTATATATAGGAAAATTGGTTTTAACTTGTTTGAGAAAACCGAGAGGCCTACTATATCTTACTAAAGCAGAACTTGTCAATGTCCTTTAGAGTTGTTGATAAAGAAACATTTCAGTTCACATTAGTGGATTTTAATAAAGGAAAAAGATATTCACACAAGTGCTTTTATTTTTTTCTTCCTTCTTGCAGTTCTCTTTACAGTGTTGAAGAGCTGTGTTTGCAACTCTGTAATGGATTTATTGACAAAAGCCTGCTGGCATTAGGGATAGTTCAAACTTGTAAAATTAGCAACATAATATTTTCAGTTGTTTTGCTTGAAGGTTTTTACAGGTCATTTATACCTTTGGTTTAAAGGAAAAATACTGCTTTGACCATCTTTAATTCTAGATTTTGGAGGATATTCCTATTTTAAAAAGAGTGGACTGGAATAATTTTTTGGGTATTATGTATCTTTGTGTATCCAACACGTACACATAAAATAAGACTATTGTACCAAATTAAAACGTTTATGAAGGCAGTTAACAAGAATGGACCAACAAAAGGGAAATTTTAAGGTGGGGAAGGTTATGGATTTTATTTTAACAATTAACATTTAATTAATGTTAATTAATTAATTA
The DNA here is from genome assembly GCF_008692025.1 of Phocoena sinus. Taxonomy (NCBI): domain Eukaryota; kingdom Metazoa; phylum Chordata; class Mammalia; order Artiodactyla; family Phocoenidae; genus Phocoena; species Phocoena sinus. Next base: position 165,078,488 of record NC_045763.1, on the reverse strand, counting down.
TTGATTAAAAGCAGATATTTTCATTTCTATAGAATTGGGATTTTGACAGATCTTTAAAGGAAATACTGTATGAACATACAAGGAATTATCTAATTTCTATCTGAAATTGACATGAAGAAGTTTCAGATTTTCTTAATTTTTTTCATTATGGTTTATTTACCATATGTATTCATGTTGTGAGGTTATCAAGAATAAAATGCTGTACATTGCAAATAATTTTAAATAAAATGTACATTGCAAATAAAAATAATATTTAATTTTTGATGATTTTTGTCTCATCTTTTAAGATTTAACCTTTAAATTTAATTCCTCACTTGAAGGCAAGTGAGTTTTTCTTTACTTCTAGAGGGCTGTTCTGTCATCTGCACTACAAAGGAGCAGTTTCTCATTCTATTTTAGTAATCTGGGAATGGCAAATATTTAGAAGAACTCCAGTACAATGGCAGAAAGAGAGGGAAATTGAAGTTTGGTGGGATCTTCTCTTGTCTGCACTATATTTAAAAGTATCTTTGTCTAGGGAGGGAAGAAGAAATATTGCAAATTTTCAGGTTAATGTGAAAGAACTAAATTTTTGTCTTTGTAATTTATGAATGAATGGAGAAAAATATTCTATGTATTTTTCCTTTGTTCCAGTTTTAAAACTTCCTATATTGTATGTTTTACTTTTAGGCCATTTGTCATTTCTCTGACTTGGTTTTCTATGGAATTTGGCAGAACAGAGAAAAGAATTTTATGATGGAATTATATGAATTCCTTATCTTCTTATGACATGCTAAACCTACTGGAAATAAATGATGATGAGAATTAATATATTAAATATTGGAATAGCATATCTATGTAAATATTTAGAAATTAATATAGTGAAAAAATTTAAATATCATATAAGCTAAAAAGATAAATTTTTGCAAAGAAAGTTTTCAGAAAGAATGCTGAAGTCTGTCACATGTAAAACTTTAATGAAATGTGTAAGATTATGATTGGACCAGGCTTTAGAACATATATATAAATATAGAAAAAAAGATATACAATATATATAAATATAGAAAAAGTGTATATCTCCATATACCAAAAAAACTTATGGGATAGTACCATTACTTAAAGAAATGCCAGTTAAAATAAGGTAGGAGAATAATTTCATGTCTTTTAAACTAAATATTTTTTGTTTTTTAAAGAAGATGATAACGCCCGGTATTTGTCAGGTTATAGGCTATAGAGTGCAATTTGACAGTGCAATTTAAGTTCTATAAATATGTTCATATCCTCTGACCCAGTGATTCCAAGCATGAAAATTTATGCTAAGAAAATAATTTAAAATACGACAAAGAAGAAAGCAGCAACAACAACCAAGGATGTACATATGTACAAAGTTTTTTACAGAAATATTACTTTTTTCAGTTTCCACATTTTCCATGATAAAGATCATACATTGTTTAGAGACAGACTATGCAAGAGTTACAAGAAATAGTTGCATAGGCATAAGCATACATGGGTTTGTAATTATACACATATGATTATAAATGTGCTTGCAAAAGGTTTATTGGATATATACATAAGACTGGAAATATACAATGTTTAGTGTTACAATTATATACTTAAACAAGGAAACTTGACAGTATGCTAAATTTGCTTACAAGTAGACAAAATGCAAAATACATCTTCTGTACTAAAATGGAGGGCAATCATACTGTAAGCTGAGTGGGACTCCGACCCTAAGAAAAGCTACCAGACTGACAGCTCTTTGATGACAAGAACCCATCTTGTCTTATTCATCTGTCAACTGGAGAGTAGTTGGCTCTCACCAAATGATTACTGATTGGATCTGTCATTTTTTTTTTTCTCAAAATCTTGGTTGCTAATTAGGTTCCCAGACTCCTGCCAGGTGACTACTTCACAATCACTTGGGCTATTTAAAGATGCAAATTCCTAGGTCTCTTTCCTCTGGAATTCTTACTCATTCACCTAGGCTCACGGACTTTCTCTTTTTTTTTTACTTTTAATTTGAAATAATTTAAAACCTTCAGAAAATTTACAGAGAGTTCCCACTTAACCTTCACTTAGGATCATTTGTTACTGTTTGTATTCAGTTTAGGGTTTTATTTATTTGTTTATTTGTATTGTGATTATGTGAAACATCATGATTCTTAGAATCAGACAGTACAAAAAGGTGTCCTCAGAGAGTTGTGAATCTATTTTTTAAAAGTCCCCTAGATGATTCTGATATTCAGCTGTTTCAGAACTACTGGTCTAGCCTATCGGTTTTGAAGTCAGACCTGAACTTAAATCCATTTTCTCTCAAGTATGTAATGGGGGTAAGTTACTTTCCCTCTCTGAGCTTCCAGTTCCTACTTCTAAGGATTGTTGTAAGGATATAAAAATATATATAAAATGTTTATGACAACGCCTGCAAAGAGTGAGAGACCATGTAATAGCTGTATTTATTCTCTCATACATCCATTTAGCAAATATTAATTACATTGCTACTAAGTACTGAGGCACTATACTGTTTCTCAGTGATACAAAATACCTAATACTTGGTTCATGCCCTTGAGTAGTGCACATTTTATGGGGCTCATAGCAGTTTTTCAGAAAATATAATGATTGTTTCTTAAACTGATGTGCCATCTATAAAGCTAAGATAAAAATTAAGTCATGATTTTATGGAAGCTTTTCTCTAGAAAGGCTAACTATCATGGTTAAAAAAAGTCTAGAGAAGCACATAGTTATGTATCTCTGACTCAAATATAAGTCATTTCAGGGTTTTTAAGATGTATAGATATCAGACCATTTGAAGTTGAATTTTCTAGTGAGTGCCTGTAGACAGGTTATGTGTTCTTAGGTACTAGACATTCAAGTGATATATATATGTCATATGTTTTAGAACAGTGTTTTTTATTTTGGCCTTTATAATATTCAGTTATGTTCCCTGTATATCCACTTTATGAAGTTTTTATGATAAATGGATGTTGAATTTTCTCAAGAAATTTTTCTGCATCTCTTGAGATGTTCATATGATTTTTATTCTTCAGTTTGTTAATGTGATGTATGATTTGCAGATATTGAACCATCCTTGCATCCCTGGGCTAAATCCTACTTGATCATGGTGTATGATTCTTTTAACATAGTGTTGAATTCAGTTTGCTAATATTTTGTTGAGAATTTTTGCATCTGTGTTCATCAGTGATATTGGCCTGTAATTTTCTTTTTGTATGATATCTTTGGCTTTGGTATTAGGGTGATGTTGGCCTTGGGGAATGAGTTCAGAAGCATTCCTTTCTCTGCAATTTTCTGGAATAGTTTGAGAAGAATAGGTGTTAACTCTTCTCTAAATGTTTGATAGAATTCACCTATGAAGCCATCTGGTCCTGTACTTTGTTTGTTGGGATTTTTTTTTATATTACTGATTCAATTTCATTACTGGTAGTTGGTCTGCTCATATTTTCTATTTCTTCTTGATTCAGTCTTGAGAGATTGTACACTTCTCAGAATTTGTTCAGTTCTTGTAGGTTATCCATTATTGGTGTGTAATTGTTTGTAGTCATCTCTTGTGATCTTTTGTATTTCTGTGGTATCAGTTGTAACTTCTCCATTTTCAGTTTTGATTTTATTCATTTGAATCCTTTCTCTTTTTTCCTTGTTGAGTATGGCTAAAGGTTTGTCAATTTGTTCATCTTTTTAAAGAACCAGCTCTTAGGTTCATCGATCTTTTCTATTGTTTTAGTCTCTATTTATTTATTTTCACTCTGATCTTTATTACTTCTTTCCTTTTCCTAACTTTTGGTTTTGTTTGTTCTTCTTTTACTAGTTCCTCTAGGTGTAAAGTTAGGTAGTTTATTTGGGAATTTTCTTGTTTCCTGAGGTAGGCCTGTATCTCTGTGAACTTCTCTCTTAGAATTGCTTTTGCTGTGTCCCATAGATTTTGGATCATTGTGTTTATGTTTTCATTTGTCTCCTGGTATTTTTAAATTTTCTCTTTGATTTCTTTAGTGAACCACTGGTTGTTCAATGGTATATAGGTTAACTTCCACAAGTTTGTGCTTGCGGTTTTTTTTCATTTATTTGATTTCTAATCTCATTTCATTGTGGTTGGAAAAGATGCTTGATATGATCAGTTTTCTTAAATTTACTGAAGCTTGCTTTGCGGCCTAGAATGTGATCTGTCCTGGAAAATGTTTCGTGTGCCCTTGAAAAGAATGTGTATTCTGCCGCTATATGTTTTGGTGTGGACCTCTTTGGATTGATCTTGTGTATGACTCTCTTTGCTTCCTGGGCTTGGATATCTGTTTTCTTTCCCAGGTTAGGGAAGTTTTCCGCTATTATGTCTTCTCTGTCCTTCTCTCTCTCTCTCTCTCTCTCCTCCTTCTGGGACCCCTGTAATGCGAATGTTAGTATGTTTTATGTTGTCCCAGAGGTCTCTTAAACTATCCTCATGTTTTTTCATTCTTTTTTCTTTTCTCTGTTCAGCTTGCATGATTTTCACTGCTATATCTTCCAGTTTACTGATCTGTTCCTCTGTATCATCTAATCTGTTGATTTCTTTTACTGTATTTTTAATTTCAGTTAATGTATTCTTTAGTTCTGTTTGGTTATTCTTTGTATTTTCTAACTCTTTGTTAAAATTCTCACTGTATTCTTCCATTCTTCTCCCAAGTTCATTGAACATCTTTATGATCATTACCTTGAATTCTTTATCAGGTAGATTGCTTATCTCAACTTTGCTCAGTTTCTCTTCTGAGGTTTTATCTTGTTCCTTCATTTCAAAAATATTCCTCTGTTGCCTCATTTTTTCTGATTCTCTATTTTTATTTGTATATTGAGAAGGTTGGTTATGTTTCCCCATCCTGGAGAAGTGGCCTTATGTAGGTGATATCCTATGGCATCTAACAGCACACTCTCTTCTGTTCACCAGAGCTATATTCTCTAGGGGAGGCACCCAGTGTGGCTGTGTTGGCCCTTCTGTCATGGTAGGGTTGACTACTGTGGGCATGCTGGTAGATGTGACTGGCTCCCAACCCATTTGTTTGCCAGGCCCTGCCTAGTGCAGAGGCTGCTGGCTGCTGGTGGGCAGAGCTGGGCCCTGGGGCTGGCCTGCTTGTGGGTGGAGCCAGTTCCAGGGTGGTTGGCTTTGGGTTCTGGGGTCCCAGTGCTGGTGGGTGGGCCTGGAGTTGGGGTTGTCCCAGGGCTGGTGCCACCCACTGGTGGGCAGGGCTGGGGTCTGGGGAGTACTGATCCTGGTGCATGCTGTTGGTAGGCAGAGCCATGTCCCAGTATGCCTGGCTGCACAGCCTGGGGAGTTCTGGTCCTGGTACCAACCCACTAGTAGACAGAGCTGTGTCCCAGGGTCTCTGGCTGCAGGCCTGGGGGTCCCAGAGATGGTGTCAGCCTGTAAGTGGGCAAGGCTAGATCGCAGCTGCTAGGGGACTCAGGAGCGCCTACTCATCCTGCTGGCCTGCTAGTGTCCCTGTGCAGGCAGCTGCTTGGCCTAGGGGGCTCCAGGACTGGTGCTGACCAGCTGGTGGGTGAGTTTTGGTCTTGGCATTGATAAGCTAGAGGGCATACTCCAAAATGGCTCTTGCCAGCACCAGTGTCCTCCTGGTAGACTGAGCTCCCCAAAATGGCTGCTGCCAGTGTCTGTGTCATTAGGGTGAGTCCTAGTTGCCTGCTGCCTTCTCTGAGAGGCTCTCCAAAATCAGAAAATAGGTCTGATCCAGGCTTCTTTCAAATTATTGCTTCTGCCCTGGGTGTCAGAGCATGTGAGATTTTATGTGCGCTCTTTAAGAGTGGAGTCCCTGTTTCCCACACCCTCTGCCTTTCCTGAAAGCAAGCCCTTCTGCCTTCAAAGCCAAATAGTCTGCAGGCTTATCTTCCAGGTTTAGGACCCCAGGGCTGGGTAGCCTGAACTTGATGTGAGGCATGGGCTCCTTGCTTCATGGGGAAAACCTCTGCAGTTGTGATTATCCGCTCATTTGGGGTCACCTCCCTGGGGGTGTGGGTCTTGACTGTATGTTTCTGCCCCTCTTACCTCTCTTGTTGTGTTCCTTTCTTTTATATCTTTAGTTGCAGAAGATCTTTTCTGCTGGTCTTCAGGTTCTCATTGCTAGTTTCTCTGTAAATAGTTGTAAGTTTGATGTGCCCGTGGGAGGAGGTGTGCTCAGGGTCTTTCTACTCTACCATCTTGGCCACACACCCAGTGCTTCTCAATTTTAATATGATTCTCAGATCATATGAGGATCTAATTAAAAAGATTTGAAGTCAGTAGATCTGGCATAGGGCCTGAGAATCTGCATTTATAACAAGCTGCAGGTGCAGTGGTGTGAATTACACTTTGAGTAACAAGAGTTTATTACACTTATGTATAGCCGATTCACTTTGTTATAAAGCAGAAACTAACACACCATTGTAAAGCAATTATACTCCAATAAAGGTGTTAAAAAAAAGTTTATTGCACTGACTTTGAAGCTCAGTTATTCAACTTCTTAGATACGTGCATATTATTAATGATTAATTTCACTCTATGTGCCTGTTATACCTTGATGTATTAGCTATTGAAGTCACCACTTATGGCATTTTAAGATTTTAAATTAACACTCAGTACATGAAGACAAACCTCTAACAACTAATGGGTAGAATTGAAAAATAAATATCATGATTTGGTAATGCAACTAAAAATATGCTTCTTCCATTTGGATCTGTATATAATTTGTGAGATTTTCCCCCCACTGTGACAGCCACTATAAATACCTAAATAAACTGAAATTGGAACCTGACTTGCAAATACCTTTATCACAAAGGGTTAAATCAAGATTTTCTTTTAAAAAGCATATATAACACTGTTCTCACTGTATCAATATAGAAACAATAAAACAATGTTTCATGAAACAGTTTTGGAACCATTAATAAATAAAATAGAAGGCTTACTTTATTATTTCCTTCATCTGTCCTTTCAAAATTTCTAATTTGTATGTGTTTGAATTTACCTAATTTCTTGGTACAGAAGTACATTTCTATAATTTATATTCTAAATTAGGGATATGTGCTCAAGAATACTTTTCTAATGGGGGGTAGAAGAAAAAAGTTTAGATTTTACTGCTACGTAGCACAGAAAAGATGACTTTCTTTTGAAAAAAAAAAGAAAAACTGAGGGCAGATGTTTATAATTTGCCATCTCTACTGAATAAAAATCTCCTCAGGGCGTTTCCAGGGTATCTGATATTCAGAAGCTCTTTATGACCACCCCATGTGGTTTAGCTTGAATTTGGCACTCTTCATTCAGAACTAAATATTTATGGCAATACAAGATCCCTTCTTTCCCCCCCACAGCAGAGGATAATGGATCTTTAAGTGACTAATTAGTGTATTACATTAAATTAAGTTAAATTGCTCTAGTTCCAATTAATGAGAGTTCTAGGATCTTCAAAACATAAAATAATTATTACAGGGACAGGGCTATAAATATAAATGAATTAACTCACCCAGGCCCTGTGAAAATGCAGGTTACTTCGGTTTTATTTATTCTGAGCCCACATCTAAGTTTCTGATATACTTCTTTTCCTTAGCACTGTCCTTTCGATCTTTGCCTAGTCATTTCCTACTCTCTAAACCAGAGGCTGTCAAACTTTTTGATCTGTAGAACGCTTTATACTCTTAAAATTGGTTGAGGACCTCAAGGAGCTTTGTTTATGTGAGTCATGTCTATCAATCTTTACCATGGTAGAAATTAAAACAATTTTAAAATATTCATTGTCATTAAAAAAAAACCTATTGCGTGTTAACGTAAATAACATATTTCATGTAAAATAACTATTTCCCAAAATAAAAAATTAGAATAGTGGCAGCGGTTTACATTGTTTACAAATATCTTTAAGGTCTGGCTTAATAGAAGACAGCTGGGTTTTCCTGGCTACTTTTACACACCATCTGTTGCAATATTGCACATCATGTAGCCTCTAGAAAACTCCATTGGACGCTTGTGAGAGAATGAGTGAAAAAGGCACATAATGACTTAATATTGTTTCATGGAAATAGTTTTGATCTTGTAGATCCCCTGAAAGTGTCTCTGGGCCCCCAGGTGCTACCCTTCTTCCTAAGTTAAGGAGGGAGTTGCCATGGCTGTCTCGGACCTCCGAAAGGCTCAGTCTACTTCTCTGAAGGGGTTTGGCAGGGGCATAATTAGGGACTGCTTCGGAGGTGCAGTCATCCCTTCTATTTTACTCTCCCTGATTATGTCATAGTTTCATTCTCAAGCATTCATATCTCATAAGCTCCTAGCTTGTATCTTTGCTAGGTATAGTAAAGGTGGTCTTTTCCAAGTTGGCTGAAAAATGGATAGAATTTGCTCAGTTTTGAATTTTTCTCTTATAAGTTTTCATGTTATTACTTTCTGTTAGTAAACATTAGGTGGGAAGACAAATGAACAATTAAATCATATTATCACTGATAATCATATAAAATTCGTAAGCTTGTTTTGTATTGTGGTATATGGACCCTTGGTTGAGTTTTGTTAAAAAATATATACACAGCAATACTGTCTGCTATGAAATTATTCTTCGTTTGTATGACAGAATTAAACATATCCTGTTATATAGCATCTCACTAAGAGTCAGCATGGTATTTCCTAAAGAGCAAGCATCACGATTTTCTGGTGCTCTGCCATATGAGTAAGTTTGAAAACCCTTGTAGAGGGCAACTTGGAAGGAAATGTATAGGCTTAAACCAATCTATTTAATACAGCATATAGAGTCCCGCCATCTCCAGTATGAGGAGATAACAGGCTGAAGGAAAAGATTTTTCAGTGATGCCTCTCCAAACTGGGTAATGGCGCTGATCCACAAATTCCTTTTATGTTTCTCCTCTATGGTTTTCTGATTTAGACGACAAAGAGAGCTAGCTAGGCGGTGGCAGATCTGAATGGTGAGTGCTGAGAGATCATCTGAGGCAGGAAGCAGAGCAATCCTGAGGTTTATTAGGTAACACTCCAGATGATGGGAGTGGCTGCCACACCCGTTACTTTGCCCTTGTTTTGTATGCTATTAGATTCCGGCATTCATGCATTCACAAAATGTTTATTGGGTACTTGCTATGTGCTTTAAATTACACTGAAAAAGTCAACAAAGCTCCGAAACTTATTTTCAGGCAAAGCTCCGCTGATTCTCAGAAGACACAGTTTAGATCTCTCTGGTAAATAATACCTGCATTTCTTACTTAAGGAGGATTAACTTAGTATCAGAGGCAACTGAGCACTAATGTGGTTGGCTGGGGGCCAGCTCTTTGAAGTTCCTTAACTTGCATAGACCAACCTTGTCAATTCCAAAGGTATAGGAAGCTGGAGTGTACTTTGATGTCAGAACTGTTTTGAGAGACCATCTTCTGTTGCGTTTCCTTTGAAGCAGAGTGACTCAAGGCAATCTTTGCTTACACAGGGCCAATCATTTGACCTAGAAAGCTTAGAAAGAAAAATCCTTTGCCAAAAGGGAGTTGAAGATAGCTACAAGTGATTTGAAACATCATGTTTACTTAAAGAGTTTCCAGAGAGATCATTTGGAATTAATCTGGTTTACCTAAAGGCAGAGGATTAGTGTTCAAAATTATTCCTTATGGGAACTTACAATTCGGTGTAATGCATCTCTCAGAATTCTCAGGCACCAGCATGTTTTAACTGCAGACATTTCTGAGAAGGGCCAGTTTATTGGTAAATGCACAACTATACGTAAACACAAAGTGTGTAACTGAAATATTTTTAAAAACCAGCTAAAAAGGACTTTGAATGGGAAAAAAAAAATCACAGAAGCTGAAGGTCCAGTTTCAGAGATACCAAGTTATCAGGTTTCTCCCCTGATGTCAGGTTAATGGGAAATTGGAAACTGAAAGCTGGTGTGTGTTACCCTCTTACACCTTAAAATGTTGCTTGTTAAGACAGGCACATTTTTAAAATACCTGTTTGAATACCTGAAGTACAAGCCCTTATTTTCCTGCCTGCTTGTCATCCTTCTGATTGGCTGTTCTTCTGATCATAACCAGAGCATCTGGATATTTTTCAGGCAGTTGAGATTAAAAGAAACTTGTCAAAGTATTTTCTTCTCCATTATGCTGAAATTCATGGTTTAAAATACTTGTTAGTTTCAGGCATAATAGTTTCCTGAACTATCGAATAGATAATTATTTATAAATATCACATTGGTTTTGTTTTTAATATTTTCATTTTCAAAATATTGATGTCTTTGAGAATGGAAACAGAGCATTTGTCCTAATTTAGCAGGCTGGAATGGGGTTTGGAGGTCATAATAGCAGAGAAGTGATATTGCTGACCCGTTATCATTTGATTTTCAGTCACTAATCTGAGTTACTGATCCTGGGTTCAGATTGGGACCCTTCTGTGTCCTTGGCTACAAATCCCTAGAATATTGACTATGGGACTTTTAGGAGTTCACAGTTTTGGGTGGGTTTGCAAAGTGGATCTGCCTGAATAGTAGGAACAAGTTGGCATTTCATACCACTTGTTTCATTTAAGATCATTTTTAGATGGTTTGACTTTATAGAGTTACCGAAAATAGTCACATCATGGCCCTACTTGAGTTTCCCCCATTCACTTCTAAGTGATGGGTGTACAATGGAGAGAAAGGCCTGCTAGTAATTTTTAATTTTATACTAGCCAATCATACTAGCCAATCATAATAAGCATCACATGTGAAATACAGGCTGACTACTACATGGATGTGAATGAGATGAAACAAATCTCTACATGCAAATATATAAAATACATATTGAACAAACCATCTTTTAAAAAGTAAACATTTCAAGTGATTACATGTGTTGGACAAGCCAATCTTAAAAAGGAAAGAATTTTTAAAGCAAAATTTTCATTTTTTTATTGAATGAAAAGAATTAAAAGTTCTACTTTTAGTCAATTTTTTCTGGAGCAAGGAATGCTGAGGGTGGGGCAGTATAAAAATCATGAAATTAGAATGTCCACAATAATGGGAGAGTATTTTATTTTATTTAAAGAATTAATTTTATTTATTTATTTATTTTTGGCTGCGTTGGGTCTTTGTTGCTGCGCGCGGGCTTTCTCTAGTTGCGGCGAGAGGGGGGGGAGCTACTCTTCATTGCGGTGCGCAGGCTTCTCATTGCGGTGGCTTCTCTTGTTGCCGAGCACAGGCTCTAGGCGCAGGGACTTCAGTAGTTGTGGCGCATGGGCTTAATTGCTCTGCGGCATGTGGGATCTTCTTGGACCAGGGATCGAACCCCTATCCCCTGCATTGGCAGGCGGATTCTTAACCACTGCGCCACCAGGGAAGTCCTGGAGGGTCTATTTTAAATTTTGAGTTTTTAAGTGTTTTGGGGGTTTTTTTGTCTTTTTTTTTTTTTTTTTTTTTTTTTTTGGGCTGTGTTGGGTCTTTGTTTCTGTGCGAGGGCTTTCTCTAGTTGTGGCAAGCGGGGGCCACTCTTCATCGTGGTGCACGGGCCTCTCACTATCACGGCCTCTCTTGTTGTGGAGCCCAGGCTCCAGACGCGCAGGCTCAGTAGGTGTGGCTCACGGGCCTAGCTGCTCTGTGGCATGTGGGATCTTCCCAGACCAGTACTCAAACCCGTGTCCCCTGCATTAGCAGGCAGATTCTCAACCCCTGCGCCACCAGGGAAGCCCTAGTTTTTCAGTGTTTTTATCAGAATGTATTCTGATAACAAATTCTGCTGCACATTGAAGATGGCAGATAAACCAGAAAGTGTTCAAATAGTCCTTATTTTCTCTCACAAACTGGGTGAGAGTAACTAAATCTTTCTAAACGTCAACAATGTTAACTTTTCTCAGAACTATGAAAATCTTAAGATTTCTTTTTATGTCATTCTATTAACTACCTTATCTTGAGTGACTGGTTTTGTTTAGTTTTTTGTGGGTTTTTTCTATTTGAAAGACCTTTTAGAAATTTCTTAGTTTATTTGGTTGTTTACTTCTTTTTAATCTTGAAACATCTAAGATAAATAATTTTTTCTAAGATTCTAATTATTTTAAAAATAAATTTTATGTTTTGAGTAGCATATGTATTATATTTCTGATTATGGTGATTTTGGCAAAGGGTGTTGAGATCCTTTGTGAGGTCAAGAATTTTTAAGGTTAAGAATGAGAGAAGGAAAACCCTCAAAATCTAAGGAAGCTAGTATTAAATAAATTGATGTTTAATCCCTTGAAAGCCACGGTTTTGCTCGGTGTCCAGTTACCTTGTGCACCTTGTCTGTTGAACTGATTGATGATAGGTGAATCTGTTTTCCCCCCAATAAGTGCTTTTCTGCAATTCCTAAAGATTCCTGTTTAAAAGGCACTCTTTCAAGAGATTTTCAGATTAGAGGTGACAGAAAACAAACAGTAGCACTTGGGACACTATCTCTTGGCTTTTGTATACTGTTTTTGTTCCAAAATGTAGTTTTTAGTTGGTTTATCATTTTCCCCACGTGACTATTTTTCTTATAGTCATAGCCACATGTTATTCAGCTACATAAACTATATATGCTTTGGATCAAAGGCTACAAGAAACATAGAAAAAGGAAAATACCTATTATATTACAGACGTGGGATAACAGGTGAAAGTAATTTTTTAAAATGTCTTAATGGGGGCTTCCTTGGTAGTGCAGTGGTAAAGAATCCACCTGCCAATGCAGGGGACATGGGTTCGAGCCCTCGTCTGGGAAGATCCCACATGCCGTGGAGCAACTAAGCCCGTGTGCCACAACTACTGAGCCAGTGCTCTAGAGCCCATGAGCCACAACTACTGAGCCTGCGTGCCACAACTACTGAAGCCCGCATGCCTAGAGCCCATGTGCCGCAACAAGAGAAGCCACCGCAATGAGAAGCCCGCGCACCGCAACGAAGGGTAGCCCCCACTTGCCACAACTAGAGAAAGCCCGCGCGCAGCAACAAAGACCCAACGCAGCCAAAAATAAATAAATAAATTTATTTTTTAAAATGTCTTAATGTTGCTGGCATTACTTCAGCAATACATAGCATTCAAAGGAAGACAATTTTCATTTTTAACAATCTTGAAAAAACTTTTGAAAAGCCTTTTCCATTTTGCTGTTTTAGAAAAGAAACCTTAACGAAGAAAGTGATAAGTTTTGTATCATCATTCCATGAATTTAGAACATTTTGAGATCAGTCATAGCTGAGCCTTTTGAGAGCTTAGCCTTTTGAGTTCTTTTGTTGGCAAATATTCTTAAATATCAAATATCAACTGAAAAGCAGAGGTAAATTGATGAATAACATATTCTTACTGAAAAAGATTTCCTTTAGTATATGGAAGATTACAATCTCCAAACTTTTAATATTTTTAAGTTGCTGATAATAAAATGCCTATTGTTAGTAAATAGGCTCATTCATTCATTCAACATACTATATAATTATTGAGTGCTTTCTATATGACCAACTTTCTATATGTTGAACACTGGAGATACAATCAATAGTGAGCAAAACAGTCATGGGTTCTCATCTTGGAGTTTATTTATGCCTTAGTTCATTTAATAGATAGTTATTAAACACCAACCATGTACCCAGCACTGTTCTACAAACTGGGGTTTTGCTCTGCAGAGGGAGAAACAAGCCATAAATAAGAACATAAATAAATGATTATGATCATTTCAGGTGGGGATCAGTGCTTCAAAGACAGTAATGCAGGAAGAATTAATCATGTACCTGTGCTGATCTATTTTATAGACTAGAAGAGGAGATAAATATTAGTACAATTAGTCATGCTGACAAATCTGATAAATGCTATAAGGAAAAGTAAAGAGTGCTGTGAGACCATGTAAGTAAGGGAGGGGGGACTAGTCCATTTTGAGGGAGTCAGGGAAGACTTTCTGGAGGAGGTGACATTTGAGCTAAGACCTGAACAATGACTAGGTGTGTTAGATTCCAAGGGCTGTCATAACAAGTGCCACAGACTAGGTGGCTTAAACAACAGAAACTTATTGCTTCACAGTTATGGAGACTAGAAGTCTGAGATCAAGGCGTCCATGGTTGGTTGCATCTGAGGGCTTTGAGGGCATATCTGTCCCATGCCTCTGTCCTAGCTTCTGGTGATTTGCTGGCAGTCTTTAGTGTTCCTTCCTTTGTAGACACATCACCCTGATCTTTGCCTTCATCTTCACATGGCATTCTCCCTGTGTGCATGTCTGTGTCCAAACTTCCTTTTTCTATAAGGACACCAGTCGTATTGGAGGGTCCCACCGTACTCCAGTATGACCTCATCTTAACAAATTACTCTGCATCATTTACCAATGAGGTCCCATTCTGAGGTACTGCGGGTTAGGACCTCAACATATGAATTCTGAGGGCACACAATTCAACCCATAACACTAGGAGTTAGCAAAGTGAGGCAGAGGGGAGGGGAAAACATTTTTTTTTTCAGGAAGAGAGAACAGCATCTGTGAAGGTCTTGTGCTAGAAAGAAGCATGGCTCATTCAAGGAATGACGTGTAGCTGAGGCATGGAAACTTGAGAGCGAGAGTGGAGTGAGATGATTCCAGAAACATTTTGAAGGTAGAATAGATAGACAGGACCTCACAGCCAGCCAAATGTGGTGTGAAGGAAAGAATAATCAAAGATAACTTCCTACAACTCTAGTTGTGTTGAGTTAAAGTGCTTTTGCCATTTCCAGGTAGATACCAAGTAGACAGAAATTTGTATCTGCAGGTCAGGAGAGAGGCTGAGGCTGCAGATAAGCATTTGGGAGTCAACTGCATTTAGGTCAAAGCTGGCTAAAATGACTCAGGAAGACTCTTTCTTGATGAGGGGGCTGGGACTTAACTTAGAACCTTGAAAAGCACCTATATTTAAAGAGGAGGCCAGAACAAAAAGCCAACAAGAAGGCAAAAAACAATATGCAATAATATTAATTTAAAAATACCTGGATCGAATACTACTTAGAAAACCAAGTTAGGAGAGAGTTTTGAGAAAGAGGGACTAGTTAGTAGCATCAAATACTACACAGAGGTCAAGTAGAATGAGACCTGAAAAGAGATCTCATTTGTCAATTTGAGGTCATTAGCAACCTGGTAAGACCAGACTCTGCAGCCTGGTGAAAGTAGAAACCAGGTTTTTGTGTGTTGAGGGGTAAAAAGCAAATGAGAAAGCGGAAGGAGTAAATATAGAAAATGTATTTATATGCTATATATTTATATACTTATACTATAAATAGTCAAATATGTTAAGAATTGGCAATGAAGGGAATGGGATAAGTAGGGGGGCACAAAGTTATAGAAGATGGTATGATCAAAAGCCAAGAGCAGAAAATCAAAGGGGGGTAGGAGGGGCTGGGGGGATAGGTAGGAAGATAAAGATACCTAAGAGAAATATTTCCACGTGGGATTTGCTTCCTTTTTTCCAGATTCCAAATGGTGGAGAAATCAGGAAAATGGGGAAAGTATAATGATGCTCCTGTAAGAATTAAAGTTTAGCTACCAAGGCAGAGATTGTGGATTCAGAGGAATCCATTGATATCAAGTCCAAAGCAAGAGCGGAAAAGACACACAGAGAGTCACGGTTAAGATGAACATTTCTGAGACCCTGGATAGGAGCACGTAGGAGAAGAGGATTCACAGTCAGTCTTGCCTGTGGCTGTTGCCATGTATTAGTGTGCATATACCCTGCCCTGTCTACTGCTAATTGTTAGTCATTCCTGCAAACAAAATAAGTTTACTCACATAGTCCACTTTGTATGATTCCAGTGAGTGATGTCCCAAGAAATAACAAGTTTTGACAGCAAATAAGTTCTTAAATTGGTAATTTGGACATGTGCTTCTATGTTATATTATTAACCTGCTAGGAGACCCAAACCTTATGTAATTCCCATACTACCTAATAATGTTCAGAGGTTTCCAGTGTTTGGTGTTTGCCACAGGCTATGATTATTTGTAAATACTTTAATAGAACAAATGCAAAGAGATGTGAATGTGGCCACGTAGTACTCCAACATGAAATCAGAAACTGATCTATCATCTGAATTACCAAAGTACTGTTGACTTTAATGGCAAAACCAAAAACAGGGCAAGCAGGCAAAATAATCTCATTGTTCAAAAAAGAAGCGAGGGCTTCCCTGGTGGCGCAGTGGTTGAGAGTCCGCCTGCCGATGCAGGGGACACAGGTTTGTGCCCCGGTCCGGGAGGATCCCACATGCCGCGGAGGGGCTAGGCCCATGAGCCATGGCCGCTGAGCCTGCGCGTCCGGAGCCTGTGCACTGTCAATGGGAGAGGCCACAACAGTGAGAGGCCTGCGTACTGAAAAAAAAGAAAAAAAAAAACAAAAACAGAAACGAGCTTAAATGAAGCAAAATGTACCTGAATGCCCAACTTGGAGATCACACCATCTATGTAAAATGAAAGAAAATTTTCTATGCCTGGAGTGTTGGTCATGAAACAAAGATCAAGACTGTTTTGTGCGTTTTAAAATTTCCATTTAAAAAATGGTGACTTTTATATATCAAATATTTGTGGTATTACCTTTCAATTTTCAAGTGATTTCTATTGGCCATTTGTGTTACTGTTCACTTCATTTAATGTTTTCTATTATTAGATGTCTATATCAGGTACAGATCATTTTTACATGTTGTTGAAATATATAATCCTGTCACAATATATTTTGGTTGATAATGATAATAAACCACACCTTTATTATTAAGTCTCTTGTGTTATATAGAAAACCTCTGAAACTTGTAGTATAACCCTATCATGGAAAAATTATTCACTGTATATATAATTACTGTCACTTGTTATT
Organism: Phocoena sinus; assembly: GCF_008692025.1. Lineage (NCBI taxonomy): Eukaryota > Metazoa > Chordata > Mammalia > Artiodactyla > Phocoenidae > Phocoena > Phocoena sinus. The sequence goes on along the minus strand of NC_045763.1, from coordinate 165,061,735 downwards.
TACAAACATAAATAAGGGTACGAAAAATACAGAATAACTTATGATATTGAAAACTCCTGGGGATTTCAATTTCTTGTTTTCTGAATCTCAGGAATGCCACCTAAGACGCCGATTTGACCCAAAGGATAAAATTAAGGATATAGGTAGAAAAATAAGCATCTGAGTAGGACCTTTTCTTTTTTCTTCTCCTTCCTTCTTGGGGTGGAACTAAGGACATGTGGAAATATATAGACGAATTTCAGAATCAAAAGGGTGGTCAGTTTTCTCTCTTAAGAAGGAGTGAACTCCCACCTCTTGATTGTGATGGGCAAATAGGCCAACCTAGGATACCAGGGCTGGGTGATTATGGTTAGGAACAGCTGACCAGGGAGGAGACTAAGGAAGCATGATCCAGCTGAAGGCCAACTGAAGCATAATGGGGAAATTCTGAAAGACTTGTTGGTGACCTTTTATAGAGCAACCCCTCACCTCTTGGTGCTTTTTTGCTGCTGTATTAAATCCAAGTAGTTAACTGAATAACAATCAACTCAAAACTAATTCAACACATTTTAGTATTACCTTGGCTTATACTTATTGTCTTAAGAATAACTGATCATTTTAAAGAATACTGAAAATCAAACTTTTGCCATTTTTTTCCACCTGTGAGTTACTATTTCTTTATGAAGGGTTGCTGGGAATGCATCAGCAGTTACCCTGGTTCTAGACTCCTTATTTCAAAGTAGACGATATAATGTACAATTTACTTCTTTTTTTTTTTGCGATGCGCGGGCCTCTCACTGTTGTGGCCTCCCCCGTTGCGGAGCACAGGCTCCAGACGCGCAGGCTCAGCGGCCATGGCTCACGGGCCCAGTCGCTCCGCGGCCTGTGGGATCTTCCCGGACCGGGGCACAAACCCGTGTCCCCTGCATCGGCAAGCGGACTCTCAACCACTGCGCCACCAGGGAAGCCCCCAATTTACTTCTTTAAAAGAACATTACTGATAGACAAATGGATCAGTGGGACAGAAAGGAATCTAGGTATAGACCCACGCATATTTGGCCAATTGATTCTTCAGCAAAGGTGCTAAGGTAATTCAGTGGAGAAAAATCAGTCTTTTCAATATAAGATGCTTGGTTATCAAAAACTTACCAAAAAAATAAATCATAGACCTAAATGTTGTAAAACCTAAAACCAAAAATTTTACAAGAAAACAGAAAATCTTTGTGGCCTTAGGTTAGGCAAAGATTTGTCTTGGTTCATTCAGGCTGCTGTAAAAAAACAAAACAAAACAAACAAACAAAAAAGCCCATAGATTGGGTAGCTTATAAACAACAGAAATGTAGTTCTCACAGTTCTAGTGGCTGTAAGTCTGAGGTGAAGGTGTCAGCATGGTCACGTGAGGGCCCTCTTCCAGGTTATAGACTTCTCTTGTATCCTCACATGGTGGGAAGGGCTTGGAATATCTCTGGAGCCCCTTTTATAAGGGCACTAATCCCATTCATAAGAGTTCTGCCCATATGACCTAATCACCTCCTAAGGGTCCCACCTCCTAATACCCTTACGTTGGGCATTAGGATTTAACCTACAAATTTTGGGGGGATACATTCAGACCACAGCAATTTCTTAGAACCAAAAAAAGGCACTTTTCATAAGATTAAAAAAATATTTTGATAAATTGGATTTCAAGATAATTACAAATTTTTGCTCTTCAAAAGAAATCATTTTAAAAATGAATAAGCAAGATACAAAGTAGGACAAAACATTTGTAACACAGTGCCTGTAAAAGGATGTGTATGTAGAATACTTTAAAGAACTCTTACAACACAATAATAAGGCAAACAATTTTTTAAATGGACAAAGATGGAAAAAACACTTCAATTATTTAAAACCCACAATGAGATACTACTTACAACCACCAGAGTGGCTTAAATTAAAAAGACTTAGAATAACAAGTATTGGAGAGAAAGCAGAACAAATAGAACATTTCTCATGGGAGTGTAAAATGGCCTAACCACTTGCAAAACAGTTAGGCAGTTTTTAGTAAACGTACATGCACCTTACGATGCAGCAATTCCATACCTTCACATTTACCCTAAAGAAATGATGAACACATATGCCCACAAAAAGAGTTATTCATGAATGTTCGTATCAGCTTTATTCATGATAGACAAAAACTGGAAACAACCTAGATGTCTATCAGTAAGGGAATGGATAAATAAATTGCAATATAGTTATTCAGTGGAATACTCCTCGGCAATAAAAATGAACAGAAGACTGATTCATGCAACATTATGGATGAATCTCACAGACATATATTGAGTAAAAGAGACTTGGCAGAAAAGAGTACATAATATACGGTCCCGTTTACAACATTCTAGAACAGGCAAAAGTAATGTATGAGTACAGAAATTAGATCATTGGTAGCCTAGGGTGGGACACGCTGGGGAGATGGGCTATAATATGGTACAAGAAAACTTTCTGTGGTGGTGGAAATATCCTGTAGCTTGATTGGGTTTGTTGTTACATGGATGTATCTATCCATTTGTCAAAACTCATTGAACTGTATACTTAAAATCTGTACATTTTGTTGTGTGTAAATTATACTTCAATAAAGTTTAAAAATAACATGATAGGGGCTTCCCTGGTGGCGCAGTGGTTGAGAGTCCGCCTGCCGATGCAGGGGACACGGGTTTGTGCCCCGGTCTGGGAAGATCCCACATGCCGCGGAGTGGCTGGGCCCGTGAGCCACGGCCGCTGAGCCTGCGCGTCTGGAGCCTGTGCTTCGCAACGGGAGAGGTCACAACAGTGAGAGGCCCGCGTACCACACACACACACAAAATAATAATAATAATAGCATGATAAAATTGTTTTTTAAATAATTAAAATATTGTTAGCATCTAGTCTTGTGTATTTTTGAAAAAGCGTTTGTCACTTAAATTTATGGGGAGTTGGTCTGTATTTCTAGGATGCTTTATTAAACTTTCTAGGAGGCAATTCAGTGATCCTGTCATGAATAATTTAATTTTGCACCTAGTAGTTTTAGTTAAATCCAGAAATAATGAGGTAGGCCCCATTCCCTTAAGGAAACATTTCTTAACATCTGTAGCTTTCACTTTCATTTGAATGGTTTATATTTTTAAAATACATACCAGTTTTATTATATTTGCTCTGCTGTATTTTCAGCGGCTAAAGTATTTGACGGTTTTAGTTAAACTACACATGCTTTAAAAACAAGAGTATGCCATTTTGGACTTACTTTCAAAAAAATTCTATATCTAATCTGAATCATAAGAATATATCTTTTTCAATCCAAGTCTTAAATCTTCAGAGTCAGTAGTGCATTTTTGCTGTCATTTTTTTTCTGCTTTGTGTCTTGATGTCCTGCTGAATTGTTGACATCTGATTTTCACTAGCCATGTTCTTTGAGAGAAAAACATAAGCTTTCTTATTTGTGAAGTTCTGGTCACTTTCTCAGGGATTGTAGCTTATAGTATATGGAAGAAATTTAACTGCAGGGACATAAACATTGTTTTGAATGGAAAAAGTCCACACTAGCTGATGTATTATAAAAGTTTAGGCCAGTATCAAAGTTTCTTTTTCAGAGGTGGTAAAGAGAATTATTTTTTAAAGACTGAGGTCATACAGCAGGGGAAGAAACACAGTTCTTGAAGTTTCAACTTTGTTTTTAAAAATGTGGCATAGAGTGTTCTTTAAAGTGTAAAAGTGATTCTATTGAAAAACAAATGGAAAATTCTTAGATAATTTATAACTCTTGAAACCCTTCCTGCTGAATTTTTAGTTTAATGATAGCAATAATAATCTTTTTCAATTAAAAATGCCTCATGGTTTAAAACATTTTCAAATGCATCATCTCATATGACCCACACAGCAGAACAGCTCACTGCGGAAGGTACGGTTTCCATTTTCAATAGATAATGTGTGAGGTTGCATCAGGGTTTGGTTGTATTACATTACTTGCATTCCCTTACATCTATCTCTTATATATCTGAGCTCAGCTTTTGACTAGTTTAAATTAAATTATCTAGTTAGTGTACCTGGGCCCGGATCTGGTTTTTCTAAGCACACACCTAATATTGAGTTAGTTTAACTTTTTTTTTTTTTTTTTTTTTTTTTTTTTTTTTTTTTTTTTTTTTTGAGGTACGCGGGCCTCTCGCTGTTGTGGCCTCTCCCGTTGCGGAGCACAGGCTCCGGATGCGCAGGCTCAGCGGCCGTGGCTCACGGGCCCAGCCGCTCCGCGGCATGTGGGATCTTCCCGGACCGGGGCACGAACCCGTGTCCCCTGCGTCGGCAGGCAAACTCTAAACCACTGCGCCACCAGGGAAGCCCTAGTTTAACTTTTGTGTTGTTTAATCTTTAACGTTTCTGGAGAAAAGATTTAAATGCCTTTTTAGGAAATAAACTGTAAATACCATTTTAAGCATCTTCTATATAAAATAACACTTTGTATGAATATAGCCTTTTTTCAGTTCATTCCTACAGTAAAGCCATGAGAGCCAAAGTTCACAAAAATTATGTTTAAAAACACATCTTTCCATGTCATTGTGCTGTCTCCCAAAATTTTCAACCTGCTGATTTTAGGGGAGAAATCAACAAAATAGAGTCTCAGATTCTAATGCTAAGAGGAAATTTAAAACAGTTTTAAGGTTATTTGCTTTCAGTATCTGCCTGAGAAAGTTAGAATGTCTTCTAAACTGATGAATTATCATGTGTGATTTCCAAGTTGGTGAAATGGTTAATAGTAATTAAATAAATGGTTGAGAGTAATTATGAGCATTGAATGCCAACTTTTACGTGGACCGAGTATGCAGAATAAAATCTCCATTTTAATTATGTGTTCATTGCAAAGGGTGAGGACCTTATTTTATATTGTCTGGCTTGAAGGAATGAGATTATTTAACTAAAGCAAGAGGAAACTTAATGTTAAGTACTATATATAGCTGTCTGTTGCCTTAATAAAAATTTTCAAAAAACAGTGGTTTGTTTTTAACACCCTCAAAGGTTTCTGATTTCAAGAGTTCAAATAATTTTATTATAAAGTTTAATTAAAAAGTATAATATGTGCTGTATAATTAGGTAAATTAGTAAGATTAATTAAAATAAGTAAAATCCAATGTAGTTTAGTTCCTAAAATCCTCATAGGATTCATGCATTGGATAGTGTACATTTCCTTATTAACATTAATCCTGAGAATTGAGACTGATAGTACAATGGTTAAGAGTTTAGGCTCTGGATTCAAACTGCCTAGGTTTGGTGATCAGTTCTGCCACTTTTTCATCAAATAACTTGGGACAATTTTTGTAAGCCTTAGTTTTCTCATTGATAAAATGAGGTTAATCATAGTACTTGACTCTACAGGTAAGAATGAGGATTAAATGAGATAATATATGTGAAACATTTATGTCATACATACAAATTTACATGATACAGTTAATTTGGATTATTATCTATATCAGTAGTTGAGATACATAAAAAAGAAAATCCAGTTGATGAGCGGTTTTGACTTTACTACACACTTAATTTGTTGATTTTCAGTACTTCTGTTTTCTTTGTTCTGTTGGAGATCCTATGGAGTAATGGATTAGTCAGAATGTGGGAAAGTAGTGACCCTCAACAAATTTGCAAACTGGGTGATATATAACTAGATAATCTGAAAGACTGAACCTTGCTTGTAGTTAAGCTTTAAATGAAAATAGCAACAACCAAAATAACCCAGAACCTACTTTTTAAAAAAAACTTTTTTCTAGAGCAATTTTAATTAACAGCAAAGTCGAGAGGAAGGCACAGGGATTTACCATATATCCCCTCCCCTCCCTACATGCTTAGCTTCCTCCACTATCAGTATCCCCCCACCAGCGTGGTACATTTGTTACAATTGATGGACCTACACTGACATATCATAATCACCTTAAGTCCAGAGTTTACATTACAGTTCACTCTTGGTGTTGTACATTCTGTGGGTTTGGGCAAATGTATAATGACATGTATTCATCATTATAGTATTATACGGAGTATTTTCCCTGCCCTAAAAAACTCTGTGCTCTGCCTATTCAGAGAATTGCTTGACAGTGTTCTTTAGTAGGTGAAAGGGAATGGAATCTAATACATATGTGTAGGGGTTAGCCTTAGAAATGAGAACAGTTTATCTCAAGAAACAGGCAATATGGCAGAAAACGAATTTGTGTACACGTGCTGGTAGGTGAGCAGCTGTGATGGTTTGCAGTTGTGGAAGTTATCTTCTGATTGCTTGTGTAGTGAAATAGATACCCAGGTCACGAGCCCAACGTGAAGATAGAGAAGGATTTGTCAGAGGGTTGAAGAGCCAAGAAAAAGTATGAAATAGTCATCTATAAGAAAAAAGAGAAAATATTAATAGTGACTGGAGACAAAAGATAGGTTTCGTACCAAGAATGAAAATTAAGATTGACCCCAAACTTCTTAACAGATGCCAGAAGGCTGTGGAAAAGTACCTTCAAAGTACTGAGGGAAATAACTTAAGAGTAAAAGTGAAAAGAAGGTATTTTGGAACTGCAGAGACTGAGGATGTATACTATTCATAGATTTTTGCCAAAAGAGCTGCAAAAGCATATGCTTCAGCTAGAAAGAAAGTGAACCGAGATGGAAAGCATGAGATGCAAGAATCAATATAAGCAAAGAAATGGGTGAATATTTTGGTATGTCTAAGTAAGCATTAATTGTAAAAAGTAAGTTTTAAAATGTAAAGTTGTATATTTAAATATATCTACTCATATAATAATGTGAAGAATTTGGAACATAGGTTTTCTTATATAAAGTTGGCATTAAGTTGTGTTTTTCCCTTTAGAATGAGTGAGAAAACAAAAAACTCTGTAAGCTGGTTTTGAAGAGCTCGTGTTATTTAGACTGCCTTTGTGATCACTGTTTAGAAACCTGAGGTGTAGTGTGACCTTAATCTACACTAATAAAATTAGAAAGTGCCAGGCATATTTGACTTTACCTTTGACATTACCATACTGATCGTTAGTACTCTAAATCCTTGATTTATCAGATACCAAAGACATCCCCAGGCTCTGAGAAGGTTGCTCAGATGCTAGGGAAGAGATCTATTCTTGTGTTTTTGTTTTACTTTTTGTTTTAGATATATTTTATTGAAGCATAGTTGATTTACAATGTTGTGTTAATTTCTGCTGTACAGAAAAGTGATTCAGTTTCATACACGCACACACACACACACACACATTCCTTTTTGTATTCTTTTTCACTATGGTTTATCACAGGATTTTGAATATAGTTCCCTGTGCTATACAGTAGGACCTTTTTGTTTATCCATTCTATGTATAATAGTTTGCATCTACTAATCCCATACCCCAAGTCCATCCCTCCCTTACCCTCCAACCCCCTTGGCAACCACAAGTCTGTTCTTTATGTCTGTGAGTCTGTTTCTGTTTCGTAGATAAGTTCATTTGTGTCATATTTTAGATTCTACATATAAGTGATATCATATGATATTTGTCTTTAGAAGACTTACTTTGGAATATTCCCTCAGAAGGAGACAGAGTGAATAAATGTCAAATTAGTGCTTAAATATATTTTTAAATTTCCTAGTTTGCTTCAGAATTTGTGTTCAGATCAAATAAAACCTAGCATATATGCTGTGTACTCCTGCAATTCAGATTCCTTTTATGGAAAAGAAATGTAGTCTGCTTATTCCTTTCCCTAATCAGGGAGGATGAAGCTAATAGTTGTTGGACCACAGCTGAAAAATATTCTCATGTCCTTTATGTAAAGGCTTAGACACCTTTAGAAATTACTTGAAACATGGAAGGTGTTTGACTACCTGCCAATGTGAGGTTTTTCATCTATTTTATTTTTCCAAAACTAAAAAGTAATCTCCAAAATATATTTATGGGAGCTTCCTAAGCCTCTGCTCTTAAGTGATCATTCAGCCTTTGGTCTCTTACATCATGATGTCATTACTGAGCCATTTGTTCTCACCTATACCAAAGATGTTATTTATATACTAACATATTTCTAGACTTTTTCATTATCAATTAACACTAGCATTCTTGATGTTCAAAAGAGACTAAAAGTTCATTTCTGACATCTTTTCTCTTAGTATGATACTTTATATTAAATTTAGAAAGGGTAATTTATCTTTAGTTTATTCAGGGGCTCATGTCCTAATAAAGTGATTTCTACTTATTTGATTATATTATTGGAATATTTTATTTACCTTATTAAACTATATTTTACTATGTTACTAGAAAAATATAAAGTATACTCATGCTGCAAGTGATGTTTGCCGGTAAATGCAAATCCTAATTTATTTTGAGGCTGATCTTATTTACTTTTCAGATGAGGATTTTATTGTTAATATTTATAAAGTAAAAAAGAAATTAAATAGCTGCCATAAACCCTTTTAGGAGCAAGTTGGAGCACAAAAAATGCAAAAATAAGATGGATTATGACATATTAAGTGTTCTGTTGGGTTAACATTTTATTTTACTGGTAGTTAAATAATTTAAGAAAAAGTTCTTCCCCTCAGTGTTAATTCCAAATCAGGCTAGTATGAAATACATATTAGTAATGCTCAGAATGGAAAATATACACCTGTGGTAGAAGAATATGTCATGGTAAATATGTTTATACAGCTGTGTGATAATGTTAGTTATTACAGAGTACATTTACAGAATCATGTAATGAAACTCATTTTCAAACATCCATTAACTTTTGCATAGAAATAGCTAATTAAAGAATAACTTCATTTTTCAAATGCAGACTGTACAAACAGTATATAGCATCACTGTCGCTAACTGAAAACTCTGAATGCATAAATTTGATAATAAGTATATGTTGGCTAATTTCTGAGGAATTAATTATAGACTTCTTGTAAGACTATTTCTTATTTATAATTTATGCTTTCATAGAATATAACTTATTCTTAGTATCAGACTGAATTTCCATTAAACTTCATTGCACTTACATGGACTCTTCTGTCATGCTTTAATAGAATTATAACATGATTTAATTGGGTCTATGTGAAAGCTTCTTTTAGCATTAGTAATTCCATTTATTCCATAGGGTTATTAGTTTTAGATAACTTGTATGGCTTCATTCAGATTTGTACTAGAATATGAATAAATATTGTTTAAAAATTAAGTAAGCATGAGTAAAAGCAAATTTTAAAATGTACTCATAGGAGCTTCCCTGGTGGCGCAGTGGTTGAGAGTCCGCCTGCCGATGCAGGGGACACGGGTTCGTGCCCCGGTCTGGGAAGATCCCACATGCCGCGGAGCGGCTGGGCCCGTGAGCCATGGCCGCTGAGCCTGCGCATCCGGAGCTTGTGCTCCGCAACGGGAGAGGCCACAACAATGAGAGGCCCGCGTACCGCAAAACAAACAAACAAACAAACAAAAACCTCTCATTAAAAAATGAGCCTGCAAACCTAATTGCCAAAAGAACATGTTTAAAAAAACTCCCCTACCTGCCAAAAAAAAAAAGTAGAACATGAATTCACTACTATGTAACTTTGACCAAGGTTGTAAAATAAGTATATTTGGGATGTTCAAAGAGCAGAGGAGATAGGTTTACAGTTAAACCTATTTTTCACTTTGTTCATAGTTGATCTTTAGACTGAATAAATGCTGATTAGGTATTAGTATAAAGTAAGGATATCGTAGTATTGGAGAATATCTTCTCTAAACCAAAGCCTCTTGCTGTTTGCAATTTGAATTGTCTAGGAGACAAAGGTATCTTTGCAACAAGGGGACTGGGAGAATGGATTTACTTTGTTTCAAGTGTAAGTCTGTGTAGAGCAAAGTTAAGGAACTCTTAAAAGGAAGGGTGCCAATATCCCGTGCCTTTTAATTTCTTTTGCAGGTGGAAGAGATCATTTTACTGAGGGAGTGAGGTTGTGGGGGCCATCTCAAGAAGTAGCAAGGAGTGGGTGCATGCTGGCAGGCAGCAATCAGCACTCGTATGACCTTGTCCGTAGGCCAGAGGAGGCTGACTCCTGTTTCTGGAAGTCCAGTGGTCAGTTATTTTTCATAAACTCTTACTAATGTGCTTTAATCAAGTACCTGTGTGTACAGCATTATAATGAATGATATGGGGTTCTAAGAAAAAAATCAGTTGGAATTTCAAGAAGAACCACAGTGTGCAAGAGTGCTTAGTCATACCTTTGCAGTAACTGTAGATACGTGTAATGTTGCAGTTTTCTTCATTTGTTTCTTTTCTCCTACTAAATTGTTTTAAAAGCCCAGATTACTACTGTGTGTTAGATTACAGCATAAAACACCTAATTTTTCTTCCACCTTATCTATTTTCAGTGTTATATTTTGTCCTCAGTTTCCTATTTCCCCCTCAGACTGCCTCAGTTTCTGCTTGCTTCTTTTCTTCCCCATTATTTGATGTGTGTGTCTTAAATTTATCACACTGAAACTCCGGCTGTTTTCCATTTCCCGTGTTCCTTTTACCATCTGCCTTCTGTTGCCCCTCTCCTTACTCTCTCCTCTTCTATCCCTATTGGCTTTAGTTTCCTCATATGTTGAACTCTTTTTCTACAAGGGATTTCTTAATTATAGGGGGTTGACTCATGTATTAATCAAATTGTTCCTTTTAACTTTAATTTATTCTCAGAGCTTACTACGCAGCAGAAAATAAAAGGTAACCACACTATATTCATAAGCTTCAGTAAACTTTTGTTGAACTTATTTGGTTATTTGAGGTTTCACTAAAGAATGTGAACTAGAAAAATAGCAGTGTGATAGGGAAGTGCTTTCAAGTCTGAGTATTGACATATGACGTAGTGGGAGCAAGAATGAAGTATAGCTGCCATATGCAGTGATGTGATCTTGGGATATGAGGCAATGTGCAGGACTCTCAACCCACAGGACCAGATTTTTATAGCAGGAATGCGAAAAGCAAAAACAAAACTGTACTTTAAAAAACTTCGAGGGCTTCCCTGGTGGCGCAGTGGTTGAGAGTCCGCCTGCCGATGCAGGGGACATGGGTTCGTGCCCCGGTCCAGGAAGATCCCACATGCCGTGGAGCGGCTGGGCCCGTGAGCCATGGCCGCTGAGCCTGCGCGTCCGGAGCCTGTGCTCCGCAACGGGAGAGGCCACAACAGTGAGAGGCCCGTGTACCGCAAAAAAAAAAAAAAAAAAAAAAAAAAACTTCGAACTATACTTCAGAGTTTTAGAATTAAATAAAAAATAGTGACTGGAACGTAGTACATTAAGATTTATTCCGATGTTGTAAAAAGTATTGCCCCCCCACCTTTCTCCTTGGTTCTTGGTCACTTGTATTCTCCTAAAAAATTTAGCTGTGAAATGACTAGAAGTGAAATATAAAATTAAGACTGAATCATTTTATAAAATATGAAAGAATTAAGCAAATAAATTGATGGATTAAATTTATTTTTCATGGATCAGATAATTTGCTTTCACATATTAAAATATTAGCTTGTATGTTTCCAAAAAGAGTGGAGATGTTACTGTTAGACCCATATTATCCAAAATATGAACTTCCACGTTAGAGAGTTTATTTGAAAAATAAGTTGGTTTACAGCATATTAAAACTACTTGAACTATATTCCTTTATGTGCTTAGCCTAAGATTTTACCCGAGATAGTCTTCCTTTTCCTATTTTCCTCTCCTTTTATTAAAAAATCTTTTGTCTTGAAAAAAGTCGCAAGATGTTAGCATTAAACATTTAGTAAAAGAGTAGATAGGAATATAAAAATGAAATAGGAATCTCTTCTTAGCATTCATCTTTGAGATAACTTTTATGAAATTTGGGATTCAAACACTCCTTGTTTCTGTATAATTGGTACACTCCAGAGCCAAGTAAGGATACCTTATTTTATTCCCCGGTTTGTACTTAAAAGTGAGAGTATTTTATTTAAAAAAGAAAAAAGATTCTAAACAAAAAATAAGTATGGTCTGCTTGTATAACTAATACTGTTATATGTTTCTCTTACCCACGCCACTATACTCTGATGCCAGGTGATCCAAAGGAAATCATTAAAATCTTCGGGCTGTTATAAAATCCCTTGCTTCTCTATTTGAAGTTAGTTTTGATCAAAGGGACAGGAATTTAATTTTTTAAAAGGAACTGTTTAAAAAATAAAAACTCTTTTAGGGAGACTTGTGCAAACCCACAATTGAACCTTCCAAGTATACTAGTACCAGAATCCAGAAATAAATGTGTGTTACTATATACATACTTAATTGACTTTCAAACTATATTATACCAATGGGATATTAGTTTTATGCTTTGAAGTTGGGATCAGAAAAAATTTTTTTTCTTGTGACATGGTGAGGCCTGTACATTATTACTAATTTGGATTCAAATTTTCTTTGCACCAGTTCAAGGGGCTTTGCCCTCAGAGACAAGATGACATGGACACCAGGACCTTACCTCCTTTTTTCAATCTTCTCACCTCCCCAATTTTTTCACTTACCCTCTTGTAAAGGATACAGAGTTATTTATCACTGTGAGAATAAGCACTGTCAATACTGTCCCCCTCTTAGGAGATATAATGAGAGATCTTGTAAAATTTAGTCTTCGACGGTGTCAAAAAGGGTAATGAAGTTAAGATCACAGTAGCAGAGACTAAGTATCTATCTCTCATATACTCCTGGCTTTATAAAAATCTGAGTTCAGCTGTAGCTGTCCTGGACACTGTGTTTGGGTACCAGTTGTCAGTGTGTATCAACAGTAGCCATCATTGCAAATATAATCCAAGACTAAGAAAAGCAGTTATTTCCAAAAGTTAGGTTTCTATGATCTAAGTAAATGGTACATTTATGCAAGATTAGGGATCATTTTAGAGATTTGTGACAGTTCTACTTGTTTCTATATAGGGCATCTGAGCTGGATCCTTGATGCTGGGTTTGACTTCTTGCAAAGCCAGCAGGGTGTGGATGCATATTACTAAGGCATTCCACTTGGCAGAGAAAGGAATGAACGCTGCATTGCCTAATATCCCATAGGGATGGCAAGGGGGAGTGCATCATGTTCCTTCGCTGTGACTGAGGGCTGTGTTGATGGTGTACTATGTAAGGGAATGTGGCTTGAAGATATTAAGTAGAGCACATACTTAGGAATTCTTCGTCGTTGACTGAGATATCCAGGAAAGCAAAGACTATTGGGTGACAAAGCAAGGCAGACGCCTTAATTTAGGAATAAAACAAAGAACTAACTAGTTCTAGTTCTTCAACCCCTCAATCTTTTCATCCTTCATTCTCCTTTAGTATAAGGCACTTTCAGTGATAGACCTTTGTGAAGTCTAAATACTGGATAATAACATTGTGATAAGTATCTCTTCTCTGTTTCTTTTTAAGACAGAGGTTGTGTGTATGGATGATACAATGACCTGCTTAATAAATAAAGTACTTTCTTGATGCCAGTAATCGTGTAAGCTTATTTTGTTGTTGTTGCTTTGTATTCAGAGTAACGGAATTCCCATCTCCTTTGGTGTTTCTTTGCAAAGGCAGTGCTTGAACCAGTGCTTGTTACATATTTATCGTGGTAATTTTCAATATACAATTGGGTTGTGAGTTTTGTTATAAAGGAATAAAAATGTTTAAATTCACTTTAAGTATTTTCTCCCCACATTTTTGTCAAAAGTCTTGTGATCTTAGGTTATTTTAGTGCCTGGAACAGGTTAACAAAGAAAGTTGTGGAATTTTCTTCTCTAAAGATGTTTAAGGTTAAGGACGCCTCAACTGGCTGCTGCAGGTTTTATCTAGGCCCAGTGATAGCATCTTGAGCCTTTTGGGGATGCCAGAATCTAGTAGTACAGGGGTCCCCAAGCCCCGGGCATGGACTGGTACTGGTCCGTGGCCTGTTGGGAACCGGGCCGCACAGCAGGAGGTGAGTGGCAGGCCAGCAAGCAAAGCTTCATCTGTATTTACAGCCGCTCCCTATTGCTTGCATTATCGCCTGAGCTCCGCCTCCTGTCAGATCAGTGGCGGCGTTAGATTCTGATAGGAGCGCGAACCCTGCTGTGAACTGTGCACGTGAGGGATCTAGGTTGCACGCTCCTTATGAGAATCTAATGCCTGATGATCTGAGGTGGAGCTGAGGCGGTGATGCCAGCGCTGGGGAGCGGCTGCAAATACAGATCATCATTAGCAGAGAGGTTTGACTGCACAGAGACCATAATAAATCAGTTGATTGCAGACTGATATCAAAACCCTATCAGTGAGTGGCAAGTGACAATTAAGCTGCATCTGGTGGCAGGCTTTATAGTGGCAAGTGAGTTGATGTACTTCAACTGTACAGCTGCATCTGGTGGCAGGCTTAAAGTCAGAATCTGACACTTATTTTAGTCCGTGCGTGGCCCGCCCATTATTTGATTTACCACTTCTGTCCGCACCTGTTTCCTGCACTGCACACTTGTCTCAGTCACAGTTTTGGAAAGCCCACAAGCTAACCCTAGCCAAAATGAGTGAAAAACAAACGTCACGGGAGAGCTTCTTTGCAAAGGGGGAAAGACCCAATGATGAGACAGCAGAAGACTCTACGACTGCCCACCAAAAGAAAGCTGTATTTAAAAGAAAATACCAAGAGTCCTACTTAAATTGCACGTTCATTGCAACAGGTGATTCACATTCTCCAAGCCCGCTTTGTAGAATATGTGGCGACTGGCTATCCAACAAAGCCATGAAAGCTTCAAAACTGCTTTGCCACATGCAGACCAATCACCCTGCATTAAAACACAAGCTTTTGGAGTTTTTCAAAAGAAAAATCGTGAACACGAAGACAGAAGCAATTACTGAAGGCCACCGCTTCATCAAATATGTCTGCACTGAAAGCATCATTCTTAGTGGCTAACCGCATTGCTAAAGCTAAGAAGCCCTTTACTATGGGTGAAGAGTTGATCCTGCCTGCTGCTAGGGACTTCTGTTGTGAACTTTTAGGAGAGGCTGCAGTTCAAAAGGTGGCATGTGTTCCTCTTTTGGCTAGCACCATAACTAGACGACTTGGTGAAATAGCAAAGGATATTGAGGCACAATTGTTAGAGAGGATTAATGAGTCACTGTGGTACGCAATCCAGGTTGACAAGTCTACCGATGTTGACAACAAGGCAACAATGCTTGTTTTTGTGCGATATATTTTTCAGGAGGATATGCATGCGGATATGTTATGTGTACTTTTGTTGCCAACCAACACCACAGCTGCAGAACTATTCAAGTCTTTGAGTGATTACATATCAGGAAAACTGAATTGGTCATTTTGTGTCAGTATATGCACGGACTGAGCGGCTGCCATGACTGGATGGTTTTCTGGTTTCATTACTCCGGTCTAAGAGGTCGCTTCTGAATGTGAGTCGACACACTGCGTCATCCATAGAGAAATGCTGGCTAGCCGAAAAATGTCACCTGAACCTAACAACGTTTTGCAGGATGTGATTAAAATTATCATCCACGTTAAAGTATACACCCTTAACTCACGTCTGTTCGCACAGCTCTGTAAGGAGATGGACGCAGAGAACCCATGTCTTCTCTTATACACAGAAGTGAGATGGCTTCTAAAGGGAGATCACTGGCCAGAGTTTCTGAGTTACGAGAGCTGCTCTAGAGATTTCTTTTAGAAAAACAGTCACCACTGGCGGCACAATTCAGTGACACAGAATGGATCGCAAAACTTGCTTCCTTGTGTGACGTATTCAACCTGCTCAAGGAACTCAATCTGTCACTTCATGGGAGAACAACTGTGTTCAAGTAGGCAGATAAAGTGACTGCATTCGAAGCCGAACTGGAATTATGGGGGCGACAGTTTAACATTGGGAGTTTTGACATGTTTCAATCATTAGCAGAGATTTTGAAAGAGACTGAGCCAGGGCCTTCTTTCTCCCAGCTGGTGCGTGGTCACCTATCTCAGCTTTCAGAAGAGTCTGAGCATTACTTCTCAACCACAAAAGACCCCCGAACTGGGAAGGAATGGATCCATGACCCATTTGTGAATAAGCCAGGTGAATCGACTTTGTCCGTGCTAGAAGAGGATCAACTGCTGGTGATCGCAAATGACGGTGGCCTTAAAAATTATGTTTGAGACAACCTCATATCTCCATACGTCCTGGATTAAAGTCAAGGCGGGATATCCTGAGATTGACACAAAAGCACTGGAAAGCCTGCTTCCATTTCCAACATCCTATCTTTGTGAAGCAGGGTTTTCTGCAGTGACAGCAACGAAAACAAGACTACAGAGTAGACTGAACCTAAGCAACACACTTTGGGTATCACTGTCTCCCATCACCCCCAGATGGGACCATCTAGTTGCAGGAAAACAGGCTCAGGGCTCCCACTGATTCTGCATTATGGTGAGTTGTATAATTATTTCATCATATATTACAATGTAATAATAATAGAAATAAAGCACACGATAAATGTAATGTGCTTGAATCATCCTGAAACCATCCCCGCAACCCTGCATCTGTGGAAAAATTGTCTTCCACAAAACCAGTGCCTGGTGCCAAAAAGGTTGGGGACAGCTGTAGTAGTACATGTCACAGCACACCCATGGTGGCTTGATATAGGCATCGGACATCTTCCCTGTTGTATCCACCCTTCCCAACACTGGAGCTGGAGCATTTACCAGTACATACCCAGGAGGTCCATTCTGGCTGGCAGCCCAGAAAGGTCTACCATTCAGGTATGGTAATGACCACCAGAGCTTGCTTAGACTTCCAGCATTGGGGGTTTGCAAAGAATGTGCCAAAGATGCCTTCTTCCTGAGGACCACAAATCGTTGTGATGATTTTTGTTTCAATGTTCTTGAAGTGGCATTTGTTAAGTTAATATGTTAAACTATTAAGTTAATATGTTAAATATGTTAAGATAACCTTTTACTAGGATAGAAACAGAGGGAATATTTCCTAACCCATTCTATGAGGCAAGCAGTAGTCTAATACCAAAACCAGACAAAGAATTACAAAAAGAAAACTACAGACCAATATCTCTTAACATAGATGGAAAAAAAACTCAACAAATTATTAGCAAATTAAATCCAATAATGTATGAAGAGAATTACAGTTGACCCTTGAACAACATGGGGATTAGGAGCCCCAACTCCCTGTGCAGTTGAGAATCCATGTCTGACTTTTGACTTCCTCCAAACTTAACTACCGTTAAGCCTACTGTTTACCGGGAAGCCTTACCGATAACGTAAAAAGTCAATTAACACTTATTTTGTATGTAGTTTGTGCTATATACATATTCTTACAATAAAGTAAGCTAGAGAAAAGAAAATGTTATTAAGAAAAATCATAAGGAAGAGAAAATACGTTTTAAGTGCGGTACTGTATTTATTGATACTGAGAGTTTGCATTGTCTGTTTACAGGATGAATTATCTGTCAGTACTTACACCAATATTTTCTTATATGATACAAAACACTGTAGATGTTATACATGTTACTAACACTAGACATGAAAAATAAAAGATAATGTGGAAAAAAAGATAATCCTAGGTTCTAATGCACCCCATTTATAAATGTATTCTTTTAGCCAGGCCTATATTTTGAGTCTGACAGCACTGCCATGTTGGGATAGTTTAGTCTTCTAGTATATATCTCATATTCTTATGTTCTGATAGAAATAAATATCCTTACTCCTTTCCCGTTTGTTACTGCATTATTTCTTATCTTTTTACAGCCATCTCACAGAATTTTATTTCATATAAACATATGAAATATGTAGCCAGACATAGCATGAGTTTCATAATTTTGAACTGCTTGAACTTCTGAATAACTAATGAGTGTGTTTTCAACATATAAAATAACTCCCGCCATTTTTATGAAATATCTAACTCTAATAAACGTCTTCAGTCTTAGAGTTTGGGTAGTTTAAGGTTCTTTCCTTGCCAAACATAATATTACCACATGTTATAAAAAGTATACATAAATAAAATAGGATTAGAATTTTCATTTACTTTCATCCAGACAACTTCATTTTATATCAGAGAATGTGATGTGTCATAGTGTTACTTAATCTAAGCCTTTAGCAGTGACGACAGGTGTTTGTACACAAGTGACACATATTTTCCTATAAAGTCTGACTTTTGGAAAATTAACTTGCATGTATTTTTATTTCATGACATAAGTAAGTGTAACTTTCTCCATAAATATTAGAAGTCTAACTTACAGAAAATTTCAATTTATTGGTCAAAATCCTTCTTAACATATGCTGTAATACCACATTCATTTAGATTCATTTAAGGTTTGGTAACAATGCAGCTGAAACCACTAAAATAATGTTCTAATTAGATTAGAGTTAAGACACCCTAGTCTTCATTCTAGGAGTATATTTCGTGCTAGGAGCATCTATTGTAAAAGTAAAAAATCTTACTTTGAAATCCTATACTGCAAACCAAAAATATTTTGGAACCTCTCCAGAGCCCATGGCTGCACTGTGCTTTGCTCTTAAATCATCGTGTGTCACCAGATTATATTCTTAGATGATCTATAGTCTAGTTATTTTGTTATGGCTGAAATGATCCAGCTTGTTTTTGATATAAAACTATCAAATCTGAGCCTCCTCTCCTCCTCTAAAATATAAAACATTCTTCATGCTTTGTGTGGGAGAAAGGCTCTTGTGCAGCAAGCTGTTTACGCTGCTCATGTCAAGACAAGATGTTCACCAGAATACCAACGTGAAACCTATAATAAACTAACTTGCTTGAGTTATTTTTCACATGTAAAAAGTTCTTTTTAGTAGCAATTTTTTTGTTAGGTCAGGAGCGCTGAAATCTTTGCCTGTTGTTTTGTATTGCATAGTAAGATTTTCTTCCTACACAAAGAAAAGACTACTTTTTCTCTGAACGTTACTAACCTCTGTGCTTTTTGCTTAAAATATATATCCCAACTTCTGATCTTCATTAAAATTTTTGGTAGTGATAAGTGAATTTCATTCTGGATGACCAAGATGCTTTCTGGATTATTGAAAAAATGCACATGGTTTCCTAGTTTTTAATCAAACCAAGCAAAGGATGTAATGAATAAAAATTAAGATTTCCCAGATTCACTTGTTTACAAGGCATTTTATCACAGAAATCATATTTGCTACAATAAGATCAATTGGCAATTAAACAGAAAGTCTATTGTCTATTAAAGTGAATGGCTCACTGTGGGGAAAAACTCATTTAATTTCATTGCTTAAAAATATTTTTGCTCATGCCAAGGAAAATCCTACCTTAGAAACAAAACAAAAGAAATTTTAAAAACTCCCCAGGAATAAGCTTGCCTATTAGTTTCTGGAGTGACGTCTACTGGTTTGGAGAAAAGGGTGAAAAGCCAATTACTGACATCTCTTAGTATTCTGCAGAAATTTAATATTCAGAATTTAAAAGCAGAGAAAAGGGACTTACCTGGTGGTCCAGTGGTAAAGAATCCACCTTCCAGTGCAGGGGATGTGGGTTCCATCCCTGGTCAGGGAACTAAGATCCCACACGCTGTGGGGCAACTAAGCCCACGTGACACAGCTACTGAGCTCGCGCGCCTCAGCTGGAGCCTGCACGCCACGAGCTACAGAGGCCACGCGCCCTGGAGCCAGTGCGCCAAAACTAGAGAGAGAAAGCCCATGCCCCACAACTAGAGAGCCTGCAACGAAGATCCTGTGTGCCGCAGCTAAGACCTGACACAGCCAAAAATAAACAAATAAATAAATAATAAATTTTAAAAAATAAAAGCAGAGAAAAGTGCAACATATTGCAGTCATACTTAAAATATATTGAATCTTGGCTGTTGTTTCTTTCCTACAACCATAGTGGAAATGGTCCTTAGGGCCCACTTAAATCAGCAGGAAAATAGGATTTTGTGTATTGAATTTTATTTTGCAGACTACATTCCAAAACTACATTTATTCTGTTTAATAAAGGGTATAGGTAATAGTAACAAATTGTAAAAAATCATTTTTTCAGTATTTGTCAAGTACCTACCAGGTACTAGATCTTCCTAAGGAATATAAAAATGATAACAAAAGAGCTTGTGCTGTTAGGTGTAGATTAAGAGACATATACAAATGACCATGATAAAAAAAAATTAACACGTGCTAAGTGCCATAAGATAGCTCTCAGGGTCAATAACTTAGGAGAGGATGAAAGATTTCCTGTCTTAGGCAATCAGAGAAAGCTTCATGGAAGATATGTTGTCTGGCATGTGTTGTAAAGAATGGATGGGATGGGGCTTCCCTGGTGGCGCAGTGGTTGAGAGTCTGCCTGCCGATGCAGGGGACATGGGTTCGTGCCCTGGTCCGGGAAGATCCCACATGCCGCGGAGCCGCTAGGCCCGTGAGCTATGGCCGCTGAGCCTGTGCGTCTGGAGCCTGTGCTCCGCAACGGGAGAGGCCACAGCAGTGAGAGGCCTGCGTACCGCAAAAAAAAAAAAAAAAAGAATGGATGGGATGATGGCAGCTGGAAATGTGAACAAAGACGATTGCAAGTGGACAGAAGAGCATAAGCCCTGAGGGGTTGTGTGCAAGCTTGTTTGGAGTAAAGCAAATTCTGTTTGGCAAGGGGACTGAGTAGGAAGAGAAAGGGCCCAGATATTGGAGAGTCTTGCGTGCCAGCTAAGTAAGATGTTTAAACTTTACTTAGTGGCATGGAGGAGCCATTTGTGTTTTCTGGACTGAGGAGCAGCTTGGTTAGATCTTTCTGTTATGATGATGAATCGGAAGCTCTGTGTTGCTTAGATTGGAATTTTAGGGGACCATAGATTAGGTCACATTTAGTAGGCTGTTGCAGTAATTCCAGGGAATAGTACATAGCAAGTGGGATAGGGAATGGAAAGGAAGGGAGGGTTTATGTGACAATGGCTAGGTCTTGAGCACAAATAAATAAGGGTACATGACGGTGTAAAGGTCAAAGGTGCAGATCAGGTGTTCAATAAATAAATATTTTAAGTTAAAATTTGGGGGCTTAAGTGACTGTGTAGATAGAAACAGGAAAATCAAGAAGTTATTTGAACATGATAAGATAATTTGTATTGTACTTTATTGAGTTTGAGCTGCTGGCAGGACATATATATTGAAATGTCCTTAGAAAGCAAAAGTGGCAAAAGTGGAACTTAGAAAAAAGGTTGAATGTGATGACATAGGCAGCAAGTATAGAGCAGAAAGGACAAAGGACAGACCCTTGGACATTGCCTAAGATTTAGAATAAGAGAATTCAGAGGATCTGCCAAGAAAATGGGATAGAGGTTAAAGAGGTAGAGAGTGTTAGAATAATGGAAACTGAGCAAAGAGAAAAGAGATTGCCAGTGGGGCTGGGAAATGAAGAAATGGAAAGAAAATGAATATTGGGACTTCCCTGGTGGTCCAGTGGGTAAGACTCTGTGCTCCCAGTGCAGGGGGCCCAGATCCCCTGGCAAGGGAACTAGATACCGCATGCCACAGCTAAGAAGCCCACATGGGGCTTCCCTGGTGATGCAGTGGTTGAGAGTCCGCCTGCCGATGCAGGGGACACGGGTTCGTGCTCCAGTCCGGAAAGATCCCACATGCCATGCAACGGCTGGGCCCGTGAGCCATGGCCGCTGAGCCTGCGCGTCCGGAGTCTGTGCTCCGCAACAGGAGAGGCCACAGCAGTGAGAGGCCCGCGTACCGCAAAAACAAAATACAAAAGAAGCCCACATGCTGCATGCCACAATGAAGATCCTGTGTGCTGCAACTAAAACCTGGTGCAGCCAAAATAAATAAATAAAATAAATAAAATAAATAATAAATAAATATTTTTAAAAATGAGTATTGAGAAAGGACCACTGAATTTTGATTTTGAAGGAACAGTTGTATTAGATGGTGAGTAAGATTGTTAGAAGTTAAGGAATGAGAGGAGGTGAGGCTTGAGTATTGCCTGGCAGTGAAAGGAAAGGAAAAAATAGACCTGAACACTAGCAGGCCAAGAGAAGGATTACATGTTTAGGCTGGGGGAAAAGGAAACATTTTTTCTAAGGAAATAATGAAGGAGCTAGCAAAGAAGAAGTGTTGTAGATGGACTTGGGGAGGGCAAGTGAGACAGGCTAAAGAAACAGGGCAGTGATCTGGAGCATGTAGATCTAGGGGAGCGCTGTCCAATGAAACTTTGCAGTGATGGGCAAAGTTTTCTTTCTGCTCTGTCCAGTGCAGTAGCCACGAGCCACATGTAGCTGTTGAGCACTTGAAATGCGGCTAGTGCAACCTGAGTGCAAAAATTTTAACTGCATTTAATTTTAATTACTTTAAATATAAGTAGTCGCATGTGGCTAGTGGCTTACCTTATTGGGTAGCACAGACCTAGTGCGTAAGTAGTTAATTTAGGAAAGAGGCATGGACATTTTGGGAGATAAGGGATGAGTTCCAGAAAAAGTTTGGGGTAGAGATGGTAATATTTGCAGGCACTCGTGGTCAAAAAGTTTCATTCTTTTTCATAAAATAGATAGCAGTTTTCACAGAGAGGGTTAAGGTGGGGAGCGTGGGAAAGATTTCCAGCAGTCCCTGTGGGGATTTCAGTGAAGAATCTGTGATAGATGAGACGAATCTCAGTAGCTCGGAGAACCCTCCAGAGGTGAGACTCTGCATTTGGTTGAGGTCTCCGCTTCCCTCTCTGGTGACTTTTTTTCAGTAACATTCGTGAACCTTGGAGGAAAAAAAAAAGAGTGGGAGAGCAAGTTTAGGGGAGACCTTTGAAAGGCTGGCACAGTAAAAGGCTTGTAAAGTAAATAAATGCTGACTATCAGATATGTATGAAGAAAGTGCAAAGCAAGGAAAACTAGAAGAGGACACGGTTAAGGACTCCAGGGCTGGAGGTTACTATGACGGTGAAGAGCAGATTCTTTGGATATCAGACTGTGGAAGGTAAGCAAGGTGATAACACTTTCATTTGTAAGAATTGTAGCTTTTGGAGGTAGGGTTTTCAACAGGAAATGAGATTTACAAAGAAGTGATAAGATTTTAAAATGTAAATTCAGGTGAGAGGAATATGTAAGACTGACACACGTATTTCCACCTTGATGGAAAGGAATTTAAGCATCAGTTATTTTGTTTCTGCTTCAATTTGCTTGCATTATGGTCTTTGCTCCAAACTCACTGACTCAACTTTGACTGTATAGTTTTTTTCTTAATCCAAATTTGAATAGTAAAACTGGGATTCGTTTTATCCATTTGAGTGGTATCCAAATTCAAAAAAACTGAAATCAGAGTCGAGAGGGACCTGTGAGATTATTTCATCTAATGTATGGACTTTGTAAGTAGGAGGCCCTAACCTCTGGATTAAGTGACTGGTTCAAGGTTACAGAGCTAGTGAGTGGCAGAGCTGAGACTGCACTTTAGGACTCCACTGATTTCCCTGTTCTGGCTCTGACTTGAGCAACATAATAATGTTCTGGGCTGAAGTCTTTAGCGCGTACCTAACAATCTGTACACTAAACACAATGTAGAATATTATCTGAAGAACTTTCCTGTCATTACTTTTCTGAATTTGTACTTTCCAATGACAAAGCTATTGACTTGACCCTACTGAAGTAAAAATCTTGCTGAAGCAGAACTCTACCATCTACCTTAGACCACGGTTTACTCATTCGTAACTGTTTTGACATTTAACACACACACACACAAAGATTAATAGATGGGACTTCTAAATGTCAATAAATATAACAACATCTAGAATCACATTTTGGACTGAGTTCAGATGTGAAAGAGTTTAATGAACCAGCAGGTGTTTTTTTCACTTTTTAAAAAGTACTAACTGTTGTGCCTCTCTGGCCAGCTCTTGTCTCTCTGTCCCTCTCCTGTAACCTTTCCGTGTTCCTAGTAATGAAGAAAGATACCTAAGTAATGTGATCTAAGAAAAAAAGGGATACTGTTTTCAGAGAACCTTAGAACTTTGTAAGGTTATTAGCATTTTCTTTTTCACTTTAGTATGTTGAGAAACATACAAAGAGATAGGAAATAATCTTGATTATTATCTACAAAATAATAATGGATTCCATGTGACAATACCATCAGTATACTTTAAATTGCATTGTAATTGTATTTTAACATAGACCCATTTTTAAATAAAGTGATTAAATGTACAAATCAGTACCTTTGCTAAAAATGGATATAAGAATTTACATGTTTATGAGTTGAGTTCAGGTCTTTGGTTTCTGTGACATCTTAACTAATTTAAGAGGTTTCTTGAAGTAATTTATGGGATCCACAACTCTAGAACCTTTGTTTACATCTCTTGCAGTAACACGCACAATGAAATGGGATTAGCTGTTTTAATAAACTAAACCAAAGTACTATTCAGATGATCGAAGAATGTTAAAAATACCTTCATTTTCATTTAAATTCTGTAATTCCTTTTGGGGGATTTTTAGGTACTACAGCATTTGGCATACATATGGCATGAAACCAGCATACCCTAAGATTTCAGGGACTGACTCTTCAATATATTTACTTGAGTAAATACTTCTCCTTTTCCCTCCCTCCCTCCCTGTCTTTTTCATCCCCAAGACTGGCTCTTTTCTAGGTAAATTTAGAAGATACAGAGATGAAAATTACCTTTCCTACCCTCTAAAAGTTCATACACTGTCTTTAATACACTGGTTCTCAAAATGTGGGTTTCAGACCAGCAGAGTCAGCATCACCTGCGGACACGCAGAAAAGCAAATTCTCCGGCCCCATCCCAGACCTCAGAATCAGAATCTTCGGGGATGAGACACAGCAATCTGCCTCCTCCCAAACCTTCTAGGAGATTCTGATGCACATTCAAATTTGAGAACCATTGGGCTAATGGCTAGAATATTATACCTTCCTTATTTTCCTATCAAGATAGAATCCACGTACCACAAAATTCACCATTTTAAAGTGTATAGTTCAATGGGTTTTACTGTATTCACAAAGCTATGCAACCATGATCACTATCTAATTCTAGAACATTTTTATCACCCCAAAAGAAACTCCAACTCTATTAGCAGTCGCTCCCTGTCCTCTGTCTCCATCCCCTAACCCCTGGCATCCACTAATCTACTTTCTATCTCTATGGATTTGACTATCCTGGATATTTCATGTAAATGGAATCATACAGTATGTGACATTTTGTGTGTGGCTTTCACTTAGCATGGTGTTTTCAAGGTCCATCCATGTTGTACCATGTATCAGTGCTTTATTCCTTCTTATGGCTGGATAATATTCCATTGTATGTGTGTACCACATTTTGCTCATCCATTCATCATTTGATGGACATCTGAGTTGATTCCTTGGTTGTTGTGAATAATGCTGCTATGAACATTCATTACAAGTTTTTTATGAACATACGTTTTCAATTCTCTTGGGTATATATACAGTCAATTCTCCTCATTTGCAGTAGTTACATTCTTTAAAGTCTCTGCAGACACTGAATTAGTGAATACTGAATCATGGTTAGGTTCCTTCAAGACTCTGGTCACATTTTTGACATACAGTCAATACATGACCTTGCTTTGTGTGTGTTTCTGTTTAAAGTTACCTTATCTAATATATGTTGTTGATTCATTAACATTGAACTCACATCCAACAGCACCATTAACTCATGCCTAAGTAAACTTATCTAACACATGTATTTTCTCTGTAAGGAACATCACAGCCTTCTTGAGCTTAGGAACACTAGACAGCACTGCACGTGACACTTTAGGGCCATTTTAAACAGTGAAATTGCCAACAAAAGCACAAAAATGTGAAAAACATGGCACCAAAATAGACTGCAAAAGGAACACTTGTTTTCAGTGTGAGAACTGAAACAAGAAGGCAGTGTGTCACCTTGTTCAACCTCACCTGGGAACATGTTTATTGGAAGACTCAAATTTTCCCCTACTCTGTGTATGTACATGTCTGAAGGACTGAGAAACACCGTGAGGATTATTTTGGGATCACAAATTTTAGCATGTAGGCAAATATGCAAATACGGAATCCACAAATAATGAGGATCAAGTGTACCTGGAGTGAAATTGCTGTGTCATATGGTAACTCTATGTTTAATTTTCTGAGGGACTGCTGGACCATTTTCCACAGTGGCTATACCATTTTATGTTCCCACCAGCAGTGTATGATGTTCCAGTTCTTCCATATCCTTGCCAGTATTTGTTCCCTCTCTCCCTCCTTCTCTTATTTTTTTTTTTTTTTTTTTTTTTTTTTTGCGGTACGCGGGCCTCTCACTGCTGTGGCCTCTCCCATCGCGGAGCACAGGCTCCGGACGCGCAGGCTCAGCAGCCATGGCTCATGGGCCCAGCCGCTCCGCGGCATGTGGGATCTTCCCAGACCAGGGCACGAACCCACGTCCCCCGCACCGGCAGGCGGACTCGGACTCCCAACCACTGCGCCACCAGGGAAGCCCCTGTTTCTTCTTTTGATTATAGCTATCCTAGTGGATGTCAAGTAGTTTTTCATTGTGGTTTTAATTTGCACTCTTTAATAACTAGTGATGTTGAACATCTTTTTTATGTGCATTATTAGCCATTTGGATATTTTCTTTAGAAAAATCTCTATTCCAAAACCTTGCCTATTTTTAAATTGGATTATTTGCCTTTTTATTGCTGATTTGTAAGTTTTTTATGCTTACTAGCCTTTTAGTTATATGGTTTGCAAATATTTTCTCCCATTCTGTAGGTTTTCTTTTCACTTTCTTGATAATGTTTTTTGATGTACAAAAGTTTTTTTTTATTTTGATGAAGTCCAATTTTACCTATTTTTTTCTTTGATTACTCATGTTATCGTCTTTAATTTTGAAATTGCTATCAGTACAGCCTGTTAAAAGAGTTGTTTATACGTTTTTATTAAAGAAGTCATGAAAAGTTAGATTTCATGGATGCAGTAAATGATCACTTATTTGCCAATGGATGTCATGTGTAAATTTAAAGCATTTGTTTGCAGGTTTTTGTAAGGTTTTTATGTTGTTGTGGCTGTGAAATTTTTAATACTGGCATCAATAGGACCACAAATTTCTAAAAAAGCAGTGTCAAATTCATGTAACAAACTGTTTTTGTTTAGGAAAATTGAAGAGAAACACAACTGCTTTAAATAATACTTTCCTTTTTAATAGACAAGACTCTGCCTCTTTTAAAAATTATGAACTTTCTGCCTTAAAGGCAAAGTCTCAAGAGCCATTTGTGAAAGAACACAAGAATCCCCGGAACTTGGAAATAAACACGGATTGGTGTTTATTTGTGTTACTTTAAATGCAGTAGCCCTATGTGTCAGAAAACTGAATCTGTAACACTTAAGTTAGCCTAAGCAAGCAAATAATATCAGCTAGCATGGCTTTAATCTACTAAGTAACTTTAAATCCAAAAGATCAAAGGAAGTTATAACTAAAAACAGTCCTTCGTGCAATTTCCCTGTAGAAGCAGGAAAAGGCTAGAAATTACATGTCACCTTCATATCCTGGCTTGCTGACCTTGTGCTCAGATCAAGCCCCTCTGTATGCCAGCTGTTACCATTATTGAGACCTTGCCCCCAGGGGTTAAGGAGGAGAAAAACTCTCCTGTCCTATAGGAGAGCAAATACGGAAAGTTCCAGCCCCGAACGAACATGCTTAATTCAAAGCAATCTGCATGTGCTTGTCATTCCGTCTGTCCCGCCGCTCCGAGGAGCTACTCCTGAGACTCCCTGGTCGCTCTCTGTGTGCTCTGTTCCTGCGGCCAGTTTCGGCTGTGGCCACTGCAATCATTTGCAGACCAAACTGAACCAGGGACGTTTCTTCTTTTAACATAAAGGTAATACATTTACTCATGCTTCTGTGAATGTGTTATTTGGGGAGAATTTATTTAAAAACTGAACTTTGCTGTGCGCTTCTTGAATTGAATTTAAAATTCCAGCTCACAATTTTTTTTCAGTGTAAGCTTTGAACGGCATCTGAATGCATTAAAATCTTACGAAGTTTTTTTGAATGATAGTCTAGCACAGTAAGGTAAGGTAAGTTGTTTCTTAAGGTTTATTCAAATGTGCTTTTTTTATGAAGTTGGGAAGAAACTTTAGATTTCAAGTTGTTTAGCTGTTTCATGATTTGAAATTCTTCTTTAACCACTATCTAGATCAGAAGTTGGAAAATATGTGCTTCTCTCATCGCCAGTTGGTAGAAAAATAGATGTAGGATCGTAGGAATCACTTTAACCACTTTTGTGAATTAAACATTGTAAGAAAATAGTAAAATATTAACATCTTCCAACTTATAAAAAGAGAAGTTGAGGGAAGATATACACTTGCGAGCCAAACTTCCACAGCAAGTTTAATTTTTATCAATGTTCATTTTAAATACACATCTCGCTATACACCCTCAAGTTGTTTTTGAGGTGATTAAACGTTTCGTGCGTTGTATTCATTTTAATGGTGGCAATGACAGCTACATTATAATTGTATTTACTACATAAAGTAGAAATCAGAATGTATTTGCCATATTTACTTTTGCTTAAAATTAGAATGGATAATTTACATGTGACTAGTAGAAAATTTCAAACTGGTTTAGCTTATGAAATATTTGTATGTTTTGTAGTAAAATGTAAAATTTTTTAAAACCAAGTGGATAAAAATTTGGCAAGAACCGAGGTATTTCATGCAAATCATTGACTGACCATAAATGACTTTCTTCAGGGATAATGCAAGAAATAGAGAGCATACTTTACAATTTGCTAAAATTTTCTTTAACAGGTATTCCTGTTGAAAGGAAAAGAATGAATATGTCCTTTTTACCCACAAGAGGGTTATTTTAGATGAGAATTTATAATTTAAGAAAACTCTAATTCCCTTTGATGGCTGGGAAGTCACTAAACTATGTAAATAAACTCTAGAGTGTTCCACTGGTAGTGGCTTTACTACTTCCCATGGTTTTAATGTCTGCTGACACCTTTCTACTTTTTAAAATGTTAAATAGTCTTGGCATTATTTTTTAAAAATTATGTCTCTTAATAAACTATCTTAGGATGCTTTCTTTGCCAAATCTTAAATATTGGAGTATTTTATCGGATGATTATACTTCATTTGTCAGTTTTTGTTTTAGTATACAAAGATAAGGCAGAGTATTTTTTATGTATCTTCCATGCTTCATATAGCTTACATCTTAGGTGTGAATTATAGAATTGTGAGCATGAACTATTTGCATTGATTATGAAAAACTATGTAATGTTTAAGTGTCTGAAATGAATGACCTACAAAGTAGTTTAGTAAATACATGTTAACCTTGCCTCAGTCTGGGAAATGATATATATTATAAAATGGTTTCATTCCACATTTTACTCTAATCCCAGTTGTCTTTTTAGTTTGTATTGAACCACTCAATGCTTTTTTGGCAACTGGGGAAATCTGCTTTTCAGTGCCTGCTGTGTACCAATTCTTTACCTTTCATTCTAACTACTTTCATTTCTGGGATTGGATCAGAGCACCCTCAACAGTTCAACTCTTATAACTCTCTTATAGCTCAGTATGGGTGATGGACAGCCTTGACACACTGACTGTATGAACATTTCCAGTTTTTCAAAAATTACAATTCCTGATCACATCCTAACACGGGAAATAAAACGGTGTTTAGGATCAAGGCAAATGAACTGCTTAACTTCTCAGCCTTTTGGAAAAAATATAAAACAAAGCAACTAAATATATGAGAAAAGCAAGACTTGGGGAAGAGCGTGGCCCTTTGTTCTCTCTCTCTTAATTTCTATTCTTTTATCATTTTAATCACTATTCAACAGGCTCACTTATTTCAGGCTCGCATATTAGATTCGAAGAAAACTATTCACAATAGTTTTTATTATATGCTGTCTAAATAAGGACATTCACCTATTTATATTATATGCTGTCTAAATAAGGACGTTCACCTATTTAACTGAAAAATACGATTTAATTACCTTTGTGAGCCAACAAGAATCCCACTTGAACAATGTAGATGGAATTTCAGTTCACCTAATGTATACAAGAAAGCAAACAGCAGAATGCACAAGCATTTATAAGGATAATTTAAGTAAGGAATAGAAAAAATTTATGAAAGCTGTACCCAGACTCTTGCTAAGAGCTACTTTACTGATCCAATTCAAATATTTGATGTTTTTCTAAGCTGAAAGTAAATCTCAGTGTCCTTTCAGTAAAAGGATGTCTTCAATTGTCTCATACAAATACCTTGAGATATGTTTCCCAAGTTGCTCAGTAGACTGAGGGATACCCCTGAGACTTGATTTGCTGGACTCTGCAGGGAAGAACCCATTTGGGGAGCTGCTCTAGGAAATTTGATTTGCTACTTCTCAAACTTCACAAAACAGCAGGGAGTGGAGCCTGGTGTCAGATACTTAGCATTGGTGGGAAAAGCTTAGATAATTCTAAGTGTAATATGAAGAAACAACAGGTTACCATCTAAATCAAACAACTTTCATGTGCTTTATGGTGATTGATTTCAGTTTTTGTCTTTATGGAAGACGTTTTTTAAAAATCCCTTCACATTGTTTTGCCTCATAATACGTGCATGTAGAATTTTCTTATTTGATTTATCTCGGTGATGGTTTTTTCCTTTGAGCTTCTAAATTTTGAGGGCTATGAGATGTGTAAAGTATTAAACATTCATGGTGTCTTTAGACATGCTTGTGATCTGTTCAACAACATGAGTTAAACTCAGTCATATGATCCTGTTTCTACTGGGGAAGAGCTATAGTGATACAGATAGATTGCTCAATGTTTTGTGATTTCAGTTGAGGCAGAATAGTTTCAGATGAAATCTTACGGCCTAAAGCTAAACCTATCACATCTTGGGGGTCCTGTTTATTACCAAAGCATCTTGTGATTAATTCTTTTTTTACTAGGATGTGAGGCTAGATAGGAGGCCTGGTGTCTGGAGGTTGTCTGACTCTAGAATTGAAACGTTTAAAATGCAATCAGAAGTATTTTTTCTTTTCTTTTTCCTTTTCTTTTTCTCTTTTTTTTCTTCCTTCCTTCCTTCTTTCCTTCCTCCTCTCTCTCTCTCTCTCTCTCTCTCTCTCTCTTTCTTTCTTTTTCTTTCTTTTTTTGGCACAAAACTTTAGGGAACATCCTCTTTTAATAGAGACGCTTGGGACTTCATACTGGATACTGACCAGGGGTTGGGGAGATATTTTTTCTTGAGGGTTCAATAAACTTGTTAGTCCAATTGGCTATACCCTAAACTCTATCCAAATGATCTATAGGTACTTGAGACTGTGTGACAAGTTGTTTTGTGTTTCCACAACATTGTCCCACATGAATTCCACACTGTTGTCTCTCAAACTAATGTCTTATTAAGGATTTCTCTTCCCTGCACCTTTGTCCCCACCCTTATAATGTCAAGGGTAACCCCAAAAGAAGTAAAGCTAATCCAAATACTATAATACATGTCTAACATGGAGTACCAGGTCCAAATGTTTCTGAATATACAGCAGTATTCTGCATTTCAAGCAATATTTTCTGAACCAATATGGAATATTTTGAGTGGCAGTTGCTTGCTCTTATAAATTGATCAGCATTAATTAAGTAAAGTATAAATCAGTCGTTCTGAACCCTAGCTGCACATTAGAATCATCTGGGGAGCATTTAAAACTGCTAATGTCCACACCGCATTACAATATGAATTAAATCATAACGTCTGGGGCCAGGGCCCTGTGTCTGTAATTTTTTTTCATATTACTGAAGTGATTCTAGTGTGCAGAATGGGTTGAAACCACTGTAATAGACTTGTAGCTTTGTGAATATTTGTTATATTTATTGTGTTCCCTTCAAGACTTGCAGCAGAGTCCAAATGGATGTCTCAGCTGATTCTTGAGTTAAATAACAACTTTTTAGTGGGCTTTCTAGAATTTTTTTTGAAAGACCAGAGATCGACATTTCTGACTATAGAAACTTCTCTAGTTTTATTTTGTATATTCTTAGTTATGCAAATGAACATAAACCTTCAGACTTAGGGTTAAAAGAAATTATTGCAGCTTTATAGAATTGAAACTCATTCATATCTTTGAAATAGGAACTCAAAGGTAAAAGAATACTTTCTCTTTCTCTTTTTTAAGGGTATTGATGCTTATGGATATAACACTTGTTGTAAGTGTGGGGAGAAGTGGTGAATATTTTGTGGAATGATAAATTTGGTGGAGGAACTTGGAAAAGAGATCTCTGAAAACTGCTTTAATAACTGCAATATAGTGATACTGCTCTTGAAATATATATTTAGGTAGATAAGTGTTTATGCTAAAAAGATAATGTTCTCGACTATCATTTATCCCAGACTGTAAAAGATAAACTTTATTTTACACCCACATTTCTCTTCCCACAGAGACCTTCTACCAAAGGTACATTAAACATAAAATGTGAGAAAAATGAGCCTGACGTTTCCACAGCCCTGAAATTCCTATCATTCACCCCATAAGTATAAATCTCAGCCTTGATAACCTAATTCATATCTAGCAATAAGACTGCTTTCCAAATTCAGTGTCTTCAGGTTGGCTATGGCACATACACTATAATATCTTCCTAATGTTTTTTAACTCTTATCTATCAATATAGTTCTGTAAATCTGGGCAAGGGGAAAACTGTATCTGTCAATTTTAATTTTTCTTCTGTATCATTAAGCTGTTTGTAAATATTATGAATGGTTTTTGTAAAAGTAAAACATGTAATTATAGTTTATCTTTATTGGTGCCTTTACCTATACATCTTGCGTATAATCATATTTAAAAGAGGTTATATAAAAATGTTAGGTATATTTCATTTTCAAAGATGATGTTTGTTAGCATAAGTTGAAACTGCCTTCTTGATAATATAAATTTAGGGCTTCCCTGGTGGCACAGTGGTTGAGAGTCCGCCTGCTGATGCAGGGGACACGGGTTCGTGCCCCGGTCCGGGAAGATCCCACATGCCGCAGAGTGTCTGGGCCCGTGAGCCATGGCCACTAAGCCTGCGCGTCCGGAGCCTGTGCTCCGCAACAGGAGAGGCCACAACAGTGAGAGGCCCACGTAACACACACAAAAAAAAAAAAAAAAAAAAAATTAATAGACAACAGTGAGTTTTCATTGTAGAAGAATGGTGATCCCTTATTTTCAGATTTCCTAGAACACAACAGTTTTGCTTTCTCGTAGTGTGATGCAAAGCATAGTAATACCTACGGGGTTCTATTAAAATGTTATTAAGTGGTATAGATTCTCAAATGTAATATTGTTTCTTTGAGAAATGGCTTCTAATTTATTGCAGTTTATGATTAAGGGGAATGATAGCAGTAGTACCTAATAGCTGTAGAATTCTTTGCAACATATAAAAGGCTTATAGGTGATAAATGAAGATACTTAAAGTGTTCTTATTGAAGGAGAGTTTAATTGTAGAAAGTTCATGAACTCAAAGAAAAATAAGAAAATTTAATTCATCTCAGAAGGAGAGAAGATTATGTTTCTTTATTTAAGACTATACTTTTTAGTTCCTTAAGAGGGCCTGATTCTTTGATTAAAGATACCGATTTTGCTGTCAGGTCACAATTACATTATTTTGAAATAGTCCAGACACTACATGACAACAAAGATTAATCCATTGTCTTGCTTTTCAGGTTTGGATAATATGATACATGGGTAGATAGCACTTCTTTTAATTCAGTGAAATATGTCTCTGACACTCTTGAATGCTGAATTATACCTTTTAAAACTGTCTTGGGAAATATTGAATTCAGAGGATATTTTTCACGTGGACCTTCAGACTGAATTCTATATCAGTAGC
Source organism: Phocoena sinus (assembly GCF_008692025.1). Classification (NCBI taxonomy): domain Eukaryota; kingdom Metazoa; phylum Chordata; class Mammalia; order Artiodactyla; family Phocoenidae; genus Phocoena; species Phocoena sinus. Next base: position 165,028,084 of record NC_045763.1, on the reverse strand, counting down.
CTCTAGTGGTCCTATAAAAGCCAGTTGAACTTGGCATTGCCCTAGAAGCATCTTGAGGTTGGTTGAAAAGCCTCACTTTCAGAGACATGCTGGTCTAAGATTGAATCCCAATCATGTGATTTGCATTAGTTACACTGTAATATTTTTGACCCTCAGTTTTCTCTATAATGGGTTTAATAAAATCTTCATAGAGGTATTGTGAGGAAAGTGTCTGACACAGTGAGATGATAAAAGAACATTTTAATAGCCTTTTGAAGGGAAATATATTCCTAGAGAAAAAACCTGGCTGATGTCCTTCTACCATCCAGCTTTCACAGTCCCATTCTAGAAGATGCCACAAATATACTTCTTTGTCTGTTTCTCTGGTGCATTTACAGCAGCTGTTTTTTCTCTTGCCATAGCACTAGATATTAATAGGGCATCTTGGTACCAGTGATAAGAAATGAGACCATCATTTTAGGATAAGTATCAAGCAATTTTAGGGGACCAATTTCATATTAAAACAGGTTTGGTGCATAATGAATACAGGTACTCCCAAACTGCCTTTATAACTGGTATGAAAAAAAGACTTCAGGTATCTCCAATATCTAGTACCACTTGAGAGAAAAAGATTGTCTCACCCAGTTAACTGGGCAAGGTGCTTCAATCCATATACATTACACTAAAAAGATTAAAATCTGATTGGTTGTTATTTCTATGTACACAACAATTTAGGAGTCCTGAAATAAGCCATAATTAAACTTGGTTATCAATTAGAACCTCTGCTATTAAAATCTGTTACTTTTCTGTTTTAATTAGAAAAACAGGACTTTATTTCTCTGTTAACTGGTATCATTTCACTACTTGTTGCATCCATTCTGCTTTAATTTGGCATCATTTTGCCATTACTTAGGCCTGATTCTCTTGTAGCCTCCTAGTTTGTGCATTTGCCTTGCTACACAAAGTGTGTTCCAGGGACCAACGGTATGGGCTTGTTGTTGGAAGATTCTTGTCCCACTCCAGATGGATTGTATCAGAATCTACATTTTAGCAACATCCCCAAGTGATCCCTATGCTTGAGAAACACTGTTATCAGTGTTTTGTATTTTGTCTAGTGAAACTGTGTTATAGGGAACATCACTTCTGAAAAAGATGATTGGCTACAATATGGGATCTTGTTTTTGATTCAGTCTTGCCATTTATTGTTAAGTTAGATGTTATGAATCTGATGAAGCAAAGGGTTATTCTGGAATACATTATCTAAGCTTATGGAATGTAGTTTAGCAGAAAGCCCTCAAAACCTCAGCATCAGACTTCCTGGCCTTACCATCTGAGACTCTGTGTCTCAAGTTTTCTTTTGCAAAGTAGAGCGGTAATGCCTGCCACACCTGTTTTTCTGAGGGCTATTAGGAGGATAACTCAAGTGAGATCATGTGTGTGAAAGTGTTTGGCAATACCGCAGAGGTGTACCAGTATAACTGTTGATACGGATGAAGATGTTGTTCCTTCAGGCTATCTGAGCCCTGCATTTGTCAAGGATAGTGATGGCTTTGCTGAGTGGTTACTGTGGTAATTGGAACATGTCTGTGTATTCTCTTCAACATTACCTCTAGATTTTAACTTGACAGTTTTCTGGCCACAAAAACAGTTATGGCTTCCAATTGCAAGGAGCTACTAAGAGGCTTTCATAACGCTTTTTGGATGTTGAGCCACCTAAATAGTTTGATGGCATCTTTTGGGTAAATTGTGTGTCATTAGCCTATTTTCACATGTAATATGTTGATGAATAAAATTTCCATAATTCCAGCAGTTCCTACTATGATTATACTTTTAAGTCTTTGAAGCAGGGTAATTTCCTTTGATCTTATAGGGGTAAGTGTCCTGAGCCCAGAGTAGGATGTAATTGTTTGAACCTTCTAATCACATGAGCTCTGATGACTTTTCTCTTTACATGTGATGGAAATGCCTCTATATTTCTTCTCTGTATTCTCTGTTTAATGCTTATGAAACTAGTATGATACTTTTGGTTCATAGATAACTTTGGTCCAACAAATAATAATTTATGTTTCCCAAAATTTGGAAGCTGGGAGATAAGATATATTGAAAACCTTTTTCTGAATAGTTTGTATTCATCTGTTCTTGCTCCTTAAATCCTTTTTCATTTCCTGCTTTATCCAGTTATTTGATATATTGTGTAGGGTGCTATTGTAAGAAAGCAGATATATACTGGAAGACAAACAATTAAAAATGCATCCAGTGAAGAGATGACTGTTTACCCTTTAAGGTGAAATAACTTTGCTTCTGTTTTTGCATTTTAATAATAGTTATCTTCTGTTCATTGTTAGTCACTGTGCTAGAAACTTTATATGTTGTTTCATTAATATTTTATTACTATGAAGATGGCACATTTGTAGTAAAAGTTGCAAGCGGTACAGAAAGTAAAATGTGAAAGTCTTCTCTACCCTTCCAAATGGCCCAGTCCAACTCTCCAGCAGGAAACAATGTTAGCATTTTCTTATGTCCTTCTAGAAATTATCTGTGTATATACTAACCATACATGTGTGTTTCCGCCACTTTTTTAATGAAATGGATTCATACCACATAGGCTCTTCTGCAGTTAGGTTTTATTCACACATGAAGATGTACTTTGGACTTCTTTCCCTAGCAATAATCCTGATTTAATTCATTCTTTTTTGTTGTGCAGAGTACCCAAGGTATGGATATTACAGAATATAAGTCCCTTATTGATAAGTTAGGTGGTTTCCATTGTTTTTTTGTTTTCATTGTTACAAGCAGTGGTGCAGTCAGCATCTTTATCCAGACATTTATCTTTACACATTGTTCAAGTATATCCAAAGGGTAAACTCCTAGTAGAATTGTGAGTCAAAGGATGAGGGTATTTCAGATTTTGATCAGTAGTGCCATGTTGCTCTTTTAGAAGGTTGCACTAATTTGCATTTCAAACAAATTTAACTCTAAGAAGAATCAAGACTTAGAGACTCTAAGAATGTAAGTAACTTGACCTAGGTTCTCAAAGTTAGTAACCCGTAGAGTCAGCTTTCAAATTCAGACCCACCCAGGTCATTTCTTCTAAGCCACAGATATCTCTGATGCCATTTTAAAACATAATTTCAGCTTTGGAACTAGGAAGCATCACTCCATATTTTTTTATATTCTCATCACTCAGTCAAGCAATAATAATAATTCTTCCATTGTAAATACATAGCCCTTTATGGTTTTCAAAATATTTTTACATCCTCATAGTAATCCTACGAGGTGGACACTGGTTCCCATCCTGATTTCTACATGTGAAGAGCTGAGGCTCAAAGAAAAATATCTTAAATTTTAAAATGTAATCAAAAGATGGTCTTTGGCCAAAGGCCTTATAGTCAGTCCCCAAACAGCTAAAGCACTCAGGACATAAAAATGCTAGTATAGAAAAGGTGAAATGGGAAGTGTGAGATTAGTGGCTTCGGATGTATTGATATTGGCATGTTATATTCATGAGCAACAGGAAATACACTAAAATATCTGGCCATGGGGCTCCATCACACCTCAAGCCAGTGTCTCAAGAATAGCTTTCTTTTGGCAGTCCCTGTGTGTTATGGCCCTGGGGAAAACAGGCGATTTCAACAAAGCTCTTTTAAAATTGTTCATTATATTTGATCCAAAGCTTATTTTAAACTTCCCGCATAAATACTATTATCACTGCATTTATAATCACATAGCATTACATTTATCCCAATAATTCATTTTTATGATGTTGAATCTTCCACTCTCTCATCTCTTTTCCTGTTCTCTCAGGCTCAGACCAATTTTTTTTCTCATTTGTCTCATTTCTAAAGAAATAAGGTCTTTCTCTGTGTGGCCTTAAGGTCAACTCTTAACTTTATTTATTTATTTATTTATTTTCGCTGTACGAGGGCCTCTCACTGTTGTGGCTTCTCCCGTTGCGGAGCACAGGCTCCGGACGCGCAGGCTCAGCGGCCATGGCTCACGGGCCCAGCCGCTCCGCGGCATGTGGGATCTTCCCGGACCGGGGCACGAACCCGTGTCCCCTGCATCGGCAGGCGGACTCTCAACCACTGCGCCACCAGGGAAGCCGTCAACTCTTGACTTTAGATCGAAACTTTGCTGTTCTCCTGGTCACCTGAATTCTTACACAAATACATCCACTGAACTTAATCTGTAAACATTTCTTAGAACAATTTTTGTCTGCTTTTGCTTTTTTATTATTTTTTACTTATAACCCACAACTTATTTATAAAGTCAATTTGATTGTTCCCATTTTATGATTGAAGAAAGTGAATCCTAGAAAGTTTATATGACTTTCTTCAAATAGGAGCCAAAGTCAGAGTTCAAATTATTCTTTACTCTCCACTTGTACCTACTTCATTACAAGAAATCTCCAAGTTACAAAACAAGTTGTGCTCCAGAAATCATTCGTAAGTCAGTTATTTGGCCCTTGAACTGCATTTTACCACACTGGGGAAAAAATGTTATAAATGGTGATTAGGTCCCTTGGCTGGCCTGCAAAAATCTATTTAACTCTTATGTAACTACAGTATGATGCATTTGCAATAAGAATAAGAGAGGATGATAGTTGTAATTCTTGTTACAAAGAAAAAGAAAAATTATTTTTCCTGACGAAAAGCAGATTTAATTAGAAGGTAGGGAAACAGATGAAATTTCGGAGAGTCTAGAGAGGATTTCAGGGTACTTTGATGAGTGTTCCAGGTTGATGGCACTCTGTCTTAAGCCCAGTTTCACTTGAAAACTTTGAGGATTTTTGTTAAATACTTCTCACTAGCGTAACCCACCTGACAGCTGTGATTATAGTCAATAGGACTGATTGAATTGAGTACCAAAAATAGGCTCTCTGAAATGATATTAACCAACCTAGGATGGTCAGAACAAATCGACAAGGTAGAAAAAGTCTCCCTTCTATCCTGATGGAAGGGCCAAGAGGAGGTCTTGATTTTCCCATTCAGCCTAGAGATTGCATCAGCTCTGGTAGCTTGGCTGAGGTCTGAAGAGAAGGCTTGGGAACATGAGTCATGGGTAGAGGCAAGAGAAAGCTTATGCCCTCTGTGATTTCTGTGGAGTATTTGTACAATGAGAGTTTCTAATTCCAAGAAATGGCAATTTATCTCATCAAGCAATTGCTTCTTACATTTTCTAGACTATCTTTCACTTAACCATACAAATAGACATCTTAAATTTCAAACTTTTTAAAAACTCTAGTGCCTTTTTAGATGGCCTTTGATTAATATGTTTTATTGTTTTCAGAACATTTGCATACAGCTTTTTCTTTTGTTAACAACAAAAGGTAGGATATATCCTTCAGTAAAAGGAAGCTTAAGGGAGCAGATCTTGCTGAGATGGCATGTTAAGAAAGTGATGGAAAAAAGATTAGAGTTTCTGCCTCCTGGGTCACTTTAGGGCTCTTACCAGTTTATCTACCTTATCTTCCCACTAGTTGGATAATACTTTTAACTACCAATGCTTTGTGTTGGGGATATCATTTGAGTGTTTTATAGGAGGTGTTTATACCCAGGAGTGATTTACTGAAGAAGAGAGCAACTGTGTTTACTACAATTCAAAATCCTTCTCAGGGACTTCCCTGGCAGTCCAGTGGTTAAGACTTCGTGCTTCCACTGCAGTGGCTGTGGATTCATTCCCTGGTCGGGGAACTAAGATTCCACATGCTGTGTGGGTTGGCCCCCCAATAAATCCTTCTCAATGCTCATTATAAAAGGAAGTCGGGATTGGCAGACTACTTTCCAAAGTGACGGTAAGGCTGATGAGAGAAGTAACATCTGCTTGATTTACATATATGTTTTGATATTTATAAATGCTTTGTCTTTTCCACTACAATAATTTATGAAGAAATTTTTTAATGTCTACATTAATTCTTCCATTTCTTACAGTGTTGATGTTTATATAGCTGAATGGCTGTGTGTGTGTGTGTGTGTGTGTGTGTGTGTGTGTATGTGTGTGTTTGAGTGTTTGATGAGCTCTATCTGAAACGAAAATAAGTCAATACCCCTGTTGAGCAGTTTATAAATTGGGTGAAAATATGCATAGGAATCTTCCTCATGGGTGACCTAGGTTTGTCATTACATGTACTCAGACTGAAAAGAGACGATTTCTTCTAGTACCTGTGTGTCTGACAGAGGTGGGGAGAGACTGGAGAAAGATTTCTCCAGAAGCTGTTTTGTCCACTCAGAAAAATTCCATGCCAGAAGGGTTAGTGAGCCAAACAATGGTTTTCTTTTTTTCTTGTTGGCTTTCACGCGTAGGTTAAATAAACCACTAGCATTTGATGACCTATTTTTCTTATTGCACATTTCCACATTTTGTGTGTATGTTGGTCAGGAGGTGATAAGTGGGCAAGGGGAGAGGAAGAAGGCTGTCTGGTTTTGCCTTTGTTTGTTGACTGGACAGAAAAATATTACTGGTAATTTGAACACTAATTTTTCCTTTACATTGAAGGCCTGGACCCTTTGGTGGAGGGGAAAAACTTAATAACAAAAATCTCACTTGAAGCAAATCCCAGCCATAGTATTCTTTTTCTTATGTGCAAGCATTGCTACCTGTAGGACATGGCATAGAAAACAAATTATTAAGTTCATGGCAACTTATGTGGCATGTTTTATTATTTTTTTAGCATTACATTCAGGTTTAGGGGATAAAACTTTTGCATCTGATATCTTGGTTGCCACAGTTCTTAGCTTAGCTAATTAGTTTTTATTTTCTTTTGTTTATTCTTATTCTAGGACCTGAGTGACTTAGAGGAAAAATCATATTTTCTTGACATTTTTCAAAGACATAAAACATTCTTAAGACTATCCACATTATCTGAACCTACACAACTAATTGCTTCAGAGTAGCCCTTCATTTTGCCCATTATTCCTATATCAGAACACCCCAAGCATGATATTATTGAAAAGCTAAAGAATGATATTGGTATCTTCTGTCTCTTCTACCCCCTTCCCACCCCCATCCTAAAATGTTCTAATTCCTAATGGACACTTGCACATCTAGGATGAGGAGAGAAGACAGGCACTGAAAATAGAGATGGGGCAGGGAGGAAGTGGTCAGTGGGATAGGAGAGGGTTCTCAAGGTGCATGGTGTAGCTGGGAGGAAAGAAGAGGAGGCCTAACCCATGGCTGGTTCTGTTGCAGGTGAGCTGGGCTTCCCCCAGTGCTTTCACAACTCCTGCAAGAACCCTTGTTTTCAAAGAGCTGTTTTAAAATAGTTTTCCTATCTCCTTTACATAATTGCCTACCTGACTGTAACTGGATGATTTTATATCATTTTCTTTCTTAGGATCAAGAAATTGGAGAATGGCTATGAACAACGGAAACAACGATTTTGTGGTTCTGAGCAATGGCAGCATCGCCACCAGTGCTACCAGCGCTAGTCCCCTCACCCCCTGTGATGGAGACCCTGCAGCCCAGCAACTCACCCCCAAAGAAGCGCCCAGAACAAAAGTGAGTCCAAATGGATGCCTGCAAGTTAATGGCACAGTTAAATCATCCTTTCTGCCTTTAGACAACCAAAGAACGCCCCAGATGTTATCCCTGTGCTGCCATCCTTGCCCATACCATCACCCTTTGACTACCCATGACAGTCACCAAGAGTGCCATCCCGAGGCTGGCCCTGCAGCACCTCCTGCTTTGGCCTCGTGTTGCATGCAGCCACACTCAGAGTATTCTGCATCTCTCTGTCCAAACCATTCACCTGTTTATCAGACAACGTGCTGTCTTCAGCCCTCTCCATCCTTCTGCCTGCATCATCCGTGGCCTGACCATTTTCAGCATCAGCCTGTGCCACAGCATATAGCCAACATAAGGTGAGTGGTCCAGTTGTTTTGCTGAACTTTCTCATTCAACTAATTCCACATGAATGTGGTTGTTGGTGTTGATTTCTCCCAAAGGAGGAGACAAAAATGTATCAGGGATGGGAAACCAGTAAAAGTGCATAGTTCAGGATTTCCCTGGCGGTCCAGCGTTTAGGACTCCACGCTTTCACTGCCAAGGGCCCAGGTTCAATCCCTGGTCGGGGAACTAGGATCCCAAAAGCCATGTGGCGTGGCCAAAAAAACCCAAAAACCAAAACAAAACAAAATGCTTATTTTTTGGATTGTGTGAAGCCTACTAAAATGCAAATGAAGTAATATTATATCTGTTTTATCCATTAACTTCTTAGTCAATTAAACCCTTCCTTCCGTTTTCTCCTTCTGTGAACTGGTTAGATGTCCCTGCTAGGCCTTGAATTATAAAGTTCAGTAAAAGGTTTTATTGTTAGTAATTTCTATTATTAAACATGGGGGATAGATATATTTGTGATGAGGCTGCCTAAACAGGAGTCTTATATTTGCTATTATTGATAGTGACCAACATTTACAAAAAAGAAGTACAAAACCAGTTGCTTCCTTATGGGTGTACTCACAATTTCTATTCATGTGCTTTGGGTGACTGTGTAATATGCTGAGATCGTATGAAGGCAACAATTCCTTTTAGCAGATGAAACTATAAATGTGTAGCATAGGGCTTTAAAAAATATTTTTTGTAAAACGTTTTCAGATCCGATAGATTGAAAAGTACTAGAAAAATCTCTATCATTGCCAGTTCTCCTTCCCATTTCAGGCCATAGTTTCTCTGATATGTTCTTTCCAGCTATTTTTTCTGTGGGTAAGTTAAATCACATGTACTGCAGGTGAGCAATGGTGATATATTTTTAAAAATACTGAATACTTTATAGAGACCAGGAATTATTTCACATTTTTTGGTAATAAAAAGTCTAAAAAGAGCTAGAAGAGAGCCTTCTCATTGAATATTAGGGTATCATTTATATACAGGGAAATGCACATATTTAAGTATATAGTTTGATCAGTTTTGACAAATGTATACACTAGTATAATGCACACCTTGGTCGGATGTAGAACATTTCTGTCACCCCAGGAAGTTCCTTTATGCCACTTCTTAGTCATTCCTTCTCTCTTCACCAGAAGCACTGTTCTGAGTTCTGTTACCATAAATTATTTTGTTTGCTCTGAAACTTCGTATGAATGGAATCATACAGTAGATACTCTTTTGTGTCTGGCAATTTTGACTCGTAACATTTTTGAGACTGTCTAATTGCTATGTGTATTAGTTTCCCTTTTTATTGCTGAGTAGTAATCCATTGTATGCATATAGCATATTCACTTTTAATTAAAGAGTGAGTGCAGACTTCCAGTTCTAAAATAAATGTCATGAGGATGTAATATACAGCATGGTGACCATAGCTAATAATACTGTATTGTATAGCTGAAAGTTGCTAAGAGAGTAGATCTTAAAAGTTCTCATCACAAGAAAAAAGATTTTGTAAATGTGTGTGGTAATGGATGTTAACGAGACTTATCGTGGTGATCATTTTGCAATATATACAAATATCGAATCATTGCGTTGTACACCTGAAACTAATGTAAGGTTATATGGCAATTATATATCAAGTTTTAAAAAAGTCACATCCAGACAGGGATTAAGTAATAAATACTTTTCACCTTCATCAGATTTTAGATGCTGCTGAGATTATCTGGTTTCACTCTTTTGAAAAGAGAGGAAGAGAAAGATGGGGAAAATGACAAGGGGGGTGGGGGGCAGGGGGAGTCTTCTCTAGCATGTTTCTACAGTTTCTGAATACATTTTTCCATATTAGATGTGAGAGTCTTTTAGTTTATAGAACTATAAAAAAAACACTCACCAAAGCCATTTCTTAGAAGATCAGTCCTGACAGCATTGTGCTACATGGCCAGTTTTAGACTCTTTCCACTTTGAATGAAACAGTGTAAGTGGTTAGTTTTGAAATTATATGGTCATAAATATTGATGTTTCAGAATCATAAATTATATGGTTGCAGGATGTGAGATGAGAGAGAATTCTACATTTTGAAGCTGATCCCTCCTTTAAAAAACTTCACGAAGTAGTAAAACAACGGATAAGTAACCAATTGTTTCAATATGATAGGCATTGTCAGTATTTTCAGGACTTTGGCTTAGCATTTCTGAATGACCTAATTTTAAAGGAATGAGTGTCCTATATACATACAACTTTAAATAGAATGGCATTAAAAAACAAACTGATAAAAAAGTGCCATATTTGTCCATCAGGAACAGTTGTAGAGGACACTGGAATTTTATGTGAGAAATCTTTCATATTAGAATTTTATCTCAAGAATTTGAGCCTTTTGACAAACTGCAACAGACATAGAATCTTTTTAAAGATGCCTGCGAAGGAATGGTATGTGTCCAGTTGTGTATATTACATACTTTATTGTAAAATGTGTGCTCCCAGAAACTCTTCCCTATCTGCTACATTTATGGATTTACATAATCAACAATATTTACTGAAGATTTGTACGTGCCAGGCACCAAAGATGTAGTTCTAAATGAGATGAGACTTTATTTTTTCCTTCATAGAGCTATAAGCTAGTAGGAAGGGAGACAGAAAAGCAAATAGGCAGCTACAATATTGTGATAAGAGATACCAAGGAGGGACATACAGGGATGAAAATGAAAAACATTACAAATGGAGAAGAGGTTGTCTTGTAGACAGTGGGAATAGTTTGTGTAAAGATTTATAAAGTAGTGTGAACACAGCTCCAGCATAGCTGAGTATGACTAGGCCCTGAAGGAACAAAGAGTAATAGCAAGGGGAGAGGTATATTGGGATTAAATCCTGAGGGGCATTGTGAATCCCATTAGGAGATCTCAGGACTTTATCCTGAGGCCAGTGGAGAGGCACTATAGATTTTTGTGTGTGCACGACGTTTTTATTATGAAAAAATATGTAGAACATTAAATTTATCATTTGAACCATTTGTAAGTGTACAATTCAGTAGCATTAAGTACATTCACATTGTTGTGCAACCATCACCACCCTCCTTTCTCCAGAACATTCTTCATCTGCCCAAACTGAAACTCCATACCCATTAAACAATAATTTCCCGTTCTTCCCTCCCCCAGCCCCTGTCAACCACCGTTCTATTTTCTATCTCCGTGAATTTGGCTATTCTAGGTACCTCATATAAGTGGAATCGTACAGTGTTTGTTCTTTTATGCCTGTCTGGTTTCACTTAGCATACTGTCTTCAAGGCTTATCCAAGTCATAGCATGTATCAAAATTTTCTTCTTCTGTAAGGCTGAATAATATCCCATTGTATGTATATACCACATTATGTTTATCCATTTATCTGTCGATGGACACTTGGATTGCTCCACCTTTAGGCTATTGTGAATGATGTTGCTGTGAACACATGTATAAATGTCTGTTTGAGTTCCTGCTTTCACTTCTTTTGGTTATATACCCAGAAGTGCAATTACTGGATCATATGGTAATCATATGTTTAACTTCTTGAGGAACCACCAGACTGTTTCCACAGCTGCTGTGCACATCCTTGCTGACAATTGTTCTTTTCTGGTTTTTTTTTTTTTTATTGTTTTATAATAGCCATCCTAATGGGTGTGGCATTACAGATTTTTAAGCAGAAAAGAAACACTATCAGATTCACATTTTAGAGAGGTCCATAAACTGCATGTTGGAGAGTAGATTGAACTGGGTTAGGACTATTGTAGGGAGGAAGACCGTTAGAAGACTTGTTATAGTAATTCAGGTGAGAGCTGGTGGTGACTTGATCCAGGATTTAGAAGTAATTTCAGCTAGAGAGATTTATGAGGTAGAATCTACTAGGTCTGGTGAACAATTGGATATGGGGGAGGAAGGGAAGAAGAATCACAACTGATTTTCAGTTTCCTGGCTTGAGCAACTAGATGGGTAGATGGTAATGTTGATCACTAAAATGGAGAGGACAGGAGAAGAACTCCAAGCAAGCAGAGCTTTTGGGGATGGAGGGTGGGGCAGTAACAGTGGAAGAGTGTGATCCTTTGAGCTTTCTTGAAAGAATGAGGGTGCTGAGTAATACGTAACAATTACATTGAGGGTAACAATACTGTTGGAAATTATCCTAGGATGAAAACTGCAGCTTTTAGGTTCAGCCCAGCATGTATTTATTTGCAGAATTGTGCTATGGGCAAGGAACTAAGCCAGGTGCTGTGTCTGTCTTTCCCAAACCAGTAATATAACCACCAAAGCAAATGTGGACATGGATATAGCTACTGTGTAAGGGAGAGCAGGGCAGTTGGGGATAGGTTATGTGGGATGTCCTCGCTGAGAAATTCTGTAAATGAGGATGCCATGTGATACTTTGCTGCCTTTTATTAGTTATTCTACCCAACACTTTTAGGAAACTTAGAACGAAGGTTCTAGAGGCTGATCTCTATCAGGAATGTTAACGCTCTAAATCTATTTTCCTTTTGTGATTTCTTGCATGTTGCTTTTTAAAAAATTGATAATCTCAAATACTTAATGAAGTATTATTCAATTAATGTTTAAGATGTATTCATGACTTGATAAAAGTATATTCACATCACTTAAAAAGTATCTTAGGGCTTCCCTGGTGGCGCAGTGGTTGGGAGTCCGCCTGCCGATGCAGGGGACGCGGGTTCGTGCCCCGGTCCGGGAAGATCCCACATGCCGCGGAGAGGCTGGGCCCGTGAGCCATGGCCGCTGAGCCTGCGCGTCCGGAGACTGTGTTCCGCACCGGGAGAGGCCACAGCGGTGAGAGGCCCGCGTACCGCAAAAAAAAAAAAAAAAAAAAAAAAAAATTATCTTAAAGGTTGATGGCCTTGGAGTAAAATTGTGTACAGATGGAAGATCCTAGGCACTTTCAATTACTATTGCTCTTTGCACCTACACCACAAATGCGCCCACCTGGTTGGTATTTTGTTTTATTTTATCTTATTTTTATTTATTTATTTATTTGCGGTACGTGGGCCTCTCACTGTTGTGGCCTCTCCCATTGCGGAGCACAGGCTCCGGACGCGCAGGCTCAACGGCCATGGCTCACAGGCGCAGCCGCTCCGCGGCATGTGGGATCTTCCCGGACCGGGGCACGAAACCGTGTCCCCTGCATTGGCAGGCAGACTGTCAACCACTGCACCACCAGGGAAGCCCCTGTTTTATTTTTAAAGTTGTTATTTGTTTGTAAAGTACTTAAACCATAGAGAATGTTTTAAAGAGTCAAATAGAAAATATAATTTTATCCCAGGTCATTTGCCGCCTCCTTTCCATCATTCATATTCCCATTTCCCTTTTGCCCACCTTCTGTACTACAGTAAGTTCTGTTTCATCCCTTCTTGACTCCTTAAGCTGTAATAAATCTATCTAAAAGATTCATTATAATCAACCACTTGTATATGTCTTTTGCTTTTTAAAACTCTCTGTTAAGCTTCTGGTTGATTAAATTAAGACCATTGCAAGGATCACCTTTAGAATATTCTCTTTTGATTCCATTTATCACCAAATATTAAGTAGTTCAAATAGATCTCATTTTAAAGCTTCTGGCTTTTTCATTTGTAGATTCCTATCCTTATACCCATCACTCAGCTATTACTTAATGTGACTAATTGAGAACACCAAGGAGTTAAAAATGGCAGAAAGTAGTCTCTGCCTACCATGAGACAGAGCCCATACCCGTAAGTCCTAAACCTGGCTGATCATCAGGGTCACCAGGGGAGTTAAAGGATAAAATAAGTATGATAATAATAAAGAGAAGTTCCTTTTGCAATAGAAACAATAAAGCACTCAGGAGTTCAGAGGTGAGAAGGATCCCTGGAGGTTAGGGGCAGGCTGAGTGAGAAGAGAGAATTTGAGTGACCCTTGACGGATGACCAGGACATGATAAAGGGACTGCCTGGAGGACGCAGAATGTAGAAGGTGGGGGGATGTTGGAAGGGGAAAGTGTACAAAATATAAGTCTACTTAAGGAAGTGTAAAGAGAAGAGGATGGCCAGAGTGAAGGGGTCATTTGGTTGGTCAGGAGAGACAGCTTTTCCTAATTTTACATCCTGAATACAGTCAAGTTATCTAAAAGGCTGAATGGTAATGATTTGCTCTTTATCCTACAGAGATCTGGAAAATGCTTCTCAGGAACCAGTCACGTTCCATGTGTGCTGGCTGAAGCAAAGTTTTGAATGATTCATTTGGAAACCTTCTTACTGCCGTATTAAAGTGAAAGGGTAATGGTATTATGACACAATTAATAAGGAGTTCTGCATCCAAAAATAGCATACAAGATTTCTAATCCAAACTGTACTTACGTTTTAATTTGGTGTTGCAAAAAATGTTCTTGATTGTAATAGGGGACTCCATAAATGTTACTTGGCAATGGCCATAGACTCATTATCATGGTAGGGAACCTGTGGTAGTTTTGGGTGCCTGCCAAATGCATTTTTATTTCTCTGAAGGTGATTTTGTAGACAGATGGTCACGTTGAATGTTCCCCATGGCACCCTGGAGGAATTAGAGCTATACTGAGTTAAGAAGGCTTGGCACAGAGGGGACCACGGAACTCTAGCATTAGCTCAGCCCCTGAAAGCTTAAGTAAACATGGTCCCTGCCTCCCCATACATTGTGACTATATAATTTTTGTAACCTATATTTCCTTTCTCCTCGGGGGCTCTTTACTAGTTTTCCAATTTCACACTCACTTTTCTCAGAGGTTTTCTTTTTGTTTCCCCTTAGGACACTAGTTACTTTCTATGAAGGGAACTCTTTTTCCTAAAAAGTAAGAAATGAGAATTCTTGTATTATCTTAAAAGAGAAAGAATCTACCACTTGAAATCTGCTTCTTCTGTATATGTCGTATCATAACGTCCAGGGGTAAATTATAGACCTGAGCATCATTTTCCAAAGGGTCTTACTTTGCTACACCTGGCCTGCAATGCTCTACCCTTCCGCCTTCCCTGAGCCCCGGCAGTTGTGTTATTTTAGTTAGTTAGGAAATTTGAACCAAAAATCACTCTGAACACTTCATCAGCAGTGTAGCATGAACCTTGGCATTAACACTGATCCCAGAGTCTCTGATTTGCCCAAAACGCCAGACTCAACTCAAATGGCTCTTCTAAGATGTCGGAGCAATGAATGGAGAAATTCAGGGTTGCTCACTTATTTAGCAAGAATTTAATGAATACGTAGTAAGTGTTAAGTGCTGGAGACAGAGGTAAAAACTGCAAGCATGGTCCCCAATTTCAAAGATGTAGAGGTAATGTGGACAAGGTAAGATACTTAGATTTCAGCATGGGCTGACCTCAGATAGATAGCCTTCTTTTATCTACAAATATCGACTGCTGTATTCTCTGGAGCACAAAAGTTAAATATCAGAGCTTTTGCAGGAGCACAAGCCAAAAAGAAGAACCAGACTATGTATCGTTTTCTAAATTCATTTTCTCCGCTTTTCCTCTCTTACCATTGGAAGGTTACTGATAGCTAAATAATCATTTGTCTTTATATACGATTGCCATAAATAGTAACCTGGCCAGGACGGCTTGGCAGGTGTCTTTGGCAGGAAGGAATGGTTAAACTGCTTTCTTTAGACCTGTGATGTTCAGGAAGGTCCAATAAGATTAAAAATTCAGTTCTTCTGTCACGCTAGGCACATTTCAAGTGCTCAATATCCAGATGTGACGAGCGGCTACCATATTGGACAGCACAGTTACAGAACATTTCCATCACTGCAGAAACTTTCATTGGAGGACTATCTTTCTTGCCTCTGTTAAAGCAACTGAGATCCCTTTTTAACCTCTGTGGCAGCAAATGGAGCACGTATGATGTAGAGTAACAGCAGTATTTGGCAGTAAATACCCTTTTTGGTCAGCATAATTCTAATTAATTGGAGTATGATTGCTTGTATTTTGTTTGAAATATTAACATTAAGAAATGACAAAAGATAAAATCCCTTTTCTTCAAAAATCTGAAAGACTAAAGCCCCATATTATAAAAAATCGTAGCCAGTAGGCAATATCCTTCGACATCTTCTAGAACCACAGTTATATCTTACAAAAACTTCTGCAGATCAAGCCAAAGGCAAAAGTATCAATTTATTGAATTTTTAGTTGCCTGGGCTTTTTGTGTTTGTTTTTTATTGAAGTATAGTTGATTTATGGCCTGAGCTTTTTGTAAGTAGATCTAAAGTACAAATGTCAAACCAAATTTTTTCTGAAAGGTAGATAAATAAGTACAGTTAGCCTCTAGAAGTAATTGCTTAGTGCTGTATTACAGCTCTCACTTTTCTTTCCTCAATCCTTCCTCCTTTCCTCACTATACAACATGAGGTGGGAAGAGCATGGGCTTTAGAAGGGAATCCCTGTGTTTGCGTGAATCCTGGCTCTGCCATTGCATAGCTTTGTGATCTTGGGTAAATCTGTCTCTGTAAAAATGGAATAACAGTGGTTATTTTTTTCACATAGCATAGTGCCTAGAACCAAATTATTAGTCTCCTTTCTCTTCTCCTTCTACATTTGTTGCTTTCATTTTCTTCTCTTAAATTTTTGTTGTTGTTCTTTGCTGTGTGCACTTAATTCTGTTAGTATTGTGGCAGAAAGCAAGCTGTTACTGAATCCTGATTTAAATGAATACACGATGTATTGCTTTTCATTCTGATTTATAAATTGCGTACTTTTTACCCCATCGACCTAAGGAAAGAGCAAGTGGGAAAGATGGTCACTAATTTGCCTTCTAGAAGAGGAAAAGGGGGGTTGTTGAGAATAAATGGGCCTCTACAGCCCCAAAGACTCAGAGCCTTTATCCTTTATACTAATTGTAACATCTGATTATGACAGTTAACTTTAGAAGTCTGGTAAGATTTAATCTTGATTTCACTGAAACCGAGGTGTATTTTTACATTCCTTAAAGTAGTCAAAATTAACTTTTTTAAAACAGGATAATGTTTGTAAAATTTAAAACGTTCCAAGCTTGCTTGCCAAAGTAAGTCAGTTTGGCAGTCAGATTGAGTGAAGGCCTATTTTATTAGTGGGACTTCTTTTAGAGACTCCTTTATACTATAAATGAATTTTAGAGTGTGCTATGCCTCATGGAATGCATTGCACAGTCTGTAATACATTTCAGACTATGAGCCTTGGTCATCTCTTTCTTTAACAATAAATGTCAGGAAACAATACGCTCTTTATTTCTTGAAATTAATATAACATTTTGGAATGAAGCAAATATATTCTTTAATTACCCCCTTTCTATAGTACTCCTACTTGTTTAGCAGGTTCTAGAGAGTAAAGAAAAAAAGAGGAATCGTTCAAATTTTTCTTTTCGGTTAAAAAGGTAAAATATTTAGCAAACAGTAAAACATAAAAGACATTGTTATGGATCAGTCACATCTCTGACTCCAGGAAAAAAAACCAATTATACTACTGCGTCTTCTTTCCAAACTTAAGTGGATTGTTAGGTGTAATTTAAAAGACTTCATAGAACTTAACATTTACAGGAGAATTTTCATTGCTATACTATGTTGTGTTCTTTTCAGCAAAATTGATTCTACAAAATTATGTCTTTTTTAAAAAAAACACACAAACCAGAGAGTCAACTGTTTGGTATTTTGGAGTTTAGTGCCTGGGGCATAACTGGAACTCAAATATTTGTTGAATGAATGATTATCACTCCTCTTCCCCAATTCTCAGGACATCTTTTTTTACAAGAAAAATTGACAAAGCTTAAATTTTTTAAAAACCTCACAAAGTCAGATTGGTCCCTGCCATCAAGCCATTTATTGTCTAATAGGAGAGAGATGATTGGGGCAAAAATAACCACAGTCTCTGAGAACCAAAATCAGAGTTTAGAGGGTTGTGTGAGTCCCAAAGAGGGAGATGGAGTCATAGGATAGCTTAGAGAAAGCGCCATGGGAGATGAAATGGGTCTTTCAAAAACAGACAGGAGACCAACTGCCTGAAATATGGGAAAGGAGGCCGGCAGCACATGGGCGTGGGAGCAAGTGTGAGGCAGCCTGGCAGGCAGTGTCCTTTATCTGGAGAAGAGCTCAGAGGAGGTGGCCCAGGGCATTGTGCCTATTGGGTTCATCTCATTCGACCTTTGGAGAACAATATGCTAAAGTTAGTCAAAGAAGACTGCGCCCCCAAAACAGTGGATTCCAAATGTTGTGGAATCATCATAAAAAGCACTTATTAAGTGTCTAAGTACTTTATATGCAGTAATTACATAGTTCTAATACCTTTGATTCATTGATATTTCCCAAGGCTCGTTTGTTGAACCATTTCTTTTGTACTGCTTTTTGTGTATCTCCAGGGCCTACCAAGGTGCCTGGCATTTAGTAAGCACTCAGAAATTGTTGAATGAAATGAATAAATAATTGAACATCAGTCAAGTCATTTTTATGCAGGACTCAATTTTGTGATGTCTTGATAGTGACAATCAGGCACATTGGTCTCCTGGAGTAAGATATTTCCCAAACAATGGGAGAAGGTTTAAAAGGCTTTGTTCCCTTAGAAACCCTGTTTTATTAATTGTTGTTTGAGTCTGTTTGCAGGGATAGCTCCTCCTGTCCTTTAAATCACGCCCCCCCCCATGCCTTGGTTTCTAAATTTTTTTTTAAAAAATTACAGCCTCATTCATGAAGACGTAAGAAAGGAAAGGTAAAGACCCTGTTCACTCCCACAGCTCCTAAGCTACTTTCATAAATGATTCTGGAGCCCTTTTGAGGAAGACAGGGAGGGGCCAGGAGACTCTCTGCACTGGGGGGAGTCAGCCCAGAATAACCTTTCTGTTTGCTCAGCTCTGGCCACCTCTAGGATATTTGCAAATCTAGTATAAGAGATTTTATAAGCAGTCAGCAGATTATAGAACTGGTGGATGAAACATAAATTCCTAATTAAGAGTTGGGGTTTTTCTTTGTCCATATGTATTTTATGACTTAGAATAAACCGAGAGGGTCTGGGGCCAGATTTGATGCCATATTCTATATTAATAGGCTGAGTTGTTGGTTTAGGTAAATTAATTACTTCTCCCCATTTGAATGGTATAGGGAGGGCTCTGATAGTTATCAAATAGCTTGAGATTCAAGCATGATGATTTCTACAGGAATGTGAGCAGTTTACTCTTTCTAAACACTATTTTGTGTGTCTAGTAAGAAACAAGGATGGACAGTTAATACATTCATTCCTTCAGACCCTCTTTGTGCATCTGTGGTCACTTGGGCCTGCCCACCTCCCCTTTCCTAAAACACTGCTTTCATTATGTCACTCCTCTGCTCAGAAATCTTCCATGGTTTCCCCAAACTCCTTGACCTGACAGTGAAGGTCCCTTTAAAGGGATGGAGTGTGTTTTGTGGGGGAAGGAAAGGTAGTTCAGGGAGGAGGAATCTTCTAGCCCTGGTGAGGAACGAGGTGACAGATATCAGTGAATAAGATTACTGTATCAGACTTTTTCCCCCTACACTTTAGAAGTTTAAACAAAAATCTGATTAATGATTGTATCTTTGTTTCCACTTATATATAATCGAGAACTAGACTCAGATACTTTTTTTGGTCCTGGCCAGCACTAAATATTCTGGGTCTTTGTTTTCTAGGTATTATTCTGAAACTTTGTTTTTTAGCTGTCAGCCATTGACCTACCTTATTGGCTACCAGAAACTAAAACTACTTCATTGTAAAGCAATCGCCAGGAGAGATTTATTTAAATGTATTATTTGATCGTTAAAAGGTCTCAATCTAATGCAGAATTAAACCCTACATTGAGCTCCAAATTGTACTAATTTTTTTAACCTCCTTATCCCTGACCTCCATCTCCCAAAGCTTAAAATTCTAAGTGAGCATCATTAGTATCTGGTGAGTATTTTGGCCTGAGGATTTTAAACTTCATTCCAGCATTCATTCCAGCCTCTTCAGTTAGTTAAGTTTAATAAGATTTTTCTGGCTTTCTTATGAGCTTTCCTTGGATCTCCCATTAGTGATGATTATTCACATCTTATTAAGAAAAGTATATATTACACTCTCATTTAACATGTTTTGTGTGGGGCTCACAGCAACAGTCTGGCATGAAAAAGTTTGAGTTTAAGGGCAAGTGCTTTATAATTTAGTATAACTTTAAAATGTAACACATGGGGCTGTTTGGCTTATAACCTCCAGCTTAACTATGCAAATTTAACTCCATGGGCTGAGGAAGAATGGTTTCTTTCAAGCAAAGCTACTTTTCAGTCATTTAAAAATATTTTTAATTAACCAGTTGTCCTTTTCAGAATGCTAATTGCTTTAAACTGTTTCTTTTAAAAAAAGAGAAAAAGTCATTCTCAGATTCCTCTTTTGGGGTGTGCATTGCACAGGACCAGAACCATGTGAAATTCTGACCTCCAGTGCGGCTCCTTCCTCCTCCCCCTTATAAGCGGCAGAGGCAAAATGTATCTGAAAATGAGTTTCCCATGCCTTGCTTCCCTCATCATTTAGTGAACAGCAGAATAGCTGCCCTTTGACTACTGATCTGCTAGGCCTGGAACTCTATCTTCTTAAGAAGAAATAATTATTTAATTATATAAGAGGAAATTACACCCCTCCCTGTTCTCACCCACTTTTGTATAACACAGTTCTTTTCTTGTTTACTGCAATAACTAGGGGAAAAAAATAACATAATTTCTGGCTTGCTTCTTAGGGCCAGGCTCTACTAATAAGAGAATAATTTCTTATTAACTTAAACTGGAACTCAAGCTGTTACATGAAAGCCTGATTTGTTCCAGCTTTACAGAGTTTTGAGTCTGAGTGGGACGGACAGGGAATATTGTACATTATGCACGAAGCATATTTTTCTTGTGGAACATCACACAGAAATGCCTTCATGGGTTACCAGGCTCTGTCACTAATTGATGTAACGTTTAGTAGATCCAATGAGTGTGCAGTTGTGCCTTTCAGCATTCCCATTGGATAGATGTCCTTAAATGTCAGGTATTTTTCTTTTGCCAGCAAGTTTGGTAAAATTGGCGTGGGGATTTATAAATATGTGGAAAATGCACGTTTTTATCATTCTTTACAGCAGTCTTTTATCACATCTCTGCAGTATTAATGTCTCCAGGGGGAAAACTGTAAATTATATAACAGATAAATTGGAGGTGAGTTTTTCTTAGCTAATCAGTAGCCACTGGTTCCTTAAGCAATAAAGTAAACTGAAATGAAAGACAGCAAAGGGAATTCAGCAGTAGGATTGCCCGTAATCCATGGACATTTCAGCAGTTTCCTGCCTTAGACTAACATATTCCTGTCAGTTATAAAGAAAACATAAATTTTTATATTTAACGTGTAGACATTAATTATTGAAGGTAGGAATGGTCATAATCAGGGGCCTAGATATATCTTGAGAGGTAAATTCAACATGGGTTTAAATATGATTTTAGTATCACATAGTTTAGAAATTAAGTATTTTATTTTTCTTGAGTTAAAAGAACTAAGCTCAGATAGTCTGTTTAAAAGTCATGATTTAAAAGAAAAACAGTTCATCACTGTGAATTAAGTCTATAAAATTGAAACTTCGAGTACACTTAAATGGAACATTATATGTGTTCCACTGATGAAACCTTCATCAGGATTTCAAAATGGGAAGAGATGAAGAACATTTTGAAGAGGTATATCTCCTCTTTCACCCGCAGATATAGGCTTCGCATGGAAATATAATCACCTATAAAGCATCTCTGTGTTAATAATGTACTTGACTATATCTGGTCATGTAAGCAATTAAGAATATTTAGTTCTCCATCAACACTGCAATTTAGATCATATTTAAATTATTTCTTATTCTGCTATCACATGAGTATCTCTTTTGTGTAATTTTATAAAAAAATAACCTTTCTAAGAATTCTAATAGTAAGTTTTATCATTATTACAAATATTCTAAAATATTCCAAAATAATGAATAATAGTCTCTGACTATAAAGAATTTTTCTGGAGGGCGGGAGGGAGGGAGACGCAAGAGGGAAGAGATATGGGATCATATGTATATGTATAACTGATTCACTTTGTTATAAAGCAGAAACTAACACACCATTGTAAAGCAATTATACCCCAATAAAGATATTAAAAAACAACAACAACAACAACAAAAAAGAATTTTTCTAAATTGTGAAGTAGAACTTGGTCGTGCATTGTACCAGTATTTGGTGAAGAAAATGGACTTTAATGGCATAAGGTCTCAAGTTTATAATAAGAGTATTAATGATTTTATTGAACCCTTACTATATACCGGATATTGTACTATATTTTACATGCACTCTCTGATTTAATCCTGAAAACAGCCCAAGGAATCCAGAGCTATTACTGTCATTTCCATTTTATAGATGAAGAAACTATGGTTTGGAAAAATTCAATAGTGTTTAAAAGATTAATTAAATGGCTAATAATAACCAGTAGAACCTGGAATTGAGTCTTGGTCTGTCTGATTGTGAAGCCTTTCCTCTTAGTCACATCTCTGTGCTGCTCAAACGTAAGAGAATGGATTTTGTGTGTTTTTTTTGCTAAATTTTTTTAGCTTTAGCAGTAGTTCAAGAAACAATTACTGAGTGCTAGCTATGTAGTAAGCACTTGTGCAGATTCATTCTTGAAACCGCAGAGCTGAGATCCCACTGATCACAGATCACACTCATCACAGATCACACAAATAATCATGAGAAGCACAGATAACTTGCCCCAGGCTGCCCAAGTCCTTATTAGATCATGGAAAGGGTATATTCACAGCGCTTCCTTGCACAGATCCCAAGGAAGAATCCTGCCTGATTTCTCCCATCTGTTTGTACCATGTCCCTAGTGTACTTAAACACTAGTGGGGGGACACACACAAGTAGGTTCTTGGACATGCTAGTAGTAAGAAATAGATTTTCCACCTTTTAGATGTAACATTTCCTTTGTGTCTAAAGTGAATTCTCTATCTAAATGTCACACTCCATGCTGTCATCTTCAGGATTTTGGGTGCCTTTGCTCCGGCTCCAAGACTACCAAACAGTGCTCTCTGTAAGAAGACGGAAAGTGTAGACCTTTCTTATTATGACTTCATGCAGCCTGGCATAGCTCAGTCCTCACTGCTAACTCCTAAATGTACTTCCTCCAGCAGCTTTTTCCACGTACGCCTCTGTCTCTAGTTTACTCAAAGCACAGTTTACTCTCTCAACCCCTGGACCATGGGCAGCATCACCTCCTACTATATTATGAAAACAACTGAAACTTTGGTGGAGTGTAGCATAGAGGTTAAGAGGGTGGGCTCTGCAGTAGATTGCCAGGGTTTGAATCCTGCCCCTAACACTAACTGTGTGAGCTTGGCAACTTATTTAACCTCTCTGTGCTTCAGTTCCTGGTCCATAAAATCTATACCTACTGCATAGGATTGTTTTAAGAATTAAAAAATAGTTTCGGGCTTCCCTGGTGGCGCAGTGGTTGAGAGTCCGCCTGCCGATGCGGGGGACGCGGGTTCGTGCCCCGGTCCGGGAAGATCCCACATGCCGCGGAGCGGCTGGGCCCGTGAGCCATGGCCGCTGAGCCTGCGTGTCCGGAGCCTGTGCTCCGCAAGGGGAGAGGCCGCAGCAGTGAGAGGCCCGCGTACCGCAAAAAAAAAAAGTTTAATATATGTCAAGTGTTTAGGACAGTGTTTGGCACATAGTGAAGTTCTTAAATGTTGACTATTATTATTTTTAATATATCAGTACACTTAATGCTTTTACTTTGTATGACCTCTTTCCTTTTTAATGACTTGCAGTCTGACTTTTACCATCACTCCTTTCCTGGCGATACTGGGGTCAGTGACCTCTTTGAGAAGCTCATCTCATTTGTTCTCCTTAGTTCGAGAGCATGTAATCCCCATGTACCATCCCTTCATAAGCTGTCTTCTTTTTTGCATTTCATGAGTCTATGCTTTTCATCACCCTATGCCTTTCCTTCTTGTCCTATGTGCTGTGACCATTTCTGCCCTCCCTCACTGTTGATGGAGCCTCCTTTTCCGCCCTTCACATGACTGTCATTTCCATAATACCTTGCTTATTGTTTATTTCTTACCCCTTCTCAACTGTTAAAAATTTCAGATCCCCATTTCCTGTCTGTAGTTCTCATGGTGATGGAATCCCTATAATTCACAATAGGCTGTAGGACATCTTTATTTAAATATCCTGCCAAACAAAGTATCAGAGGAAGAGCACTTTGTAATCCTTCAACTGAAGCACTTGTACCCTAAGTAAGCATAGCCACGTACTGTAACTAGATACTGTTGACCCAGGAAAGATCTTGAACTTTGGAAGAAACTAAAATTTAAGGAAGCAGAACAATATGGATTTTAAAACATAATCTGTTCAAAAATAACATAATGACAGACAACAATACCAGGACTAGTTTTACTGTAGATCAACAAAGTTCTGTTGCTCATCAAAGGCCTTTTATAGGTAATCTAAGATCTCTACCTTATAAGTCATTTGGACAGGTATTTCTAAAACTTCAAGAGAAAAGATCAATTAAGACTCACTAGGAGTTACCAATTTAAAATGTTACTGGGGGACTTCCTGTTTATCTATGTCCCTAAACTTCAGCTAACCTGAATTTTAGCTATCTAAGGTACTTAAACTTTTATCTTTGGCTGTCTTAAAAAGGGTGATCCTTTAGGCAAAACTAATCTATGGTGATAGAAGCCTGAATATTGGTTACTTCTGATTATGTTTATTGATTAGAAGGGGCACGTGCGAGCCTTTGGGGCTTCTGGGAAATGTTCTATATCTTGATCTGAGTGGTGGTTACGTGGATGTAAAACCCATCAAGCTGAACACTTAAACTTTGTGCCTCTTATTGAAGAATTGGTGAAATAGGAATGGTTTAAAAGGATGACATACGGATTTAAGGATCTCTCCCCTTTAATTCTAAAATATCCTTTCACTTTCTTGGCCAGTCTGTATACACTTGGAAGGCAGGGATAATGTTCTCTTAATTTTTATATTCCTGATTGTACAGTGGGAGGGAGACTGGAGGCAGGAGGAAGGCTTAAGGGCTGTCATACTCACCTCCTCCCAGGAGAATTTCTTAGTAAACCAAGTTCCACTCTGAGCTACCACTTTGCTGTTTAAATATGTATATATATTTTTTCCTTGATTTGAAGATAGCAAACTTAAGCTACACTTTTAAAAATAAATTTATTTATTTTATTTATTTATTTTGGGCTGCATCGGGCCTTCGTTGCTGCGCATGGGCTTTCTCTAGTTGCGGCGAGCAGGGGCTACTCTTCATTGCGGTGTGTGGGCTTCTCATTGCGGTGGCTTCTCTTGTTGCGGAGCACGGGCTCTAGGCGCGTGGGCTTCAGTAGTTGTGGCTCACGGGCTCTAGAGCACAGGCTCAGTAGTTGTGGCGCACAGGCTTAGTTGCTCCTCGGCTTGTGGGATCTTCCCGGACCAGGGCTCGAACCCATGTCCCCTGAATCGGCAGTCAGATTCTTAACCACTGCGCCACCAGGGAAGCCCCTAAGTTACATCTTTTGAGCTTTTATTTTATTTTTAAATTTTTATTTTATATTAGAGTGAAATTAATTAACAATGTTGTATTAGTTTCAGGTGTACAGCAAAGTGATTGAGTTATACATATACATGTATCTATTCTTTTTAAAATTCTTTTCCTATTTAAGTTATTACAGAATATTGAGCAGAGTTACTTGTGCCATACAGTAGGTCCTTGTTGGTTATCCATTTTGCATATATGAGCTGCATTTTTATTTTGGAATCTGAAAAGTAGAGTATTCGGTGACATAATCACATTGTCTCACATATCTTGCCTTATTTCCTTTCCCACTTGCATCTTGTTAGCCTCTCATCTTCCTATTTTGGTACTTGAGAGTAGAAATTGTATTTTTACTGCTCAAAAGTGCTTAGTGAACTGGAATTTCTAGGGCGGAGAAGAGATGACAAAATGAATGATTTAATAATGCTGAGAAAATAAAGGGCTGTCCTTAGGCAGCCTTCCTTAGGGAAGGTAGTAACGCATCTTTCCCATCCTTCTGCCAAAGATTTTATGATAGAGTAAGCCAAGATTATAAAAAGATTTAAGTTTTCCATATGGAAGAGCCAGATGTAGGGCCAGAAAGAAGGAAAAGAAAGGGTGTTTTTAACATTTATGACAAGAGAGAGCCCTTGGATTCTACATATGTAAGCCTTTTCCTCCAAAATACTTCAACCTTTGACATAAGTTAGGTTCTGGGAAAACTTACTGCACTCAGTTGACTTAAAATTGAATGTGAGTTTACTTTGTAAGAAATATCTGTTCACAAGGAAAGTATATGGGAAACTTGCTGTAATACTGCCCTTGAGGTTCATGCACTTAGTTGTCTTGTTACGAAGTTGTTCTGAATGAGCTGGAAAACTTTTGAAATTTCCTTTACAATCTTTGTTCTAGACTGTAATTTACCATGTGCATGTCATTGGAGAGTTAAGGTTCTTGTATTTGGTTGGGGGCCCATTTAATAACCTCTTTTGATCTTTCACTAACTGAAATTGTTTTCAAGTTACAAATGCAAGAATAGTACTGTAAACCTGAAATTGTTTTCAAGTTACAAATGCAAGAATAATACTATAAACCTGTTAGTTCTTTAAAGGGAATTAGGATTTCCTAAATATATTCCATCCTGGGACTTGGCTATCTTGACTCCAGAGTAACTAAAACAGTGTGATTCTGTGAAAAGAATTGGATCAATGGATCCACTAAGGACAGGTGAAACAGACCCTAGCATGTTTAAAACTTTAATAAAGTAAAACTCCTTAAAAACTCAGTGGGCTCCCGACTTCCATCTAACCCCCATTCTCAAACAGGGCCAGACTTACCTTATCTTCTGATCATTGGCTGCCCTCTTTCAGGAAGTAGGGAGGCAGAAAGTGGATCTCCGTATTTCCGTTACTCTCTCAGCCCAGTTTCCCCAAATCTGGCTAACAAAATAGGCACCGACTATCTGAGAGATTTCTATTACCACTATTGTAGTCCTGGAAGGGGCAGTCAACCTCTAAATCCACATTTGTCCCCATTGATAATTAAACCCAAGTGAACAACTGTTACTAGATGGCGCCAAACTGTGTAGTAGGATGGATTTGGATGGTTCAGCCAGACCATGGAAATTCAGTCTCTTAGCTGAACAGGTGCATCACGATCAGCTCGTTATTCTCACAATATCAAATGCCATATATTTTATAAAAATGAATTTTTGGACTCTACTTTTCCCCTTAAAGTGAGGCCTTACAGAAAATAATAATTGAAGCATCACAAAGTAATAGATTATTACTGGCCTAGATTATTAGTAAGTGGAATTGGGAAAAACTGACATCTGGATCAAGGATATCTCTTTAACTATAAAAGTAGTCATCAAATTACAAAGGAAAATTCCAGCTATTGAAAATTTAAAAATGCATGTCAAAAAATCATGTTAAAAAACATGTCACAAACTAGGAAAATTTTGATGTTTCAGAGCTTTAATACTTTTATAAGTAAAGAGGAAAGATATATATATATATATATATATATAAGCAAAAGAGACATAAAGTAATATATTAATGTGATTACAATCATGTATCTATATTAAATAAATTTGGGAAATATAATGGAAGATTAATACAGCTACTAAAAATCATGTTTTCAGAAGCTTTTAATTACATGGGAAAAACTCATAATCAGAAGTGGTAACACTTTATGCATCCAGTAAGGTCCTAATTGTGTACATAGTTATGGCGTATATTTAGGCACAAAGGAAAAAATACTGAAAGGAAGTAGATCAAAAAAAAGAATTACAGAGGTTAGATCGGTATAGTAAGAGTATGGCTGATTTTTTTCTTCATAATTTTCTGCATTTTTCAGGCTTTAAGAAAACTGTATGTTAGTTTTATAATCAGAAAACCAAACTAACATCAAAACAGAAAATACATCTCCTCAGAATAACCCTTTTAACTTGAGCACTCCTTCATGTTTTCTCTTCTGGTAAAACTCACTAGGCTGGTGAAATAAATGATTCCCCACCACTTCTTATCCCACCAGCGTGTTTGATAACTTGGCATGATTTCCTACAGCGTTTTTTCCTCCTTTGATACATACTACCAAAAATGTGTTACTACATCACAGTTCATCCATCTTCATATTTACCTAACATTAGCCTGGGGAACTCTGCCTCATCTTCCTACTTAGCCCTTTTTTTTCATAAACCACTTATCTAGCCATTTAGAAAGCCAATCTCTCTAGCTATTCCTATAAGGAGCCAGCATTCTCTTTCAAAGCATTTTGAAACACTAGTTCTTACCTACCTTATGGGGGGAGGAAGGGTTTATTGATTATTCATATGAAGTATTTCAACATGGAATTCTGATGAGGGGGACCTGGCTTCCCAGCTTTTGCCATGGCAGAGTGTTGAAATACTTATGTGATGACTTGAACTCTCTGAAATTCCACACGAGAATCCAGTAGAATTTCACAGCAGGAAAGGACCTTAGAAATAATTTAATTCAACTCTCTTTATATTGCAGATGAGAAAATTGAAGCCAGAGTGGTTAAAACTGAAGATTAATCCCCAGTTAATAGCAGGTCTTCTTACTTCTCACTGTGGTCTTTTTAATACATTATTCTTAGAATAAGTTCCTCAGCTTGGTTTCATGGTGTTTGGTATGATAGGTTTGGGGATTGCAGACAGAATCTATGCCGTTATGAATTGAATGCAGTGAACTTAAAGTTTTAGCCTAGTTGCCCTAGCACCAGAATGTAACGAGGACCTCACCACAGCTTGAGAACACATGGTCCCACCATGTTGGGGTTTTCCTCATTCTTCTTCAGAAAATTCTTGTTTATTCTCAGTCTAATTCTTTTAAGCATAGTTGATTTTTTTTTTTTAACCTCAGACTTTGAGAAGAAAACCCTTTTCTGTCAGTATTATTTTTATAAAAACTGTATTAGAGTTTTGCTTTGATCTTTTTTATTAAAGCTTCTGACCATTGAGTTATATAAATTTAACTTTTTAATTAAAGGATAAATATGAGAAACTTTAGTTAAGGAAGAAAAATCAATTTCACTATATGTTGTTTTTCTTAAAAGCATAACTAAAGAATTTCTATAGAAGTTGAGGGAATAATCTATCCTCATGGCCAGTGTAATGAAGATATCACAACAGCTGCAAGATATTGGTTACACTGTTGGAATTCATTTTGATACAGTGGATTTTTATTATTTTTTTTAACTACCCCACCCCCCCCAAAGCTTTTTGGTAGCAGGTGTGACTTTTAACCTTCCAAACTCAAACTTGTATGATACTGAATAACTTGGTGGGGGCCAAAATATGTGGGAAATGAATTTTAAAAAGATTAATAATCTTGTAACATGGAGCTCAAATAATAGTTCTTACATTGAACAAAATGCAGACACGTTATACTAAAAATTGAAGACCAGCAATGTTGGAGAAAATAATTGGCAGGTTTGTGAATTATGATTATGTTTATAATTTTGATCTCTAGTCTAATTGATGAAAGCCTTGTCCTATTAATAAAATAGATAACTTATTTTCAGGAATGCAAATAGACCTTCACTGAGGTGTTTTTATTTTTATAAATTTATTTATTTTTGGCTGTGTTGGGTCTTTGTTGCTGCGTGTGGGCTTTCTCTAGTTGCGGCGAGCAGGGGCTACTCTTTGTTGAGGTGCGCGGGCTTCTCACCGCCGTGGCTTCTCTTGTTGCGGAGCACGGGCTCTAGGCGCGCGGGCTTCAGTAGTTGTGGCACATGGGCTTAGTAGTTGTGGCATGCAGGCTGGAGAGCGCAGACTCAGTAGTTGTGGTGCACAGGCTTAGTTGCACCGCAGCATGTGGGATCTTCCCGGACCAGGGCTTGAGCCCGTGACCCCTGCATTGGCAGGTGGATTCTCAACCACTGCACCACCAGGGAAGCCCTTTTACCGAGGTTTTAATTAACATACGAACTCTCAGTTGTATAATTTGTATACTTTGTAATGAAAGTACAAAACATTTTTACTTTTTTACAGATAAGATCCATAAAATTTTGAAAGTGGAGAAATTTTTGTGTATCTTTCTTATCTTAATGAAAGTAATAAAATATATTTGTTGAATCAGGCTTAATGTAAACCCCCAAAATATACTTGTAAAACTGTGCCTTCAACTTCCAGATTAACCTCTGGACAACCCCTCTGCGTTGTAATTCAAAGTATCACTAGCTTCATTTCAGTAAGCACTGCAACTATTTTTAATTCATTATATAGAGATAAGTTAAATGTAGTTTTAGGCATTTCTAATTGTACTTAAAGTACATCATTATATATAAATATCAAACAACCGAGAGTATGGAAATGTGTTATACATAGAATATATAAACCTTGGTTTATCCAAAATTTCACCAGAATTTTTCTTGTAATATATAAATTTATTTTAATATTATTGATTATATAATTATATATAGTATATTAATTGTATTAATATATTTTATAATTATATAATATTATGTAATAATTATATAATTAATAACATATTGATTATACAATTAATTAAGAATACTATACATTATTATATAATACTATATTTATGACAGTAGATACTCATATTTTGATTCACATATGTATGTATAAGGTTCTCAGAGGTCCTCTGAATCATTAAAGGAAGTTTAAAGTCTTTGCCATTTCTTTTCCTCTCAGTACTGTACACCTAGAACCCTACACTAGCTCCCAACCTGATCTTTAGTGTTTCCTGCACCTTGCCACCAGATCATTCATCCTAAAATAGTGTTTTCATTGTATCCATTCTTGCTCAAGAAACTTTAGCAGCTTCCTATTTCTATTGCTTGCTTCCTGCCTACTCCAATAAGCTGCCCTCCGCACTATTCCCTCCTAAGTCCTACTGACATTGCTCACGCTGCTACGGGAAGGTGTCTGGCATAGGTCTTGGTACAATGTTTGTTTCCATTCCCTCTGCTTCCTGTTTATCTCTCTGAAATCTATCTGTCCTTCAAGACCTAGTTCAAATTCTACTTATGTCAAGTTCAGGGGCTACTCTTTGGAGTACTCTGTTCCAATATTATCTCCCTGTTCCCCATTCACTTAATATTTTGTACTATACCTTTAAGTTCCAATTATTTTCTTGTATTATTCTCTAATAATTGTTTCTTGTCTGGAAGTCACATTTTCCTGGCAAATTGTCCAACGCAGTGGTTCAAGCTCTGACTGTGTAAGCTCTATTCCAGAAACTACTGAACCAGATCCCTGGGAAGGACCCTGGAGATCCCTTTCTTTATTTAAGCTAACCAGGTGATTCCAATGAAGATCAAATTACTTGGTATCATTTGAACTGTGCAGTTAATATTTGAATTGAACAAAATTAACTATAGATTTTGTATTAAATGTATTTTGTTTTAAGTTCTTTGGGGTTTTTTTTGTTTTGTTTTTTTTTTGCGGTAGGCGGGCCTCTCACTGTTGTGGCCTCTCCCGTTGCGGAGCACAGGCTCCGGACACGCAGGCTCAGCGGCCATGGCTCACGGGCCCAGCCGCTCCGTGGCATGTGGGATCTTCCTGGACCAGGGCACGAACCCGTGTCCCCTGCATCGGCAGGCGGACTCTCAACCACTGCACCACCAGGGAAGCCCTGTTTTAAGTTCTTTGAAAATTTATGATCTGTGTCATAAATTTAGGTCATAATAGGTAGTGTTACCTATTTTCTTCTAGTATATAGTTACCTGGGAGGCTTCCATTCTCCCCAAATTCTGTATCAGTGAGAGAAATTTTCAAAGAAAATATTTCAATCACATGTACCTAAATGAATGAATATATAATTTCCCTTTATAAAGTTCTTTTTCACTTCTTTTTAACTTTACAGCTAATTCATGAATACATTCTCATGAAGAATTCAAAAATACAAAGTAAAATTCACTTTTGATTCCTTCTCTCATGGTAAACAAGACTATTGATTTGCCATGTTCCCTTCTGAATTTTTAGCATACATTTACATATTTTGTATATCATTTTTCCCATAAATGCTGGATGAATTATTTTGAAACTTCTCACCTTGTCTTGGTGCTCTTTCCATATCAGTATGTGTATGTATATGTGTATGTGTACGTTTGTGTATTCATTCTGTACAGTGTTCCATAGTATGGATGTACCACCATTTATTTAAGCATCCATGAAAGATGTACCTTTAGGTTGCTCTCACTTTTTTCCTTACTGTAAACCACACCTCAGTGAACATCCTTGCATGTGCACTTTCGTGAACACATACCATTTGCTCTTAAATAAGATCTTCCTCTTCTGCCCTCCTTTTCATTTTTGGCTCACAAGCAGTTTCTCATAATCTGCGTCAGGGTACTCTCTTCCAGGTTGTGGCCAAAGAGTACCGGATCAAGTCAGAAAATTTGCATTCCAGACCTGGCTCTTCATTGACTTGCTCTGTGATCTTGGACCTTTTTCTTCTTTGTTAATGTGAAAACAAAGATTAGAGGGATGACTTTTAGGGTTTCTTACAGTTCTAATGATTTCTTGTTCTAATTAGGCTTGCGGGTGTGATACCACTTATTTTTGTTATATTCAGCTAGTAGCAAGCATCATTTGAATCTTGTAAAGTAAATCATAAAGGTTCACAGTGCTTATGAATAGAAGGGCATTACACTTTATCCCTCATTAGTCTTCTGCGTTACTGCTTAACTGATGCTCGAATGCCATTTCCAGATGAACTACTCATAATGGTGGTGGTGGTGGTAGCAGAGGATGAGGGGAAGGGGAAGGAGGGGGAGTTAGACCTTTTTTTTCTTTGGGTAATGCTCAACAGTTTACAGAAAACTGTTACTCATACAGCTCACTTTCAGGTATTATCCATTTCTCACAAATCCTGCGAAATTAAAGGACTTGTTCAGATCATTCAGCTAATGAGTTTCAGGGTCCAGACTTGAGCTCACATCTTTTTTTCTTTCATATATATATTCTTTTTCAGATTCTTTTCCATAATAGGTTATTACAAGACATTGAATATAGTTCCCTGTGCTATACAATGGGTCCTTGTTGTTTATTTTAACTCACATCTTTTGATTACTTAGTTCACTACTTTCTTAAAGACAATTTCCTCATGCTCAAATATTTATTTAATTTATGCTGAATTTCTTTTATAACATTTATAAAGAGATTGGTATTTATTATATGCTCTTTAAAAATTAGTCCTCCACTCCCAACCTTATCCTTGGTCTCCTAGTTTATTTTATATTTTGTGTAGTAGTGGGACTCTGGTCGGTTACAACAGTTTGAGACAGCAAGATGACCAGTACTTTTGAGTCAACAACTCTTGAGCATTCAGGACATGCATTACGCAAGTAGTTGTGGTTATTGTTACCCTTCAAATCACTTGGCACAGACCATAAACATTTAGCTCTCGTGCATGAAGATAAATTAGAGACCGAGCTTAGCTTGTCTACAGGGTATCTGTTTCATCTTCACGATAGACCCCAAGTGTGCCAGTGATGATTCATGGAAATACTTAGTGATGAAGATTGGTTTTGTTTTTGTTGGAAATCTTTTAAAGAATGCTCATCAAAGTGTGGATTCTTTATTTTCAGATACTTTCTTCCTAACATACCAGCAATGAGCTAAAGATATTGCTTACAGAATACCCTTTTACAAAAAGGCAATGTGGCACAATCCAATGGGACTAAAGTATGGGACTATTGAGACTAAAATGTGCTACTTTAAGCACTTTCTTATTTAAATTTGGTTACTACCATGAGGTAGAAAATATATGTCCTTCATAGCATTTTAGTTGTTCAGAAATATACAAAGCTCTTTTTTTCTGTAGCTTTGATTTTCCTGAATGCTAGGAAGAGCTATTTGGAATTTGTGAAACTTGATACTGCCCCTTTCTAAGTCCTGATATTAATTCTGCAGCTATGTCAACAATTGAGTTCTCTAGACAGGTAGCATGTTTTCATGTTTTAGTGGTCCCATTTCCCTCTGTATTCCCAAAAATTATCAAAAGAGAGAGAAAAGGTGAGGGAAACCAAAAGAACAGGCCATTTGTAGCTTTTCTACATTTTTTTCTGTTTCTTGTTAACTTTTTCCCTCACATACAAATTACCTTTTAAAAAAATCTTCCTTGCCTCTGTGCATCCCCCAACCCCCATTTTCATGATTACCCCACTCTGCACCCCACACCTTTCCTCCTTCTGAGAACTTTACAGTGTCGTTAGTTGGTCCCTTGACCGATATATGTGCACATACCACAGTTCACTGGTCATCGGAGCTGGAGCCAAGGTTCTCAACTGCTGTTACAGTTCTCAAGTGTGAAGTGTCAGGGGCAATTAATTACTTATTATGAGTACTGAGTTATAAGTGCCTTATTTATTTTTTTGAAAGCAGAGTTGAGCTTAGCCCTACAATCATGTCAGTGTCATCCACTCGCATACAGAAATGCTCTCTTGAGTGGGAGAGAGACACTCCAGCTAGTCATCTGGGGATTGTGCACAACCCAAGCTTATTTAGGCTACAGCCTGTGGGAGTGTCATGGGGCATGCAAATGTCATCTGCCTTGGGGCTTTTTCAAGCAGAAAAAAAGGCTACAACCCTAACCAAAGAACAAGCAGATGTTCCCAACTAAGATGATTATTTTTTATTTGTTTTTTTTTTTTTTTTGGCATGAGTTTTGACCAGACAGTATTAAAAGGTGAATGAACCTTCGAAAAGCATGGTTTCTCTTTTGTTTGTTTTTACCAGTTGTTATTTAGCAACACAAGACTGAAGTTAGGGGGAAAAAAAATCATTCTGCAGATTTTATTAGATAGCTATTAAAAGTAGCAAATCGGAAAGAGGGTACAGATGGAGGAAGACTATTTTATTTTATTTTTTTTTTCGGCACGCGGGCCTCTCACTGCCGCGGCCTCTTCCACTGCGGAGCACAGGCTCCAGACGCGCAGACCCAGCAGCCACAGCCCATGGGCCCAACCACCCCACGGCACGCGGGATTCTCCCAGACCAGGGCACGAACGCGCGCCCCCCCGCATCGGCAGGCAGACCCCCAACCACTGCGCCACCAGGGAAGCCCGAGGAAGGCTATTTTTGCTCATGAATGTATGTGGTGGATTCCCTTGTTTGCCTCCTTAAACAGGTATGTTCTGGTAAGAGATTGTAGGCAGAATTCAAGATGGTAACATCATGGGCTCCCCTGGTGGCGCAATAGTTGAGAGTCCGTCTGCTGATGTAGGGGGCGCGGGTTCGTACCCCGGTTCGGGAAGTTCCTACGTGCCGCGGAGCGGCTGGCCCATGAGCCATGGCCGCTGATCCTGCGTGTCTGGAGGTTGTGCTCCGCAACGGGAGAGGCCACAGCAGTGAGAGGCCCGCGTACCGCAAAAAAAAAAAAAAAAAAAGATGGTAACACCATAAGCCATAAATCAAACAGATTTCACGTTTTACCTGCAGTTGTGGTTCTGGTGTTTCAAACATCTGTTTGTCATGTCCATTAGTATAAAAACTTCAAAGGGAACTTATGTTTTCCCAGGAGGTATCTTTGTGGTAACCTTAGTTTTTCTTTTTCAACTGATGTCAACAATTTCTACTTATTGTCTCCAATTTAACATAAAATGAGGTCTTTACTCAAGCAGAAAGAATGTGATGAATATGTACTTGTTTCTGTCTCTTGGGAGCAAACTAGTCATAGATCCATGAATTTCTCAGTTAAAAAAAAAGTTAATGGGGGTGAGTAGGAGGAAAAAGAATATTTACATTTGTTACAACCCAAAATGTATACAATAAAATATTTTTTTGCAACTGCTTGGTATGATTTACCCCAGAGCTATGGCTCTGGGGATCACCTTGGGTCTAAAGACAACAAAATCTGTTAACTTCTTATGGAAATTCAAGAGATAGTTTTGAGGATGTGTAACTTGAAAACTGGTGAAAAATTAAGACTTTGTGTACAAGTTAAGTGATTGCTTCTTTGGTCAGTGTCTTACTCTCCCTCTCTGTAAAAAATAAATGTTCTCGCAAAGCTCATTAATAGCTTCATCGCTGGTGTTCAGATAGCATGTTCTTTAAAAAGCAATGTGTGGTTGTAGTGATGGACACACAACTCTGTGGAAGTACTAAAACCCATTAACTCGTACAGTTTAAATGGATTAATTATGTGGTATGTGAATTATATCTCAATAAAATGTATATTTAAAGAATCAGGGCTTCCCTGGTGGCGCAGTGGTTGAGAGTCCGCCTGCCGATGCAGGGGACGTGGGTTCGTGCCCCGGTCCGGGAAGATCCCACATGCCGCGGAGCGGCTGGGCCCGTGAGCCATGGCCGCTGAGCCTGCGCGTCCGGAGCCTGTGCTCCGCAACGGGAGAGGCCACAACAGAGAGAAGCCCGCGTACCACAAAAAAAAAAAAAATAATAATAATAAAAAAATAAAAAATAAAAAAAAAAAATAAAGAATCAATATATAATTATATTTGAGAAGATAGTGAGGTTTTTCCCTTGGTAGATTTACCCCCCAAAACGAGTGCTCTTCATGAGTTCTTCAGTAGCAGACATTTTTATTGAAAGCCCTATTTGCGTAGAGCAAGTTTTCAAGTGCTTCACCAGCTCCTGGGGTTGTAGGTGTGGTCTTTCCCTCTGCGCTCAGATGGCCTGGCTTGACCACATCCACAAAATTGATATTGAATTAGGCATGAGAGAAACAACTGTAAAAGATTTGGGGGGGAAATCACCAAAACTTAGATTATATATTGTAATTAGTGAACTCAGGCTATTCAAAAGTATCTGAAGTCCTCCAAAACTGGAAATCATAGACAATGCAGTATGATAAGTAAGAAAAGATTGGCAGCTGAGTATACATTTAAATTTAAGTTACAATTAGATATTTAAGGAATGTATATGGCACTTTTTTTAGAATTTTTTACTTTAACCTTTCTGATTAGCTATAAATTAATGAATCCTGCAGCACTGAGGAATAATAGGGCCTCTATTATAGGATTCAGAGGCACAAAAGAAAACTTAGAAAATGTAGTAAAGTGGTAGAGGAGCTTAGGATTGGCAGATAGGAATGGGCTGAAGTTACAAAGTGTGTGTGTGTGTGTGTGTGTGTGTGTGTGTGTGTGTTTAACAGAAAGAGAGATAAACAAATAGAAAATAAAACTAAATTTTCCTATGTTGATATTTATGTCCTCATTTTCTTGCTATCCATTGACTACTGACTTCAAAGCTGTTGAACCTGAGAAAAGTAATAAAAGATGCTCATTCATTAATCAGCAAACTCTGATCTGACATCCACAAAGGACCATACATTCTACTAGGTTATGGAGATGTGAACACAAATAAGATGTGGTTGCTGGGTATGATTTAATGTCAGTTTTTAGCTTTTAAAAGTGAATTCTCTTTATTGTACATATGTAAGAAGAATGCACTTTAGGGGGATTTCTTTAGTAATGCTGTGAATATTCGGTTTCATACTTGCTCATAAAGCAAGTTCTCTTATGCTCTTCTTACTGGAAACTCTGACTTTAAATTCCACATCTCCCAAAAGAAATAATACTTCCTTTCCTGTATGACAGATGAATACTTTATGATTATCCCTATGTCATTTTCCCCCCTGGTATTAAAGACCGACACACACAGGACTGAGAACAGCAAATTACGAATCAAGAAACATGAGTTCTCTCTACAGCTCTGCTCCTACGACCCTGAATGATCAAAGGCAAACTGAGGCCCATCTCTACAAATAGGACTGGGATGAAATTGGAATGTGTCTCTTCTCTAACATTGTTCCCAGTGCTTGCAACCTCTGGAGTTGTTCCATCTCCCTGAGTTTAGTATTTTTAAGGGGCTTAGACTCATTAACGAGGACATGTACATAAAGCATGAAATTTAGAACATATGCATCTTTCATGTAAACAGATTAATGCAAAGTGCGTTCTAGAATGTAAGTTCCATGAAGTTTGGGACCCTGTTGATCTCATTCATGGCTATAACAGGAGTTAAATATATTTTTTTTAAGAATGAATACATGTATATTAGTGAGACATGTAATGGAGAGGGAAAATATGAAAGGAAACTTTAGATCTCAAAGCAGTTCTAAAATAGGGCTCTACTACTGGAAGAGTAATAACTTGAAGTAGAAAGACTAGAAGATAGATTTTTCATTTTGTTTTATTTCCTCAAAGTATGGGACAGCCTGGTGGAAGATTTCAGGTTAGGAGAGAGTACACAGGTAGGAAATTTATTCATTTATTCAGCAAATATTTAAGTATACTCTCAGTATTAGTGTAATGGTGATAAAACTTTTTGATCTCACGACCCCTTTACACTTTCAAAAATTATTAAGGATCCAAAGCTATTTTGTTTATGTGGGTTGTATCTGATATGTGCCATATTGGAATTGAAACAAATTTAAAATTTCTAATTTAACTTATTTGAAATAATGACAGTAAGCCCTTTATGTGTTAACACAAATAATATTTTTCATGAAAAACAATATCATTTCCAAAACAAAAAAAAAGTTTAGTGGGATGATTAGTATCATTTCACATTTTTGCAAGTCTCTTTGATGTGTGGCTTCAGAGAAGACAGCAGGATTCTCATACCTGCTTCTGCAGTATACTGCAGTCTGCTGTTTGGTTGAAATATACAAAATTATGGAGAAAACCCAGCTTTAAACAGGTATGGGGGTTAGAAAAGGGAGACCCTCACAAACTCTGTGAAGGATCTCAGGAACTCCCAGGGATCTTCATCCCACACTGTGAGAACCACTGTATTCCAGAATGGTGAAACATCAGCTGAAGAAGGAATACAATACTTCTGGTTGAAGAAGGTATTGATGTCCTATTTAAAAAAAAAAAAAGATATTGGGGGATCCTTGATAAGTAAGAAGCAGCCTGGATTGGAGACCTGTCTGTGGCTTCTTGTTGTGAGAGAGATGAGGGAGTCTGTAGCTGTAGGTTTGGGGAATGTTACAGGGTATGACTATGATTCCCTTAAGAGGGTGTGATAAGAGTCTGGAAAGATGCCACCTACTGGTGTACAAGATGGTCAACATTCATTGTTAAATCCAAAATCTCTCAAATAGAATCCTTTTTAAGCCTTCCAGGATTTTTTTGTAAAGAGAGATAACAAGTAAAATGTTAAATACATATATAAAGCATGTGTTTATATTACAATGCCTGTTTCTGATTGTTTTTCCTTTGCTTTTTTTCCAGCCCTTCCAGACCTTTCAAGTTACCAAAAAGGTAAAGTAGTTTGGATTATCTTATTAAATAAGGATGTGCTTTTCCCCTTTTAGTATTTTCTTTACATTTTGCTGCTGTTTTCACCTTCCTCGTTCATATTTTTGTGAAGGAAAACTAAATTTCCTCTGAGTTGGCTGCTTGAGGAATCCTATACCTCCAAAAGTGGTTTTAATCCCAAGGTTGACATTTAGCCTTTAAATGCTATTTGGGTTTAATCATTTATATTTGCATAATTATTTTGAATTCTTTCCTGTAATGGATTGGCTTCTCAGTGTCCTACTTATTAAGAGAAAAACTGTTCAGCCAACTACCGTGACTTAAATTCATGGCAATTTATTTCAGCTGGGTTGTCTGTGTTTCTAAAAATTTTGCTATCGTGTTAAGATGTAGGTGTTCTTTTATGTGGAAATTTTTAATTTTAGTTTTATAGTAGAAAAGCAAAATTTTAAATGGACAAGAAGTTCTGAAAAAAGCATTGTCGCATCAGCTGTCCTTGTACATTGTGTACATTGTGGTTCCAGATATAATATTATTTAAGAAATTCTTAGTGATCTTTGAAATTCATTTGCTAAAGAAGCTCAGATGCTAATAACCCTGAAGCCTATCTCAGGAGAGTCATCCTTTCTTTGGAGTAAAATTACTACATAAATTTTAATTAGTAAACTCCTTTCACATTTAAAAAATATTTTTTAAATTGTAATAAAATAGACATAGCATAAAATTTACCATTTTAACCATTTTAAAGTATACAATTCTGTGGCATTAAGTACATTCACATTATTATACAGCCATCACACCGTTCATCTCCAGAACTTTCTTCTACTCTTCAAACTGAACCTCTATACCCATTAAATAGTACCTCCTCATTTCTTTCTCCCCCCAGCTTCTGGCAACCACTATTCTACGCTGTCTCGATGAATTTCATTACTCTAATACCTCATATGAGTGGAAGAGTACAGTATTTGTCCTTTTGTGACTGGCTGATTTCACTTAGCATAATGTCCTCAAGCTTCATCCATGCTGTAGCATGTGTCAGAATTTCCTTCCTATGTAAGACTGAACAATATTCCGTTGTATGCATATACTACATTTTATTTACCCAATTTTGCAAAAGAATTACGGAAAAAAGACGAAGGAAAGAGGTTTTACAAGTAAATATGGCATATGAAGAAAATGAAATTCCATTTTTCTAGAAATAATAGGGTCTTCTTAAGTGACCAGAAGTTTTATATTTTGAAAGGTTCGTATATATTTGTCTCTGTTAATAGATTGGTATTTTTAAAAACCTGAATTTATTCTTTTCAGTATATACACATAAAAATACAACTTCTTCCTAAAATTAGCCTTTTCTGATTCCCCTTTCCTACCCCAGCTAGAAGTACTTGCTTCCTTCATTGAATTCACAAAACATTTTATCTGTATCCTTCTGTTGACCTGATTTTGTAGGTATTTGTGCACCTGTCTGATTTTCTGAATTAGACTCTAAGTTCCTTGAGGATAATATCCATGTCTGCTATTATTTTATTCTCAGAATGCCTGCCTTCTTACTATGTAATGTTAATTGTTGAATGAGTTTATTACTTCACAAGAAAGAAAGAGTTCTGTACTGTTTTCCTCTGTGAGATTCCATAAGCTTCAATCATTCCTCCCACTAAATTGGTAGTTGATGCCACTAGAAATGTTATGATTAATGACATTTAGAAATGGGTACCCTTAAAGGCCAAGAGGAATAAAGGAGAGATATTAAAGGAAACAGAAAGAAAGAAACCGAGGAAGAAGAGATTTTTTTAGGAAGCAAGCAGTAGCTAAAGTGTTAAATATTGCTCAGGTCAAAGAAGATGAAAACCAAGAGAGTTAGTTGACTTTGGCAGTTTCAGAAGAGTCATGAGAGCAAAAGCCAAGCTATCGGGGGTTAAGGATTGGGTGGTTGGTCAGGAAAACGAGGCCTCAAGTCCATGGTACTCATACTCTCTAAAGCCTGGCTCTCTGCTCAGAAAGGCAGGGGTGAAAAAGAAGAGTGTTTCCAGAAAGGCAGCAAAGGGCAAAAGAAAAAAGTCTTTGTAAGCTGAGAGGAAAATTTACTGTGGAGGGCCTTATTGTAATACAAATGGCCCATTTTAAACAGGCCCCCATATAATGTCACTACAGCTTAAGTTAGCCCTGTAAGACGCTTCATTTGTTTTAACAGTTATTTCTGATCTTTTCCCAGAATAAACCCAATAATAAGGTGGCTGAGAATCTAGGAGGATATTTGGGGGACTTCCCATTGGATCCTCATGAAAATCCATCATGGCAGGAACAGCCTGGACCAGGGTGCCAAGCAGCCTGCCCACTTACTCAGATCCACAGTTTACCCACAAACGCAATCCATTCATTCTGTTCTTCTGAGTCCTACATATCTGCACTATTTGAGACTTAACCTACTGAGAAGTGCCATGAATACGCTTTTTTATAGAGCAGTGCCATGGGTAGCACCTGCGGGCCTAACCTAAGCAGCTGATACAGCAGTAGGACCTTGAGGAAAACTGTTCCCTGGTCAGTCACTGGAAAATGACTGCCTGCTGTCACCCAGGAGTTACAGAAGTGGATTGCGTTTACAATTATGCTGTGTGGTCTAAAGAGTTACAAAATCAAGATCAGGCAGATGAAAGACAAGTACTACATGGTACGCAGAGGAACATACTATAGTAAAAAGAGCGGTCCTTTGGAAAATTCTTCCAGTGCCCAGAAAAGCATGTGCAGGTTCTTTATTCAAATTTAAACTTAGTTAGAATATGTACCTGGAACCCAGACTCACCATGAAGGGAATTAGCCAAAAAAATATAGCGATAAAATTTATAGGTCATTTTTAATTTCCTTTACTTCTCCAGTTTTCCTGCTTTATTAGATGTTTTCCTTAATATTACAACCATTGTCTGGGTTTCGTATTATACATGAAACTTTTGTTTGCCACGTGGTGCCCATAGTTACACAACGTCTTAGAACAGACAGCAGGAAGCAGAAATAGCCTCAGCAGTTTTGCGCTGTTTAGGAGAAACCCTTGTCTGAATGACATTTACTCAGAGTAGCTGGGGCTTTTTCCCCCACGGTGCTTTATGTCCTCAGGATGGTGATTCCATTTCTTAAGTGCGAACAGTTGTCTCTAGGAAAGGTTAGCACGTGAAACATCTGCTTTGTGAAGAAGTGGACTTGTAATATAGTAAGGTTAAACGTGTTTGGAAGAAATGTGCCGAAATCACTAATGCCGTAAAGTTTCCATATGTAGTCAATGCATGGATATGGTATAGAGCAGTGCTGTAAAATCAAAACCAAATGTTTCCAAAGGCAAGAAAAAGCAATTATGGAATGAGGTTTTGAAGATTGCTATGCATGTGTGCAGATTCTTCAAGAACACAAACAAAAAGTCATTATATGGGTAAATTAAACCACAGCATGAAAACTAAGCAATTTGGGGCCCACTGCCCTCCATTGATAACATGTTTGTAGGTAAAAATGCGTAACTTCTGGTTCATTTGAAAGAAAATTGATCTGTTTAACATAAAGTGTAATGAGTAATTGTGTAAGCCTGGGGCCATTTTCATTTCATAGGGCTGATATTTTAAAGGTCTAAAATGTAAGGGACTCTTTAAGTCTGAAGCAATGAACAGAAAGTCTCAAATGGGCTATTGACAAAGGACTTTATTGCTTCAAACCGGTTACTTTCATCTTAGTTTGCATTTGGTAGAAGAGGAAATGAAGTATAGCGAATATAAGCTTTGGGTGTGTTCTAGAAATACGAACACTTCTGACCACTTGGTGTTTACATTTGAACAACTACAATCAGCGTATTGTGATTTATTTGTTTTCATTACATTCAGAATTGTTCTTAAAAAGTTATTCCATCTTATCTAGCATAATTTTTCCTTAATGAGTTTTTAAATGCAGAATTTACAGTCTAGTGAATAATGTTCAAACTTGAAGTCCTTTGGGTCTAGGTGATTTTGCATAGAGAAATTAACTATTAGTGTGGCTTAGGAATTTAATTTTCAGATGACAGTTTGGGGAAGCATCTGTTTGTGGCAAGTTGGCTTATTCCTGATGTTTTCTGTTTCTCTTGTGTTTGAAGCAAGAGATGATATCATAGTGGTTAAGAGGCCAGACTCTAGAACCAGACTACGTAGGTTCCTAGCTTTGTGACCTTTTTTTTCTTTTGAGATATTATTGACATGTAACATTATATTAGTTTCAGGTGTATAACATAGTAATTTGATATTCATATGTATTGCAAAATAATCACCACAATGTTCCATTAACATTCATCACCAAACATAGTTACAAATTTTTTTTCTTTCTTGTAATGAGAACTTTCAAGATCTACTCTCTAAGCAACTTTCAAGTATGTAATACAGTATTATTAACTATAGTCACCATGCTGTACATTACACCCCCAGGACTTGCTTGTTTTATGAGCTGGGCCAGCTTGTGATGTTGAACAAGTTATTTAACCTGCCTGTGCCTCAGTTTCATCTCATAAAGTTGTTGTGAGAATTATATGAGATGATAATCTATGTAAAGCATGAGAGCAACTGGAACTCCTAGTGGGTGCAGGCTATTATTCTTTATTTTCCTAAGGTTGCTTTTAAAAGAACAATAATGAGGGCTTCCCTGGTGGCGCAGTGGTTGGGAATCTGCCTACTAATGCAAGGGACACGGGTTCAAGCCCTGGTCTGGGAGGATCCCACATGCCGCGGAGCAAGTAGGCCCGTGAGCCACAACTACTGAGCCTGCGCGTCTGGAGCCTGTGCTCCGCCACAAGAGAGGCCGCGGTAGTGAGAGGCCCGTGCACCGCGATGAAGAGTGGCCCCCGCTTGCCACAACTAGAGAAAGCCCTCGCACAGAAACGAAGACCCAACACAGCAAAAACAAATAAATAAAAGAACAATAATGAAAAATGCCTGTGCGAGTGCTCCCTTAACGCATAATTATGTTATATTTTAACTTCCTTATTAAAATTTAATTTGAATATCTCTGCAAAGGCAGATCTATGAATTTGAGAGATCAGAATATAAAAATCAGCCATCTATTCTTAGAGACATATAATAGTTTTTTTCAGAATAATGGTTAGAGCCACTAGCTTTCTTTAAACTGCTAGCATGATTTTGA
The DNA here is from genome assembly GCF_008692025.1 of Phocoena sinus. Classification (NCBI taxonomy): domain Eukaryota; kingdom Metazoa; phylum Chordata; class Mammalia; order Artiodactyla; family Phocoenidae; genus Phocoena; species Phocoena sinus. Next base: position 164,983,859 of record NC_045763.1, on the reverse strand, counting down.
AGAAAAACTCAAAGTATATGAGCAAGAAGCCTATTTCAAATGAGCCAGAAATAGCCGTCAGAGCAGCGCAGTGAGCTAAATAACACTGTTGAGAATTTGAGAATAATTGTCCACAAGTTAAATGTTTCATTTTTTCTCTAATAAAAATTCAAGAAATCTGAAGTTGACAGAATACATTTTTGTTTGTTTGTTTTGCGATACGCGGACCTCTCACTTGTTGTGGCCTCTCCCGTTGTGGAGCACAGGCTCTGGACGCACAGGCCCAGCGGCCATCGCTCACGGGCCCAGCCGCTCCGCGGCATGTGGGATCTTCCTGGACTGGGGCACGAACCCGTGTCCCCTGCATCGGCAAGCAGACTCTGAACCACTGTGCCACCAGGGAAGCCTAGCAGAATACATTTTGAATTTTAGAAAAGTTCAGTCTAATCAACTTCTATGGAGCACTCAGTTCTTATTGAGCTCTGGAAGCATCAGGTTAGGAAGGCATGGTCCAGGATCTTATGGAAGGGCCCAGAAACAGATATTTCAGTGGAAGGTGGTGAATGAGGGTGTGGGAAGGGTGTTGGAAGAAATGGCTTAATGGTGGGATTTGGTAACAGAGAGGAGTTTCTGAGGCGTAGTAAGAAACTAAAGCCAGGCTGTGGTGATTAGAGAGTGAAGGGAGGATAGATACATACATGGGTGTTCATTCATCTAATCAATAGATAGTTACCAAGCACCTTTTAAAAGGCACTGTTCTAGGCACTGATACTACACTAAATCAACCAGTCAGTCAATCAATAGTCTCTGCCCTCATGGAGCTCACAGTCTAGTGGATAAGTTCATTTTAGTTTTAGGTTAAAATGGAAGGTTAATAGGTTTATGGGGAGGTTTCAGTTTGGTTTGGTTGTTCTTATGACTTACACTACCTGAACCTGTTTATGGGCTGAGCTCTTTTTCAAGAACTGATGGAGTAGAAGTAGGGAGAAAGGAATAACTGGAGAAACAAAAGTTCTGAAAGAGACTGCAAGGAGGATGGAGCCTCTGTTAAAATATATTTCTTTCCACTTAGAAAGTGTAGATTTAAGAGCTTTTTCCCAGGCACAGATGTAGCAGTGAAATGTTATTTGTCAGGAATGGACATTATTCTTACTCTCAATAGCCTGTAGCATCTGACCACTGCTACTTTATCACAAACAATGAGAGGACAGTGATCTTCCAATTTTCTACTACAATTATGCATAAATGCTTATAATCTCATGAGATCTTTTACTGGTAAATACCTGTGCTAGGTCTGAAATAGGAAGATTTAACAAATTGCTCTCTTAGGTAGCAAAAAAACTTTACTCTGCTTCTAAGAGGCTTTCTTTGTGATCTCTCTCTGCTTTTGTAGTTATGCAGCCCTGATAGCAGACTGGCCTGTGGTTGTCTTGGGCATGTGCACTGCGTTCATCGTGGTCTGTGCCTTGGTTGGAGTATTAGTGCCAGAGCTTCCTGATTTCTCTGATCCATTGCTGGTAAGGAGAATTGCACCAGTAGAATCTGTTTATTTTCTTTAGCCCTCAATCATCTCAAAAGATTAAGTATTTTAAGACATGTTGCATTATGTTATTTAGTATCCCATCTGTTTTAAAAACCTTCTCAAGCCATCAGTAAGTATACAATTCTCTTTCTGAAAAGTAGAGACATGTCTGTATTCTCAGGTTCTTAAAAGGGGTCAGGTAACTTGCTCACCATCAAAAATCTGGAAATTTGCTTCTTGGTCTCCATGTTTAAACTAAAAAGCAGAAAATTGGAGAATCTGCAGACTAAAAACGTCTTCAAAAAGTCTTGAAGACTGAATGCCACCTTTTTTCCCAAAGACGTTAAAGGAATTTCAGTATGACTGAGAGATAGCAGGGTCTGTTTTTAAGTAAATGTCCCTCGGAAGTGGAATAGTGAGGAAAGTATGAGCAAGGATAATGATAAACTCTTTGTAAAACACTGTTGCATGCATAACACAATTTAATTTGACCATGATTTTTTTATAACATAAAAATAAATGCCAGGTATGAATTTGGAAGAGAAGCTTCAGATAAGTTTTTTTTCCCCTCTTTCCTGAGACATGTAACATACCAAAGAATCAAACTGTTTGTCACAGTAAATAGGTGATCATTATTATGTCAAGTCATCTTGTCTTAATGCGGTTCGCCTCTGGAGTAGCTGTGAGGAACGTGTATATTTTCTGTTGAAAGCTATACATCACCTTGACATTGCCTTCCCAACCTGTTATAACTATACTTAGCCTAAAATGAAGTACACTAATGGGAATTTGTAATATTTTGCCTTAGGGTTTTGAACCAAGAGGGACTGCAATAGGCCAGAGACTGGTCACATGGAATAACATGGTGAAAAATACAGGATACAAAGCAACATTAGCAAATTACCCCTTTAAATATGCAGATGAACAAGCCAAAAGGTAATCATTTATTAACTTTTAGACAAACCACTGCTAACAATTCCAGTTTTAAACATTGCCTGAGCAAAAAGATTACATCTAAAATGTGTGGCTCAAAATCTTTGCCACTGAATTTGTTGAAATTGTCATTGTCTTTTAAGATTTTGTTGTATATTAGTGAGGGTTTGGGGTTTTTCTTCCTTTTTCAGAAGTGAGAAAATTAATGTTGGCTGCTTATGTTCATCCTTCCGACAATATCAAGCGCTTCACAGGTCATGACTTTGAGGTTGTATTGTTACCAGTAGGCTTCTCAGCCTTGAAATAGTGGGGACTTGATTGAAGATCAAACTGTGTTCCATTTCAGCCATCGGGATGATAGATGGTCAGATGATCATTATGAAAGAGAGAAAAGAGAAGTTGACTGGAACTTCCACAAGGACAGCTTTTTCTGCGACGTTCCAAGTGAGTGGCTTCGTAGATGACAAACCTTTCAGAGTTTCCTGGGATTGAACATGATTGATAACCTAGACTGTCAAGAGTAGGTGGCTGGTCACACAGCTTCACTGCTTCTATCGTGCTTAAAGGGGTTTTAGTCTAATTAACTTGTAATTTTACTTCTCTAGGTCAGTCAACCACTAATCTGAATTTAGTTACCTAAAATTAAAAATTAATGAGAGATGATTGAGTTATATTCAGTTTTAAGAAAGATATAAATCTAATAAAATTCTTGACCTTGCCCCAAATCTCAACGCATTTAAAAAATTCCTTGTACATTTTTTGGATTGAACGCTGACATAATCTACAGTATTATCAAAAATTTATATCTACATTGTTGATTCATTCAAAAAGCCTATATTAATAGCCTTCTTGTGCCAGCCTTGTCATTAGACATTACAGGTAGCGAGATGAACAAAATAAAGTCCAGAGGTCCAAAGCTTGAATGCCTCAGGGACCTAGCTCATATATGAATGAGAAAAGTGAGCTGGGTTAAGAATGCAGGAAGTGATGGTGATTGAGGAGAATGCAGCAGAATGTGACCTTGAAAAAAAACAAAACGAGGGCCCAAAGATTGTAAGAAATTCCCGGAGGCCAGGCATCCAGATTTCAATGTGGAATCACCAGATCTCTAAATGTTGGCAGCAAATTCACGAAATAAAATTTGCTGTAGCCTAGAGCCAGCCTGGTCTCTGTGCAGCTGCCAGGAAGGAGGAGTTCATGGCCTCAAGGAAACATGTGTCAGTTTGAAAGTCATTGATTAGCCCTCATGGTTACGGATGAGGAATTGCAATAACTCCAGTTTCTGATTAAGTGAATTTTAACATTGAAGCTCTTCTGGTTTCAGCTTTTTGTTGTTGTTGTTGTTGAAAATCCTTCTAAAATTTGTTTTTTCCCTCTCTTCTTAGATCACTAGAGGACCTGATTGGGTCTTTGATGTTTCTAGATCTTGTCAAACCTCAGGGTCTTTATTTGTCTTGAAGACAAGAGTTTACTAAAGAAAACTTCGTGACCATGAAGTTTTTCATGTAATAAAGCTTTATTCATAAATTTGCAAATTGATTTTCTTTGTCAGCACCATTAGGCATTTTAGATCATATAAAACGAATCTACTCCGTTTCAGTTGGTTCATATTAATTTTTTTAATGGCTGAGGAAGCAGAAACAGTACTTACTGAGCACCCGTTTTTCAGTACCTCATTTAATTCTCACACCTATTTGGGAAGGTGTTGCTGTCTTTATTTTACAGGTGAGGAACCAAACCGAGGCTCAGAAAAGTTGTTAGTTGCCTAAGATCATCCAGCTAGTAGATGACAGAACCTGGTTACACCCAGTTCTAACTCTAAAGACCATGCTCTTTCCAGGATATCACACAACCTCCCTTATTCAGAAATATATTTTGTATTAGTATAATTTTCAAAATGTTTTTTCTAGAACTCTGAACACTCAACCAGAATGAGGAGTATGTCTGTGATCCTGGCCAGCGTTCTGTGTTTAGTTGACTGTTTTTAGTGCTTTTAAGCTAATCACTTGCCGTCTTTGCTCTCTAGTTAGCTGCCAAAGAGAACATCCTTATAATCCGTTCTTGATACTCCCTGGTGCATCATTCTTTGATTTTATATACCATTGGGGTGACGTGTTGTGAAATTAAGAGGGAGGCGTTCTGTTGATTTTCTGCTGAAAGTTCCTATGGATTGCTCTTCCTAATTACAGTCTGATCAGAACTAGATATGTTACATAACTTCTACGATTTTTAAGATATAGTGAGTAGACAAAGGCTTTGAGCTGAAGCAATATTATAGCGTTACTCTTTAAAATTTTTTTACATTTTTCTCCTGGAGTTTAATGAAAGACAGGATTCCCTACTGCTAATGAATTGCCCAGGTGGTTTCCCAGTTTGAATTATTTCTGAACGCTGAGTCTTCTGAAATAAATGAATAATTTATAAACCTTTTTCTTTTTTCTCCTATCACCAGGTGACCGATATTCCAGAGTAGTATTTACTTCAGCTGGAGGGGAGACATTGTGGAATTTACCTGCAATTAAATCAATGTGCAAAGTAGATAATTCAAGGGTATGTAAAGTAAAACTGAAATACGTTTAGCACGAATAAGGTTATACTTTTGAAACTCCTTTTACTGCTGACCCTGGTGCCTGATCAGATGAAAGCACTCAAGTGGCTTACCTACCGAGGAGTAAACACCAGCAGAGTGGCCTCGCATTCTTTCGGATCCCAGGATCAAAGTGTCTCTGCTTCCCCACCTTTAAAACAAACCATCTTCCTTAATAAAGAACTCTTTTTCTTTCCCACTCAGTTTTTGTCCATGATAGTCTTTTGTATTATTTCACAGCTTATTTCCTTTCAGGATAGTAGTTAAGCCTTTTTTTCTTCTTCTTTTGTTGTATTTTATCTTCCTAATCTAGTTTCATTGTTCACTCCATTTTTCCCCTGAGGCGATTGTCCGCATCTTAATTATGCAATGAAATGCTCACCTTTCTGGCAATCAATGGGTCCTTTGGGCCGATGACCTCAAAGGAAAATTTAGGGCACAGGCTAGGAAAGGGGACAGCAAAGGGCATAAATACAGTATCTATGGAAATGGCCAAAGTAATCCAATCCAGATTGTTCTGAACTCTAAACACCTTGCTGCTTTACAAGACAGAAAGATGCAAGAAGGCAGCACCAGAAAGTGTGAAGTCACCTACCGAGCTTGGAAGAGCTGTCAGTTTCATGTGTTCAGAGGTAGTTTCTCCAAGTAGAAGCTGCTGTCTGATGTCACTAATGGCCTTGCCCAAGCACAGTGACCAGGTAGAAAAGGAACTCGTGTTCTTAGCATAATTCTAAAATGTAAAATCACTGGTCAGTTGAAAATCTAATCACATGCCCTGCTGAGAGCTAGACTGACAATCCAGTGCAATGACCTGTTCTATCAACAGGGTTTCTTAATGGAACAGGAGGTAGAAAGGACTCTTTGAGATAACCCACAGACCAGCATCTCATTGTGCTGATATAAGTACCTTCTGAGAACTGAGTGGCTTACCCAGGTCACCTAGTTGGTTGGTCCCAGATCTCCTGACTTTATTCTTCATTCTGAAAGGCTCTTTATATATTTTGAAAATAACTTTTGCATTGATTAGGATATCGGGATTTTTCTGTGAGTGACATCTCGTCTCTGTGCAGCTCCAAATAGACCAAAGTCACAAACGATCTATAAACAACCCAAAGTTTCTTCATCAGTGGTCAATTTTTATTTGTCATATTTTCTTCTGTTCTACAGCTATCAGTAGGTTATTTAGAAGCTATGAACATACTTCTTGTTGTGGGTTACAACCCTTCTCATATAGAAAGTTAACTCTAAAGTAGTGTATATGTAGAGCACTTGCTATGTGCAAGGCTTTATGCTGGGTACTTTACTTCTCTCACAATGGACCTGTGACCTTGGAATAACACCATTTTTTTTTTTTTTTTGGAGTAAAATTGCTCTACAATGTTGTGTTAGTTTCTGCTGTACAATGAAGTGAATCAGCTATATGTATACATGTATCCCCTCCCTCTTGGACCTCCCTCCCCCTCTCCCCCACCATCTAGGTCATCACAGAGCACCAAGCTGAGCTCCCTGTGCTATACAGCAGGTTCCCACTAGTTATCTGTTTTGATGCATTTGCAAAATTTTGGCTATCGAAAAGAATAGATATCTGCTTGTCTGAGTTTTTTTTCCTACTGGGCTCATAATAAGGATTGGATAGCTGTGAGTTCAAGTCTGTAATCCCTGGCAAGAACTAACAATTTGTGATACTCTTGTGAAAATTTGAGGAACAGACCCAAGACACACGTACATCTGAATGAATGGTCAAGCCAATTGTAGATCCACACCAATAAATGAATAAAGAGAATCAAGGCCCCCAAATACTGCCTCAAGGAGCATGGTTGTAATTTTAACTTTTTAAATTAAATACTTTTTTGCCAGTTGCAAATGCCCTCGTATTCTAGTCTCAAACTCTGCTATGAACCCAGAATAACATATGTTTCTCATAGAGATAATGTATTCAGTGATATCTTAAATAATAACTATTGGTCAACAGTTCAGATTTCAGATTATTACTGTACTTTTCTGAGTCTCCCAGCTCAAGACCCTTTGAGGATTTTTATTTGTTATGGCGGTTTGAGCAAAATGTGTCCTGAGGCTACTTGGCAGTCTTTTCCCTTTTTTCCCCCCTCAAATCCTAGCTATTGTACCTAACCACTTAGTTATTAACAACTATCAAGTTGAATGGGACACACACCAAATGGTACAGAGCAGAAGAGCTTAACTGTTGGTGGGTTGACTCCAGAAAGCATCTGGTAATCAGTGTAATGTCACGAGACCAGGTCTTCCAGTGGCCGCCTGCCTGTGTTGATAATACGTTGAGTTCAAATTCCAGATCCCATTTAAATTACATGCCACTTACACTCGTAGTTCAGATGGGCGCTGGTTTCCAGAGTGAAGAGCTTCTGTTTCTGATGCTCGTCTACCTCCTCACAGAAATGCTTGGGGTTTTTTTTAGACTCTTTCAAAAGGAGCCTCAGTTGACTCCCCTGATCTCCTTCACTACTTTTTTCTGCACTTTGACATTCCTACGGGACACACTGGCAGAGTCATTAGTAACAAAGAAGTGTGTGTGTCTCTAATCTTGACTCTGCTGGAAGCCCTTTACCCTATTTCTTAGTCTTTGCATAGTGTAGATGTTGGAGCTCAGAGGAATCAGCTTGTAGAAGAGATTTGGTGACTAAGACCCATTTTACTCGGGTAGCTTTTGTGGACAGCTGGAATGCCCCCCTCACACGCTTAGAGGACCCCAAAAATGTGTTTCCTGACGCTTGTTTTAAAGAGAGCTGTGGAGCCCTTGCTTTCTTCTTCCCCTCTAGGCTCCCTTCAACTTTTAGTACATGAGGAACTTGGTCACGTGGGAAAGGAGTGTCTAGCAGTTGACTGAACCTGGTATTAAGGGCTTAATTTTCTTCCCTTTTTTCTTTCCTTAGCTTCTTAACATATCTCCAACTTGGCCATTAGTTTTGAAAGTTAAGGTATCATTTAAAACTCTGCTAGTTTCTTCTTTTTCTCTCCTCTTCCTTTACTCTTATTTGAAGCCAACTCCACCCCTGCTACTATGTAACTAGGGAAGTGTGCAAAGACGTGTTATCACCACATAAGCAAAATGATCCCTAAAAATCCTGTTTGTGAATACCTAGAATGAAAAGGGCATTCCTCATAAGAGTTGCAAGAAATTGCTCTCGTTAACTCCATCCTTATTTTTATAAACTTCAAAGATTTCAAAAGCATTCCTGTCAATCCCCTTTCCCAAGAATATGGCAAAGATGCAGCTGCCTTCTGCATAAAGATACACCTGCTTGCCAAGCTCTTCAAGCCCCACAATATAAAATACGACTGTGTTGAGTTATCTCAGTCCCAGATGACTAAGTTGTGCCGTTATCCCATCGCACTTACAGACCTTGGCACTCTGTCCACAGGTTCACATAGACCTTTACACATAATATGCTGCTTCTCATGTTGAATTGTAACGGTTTGTTTTCTTGTCTGATTTCCCTGCCTCACTGTGAGCCACTTGAGGGCAGGACCACTTTGCCTTATTTGTCTTGATAGGTGCTCAATAAATATTTTTCCTTCTGGATGGATGGCTGGCTGGCTGGCTGGATGGATGGATGGGGACATACTCCCTGAAAGCCTAGACAATCCTTGAGCTCCATTCCTTTAGATTCAGGGCACTGGCATCCAACTCAGGATAAATGTCTTCTCTCTGTCCTTATTTCTTACCCTGTAAAAGAGTCCTCAGAAACTGTTTTCCAAAGGTTGTACATCAGCCATCACCTTTGAATGTGAGGACTGGCCCTCCGGAGGCTCATTAGCATTTATTTTTGATAGCAGCCATCAAAGTAGTACTTGGTCTGTGTTTGTCATGTCCAGCTTTTAAATCTTTGGTCAGATACACACATAAGAAACCCCTGCAATTCTTTGAAAGGGTTATTCAAGGACAGAATTCTGTGCTTTCATTTCCAGTTTTAGCTGGCAGCCCTATTTCCTTTATCTTTGGCTTTTGGGGATTTGAGCAAGTACAAATATGGTCCTTCTAGCTGACGGGGGGTTTCGCAATGGATACAGTTCATTTCCTTCCATCTGAAAACTGTCAGACATTGGGGCTGCGCTACCTTTCTTTCGGTTCACCAGGCTGACCCCAGGGACTTGCCTGTTATTCCTTTGTGGGGTAAACCTGGTTATCTGAGAGATGCTATTCCAGGGTTTCCTGTTATTTATTAGGTGGTTCAGTTTCCCCTGAGTTAGCACATGTGAATATTTTAACCTAGAAACAATTAAATATTAATTATCCTATTTTATGAAATGTCAAGTAATTATCGCTCTTTAAAAATGAGCTTAAAAATTAAACCTTTGTTAAAATCAACATTATTTTAGTACACTTGTATAATAACCCTTTGACTCATTTTTCTTTACCCCCAATAGAGTATCTTAAAAAAAAAAAAAACACCCAACTTTTTATTATGGAAATTTTCAAACAGAGGCAAAAGTAGAATTGTAGAATGAATCCCTATATGCAGGTCACCCAACTTCAGCAATTCACAATACGTGGACAATCTCCTTTCATCTACACCTTGCCCCTGCAGAATAAGTCCCAGTAAAGTGTCTTCACAGCCAAGTTACAAGTAACTTGGTTCTTGGATAAGTCTAAGTTCTAAAGAGGTGAATTGTGCCAGCTTCTCTTCTACATTGAGAAAATATTTCAACGCATGATTGATAAAGCCCACTTTAATAAAAGGGAAAGGGTAGTTTTAATCTTATTAGAAAAAAAGAATACTCATGCCCTTCTTGAACTTTGGAGTTTCTTCCCTGGAACAACCTTTGGTAAATAGAGATGAGGGAAAGTGATAGGAGTGGGTCGTCTTTAGCCCTGGCACTTCCGGAGAAGTCTCTGGACAGGCTCAAGAGCAGGGCGATATCTCTTATTCTCACCCTCAGGGAAGAGGGGCCATTTGTAACTTACAGATTTTTTAAGATGATGGGATTGTGCAGGCTTCACTCTAATCTTAGTAATGCCAGCTTTGACATTGGAACAAATTTCAATTTTCTGTAACAAGAACAGCCATAAGAAGGAAAGCCTTCTCCAGGAATAGTGTTCTAAATGAAATACTATCCACATTAAATCCAGAATTGTTATACTTGCTAATATGCAGCAGACCCCTGTTTACCAAAACAGAACGTTCCCCAAAAGGGGGAGTTAGCCAACTTGAATAAACTTTGAAAGATGTGGAAGAAATAATTAAATTCCTATTGAAGTATTTTATTACTTGTGTATGTTTATTTAAAATCATATGTATGTATATATATATATACACACACACATATAATTTTAATTTAGAAACATTTTCTCCCTCTACTCACGTATCAGGAAACAATTTTATTCCAGGTTTTTCATGCGTCTTTGGCATCACTGCTTCTGATATTACCAGAATCACTTTTTTGAGTCTGACAGTTATCTAGAGACTATCATCTTTGCCTCCAAGTTGATTGAAATATAGTACTTTGTCACCAAAAATTTCACGCTGATTACCAGAAATTTTAGGCAAAGCCACAAATTCGTTTTATATATCACTTGGGCAATTGTTGTCTCAATTAATCCCATAGGTATACATACATAAGCTTCACAGCCTATCCACTTTATTGCTTTTTAAAGTGACTTTGAAAAGGCTTGTTTACTAAAGAGGTGTTAATTTTACCTCCTTTTTGAAACCAAACTGGCATTGATTGAAATTGTTTCACACTTGTATGTCATCCCCAAATAGGAGTTTGTTGTTCAAAATGAAGTAACTTAGTGAGCCTCCTGCAGCAGAAGAGAGCAGATTTGGGGGGAAAACTCACCTTGTGTTCAAACTGCTACCTAATTCAGAGGATGATTCTATAACTTCTGTAACTTTCCTGTCCCTCAAGGCCACCGTCGTTCAGACCTTCCTGTGAACTGATTTTAAACGTCAGTTCTTCCGCGTGTCTCTGTCTCTGCAGATCAGATCTCATCCCCGGTTTGGTGATCTCTGCCAGAGGACCACGGCTGCTTCCTGCTGCCCCAGCTGGACGCTGGGGAACTACATCGCTATTCTGAACAACAGATCATCCTGCCAGAAAATCGTCGAGCGAGACGTTTCTCATACCTTGAAGCTACTTCGAACCTGCGCCAAACACTACCAGAACGGCACCCTGGAGCCAGACTGCTGGGACATGGCGGCCCGGAGGAAGGACCAGCTCAAGTGCACCAACGTGCCACGGAAATGTACCAAGTACAACGCTGTGTACCAGATCCTCCACTACTTGGTGGATAAAGACTTTATGGCCCCAAAGACAGCCGACTACACACCCGCTTTAAAGTACAGCATGCTCTTCTCGCCCACAGAGAAAGGGGAGAGCATGATGAACATTTACTTGGACAACTTCGAAAACTGGAACGCTTCCGACGGCGTCACCACCATCACCGGGATTGAGTTTGGGATCAAACACAGTTTGTTTCAGGACTATCTTCTGATGGATACCGTGTATCCTGCCATCGCCATCGTGATCGTCCTTTCAGTCATGTGTGTCTACACCAAGTCCATGTTTATCACTCTGATGACCATGTTTGCCATCATCAGTTCCTTGATTGTGTCCTATTTTCTCTACCGCGTGGTGTTTAACTTTGAATTTTTCCCTTTTATGAACCTCACCGCACTCATTATTTTGGTGGGCATTGGAGCGGATGATGCTTTTGTCCTGTGTGATGTCTGGAACTACACCAAATTTGACAAGCCTCACGCGGAAACCTCAGAGACGGTGAGCATCACGCTGCAACACGCCGCCCTCTCCATGTTCGTCACCAGTTTTACCACAGCGGCTGCCTTTTACGCTAACTACGTGAGCAATATCACAGCCATCAGATGCTTTGGGGTATACGCGGGGACAGCTATACTGGTGAATTACGTTTTGATGGTCACCTGGCTTCCGGCCGTGGTTGTCCTGCACGAGCGGTATCTTCTCAATATCTTCAGCTGCTTCAAGAAGCCCCAGCAGCAAATATACGATAACAAAAGCTGCTGGACAGTGGCCTGTCAGAAGTGCCACAAAGTCCTTTTTGCCATTTCGGAAGCGTCTCGAATTTTTTTTGAAAAAGTATTGCCGTGCATCGTCATTAAGTTTCGCTACCTATGGCTGGTCTGGTTCCTGGCCTTAACTGTGGGCGGGGCCTACATCGTCTGCATAAACCCAAAGATGAAGCTGCCCTCTTTGGAGCTGTCCGAGTTCCAGGTGTTCAGGTCGTCCCACCCTTTTGAACGTTACGACGCCGAGTACAAAAAGCTTTTCATGTTCGAGCGCGTCCACCACGGAGAGGAGCTCCACATGCCCATCACGGTCATCTGGGGTGTGTCCCCAGAAGACAATGGCAACCCCCTAAACCCTAAGAGCAAAGGGAAGCTGACCTTAGACAGCGGCTTTAACATCGCCAGCCCAGCCTCCCAGGTCTGGATTTTGCAGTTCTGTCAAAAACTGAGAAATCAGACATTCTTTCACCAGACTGACGAACAGGACTTCACCAGCTGCTTCATTGAGACCTTCAAGCAGTGGATGGAAAACCAGGACTGCGATGAGCCTACCCTGTACCCGTGCTGCAGCCACTGGAGCTTCCCCTATAAGCAAGAGATTTTCGAACTGTGCATCAAGAGAGCCATCATGGAGCTGGAGAGGAGTACGGGCTACCATTTGGATAGCAAAACCCCAGGGCCGAGGTTTGATATCAATGATACCATCAGGGCAGTCGTGCTAGAGTTCCAAAGCACCTACCTCTTCACACTGGCTTATGAAAAGATGCATCAGTTTTATAAAGAGGTGGACTCGTGGATTTCCAACGAGCTGAGTTCTGCACCCGAGGGCCTCAGCCACGGCTGGTTTGTCAGCAATCTGGAGTTCTATGACCTCCAGGACAGCCTCTCCGATGGCACCCTCATCGCCATGGGGCTCTCGGTGGCCGTGGCCTTTAGTGTGATGCTGCTTACAACTTGGAACATCATCATAAGCCTTTACGCCATCATTTCGATCGCCGGAACTATATTTGTCACCGTTGGTTCTCTCGTCCTGCTGGGCTGGGAGCTAAACGTCTTGGAGTCGGTCACTATTTCGGTTGCGGTCGGCCTGGCTGTAGACTTTGCCGTCCACTATGGGGTTGCTTACCGCTTGGCCCCGGACGCCGACCGAGAAGGGAAGGTGATCTTCTCTCTGAGTCGCATGGGCTCTGCCATTGCCATGGCCGCACTCACCACCTTCGTGGCCGGGGCCATGATGATGCCCTCCACGGTTCTGGCTTACACCCAGCTGGGCACCTTCTTGATGCTCATCATGTGTATCAGCTGGGCTTTCGCCACCTTCTTTTTTCAGTGCATGTGCCGGTGCCTTGGGCCGCAGGGCACCTGTGGTCAGATTCCCTTACCTAAAAGACTCCAGTGCAGTGCCTTCTCCCACACCTTGTCGACAAGTCCTGGTGACAAGGGACAAAGCAAGACACACACCGTGAGTGCGTATCACTTAGATCCCAGGGGCCAAAGAGCTGAAATGGAGCATGAATTTTACGAATTAGAACCTCTGGCAGCCCACAGCTGTATGGCCTCCGAGAAGACCACTTACGAAGAGACCCACATCTGCTCTGAATTTTTCACCAGCCAGGCGAAGAAGTTAGGGATGCCCGTACACGCAGCTTACAACAGCGAACTCAACCAAAGCACCAAAAATGAAGCCAGCTCTGCCTTGTTGCAGCCCTGTCTTGAACAGCACACCATGTGTCACTTCTTCTCTCTGAATCAGAGATGCAGCTGCCCAAATGCCTACCAACCTTTGAAATATGGCCTGCCGTCTTGCCAGCAGATGGGTGACTGCTTGTGCCACCAGTGCGCTCCGACTGCCAGCAGCTTCATGCATGTCCAGAACGGCCTGGCCCCTCTGAAGGCTGCACACCAAGCCCCCGAGGGCTTCGTGCATCCCATCCCACACATCCACCACTGTCCCTGCCTACAGGGCAGAGTGAAACCTCCTGGAATGCAGAATTCTCTGCCCAGGAGTTTTTTCCACCACCCGGGTCAGCACATTCAGACCCAAGAAAAACTCGGTAAGACCAGCATACACAGTCTTCAGAGCCTAGAAGAGCAACTTCCAAAGATGGCAGAGACGTCGTCATTGGTCTGCAGAAGCGCTGGAGCTTCACACAAAGCATGCTGTGCTCCTGAGACGCACCAAAGGGGACTCTGTAAAAACAGAGACATCGGGAACGTGGAGGGCAGTGGAGGGGCTGCAAACAAGGACTCCGGTTCAGTGAGTCTGACTGACAAGGCAGAAAGGCAAGTGGAGCCAGGCCTGTCACAGACTGATGTCATCGTAAACTCAGAACACTTAAGTCAGAATGAACCCCAGTTCATCTTTAACCATTTAATGGGGGAGGCTGGTTATAGGTCCTGCCCAAACAATCCACAAAATAGTGGCAGGATTGTGAGAGTTAAGTGCAGTTCTGTGGACTGTCAAATACCAAACATTGAAGCCAACGTGCCTGCTGTATTAACACACTCGGAACTTTCTAGCGAAAGTTTGTTAATAAAAACACTTTAATAAATATTGTATTAAACCAGTGCCTCAATTGTTCCTTTGAAATGGAAGTAAAATCCAGAAGTTTAGAAAGGGAGTCCAGAAATACAGGAACAAGCATGTTTAACTTTGTCAAAAAACATGAGATGTTTTCAGATTCCGTATGAACACTCAACAAACTCACCTATCTAATAAGTGTTAGCCATTTGGGATTTTGTGTTTTCAAAAAGTACAGTTGTATTTTTACATTTATACCCAGCTTGAAAAGTTATTGTCTCTCTCTCTCTCTCCACCCTCTCACAGCAGCGAGTCAGAGATTTAGAGTTTGGACTATCTAGAACTTTCATTTCTCCCTGGCAGTTGTATTTACCTGATACCCTTATTCTGGTGCCTTTGTTTTTCAGTAAAAGGGACTTTTGATGGCTCCAAACAAACACTGATTTTAAGAGAGCTACTTCAGTTGGGCTCCAGTAACTAAACAACATTAAAATTTCTATTTTTGGTGAGGCTTCATTCAGAAATGAATCGCCAAGCATTTAAATAGTGCATTCCACCTGTCTGCACAGGTAGACTTTACCTGAAGCCAATGACCCATTTATATCTAAATTGGTATCTTTTGTCCACATTAGCCAAAATGTATAGTTGTTCCATGGTTACATCTATTCACCCAGGAATCATGGGCACCATCTTGTGTCAGGCGACAGTGATGTTAGTGTCACAGAAGGGAAAGCACAGATGAAGAGAGGTGATTACCTGAAATTGTGCTACATTTCTTTTTTTTTTTTTTTTAACATCTTTATTGGGGTATAATTGCTTTACAATAGTGTGTTAGTTTCTGCTTTATAACAAAGTGAATCATGTGCTACATTTCTTAAGATAAGTTGCGTCTTGACCAAGAGAGCCCCAGGTCAGATGAGCCCCAGCCCCCTGAAGCAGTCAGAATAGAGGAACTTGTTCTACGCAGGTTTGTTTCCATCTCTGCCCCTCAGGGGATGTGTTCAGACGGCTGCTTTCTCCTGGGTTCAAGTGTCTCAGGATGTGCACGGATGATTTTACTGGGCAACTAACACCTGGAAATGCTGAGCCTGCAGCCAGCATCTTAAATGACACTCATGCGTCTTGTATTAGCTCAAGCTCCAGTCCTTGAGCTGTTGGAGCACACTTTCTGGGTAATTCTTCAGATGACATAGCCTCCTTACAGGGTGTCATCTGATACTGTGTGCATTCCTGCCCCAGACAGGGAGAGTTCCACTGCATTCTTCTTCCTTCTGGGAAGTTTGGTCCTCTGAAGAATATTGGAGGGAATATTTCTAAATACAACGTTCTTTCCAAAAGTTATTTTCTAAGGATGGTTTTCCAACTTAGATCTGCGTGTTATTCAGGACCTGAAAACAGCTGTCAAGAGTTGGGAGGGCGGGCTTCCCTGGTGGTGCAGTGGTTAAGAATCCGCCTGCCAATGCAGGGGACACAGGTTCAAGCCCTGGTGGGGGAAGATCCCACATGCCGCGGAGCAACTAAGCCCGTGCACCACAACTACTGAGCCTGCGCTCTAGAGCCTGCGAGCCACAACTACTGAAGCCCATGCCCCCAGAGCCCGAGCTCTGCAACAAGAGAAGCCACCGCAATGAGAAGCCCGCGCACCGCAACAAAGAGTAGCCCCCACTCGCCGCAACTAGAGAAAGCCGCGCACAGCAACAAACACCCAACGCAGCCAAAAAGAAATAATAATAAATAAAATAAATATTAAAAGAAAAAGTTGGAAGGGGTCTTGTTCATTCATTGACTCCAACCCACCTGCACCAAACCACATTTCCGTTAAGTAGCTTTCCAGCTTTTGCTTGAATACTTCAGTGACAAGAAACTTACTACCTGACTACCCTGGTTGAACTCAACTCTGTTGTCCTGTAGTTTTTCTACACTGTTTGGCCCTCATTCTGTTCTCTGAAGTGAAAACACACATCTTTCATCTCTCTGCCAGATGACATCCCTAAAGAGATTTGAAAACGGTAATCATGTCCTCCCACTAACATCCCCAGTTCACTCAACTGTTCTTCTCATGACCAGGTTTTAAGCATTTCAAACACTGACTGAGCAATTGTGGTCTCTGGATAAGTAAGGTTATCAAACTCCCTGCCCAAGTGTGGTACCCAAAACAAGACTCCAATACAACACAGGAAGGAGGACCAGCCCCAGGGATGGTACTTCTGGTAGTTCACTTAGAGATGGAAATAACTTTTGGCTCAAGCCTTACAGCTGCCTCTCATGCAGCTTCAAGGAAACTCAACCCACTAGGTCTCTCCCACACATACTGCTGCTAAGCTGCCTCTTCGGACCAGTTCCTTTGTAACCCTGACGTTTGGGATCATATGTGCATCCCTAGTGCACTGAATTCTTTTTTTTTTTTTTTTTCTTTTTTTTTGTGGTACGCGGGCCTCTCACTGTTGTGGCCTCTCCCGTTGCGGAGCACAGGCTCTGGACGCGCAGGCCCAGCGGCCATGGCTCACGGGCCCAGCCGCTGCGCGGCATGCAGGATCCTCCCGGACCGGGGCACGAACCCGTGTCCCCTACATCGGCAGGCGGACTCTCAACCACTGCGCCACCAGGGAAGCCCTTCTTTTTTTTTTTTTAAATGGATTTATTGGAGTCTAATTGCTTTACAGTGGTGTGTTAGTTTCTGCTGTACAACAAAGTGAATCAGCTATACGTATACATGTATCTCCATATCTCCCCCCTCTTGCATCTCCCTCCCACCCTCCCTATCCCACCCCTCTAGGTGGTCACAAAGCATCGAGCTGACCTCCCTGTAGTGCACTTAATTCTGTTAGAAAAAATCCAAGGAAGAGAAGGGAACACTTGAAAACAGGACTCACAATCCCCAACACTAGATTCTTTGTTTTTCTTCTGAAATGTGTAAACATAAAGTTGGCCAGTGAAAATGTAGTGACCCAAAATTTGTTTGTTTTATTTTTTTTTTTTTTGCTTTTTTTTTTTTTTTAACTGAGCATGGACACAGATTGAATTGAAGGGCAAAGGAGAAGCAAACTTCTTTCCAGAGAGTCCAACCTGAAAGACTTTCAGGTGAGCTGTCATTTCATTTAGAAAATAAAAACTGGAGTGAAAGGGACCCAGGAGGAGAGAAGTCCTTTGTCTTCTCCCTTGGGCCTCAGTCCTGTGCTGCTCCTGACCTGCTCTGTACCTGCTCTGGTTCCAGGATGCCAGGGGGCCCGTCTTCCCTCCCACCCCCACCCCTTCTGCTTAATTACCCTCAACCTTGACTGTGGCCGGAACCTTTCCACACTGATTTCATCTACAGACTTTGGACTTTAATTTGACTGTATTTTTCATGCAGGAATTTTCTAGAGACTTTGTTACCTGGGACTAGAAAGCTTTTTAAAAAATATTATTCCTCATTGCTGGGCAGCAAAGGATCACTATTTCTAGCTCTGTTTCACAAAGACATTTCATCCATTGTCCTAGAGGGACTGCAAAGCAGAGAAGAGGCTAAACTGTAGTAGGGGAAAAGAGTCCTTTCACTGTGAAATATTTGTAACTTGAAGGGTATTTGCTCATGAAAAGGATGTTCTTACGCTCTGTCACTGCAGCAGAACACACCTCTGAGGTTCGATTCCATGTTACCAAGTTTGTTCCAGACTTCTTCCTTGCAAGGTCACTTTTTCGTGGGCCTCTCACTGCCGAGGCCTCTCCCGTTGCGGAGCACAGGCTCCGGACGCGCAGGCTCAGCAGCCATGGCTCACGGGCCCAGCCGCTCCGCGGCATGTGGGACCTTCCCGGACCGGGGCACGAACCCGTGTCCGCTGCATCGGCAGGCGGACTGCCAACCATTGCGCCACCGGGGAAGCCCGCAAGGTCACTTTTTAAATCTCTTACTTGATTGAAAAGTGTAATAGGCCAAGAGCACAAAGTTTTTCACAGAGAAGAGCTGTATTGTTTGAAATAAACGATTCAAACAATTTTGAATCGTTTATTCAAACCTCTTTTTTTCCTTTTTCTTTTCTTATAAGATAATATACACAGCCTCACCTGTGTAATATTCATTTCTTGCGTATAATTGCTATAAAATACACATCCTCCTAAAACAACGTCCTTTAAAGTTTGCTAAGCTGTTATTATATTAAATTTCATTACGATAATCTTTGCCCCAGCCTTAATCATTCCCAATTTAAAAACTTTTGCAACGGGTGATTTGAAGAGTAGTTTTACAAATGTGGTCTTACAGGAGATTAGGAAGTGTTCCTCGTTCACATAGTCTCACATGGAAACCATCTTTCTGCCAGGGGTTAGGACGGATTCTGAAGGAAATATGAGGAAACAATGAGTTTGAAAACAGCTGTGTCTTTTCTCTTTAATGAGGAGAGTCATTTTAGAAGAAAAAGTTAAGCCTATGGTAAAAAAAAAAATCCAAAGACTCCATTGGGTTTTTTTCATAAGATTCAGACATAATCATGAAAATAGAAATTTGTTGAATCTCCAGAGGAGATTTTTTTTTTTTTTTAATGCAGAAAGAACTGTCGTGTTCAAATACCCTTTATACCCTGGTGGATATTTCCAAAATGTTTACTGGCATTTAGTTTATCTCTAGTTGTTATGTTAATCTACAGTGTTTTTTTTTTTATAAAACAGCCACTTTCATGAATGTTTAATTTCGTACACGAAGAAGTTTCCTATCTTTGCATTAAATATACAGGAAAAAAAAGATAAGTAATGTATATCCATGGTTGATTAGTGGAATCTTGTGCCTTTTGTTCTTAACAATATTCTAACTGCCCTAATTTTGGATTTTTCATGGGAAAAAAGTGTCATTTCTCTTTTCATCGGCTTTTGAAACCACAGCACGCACACATAAAAACAACTCATTAAGTAACCAAAATCAACACAGTGTCTTTCAACTCCCCTAATCCATCGGTTAGCACATGAACTTGACGACACAACTGCCAACTAGGACATGGTTTCCTAACTCGGCAGAGCCTAATGGATGTTTGCTGCCCGTAAGTCTGACTTACTGAGATTGGGGGCACGAGAGTGCTGTGTGAAGTTGGGAGTGGGGCAGGAAATAAAGCAATGATGTTCTGAGTTCAGAAGTCATAGTATAAGAAACGACTCTTCCAACCCTGGACGTTCCGCAAGGATTTTCTTTTAGGGAACTTTGGGAACCATATACTTTTAATTTTCAGTAAGAAGACTTAATTTTCAGTAAGAAGTAAGTCAGTTGCCCAACTCGTTAATAGGAGCTCTGTAGAGCACCTGCCCTCTTCTTAGGGGATTTAAGCCAGCGTTTGAAATGCTGGTCAACACCTCCACCGTTCTCACCTGACACCTAAAACTGGATACATTTCATGATTTTGTGCTTATTATTAAAGACTCTGTGGTATCCCTGACCCTGTGACTACCGTGGTAAAGCTGGAGTTGCATTTGATGTCCTCAAATCTACTGGAATAGCTATACTGTGACATTTACCCATCTAATCATATTTTTTTCCACGTAATTTTCTGTAATGTAATCTACAGCTTCCAAAAAGTGAAGGGTAGATTCTTTGCAGCAAGAGATACTTTTCTTTGGAACCAGGTAAGGCTCTTATAAGAAGAGCTGGTTTTAATTTGCAACAAAGTAACAATCAGAGTAAAATTTGCTCAACCTCTATCCACCAACTGGACATTTTTGATCACTGAAATGGAATTGAGTTTTCCACTATTTAAAGGGGAAAGGATTTGCTACGTAAGTCAATAATCTAAACACGATTACAAAGAGCCCGTTCAGCCTGCTTAAGAAAACCAACCTCTAAGAGTTTAAAAAACTACTGTAGTGTTACTGCCTTTGCAACAGCACATGATCATTTACAAATATCACTGATTAAAAAAAAATAGGTCCAGTAGGAGTATCTCTAAGCAAAACTTTACCAGATGTTTTCAATACTAGTTGAGACCATCAAATAGCATCTGTTTTTAAATAGTCTTAAATGTGATCTTTGTTGGAGGCTCCCCACTCCCGTGAGAGCCATTGTTCTACCTTGGGAAGCTCTCTGGTCTGCGGGGTGACCTAGTTCTCTGCATTCTGGCAGCAAGCAAGTGCTTAATTCAATGTAGCCTTAAAGGACGAGATGTGAAAAGCCACAAGCTTTATCGTCCCTCCCGCACAATTTCCTTTCCTGCAGAGATCTGAGGAAAGGCTTTGAGAAACATGCAAATCTCTGGCAACGTCCTCACTCAGACTGAAGTTCACTCATGTTTGTTCTTTTCTACAGTTTGATCTCTTTACCTTCAGTTTTCTGAAGAGTGTATGTGTTATTAGTCACATATATCAGGTAGGACAGATAGATACTGAATAATCTTGAATTGCTGAATAATTCTTTCACAGATCCCAACTTGAATTTCTTTGCCCTGCCCTGAAAAGGACCCTAGGCTGTGTGTGATTGGTAGGTTCAGTAAATTTCCTTTGATGAGTGACTTCCTGGCCCATCATGACAAATTATACAGCACTTTGGTAAATATCTACACGTTGCCATCAGAGAGTAAGCAGAGGTTAGAAAAGCCCATTTTGAGACAAAATTCAATCCTTCCTCTGAATCACTATGATCCAGAAAACTAATTTAGGCACAAATCCTGCCTTGGTAACAAAAACTGCGATTTTTTTTCATCTGTGGGTTGATTCTTTAAAACCGCCCTGAGCCGGGAGAACTCATCTTGAACCCCGTCAGAGATGGAGGGAAGGTTTTATATTCTGTGTTTTGATGTCATATTTGGGTCTTGGGAGACTCCGACTAATCAATCTTTTTAAGCAGTTTGGGCCATTCTGAAGGGAGCTACAGGTAATTAGAGTAGGGAGTCTCTCTGATACCAAGGTTTGCTATCTGCATCCATCACCTGCTATTATAATTGTCTGATTATCTGTCTCTCTCACTAGACTAAACTCTTGGGATCAGGCACTCTTCAGCACCTTGCTGTGCTGAAGTAACAAAACTTTACCCAAAGTCCATTGCGTTCAGGGCACAGCGGAGGGCCTCTGATGATGTAGAATCTCGGCTTTCAAGAAAGCTACAGTCCTTAAAAAGCAAAATTGATGCCCTCCAAGAAAAAGGAATTTGCACAGCAAGTAATTGCACAAGAAAGACTTTTTTTTTTAGTGGGAGATATGAAAAATATTGAAACTAGGATTCAAAGAAACTCAAACATTTTTAGAATCATTCTGATATGAAGCAGCAAGGCCTTAAAACATATCAAGGGATTTGGAGTTTAAAAACCAGAGACTTAGGTTGAAGAGCAAGACGAGCCCCTTTTGAATACCTCAGCTTCCCCATCTATAAAGCTGATAATACTTACCTCACAGGGTTGCAAGGATGAAATGAGAGGAGACCTGGTAAAGCCACCACTTATAGACATCACTGTCCCGGGAGTTGTTATGCCCCTCGTGTCATTCTGGTCTCCTTGGAGCACAACCTGCAAAGACTGAGCAGCCATCCTTGGTGAGCTGATTCTGTGTCACACAGATGCCATCTATATACCTGCCTGCATTGCAACTATTGTGTATATTGTAGAGTATATAAATGTGTGTACGTACATCTTTTCAGTATATATATTTGTGCAAATACTTCAGTATCATAAAAACTTTATCCCACTCCAGTCTGTCTCACTATGACCCTCATCGTGTTTTAAATAAGCTGTATTTACTTGTGTTCCAAAAGTTGTATCAATGTTTTCATCCACTATATTCTTGGGGTACCACAGAAATATTTTCTACTCCAACTTTATAACCTATATTGTTTAAAGTTATCTTTCATATTATGGTTGTAGAATATTTGTTCATAGTTTGTAACTTACCTTTACATGATCCTCATTTAAATTAATTCAACCTACACTGTGAGGTGTCTGCTAAGTTTTGAATGAATGAATAAGTAAACTGATGGATGGTTGGATGGACGGATGGATGTGTTACCAAGCCCAAGCTCGTGTTGCTCGCCACACCAGAGGCCAATAAATTGAGAGACGAGTTGTTGGGGCAAGAAATAGTCACTTTATTCGGAAAGTCAGCAGACCAAGAAGATGGTGGACTAGTGTCCCAAAGAACCATCTTACGCAAGTTAGAATTCAGGCTTCTTTTATACTAAAAGGAGAGGGGCTGTGCTTGGTTGCTGCAAACTTCTTGGTGCGAGACTCCTTTGTTCTTACATCTGTCCACTTGAGTCAGGTCATGATGTTCCTGTAAACCTCCAACAAGAAAATATTATTCCCCTTTCTGCAACTTTTTATCTCTATATGAATGGAAAAGTGTTATACCTTTAGAGATCAGAGCCTTGAGAATGGGCTATCCTGTATATTTCAGGCTATAGGCAACACTCTTAACTTGTAGCAAAAGCAGTAGAATACAAAGGTTAAAGTAAAAGAAACAGAGCCAATATGGAGTCAGATTTGTTCTTCCCTATTACAGATGGTTGGTTGAAGTAGTCTAGACAGATATTTTTGCCCTATTTAATGATGAAATTGAGGTTAAAGTAGTCTAGACAGATATTTTTGCCCTATTTAATGATGAAATTGAGGTTAAAGTAGTCTAGACAGATATTTTTGCCCTATTTAATGATGAAATTGAGGTTAAGGGACTTAACTTCATCACTCAACTGACAAGTGCCAAGCTAGGAGTCCAGGGTTTTTTCCAGGATATGAACATACCATGATTAAGTCATTTTTTAAAATAATTAATCATTCCTTGATATTATCTTAATTTTAACAGTCTGTATGACCACTCTTATGATGCAATTATTCATTAGCCTGTTAATCTTTATTTAGTTCTTATTCAAGGTAGATACATATTTTTCTAGGTTTTTTTTTTTTTTTTTACTATTTATACACGTGAATACTGCCACATAAAATTCGTTTCATATTTATTCTGAGGGGTTGAAAAACAAAACTCAAGATCCACAGTGATTTTTACTGCAGTGAACTGAACTGAAAATGAAAACTTCAGAAAATGGAAAAACACTATTCACATGTTTCAGAAGATACACTTTATTTTAAAATCTCCTAACGTGGAATTTCTACTAAAACAGACTGACTTTTCCTTGACTTGCCTGCCATCCATTGTACAATAGATTCACTCATTTATGCAACAGATCTTGCTGAGATCCTGCACTGAGCCAACTGCTGTCTCAGGAGCGGTACCTGCAGACAATAAGGTCCGTGCTTTCCAAGAGCCCAGAGGAGTAACCAGATCTTTACAAAAGACAAATGACTGCCTGGAGGAAAAAGCAGTTTCATAACACCTGTAACAGATGGAGGATGAATATCTCTATCATACAAATCGAAAAGAAAAGGACCCCCAGTTGAAAAATGGGCAAATGATATAAACAAGCACTTTACAGAAGGAGGGATATAAATGGACAATCTGCTCCCTAGATGACTTACCATTTTAACCAATCAGGTTGGCCAGAATTTTAAAGATGGATAAGGTCCAGTGTTGGAGAGAATGTGGGGAAAGAGACACTGTTTGGATGAGTGAAAATCAACACAATGTTTTGAAAGGGCAGATTCTGACAATGATGGTGAATGTTTACAGTCTGTGATACAAGAGTCCCATTCTAGGAATCCTTCCTTCAGAAGGGACAGCACGAGTATGATGTAGATGTTCGTGACAAGAACCTGAAACCAACTTAACGTCCACCAACAGACCCCTGGTTAAACAAAACTATGCAATTCTTTGTATTGCCCTTAAGAGATGATGCAGATATTTATAAGCTAACTATGGTATATTGTTAAGTGGGAAAAAGATAAAGAGTTGCGAATAAAGTGTTTAGAATGACATACACAGACCTTTTAGCAGAGGGTGCCTTTGGGGAGTAGAGTCCAATGTGGGACTAATTATTAACGAAGGAGTAATTTCATGTTATTTATATACTTTTTTCAATATGCTCATAATATAAGTGATTTTAACTTTGTTTTAAATATTTTTAAAATAAGACAATTGGGAAATTCCCTGGCGTCCGGTGGTTAGGACTCCACGCTTTCACTACCGTAGCCTGGGTTCAATCCCTGGTCAGGGACTAAGATCCCACAAGGCACAGCCAAAAAAAAGGAAAACATTAAATGTCCAAAGCCCTGACATACAAAGAAGATTCTAGTCACTGTAGGTTGCCGTGCCCTCGGGGAGTCGTATCTTAAGGAAAAAAACCTGAGAGCGGGGCCTGTCTGCTGGGATTAGTGTTGGGCCTGGAGGGGGGATTAAACCACGTGAGGCCAGTCTTGTGGGTAAATGATGCTCTAGATCTCTGTCCTCTTTGGAGTTAGAGGCAGAATTATTTTTGTTTATTTAATGAGCAAAGTTTTGTTAAAACAAAAACAAAGACTGAGACCAGCAATTGAATATTGAGCGGGACAGTTTTATTGTCCAGTAGGGAACCCAGCTCATCAGCTGAGGCTCAGGACAAGAAATGGGGTAGATCTTTTAAGCCAACAGCCTGTGACCTGTCTCTGCCACATTCGGAAAGCAAAGACTGGCGTCACCAGCTTGCCTAAGGGTGAGCTGGACAGAGGAGACAGAACCTGTAGTGTCCACCTGGGTCACAGGAATCTGTCTCTGCTGGATCCAGGAGGTGCCAGCCTGGCAGGCCATCTGCTGCTGCTTGGCTCTGCCTGGTGCTGTTACCGAGTCCAAGCTGGTACTCCTCGCCACAGCACAGGCCAATAAATTGAGAGATGAGTTGTTCGGACAAGGAATAGTGACTTTATTCAGAAAGCCAGCAGACCAAGAAGATGGTGGACTAGTGTCCCAAAGAACCATCTCACGCAAGTTAGAATTCAGGCTACTTTTGTACTAAAAGGCGAGGGGTTGTGCTTGGTTGTTACAGACTTCTTCGTGCTGGAATGTGCTGGAATCATTTGCTCTTGCAGCTGTTAGTGCCTGAGATCTAGTCACAATGTTCCCATAAAGCTTCAACAAGGCGATTGCTATTCTCTGTTCTGCAACTTTTTATCTCTATGTGAATGGAAAAGTGCTATGTCTTTAAAGGTCAGAGCCCTGAGAATGGGCTCTCCTGTGTATTTCAGGCTATTGGCAACATTCTTTTACAAAAGGTGCAGAGCCAGCATGACTAAGCCGCAGGCCACAGAGCACAAGGGTCAGAGCTAAGGGAATAGATCCAATATGGAGTCAGGTTTGTTCTTCTCTGTTATGGTGTCAGCTGGCTGGGTGGCCAGTGGGGTTGGTCAGCTTCTTATCTGGGCTGCCATCAGGTGCAGAGGTAAGGCGGCCCTGGAGGGGGAGAAGGGGCCTGTCTTCTGCGGAAAGTGACGTGGTTTACTGTGGGTTCATTCTTACAGGATGCCCAGGGCCATGCTGGCCTGGGCCCTTTCTCGCCACTGTCCTGCTTGCTGGTACTTGCCTTGGACCCCCGTCCCCTGCTTTCTCACACTGAAGGCCCTGTGGCACCCACCAGACCCCCTGGGAAGAAGCCCACTGGGAAGCGGCTGCCTGGAGTCGGGCAGGAAACACGCAGGGCGCCGGGAGAGAATGGGCTCCTCTTCCTTATCTATGGGCCGGAGCAGGTTGCAAGGAGTAAACAGGAGGCCGCCCCAGGCCTGGAAATTCCTGAGCGCGCTATTTCTTTTTAACTGGAAAGAAGGGATATCCTGACATTGATCAGCGAGATGGGCCCTGCTCGGCATCTTTTCCAGACCCACAAGAGGAAGGGCCGGGACATGGGCTTTGTCCTGTGAACCGAAGGCCAGGACGCTCCCAGGCCAGGCTTGGAGGGACAGCGCAGAGGGAGACCAAGGGCCTGGGAGCCCTGGCCGTGGGGATGCAAGTCCGGCTCCACCCCCCTCACCACTGACAATTAAAGCCCATCCCTTCGCCTGCCTGGGTCTGGGCTGTGAGTGGGAACAGCGCTGCTTGCCTTCCCAGGCTGTGTGGGACCTTGGTCCCAGGTGGGCATCCTCTAGGACACCCACAGGCTTGTTCCCCTGTCATTCAGAAGCAACGTCTTGACTGTGAGGGCAGGAACGTGAATAGGGGCCACCTGTCCCAAGGCACTTGGTCTCTCCGCACTGGTCCCTCTTCTGCAGAGACCCTGGAGGACAGAGCCTAAGGGGACATAGTGGCCACCTGGTGACCAGGAACTGCAGGTCTGGGTTGGAGCCTGGGTGGAGCTGGGGACACCAGCTGGGAGCTGGCCCACATTGCTGGTCCCTGTTAGACACACGCAGACCCCAGCCAAATCTGGAACGGGGACCCTCTGAGGACGCAGGGAGGACCCCCGAGGAGGAGGCACGAACCTCTACTGCATCTGGGCAATAGGGCAGAGCTGGAAATGAACAGTGAGGCCCGATAGCCACCAGCCTCCAGTGTCTATTGAGCACTTAAAATGTGGCTCAGGTGACTGAGGAACCGAACTTTGAATTCTAATTTATTTCCTCTTAAATGGCTACGCATGGCTAGCGGCTGCCGCAGTGGACAGTCCAAGCCAGGCCTCAATGGTTCTCAAACTTTCATAAACATGAGCATCGCCCAAGCAGCTCGGTGAAAAGCGGGCTCACAGTGGACTCTCAGACCCTGGGTTTCTGCAGGTCGGGAGAGAGGCCCTGAGGGGTTGGTGATGAGCCATCCAACTGATTCGGGTCACTGTCCAGATGCCCCTCCCCCTCCTTCGTTTCTCCCAGGCCCCGGCCTTCTCTGTCACCGTCTTCTTTCTTCTTTCCCTCCACCACTTAATTTCCGTTCTCCTCTGCAAATCTAACTGAACAGGCCAATGAGTGCAGAAGGGCTGTGATGCAGGCTGGATGGTGGAGGACTGAGGTGCGGAGGCCAGACCGTGCCCGCTCAGCCTGGGCCGGTGGAGTCAGATGGACTTGTGAGGGTGGACACTAATTCTCTGAACCTCGGTTTCCTCATCTGAAGAGGAGGGTTGTAACACTTACGGTCCAAGACGTCTGAAGGACTCAGTGGCACATGGTGGAATCCAACAGTGGCAGGTTCCTCTCTGCATCCCTCAATTCCTCGCTCTTTTCTGGTCTCTCTCAGTGAAGCGGCACCCCAGCAAATCAAGCATCTCACCTCATGCTTCTCGTTGGATCACAGACCCACCACTCAGCATCCTCTTTTGGCCCATTGTAAACACTGTCTCTACTTGCCCCTCAACATGTTTGAATTCTGAACTTTTGGGGTTTTCATAAGAAAGGGCTTAGCAGGTAAACTGAGGGTGTGGGCTGGGAAAAGTCCTGGGCTTTCTCCAGGAGGCTGGAGAACATGCCCCTATCATGGTAGATCAAGGGAGTCTGAAATATCCCAAAGGCCTTGGGGAGGCCACGGGCATTTGACGAGGGTATCTGGGTGAAGTCAGGAATGACAAGAATTCTCAGAAACTAGTAGCAACTGACGAGCCTCAGGACCTCAGAAACGGCCACTGCGTCTCGGCAGTTTATGGGGTGAGTCTGGGTCCCGTCGTGAAGTCTGGCAACCATCCGTCCCCTGCTCTAGGGCCCCCAGGTCCCTGCTTCCCGACTGAGAGAGAATCGCTTTGCAGTGAGGAGATGACTCTTTAATCCCAGCACTGCCCCCTCCCCAGGGTCACTGTGGAGGCTGGTGGTTTCTGCCTGCCAAACTCTTCTCAATAAATTATAGGCTTCTCAGCTTTCTCAGAGTGATCTTATTACCCCTGGTGTGTTTCAGGTTCAAATAATGCAGTCTACCTTCCTGGAAACTGGATATTGGGCTATCCCAGGGCCAAAGCACAATTGTTGCCTGATGTGGTGAAGGAGCCAGGGCTGGGAGGCGGCAGGCGGCCTCACCTCGGGTCAGGGGGCCAGAGGAAGCCTCGGATTCCTGAGGAAGGAGGGCAGCCGGCAGACCTCATGGGATCCAGACGCCCCCCTGGAGCTAGGACCAAAGTCAGGTCCGCCTGTGATCCTTGCACTCCTCTTGGCTCCCAGGACCCCCCTGGAGAGAGGTGAGAGGTCGCCCTCCAGGAGGGGAAGGCTGGGTATCCCCAGAGCTGGCCTGGCCTCTAGGCCCAGGACTGTCAAGCTGCGCGGCCTGGGGATCTTACAAGAGCAATGCGCTCGCACAGAGCAGAATTTCCATCTCTTTCAAATTCAGGGGGAAGATTTTTGTGAGAGGAATCGGGGTGTCTCATGGAACCCTAGGGGAGGCTTCCCCAGGGCCTGGCACCCAGACAACTACCCCCAGCCAGGCTCCATCTCTAACTCTGGGGTGACACGACCGCCTGTCTCTGTGTCGGCCTCTCTCCATCTCCTCTTGCTTGGTGTGAATCCGCTTCCTCTGCCCTCCGAACAGGCTGATGGGGCCGCCCTGAATGGGGCACAGCTTCTGCCCTGAGGCCACAGCCCCAGACACTCCGCGACACGGGCTCCCAGAGTCCCAGCGGCGAGCTGCACACCTGACAGCCAGGTGGGCCAGCCCGGCTCCCGGGGTAGGTGGGCCCTCCTGTTCAGTCAGCCCCATGGCGGGGAGCAGAGTCACCAGGATGTGGCCTTGGCCTCTCCCCGGGCCGCGTGGGGGAGCACGGCAGAGGAAGGAGGGCTGTGAAGGCGGCAACAACACCGAAAGGGGCCTGTTGCCGGACGCTTCCTACACCCTTTCGGCTCTAAAAGCACAGAGCGCTTACCTACATTTACCTGTCAGCACACCAGCCAGGCCCTGACAGGGCAGGGAGAGCAGCAGAGCAGGGGGCGGATGGCCCTGCCTGGTCTCTCCTTATGGGCAGCAGGAAGCGCCCTGCCCTGGCCTGTTGCTCCCTTACTCTCCCAGCCCCGTTCAAGGACTGAATTCCACCCCAGGTCATCGGTCTCCGGCTCTCCCGGCACCGGGTTCTGACCCAGGGCCAGCAGGTGTTTCCCCAGGCACTTCCTCCTGGAGGGCCGTTTGGGCTGGGTTCAGGGACCAGCCCATCTGTGTGCTTGAGAATCCCCCCGAAGCTGCCTTGGTTGTCGCCTCTCCCTAATCCAGCCCCAGCAGTTGAGCTGCCCCCAGGGGATTCCCTGGCCTGTTGCCTGGCCTGGCCGGCAGTCCCCCCAGGGTCCCAGCTTCCCGGGGAGGCAGCTGCCCCTGTCCATCCCCCGCTGAGTGGTTTGCATCCCAGAGGCCCCGGGAAACTCACAAGGGTAGGAAGGCAGAAGTGGGGGCCCCCAGGGGCAGGAGGAGGAACGCGTGTGTTTCCAAGCTCCCCAGGCATGGGCAGGATGGAGAGCCCATGTATCAGGCCCATACTTCTCAAACGTTACAGGGTGTGTGTACATACCCTGGGGATCTTGTTAAAAAGAAGATTCTGAATCAGTAAGGCGGAAATGGGGCCTGAGATTCTACGCTTTCAACAGGCGCCAAAGTGATACTTCTCCTGCCCGGTCCTCGGGCTCCCTGGGGAGAGAGAGGGACCGCAACAGGGGGCCCAACCAGAGCTTCATTGGCTGCCGGGCAACGGAGAGCAGGATGGGGTCCCCACGGTGTACCCAGCCTGGGGCGTCCCTCCTCTTCTTCTGCAGGGATTGGGCCACAGCCCTGCAGCATCTCACTGACGCATCCTCAGAGCCGGGGCTTCTTGCTGGACAGGCTGGGATTGGGGCTTGACATGAAAAACAGCTGGAGCCCAAGGCGTTCACACTTGCTCAGATTTCACACTGTTGTGATTTAGGATTAGCAGGAAGGAGAGGCAGATCAGATGCTGCCATCATTAGAGGCTTATCTCCCCCGGGGCCAGCCCTCAGCCCTGCCCTTTCCTCCTTCCGGCTCCTCTCTTAGCTGCGCTGGGTCCACCCTTCCTTAGGGAGCACCAGGGGGCCACAGCTGGTGTGGGTTTCAGCTGCAGGATGTGCCTTTCTGAGTCTAGTAGCCTCGAAGCTCTGGCCCGGCACGGCCAGCGGTTCAGGCAGCCAGGTGGGCTCTGGGCTGCCCACGGAGAGGATGTTGGGTGCTGCCAACAAGCAGGAGGCCCCTGGGTCTGTCTGGGGTGGGAGCAACCACGGGACTATGGATTTGGGCGCTTTGAAATTCATTCTGTTCAGTTAATTACTTGATGCATGCATGATGCAATTGAACACTACCTTGTGCCGCGATTGAACACTACCTTGTGCCATCAGTGGGGGGCTCCGTGCTGAGCAAGGCTGTGACCTTGCCCGCAGTCTGGTGAGAAGGAAACCAGCGATCAGAGTGTGAGAGGGCCCAGCTGGGGCTGTACACAGGGCAGTTCCCCCAAATTCCAAGTATAATCTAGCGCCTTAAGTGAGCCCGAGGACCGGGCAGGAGTAGTTTCACTTTGGCGCCTGTTGTAAGTGTAGAATCTCAGGCTCCATTTCCTCCTTACTGATTCAGAATCTTCCTTTTAACAAGATCCACATGGGATTCTCACACACCCTGTAACGTTTGAGAAGTATGGGCCTGGTAGGTGGGTTCTTCATCCTGCCGGGGAGGTTGGAGACGCACACATGGCCGGTTCCCTCCCCACAGATTCTGATTGAATTGGTCAGGATGGAGCCCTGGCATCAGGGTGTTTGAAAGATCCCAGGGTGATTCTATTATGCAGCCAAGGCGAGAACCACTGGTCTAGAGGGAAATCCTTCTGGAGGAAATGACATGCAAGCTCACTGATTCACTCGTACACTTTCTCACTCTTTTGTTTGAACGGTACCATTGATTCAGCGTCGAGAGGGTGACCCTTCACAACTCACGAGCGGACCACAAGCATTACCAGAAACAACTAGAGAACAGAAGCAAGGGACAGATTTTAGGGCACAATTCACAGAAACTTTAAAACCCCCAAGGCAATGCAGTGAGTCCCACGGGCGGGAGTGGTCAGGAGGGAGGTCAGGGCGCACTGGGTCTCCTGGCCAGGGTCATGGGCACAGAGAGAGGTGGGGCAGCATAAGCACAGTCGTGGGTTTGGGATCTAGGAGGCTCGGGGCGGGGTTGGGGAACGGGATCCACTTATTCCGGGCTGCGGTGGATGGGAAATGGGCACCAGAGTGAAACTGCTCAGTGGGAAAGGTCTCGAGACCTGGTCTGGACTAAATGGGGCTGGGGGTGGGAATTGTGGGCTGGCAGCCATGGGCTCACCTCTCTGGCAGAGCGGATCAGGAAGTTTCCCTTCCACACCCAAGATGTTCTGTTTCCTTGGCAACGAGCAGCAGAGAAGGGCTGATGATCCCCTCAGCTTCATCAGCCTCCTGCTGTGGGCTCAGCATCCCGGGGTGTCTGGTGTGTCCTTAGTCGGTGACGTGGGCAGTGGGGCCTCACGTCACTGGTGTGGCTGTTCCAGAGCGCAGCCTCTCTTGGCTCTTCCTTGCAGAGCCCCTTGTGCTCAGGGCACAGCGAATCCACCGCTGACTCTAGGGCCCAGACCAGGCCCATCACAGACAGCTGTTGGAAAAATCCAAGTGGCCAACAGAGTCTGATCACTTTCTTTCCTGTAACTTCTTTGGATTTTTCTTCCTCCTTGGGGATGGATGGGAGGAAAGTTGTGTTTTTAAACCTCACATCCCAGTTGCCCTTCCTTTCCGGGGGGTAGTGCGGGGAGAGCAAGCAGCCTGTGCTGGTGGCCAGGGAACTAGGGGTGCCCAGGGACAGACACGTTCCGGTGCCTCGTAGACCCGAGCCACGTCGTCCACCATGTCCGTCTGTCCTCTGCTTCTTAGCCAGGGCCCAGCTCTCCCAGGTGGAGTCCCGGGCTGCACACACCCAGGCCCCTCGCAGACCTTCTGGGATCCCAGTTCATGGCACTAATTGCTGGTCTGTCCTATCTTCCTCCAAGGAACTTCAGATGGCTGGGAAGGTTTTCCTCCCCATTTCGAAAGAACATAATAACTAAGCATTTGGAGGTGAAGATGTTTGTCTATATTCAAATTGGCTGCTCTCTCGGGAAATGACAGCAGTGCTGCCAAGAAGAGCCGCAGGCAGTGCTGGTGGCGAGAGAGGTCGTATTCAACAGAAACAGGAACGAAAGCAACGTGGCCCCGCCAGGGCAGGTGCGCAGCCCCTTCTCAGCACCGTTGCAAATTCCACATCTGGTCCCGGGGGAAACAGATGCAAGGGCAACTGGCACCTCATCTCTGCCACCCCTTGGGAGTCCCAGGCATGGGGGGCAGGCAGGCTGGCCTGACCCTTCACCTCCAGGGCCAGCCCTCCCCACAAGCGGAGCCAGGACCCCAAAAGGACACCCCACTGAGAGGTGTTCGCCAGCACAAATGTTTCCTCTCATTCTCCCTAAACTCCTAGGTTGGGGAATTGCCTTCCCCGCGGCCTCTGGCCTGGGAGGCACACTCGGGTCGGCTGTGACCCAAGCCGCCGCTATCTGTGAGCCTGGGGCTGGCTTCCCAGGACTTCTAGGAGCAACTGCGTGTCTGGGATCCTCTGGTGACCAGACTGACACTCAGGTCAGGGGAGATGGGGTGTGAGGGTGTTGGGGCTGGCGCCTGCCGCATGGATGGCCTGAAAGCGCCACGCCCACTCCTCCCAGGGTCTCCCGGGCAGTCACCATGGCTCTGGGTCGCTTCCCCACCCCTGTCCAGCTCCGGAGCAAGGCCTGGTCACCCTCCATCCCCAGGGCCAGGCTCCAGGCCTGCTAGCCCAGCAAGGGCCTTTATAGAACGGTATTTGCTAGGTGCCTCAGCTGCCCATCAAGTTCTCGAGAGAAGTGCTGGGTCTTAGACACCTCCTTCATCACAAGGCGACACTAACCAGACAACAGCCAACACGACAGTAGCTACTGTTTTCCAATGTCTCTGTGTACCTGGCACTTCTAATTATTCAACTAGGCACTAGAATTTCCATCTCCAGATGAGGAAATTGGGGCTCTGAGAGGGAAAACGACTTCCCTAAAGACAGAAGCAATGAGAGCCAGAGCTGGGTTTCGCACCTGGATTTGTTTTCATGGCCCGTCTTGTTTCCACCCAGTCTCTCGCATACTGAAGCCATTAGGTGCTCCCGTACCCGCTCCCACCCGCTTCCCCTCCCCATCTTACTCCCGTTTCCCATGCTCACTCGTCTCTGGAGGGAGCACCGTGAGTACATTGGGCCGCCTGGGAAGGGCCATGATGCGGCCTCTGTCACCAGGTACCTGGCTGAGAAGGGCAGAGGGGCTGGGGGCCCTGGGGCTCCCCACTGGCAGCTTCCCCAGCCCTCGGCTTAGCAAATACGATGTGGGCCATATTTGTACCAAAAAAAAAAAATCGGTTGTTTATTTGATATTCGGATTTGATGGGGAGTCCTGCCTTTTACCTGGCCACCTGGCCCTGGGCCCCTACTCCCCTGGAGTCCTGCGGGGAGGTGAACCCCAGGAACAGGCAGGGAAGGAGCAAAGGAGCGCAGGGAAGGAGAGGTGGGGGCGCGGAGGGCAGGAGGAAAGAGAGGCTGAGAGAAGAGTGTGAGATGACTCCCCGTGTCCAGTCCGGTCCCAGTCTCTCCGCAGGCCAGCAGGGCTGGGGGCTGAGCTCGCTCGGCAGGTGGTGGGGGGCGGGGGGGGGGGGCTGGGGCTGGGAAGACAGCGCCTCCGCCCCCCGCGGGGCCTGCTCAGGGAGACGATGGAGGCGGGGCGTCTGGCGGGCGACCTCTGGGGTGTGCACTTCAGTTGCGCCGGGGAGTTAGTGCCACCCAACGAGGAGGGCCCACGAGTTGTGCTTGCTTCCCTCTTCCTGCCATGGAAGCAGTTCCAGGGACAGAGCAGGGCCAGTGAAGGAGGGCTGAGAGTCCGGACGGGAGACGTCGGCCCGGGGCTTTCACCCCTCGTCTGAGCTGGAACAGCCTCCGGTGGGCCCTGGAAGAGGGCCTGCGGGGCTGGCTCAGGGCGTTCCTGGCCTCTACCCTCGGGTCCTCCGCAAGTTCGCTTTGCTCCCCCTTCACCTGGAAACATAGCCTCTGCAGCTTCCTAGGGAATGATTACAGGTTGTGCCCTGTGGCTTTTTCGGCTGGGTGTTTCTGCATTCAGACAAAATTGGGAGGCTTCTGAGCCTCTGGTCCCTCCTCCCTCTGCGTTGCTGTGTTTGTGGGATTCCTGTAACCAGGCAGACCTATTTCCGGATTCAGGAAAGGATGGCAGCCCGCCTGTGTAAATGCCTTTGCCACGTGACGGCACTGGCCCCAGGGCCCAGCTCTGTGTCGGCTGCCCCCCCTCACCCCCCCCCCGCCCCCCCCGCCCCCAGCATTTCCTGTGAGGCTCACAGGCATCCTCTGTATGGCTGGCAGCCTCCACGGGGCTCCAGTCATTGGCAGGGGCCCCGGAGCAGCAGCAAGGCTGGGTCCATGGGGCCCAGAGGGGTGTGCGGTGTCCGGTAGAGACCTGTAATGTCCAGGTTGCTTAGTAAGGACCAGGCAGGTGGACACGGGAATCCACAAGATGTCAGAGGTGGATGAAATAGGGCACTGGCGACGGCAGTGGTGGGGGCCTGGGAAGCAGGGTCAGTGTCCAACCATCCCACCAGACAGGGGGTCCTGTGGAGGCTGAGTCTGACACTGGCAGGTAAAAAATAATGCTCACAGGGCCCTGGGAAGAGTGTCTCGGGCCCATCGTGCTCTGGTTGTCTGGATTGAGATTAGGGTGAGGGGAGTGAGGTGCAAGGCTGCAAAATGTAAGGAGGCATCGCGCTCAGGGCCAACCCTGCACCCGCATGACCCTGAGACCTAGGACTGAGCACCTCCTTAAAATCTGTACCTCACTCACCGCAACCCAATCCTGGCCCTGCTGGCTGTGTCTTGGGCGACCCAGCCAGTGGCTCCTTTGGCTCCACATGACAGCGCAGGTGGGGTGTGTCATGGTCTCTGGGGTTGGGTGGGGTCTTCGCCCTGTCTTTATGCACCTGTCCCGATGGGACCCCTCAACGGGCCCATGGAGGTTACTTCCCATGTCCCCATCTCAGGGAAGGGCAATATCCATTCACCCAACTGACCAAAACAGATCCCTGGAGACCTTTTCCTTCCTTCTCACCTGGACAGCTGTGTCGGCTCCTAACTGGTCTCCCAGTCTCCAATCCTGCCCACACCCATCCATTCCTTCCAGTCAGCAGGGAGGACTTTCTAAATCCCAGATCTGGCATTTCCTCACCACGGCTCTTCTGTTTGAAAACTAAAGGAAAGGATGAAGTGTGGTCTTTGTGGGGGAGGAGTTGCCACAATTCTTTACCCAATAGAGCTTTGTTTTCTGACTATAAACGTAGTAAATAGGGAACACAGTGAAGTACCAAAAAATAAAAAGAGGATTAGTCCTTTTGGTCCCGTGAAGCGCAGATGTGGTCACGTGACTTACTTTGGCCAATGAACTGTCGGTAGAGGTGACTTGTGTCACGTCAGGCAGAAGCCTCCAGAGCCGGTGTGTGATTTTCCATGCTCTCTGTGCCCCAGTCCGAGGGTATGTATGTGTCTGACATAGATAAGACCTGTCACTGGTAAAACTGGCCTGGATGGAGGGTAATGAGGCCACATCTCCTGATTAGTCTCCTGCCTTAGCTGGTTAGCTTTGTACGAGAGGTCATCCCATCCCAGTGCAGCCACCAATCCTGACCCAGCAGCAAGAGAACGTGGATGGCTCCATCCATGCCATTTCCCCTTCTGGAAAGATGATCCATTCATTGAATAAATTCTTATGGCGTGACCGGGCACTAGCCAGCCTTCCAGGACACAAAGGTGAGCAAGCAGACAAGGGCAGGTTCCTGCTGTCAGGGGGCTTACCTTTGTGGGCACCTGGACACACAGGTAAGTAAAATAATGCATTAAGTGCAGACACTGCTAAGTGCTTCGAGGAAGAGAAAACCAGGCAACGGGTGTGTAGGGGCAACAGGAGACCAGAAAGAGTGGCCAAGGAGGGCTTTTCTTGAGAAGGTGACCTGAGCTGAGGAAACAAGACAAGGAGCCAGCCATGAAAAGAGGCTGGAAAAGAGCACCCCAGGCTCTGGGGCACATTTATCATGCCCAAGGGACAGAAGGGGTCCAGCGTGTTGCTGGGGAGTCATAGGAAGGGCTGGGTTGGGAGGGGGACAAGGCTGGAGAGAGGTAGCAAGGGCGGATCATGGGGGCCATGCGCCCAGTGGGGATGTGACTCTAAGCGTCGTTGGGAAGCTCTTAGGAGGGCTTATACCCTGAGTGTGATCTGCTCTGATGTACCTTGACTTACCTGTTTGAAAGCTTACGTTGGCTATTGGTAGGAGACTTGATTGTAGGGGGCGGGGGAGAGAGGTTGATGACTTCGACTCAGGTGGTGGCAGTGAGATGGGGAGAAGCACACACTTGGGAAATCCTTTGAACATAGAGCTGATGAGATTGCAAATGAATTGGTTGTGGGAGGTAAGACACAAAGACATCAAAGGTGACTCCTGAGCTTCTACCTTGAGAAGGTCCAAATGCCACTAAAACCTGGACAGTAATATCTCCTAGTGGAAATAACAAGAGATCTTTAATTTCTTCAGCTGTTTTCCTAAGAAGTTGTTCTTAATGAAGCAGGGTGAGGGTTGAGGTTTGTGTCCCCCTCACACTCTTTTGTCTTCTCCTGGAGGAGGGAACGTATGGCCTGTGGTGAAGCCTGAGGAAGAGGATGGCGTGTAGAGGGTTCATCTGTCTGCTTCCTGCCACATGCCCAGAGGCTGTGGTTTATTACTGATGGTTTTGACATGAGTCCTTACTGGCATCTGATCAAGCTTGAGAAGGTCAGGGGGTTAATTTTATCCTGAAGGCAGGCATTATGCCTGGCATCTACGCAAGAACTTAGAGTATGTTGAGAGCTCTCTGAGGTCCAGCTTTGAGTGGAAGGGTGCTTAAGGCTACACTGGAAATAGGACTTGCTCTGCCCTCAAAGATGTGGGACATGAGATGACTGACACAAGAACTCCTGCTCCAAGAAGTTCTTAAAGCGTCAAGTGAGATATTTGTGTAGGTGGAGCTGCAGAGAAGCACAGTGTATGTGCCTGGTTGGCTCCCTAAGGATTTAGGGCTTGCCCTGGTGGACTCAGCTTCCCCTCCCCCCCGAGAGGGAGTATACCTGTTCTTATTCCTGTTCTCAACATCTTGTGGGGAGAATGGTTAGAGAAGTAATAAAACTATTGGTAAAGATGCTGAGGTGGGGCAGGGCTGGGGTGAGGGTACAGGTAACAGGTGTTCTGTTGAGATGCGTTACGATTGTTCCTTTGGTACCAGTTCCTATACTTCATTGCTGGCTTTGAATGTGGGACTGAAGCAACCACATGATATAGCTGTGAAATGGGTCTGTTTTCTCTTTTGACATTTCTCCTCTCATCCTTTCATCTTTAAACAAACAAATAAACAAGAACAAATGAACAAAAATCCCTAGGTTAAAAAATATATATTCTCATTAAAAAAAAGTCAGTGCAGATGTCCCACACCTATTCAGTCTCATTACCCAGTTAACTACCAGTAACAAAAGCATTCTTCTAGAAATTTTTCATGCATAGACAATATATATACATACACATATATGGAACATTTATATAATATAATATATAGCATTGTAATATAATATAATTTTGAAATGTAAATGTCAGCAAACTATAAGGCTCTTCTGCACCTTTTTTTTTCACATCACTTTTTAGAGTGTTCTACTTCAGCATATATAGATCCATCTCACTTTTTCAGCGACTGAATAACACTCCACCAAACTGATATACCACAATTTACTTAACTAAATTGTTAAGTAAACTGTTAATTGTCTCCAACGGTGGATAGTTAGGTTATTTCCAGTTATTTGATGCTGTAAGAATCAAATCAATGAATACGTACAAAAACACACATAGTTAAAGTTAAAAAGTGAAATAAACAAAGACTTCACTCATTAAGAAATGAGAGAAATAGGAAGATGTGGCCTGGTAATCTCTAAGAACTAAAACTAAAAATGATTAGTGGTCAGTAATGCTCTTGGGATGGTCAGTAATGCTCTTGGGATACCTGATAGAAACAAACACATATCCCTTCTGAAGGATGAGTCTCTCAACAGTCCACTGGAGAAAGCCTAAAAATATGAGCTCAAAAATTTCAAACTACAAAAACAAGCTATAGCGAAAACAACAAACAGAAGCATCAAATCCCCAAGAAAAGCAGATATTAGAGCTATCAAGTACAGGCTATAAAAGATATATGCTTAAAATTATTATAGGAACTTAAAAGTAAAATTGAAAATATGAGAAAAGAACAAAGTTACCATATTGAAAAAAATATCAGGTCAACTGAGAAAAAAAAATACTCCTAGAAATAAAAATAAGATAGCCAGGGGAATTTAAAAACACAGCCAAAAAAATTAATTATTTATAAATAGAAGAAACAATTAGTTACCTGGAAGATATATCTGAATAAATTACTCAAAACTTGGTGCAAAGGACTTCCCTGGTGGCACATTGGTTAAGAATCCGCCTGCCAATGCAGGGGACACGGGTTTGAGCCCTGGCCCAGGAGGATCCCACATGCCACGGAGCAACTAAGCCTGTGCGCCACAACTACTGAGCCTGCGCTCTAGAGCCTGTGTGCCACAACTACTGAAGCCCGCATGCCTAGAGCCCATGCTCTGCAATAAGAGAAGCCACTGCAATGAGAAGCCTGTGCACCGCAATGAAGAGTAGCCCTCTCTCGTTGCAACCAGAGAAAGCCCGTGCACAGCAACGAAGACCCAACACAGCCAAAAATAAAAATAAATAAAATAAATAAATTTATTTAAAAAAAACACGCTGCAAGGAAGAAAGGAGATGGAAAATATGAAAAAGAAATTAATGACATGGAGGAGGTTATGAGATGATCTAACATACATATAATTGAAGTTCTTGAAAGAGACAATAGAGATTGGGAGAGAGGCAATATTCAAAGAGATTTTTTTTTTTCTGAGAATTTTCCCAAACTGATGAAAGACATGAATACTTAGATTCAGGAAATAATGAATCACAAGCAAGATAAATAAAGATAAATTTACATTGAGATACACTGTAGTGAAATTCTCTGGAGGAGACCCTTAGTCTAACTCACGTCCTTTTTTATTCTTGTGCTAAATGCAGTAACGGTAGCAACAGTAAAGATACGTTATTTTCATTTTCTACTTTTCAAAGTATTTAATAGATATGGTCTCTAAAGATGTCATAGGTAAGGCCTTTAACAGATGAGAAGATGCATGTGAAAGATGAAGGGACTAGTTCAGGGCCAGCTTGCTTGGCAGCAGATGAAAGACTAAACACCTGGTCTCCTAACTGCAACCCTGTCCACTTTGTGCTCCTAAGAGAAAGTGATTTGGAAGCCTACTCCAACTCTAGAGGCAGTTGCACTTTAGAGGCTATTAAGTGGGGGCTGGAAGGAGAAGATTCCTTGATGTGGGGAAGGTCCCAGGCTGCAAGGTCAACTGCATCCAAACTTGCCCTCCAGTCCCAGGATAACTGAGATGCCTCCTGCCTCAGCTGGAAGTTGCTGCCTGTTGGGGTGGGGGGATGGGGCCCAGGGGCTGTGGGAGATACATTCCTTTCAGCTACTTTGGCTGTGAGCCTGGTTATTCCTGTTCAGCCTTTGATGTTCAAGTGGGTTTGACAGTCCGTGGAGAAAGTCACTGCTAGTGCATCAGTGCATGCTAAGTGCCTCTCTTGAGTCCCTGAGGCCTTCACTGCCTCCCTAGGTCTGTCTTCCCACTGATGCAGGGAAGTGACAGGCAGGGGACACTTCTGCTTGAGGAAGAACCAAGCCCATCGATGAGTCAGTCTTACAGCTCTTTCTCACTTTCTGTCTCTAAGAGA
This sequence comes from Phocoena sinus, assembly GCF_008692025.1. Lineage (NCBI taxonomy): Eukaryota > Metazoa > Chordata > Mammalia > Artiodactyla > Phocoenidae > Phocoena > Phocoena sinus. The sequence goes on along the minus strand of NC_045763.1, from coordinate 164,943,586 downwards.
TTTTAGTGTGGCTGTGGTTCTGCCATAGGCTGTGTGATGTAGTGAAAAGACAGTGGTTAATAAGCGTCAGAAGTTATGGGTCAGGTCCTGGTTCTGTCACTTGTTTACTGGGCTTTGGTTTTATAATTAAGAGGTTGTTTCTAACAGGAGAAGAGTGTGTGTACATGAAGGAGGTAGGGCTGTTTGTAGTTTGCAAAAGTGATCTAGGATAAGACTTCAACTTGCTTTTGAGTTTGCCCCTGAATAGCTTAAAGTTTCTCAAATAAATAAATACATAAATAAATACAGGAAGGGACAAGCTTTTAATGTTTGTCAAAATGGGACATGGGTGGAAAAGATTGAAAAACACACAACAGGAAAATCTTGGTGGTGGTATTACGGGATGAATTTTTTCCCCTCAAAGAAGAAAAGCTGAAGTCCTAAATCCAATCCCTCAGAATATGACCTTATTTAGAAACAGAGTCATTACAGATGTATTGTAATAATTAGGTATGTTGAGATGAAGTCATACTGGGGAAGGTGAGCCCTACTCCAACATGACTGGTGTCCTAATAAGAAGATGGTCATGTGAAGAGGGAGACACAAGGAGAACCATGGGAAGACAGAGGATTGCGGTGATGCATCTATAAGCCAAGAAATGCCAAAGATTGCTGGTAAACCACCAGAAACTAGGAAAAGGCCGATCGTGGAGGTGTCTCTTAAGCACAACCAATCATATGCTCCTGCTGCTGTTTCTGAATTTTGAAGAAGTAAATAAAGAGTCTGGATCAGTTAGAGACTCCTTTTTAATGGTGGCTGCAGAGAGTCTAAAGGCTCAGTAGCTGGTGCCAGCAGTGTTAAAGCAAGCATGCAGGGATGATTACTACAGTCCTACTGGCTGCTGTACTACATTTGGGCAGGATCTCCCTGTCCCTCCCATTTCCTGGTCAGACATGTGTTCCAGGTTTTCCACGATTCTGTGAGCTACTGGCCCTCCTCTACTTAAGTGGAGGCCATTTCTATTGTTTGGAACATAGAACACTGATCAGCGCTTTTACAACCAGTAAGGTTCCTTTCAATTTTAAAAGATGACTGCTCTCCATATAGTTTATCTTTAATTACCAATTAACATTTAACCCAGAACCCACAGAGTGCCAATTCCTAATCAGGGGGCCATGCTCAGAGAAAGACTACTGGTTGATTCTCCCCAGGGTGGAAGGCTCATGTAGAGTGCAAAAGGATCAGATTTCAGATATGACAAGTGAGCCTCTGGGGCACAGTCACATGAGCTACAGAGAACTCCAGAGATCATCTTATCCAATCTGTTCTTTCCTGTTGGGAAAAAATATGAAAGACTGAAATGGGTAAACAAATGATTACTGAGTGGCCTGTCTAATGCACCTTTAACAGTTCTGTAAGTTGTAGAAAACTGCTAATATGCAAATGATTTTTTTTTTTTGTCCACAGAAAAACAAATTGGTTGTGTACAGTAGGACACAGCTGATTATTGACTTGTTTTGGATCTATTTGTAAATTCATTTCGGCATCCTTTATCTGCCTATGTATATTGAACCAGTAACATCATATTGGTTCCCTCACCAGTTAGTGAATTAAATTAAACGTCTGGCATGTGTTCTTTTTGTTCATTTTATGTCAGTATGAGAGTCACAAGTATACCCTCTTTTAACAAAACAAACGAGAGATATGGGTCTTGAGATGCTTAGTGACTCACCCAAGGTCAGAGTGTTAGTCTGGGTCCTCTGAGAAGCAGATGGCAAGATGGGATTAACCATGTATATATTTTATTAGGGGAAATGCCTGTGAGAGGAAACAAGGAGGGGACTGAGAAGGCCGGGGCGAGTCATCAGACTACAATGCAAGTGTGACCATGAGTGAAGAAGAGTGGAAGGCAAGTTGGGTTTGAGTGTCCTTGACCTTGTGCAGTCTAAGATAGGCTTGTCAAGGCCATTGGGAGCCCATGAGCCAGTCTATCATCAGAGGAGTCCTGTGACTCCTGGCTCTTCCTGGAACTATTTGGCATTGCTTTCTCCCGTTTTTCTGCATTCCCACCTGTTTCATACAGTTCCACAACTGAGCTTGAATTTTGGGGTCTTTCCCCTGTGGAAGAGGGGATTCTGGGACTGGCCACATGGCAGCCAGTTTGGGACATGCCCTCTGGTGACTGCAGTTACTCTCTGACCATATGATGGCACTGTCTCAAGTTCAGCCTAACAGATCATGCCACTCCCCATACTAGCGTCTGTTTGGAAGCCACAAGGAAGTGAGTGTCCTCAGAGTGACTGTGATTTGGTTGGACATGTTGGGAGAAGCAAGCAGGGACCAGCCCTATGCATTCCAAATACCCTGGGGTCTTTCTATGCTCCTCGGCTTGGAGGCTTGATGGTGCCTTCCAGGTTAGCTGGCTCACATCAATCAATGGAGATCTTTTTGGTGCTTCTGATTATGAGTTCCCTCAGATGGACCCCTGAGAACATGCCAGAGCCTTACCTCTTGGTGAGGCAGCTTCCTGTGCATTGGAGCGACCTTTGTTCCCTGGGGACTCCTGATTCTTGAATGCTGTGGGATGAAGGATGTTGCCCATGGTGGGGGGTCGGGGTGGTGTGTCAGAGTCTATTCTTTCCACACACAGATCCTTGTCGCTTGGGACCATTCTGTGGGGCTTTCGATATGTTGGTTTGATGTCTTCTGGTTTTTACCACACAGCTCCAGGTGTCCAGTTTGGGGTGAAAGGGAGATGGCCAAGTATCAAGGTGGGGAGAACAGCAACAGCCCATACTCTGTGATGTTAGATGCTTTCACACTGTGATGGCCGTTTGAAAGATGCACAGATCACACCTAGGAAGATAAAACTCTCCTCTAGCTTTGTCACAGATTGAATCTAGCACTGCACTCCCTCAACTTCCAGTCCCTCTGTGCGTCTGCTCCCCAGACCTTTGTTCAGGTATGTGTTCTTTCACTTACAAGTGGGCGTTGGATGCCTGCTCTGTGCGCTCAGCCCCGGTAGGAAGGAATAACGACACGGCTTCTTCAGGTGCCCCTGTCTTGGGAGAGAGAAAGACTGAGAAACTGCTGGGGGACTGGGCGAGAAGTGCTGTAGGAACCAGAGGGCACCCAACCCAGGAAGGCATTCTGGAGGAGGTGACATTTCAGCTGAGTCAGGAAGGACAAAGAAAAAGTGGCCTGGCAGAGAAGCAGGGACGGTGGAGGGAGGAGGGCATAGGACGTTGGAGGCGGGGGTTGGGAGAGTTAGGGTGTATGTGGGGCAAGCTGACGGGTGAGTCTGAGCAGGCAAAGCAGACACAGAGGGGCCTGAATGCCACTCCAAGGAATTTCGTCTGGAATCGTGGGGCGCTGAGGTTTGTACGCACACCGCGACACGATCAGATTCACGTCTCTCTGGGCACACACAGACTCATACCTGAATAATCTCCTTTGTCTTAATCTGACACCTCGCAGAGGGGAGGCAACACACAAAGGGGTGTAACTGACTCTAGGGATGAACCTTCTTTTACTCATCTTTAGGCAAATTTACTCTTACATTTGCGAGACCCAGGGCAAGAGTCCCATACACTGAGGCCCACATACCATAGGTCTAAATATCTTAAAGTTATAAGAAGCCAATAAACCATAAACTATAATGTGTTCTAGTCTCCAACCTTGACAAATATACCTTCGCAACAATTGGATGGCCGGAACTTTGAATTTTGAATTCTTTGGTGTCTGTGCCAGAAGGGCGTGCTGCTCAGAGAGCTGGCCAAGCTCACTCCCTTCCCTTCCCAACCTCTTTCTGTTGAGGCTGTGGAGACCTTGCTGGCACACATGTGCCTCCCCGCTCCAGCCCAGGGTCTTACCTTGTTTCCATCTCCCACAAATAACTGCTTTTTAGCCATCTCTTGGGAGAGATAAGCCAGGGGAAGAGTCCTGTGCAGGTCTTAGAAGCAGCTCTGGACCGTGTGGGTTGGCAATGCCGGGGTCCTGGGTTCACCAAACACGATCTAAATTCCAAAGGCAGGGCATGCGCTCTGGGCAGGGCCATCTCACTGGTCACACTGACTCTGCCCCGCTGGGAGGACTGCAGCCCGAGGAAGCCCAGGGGAGGGTCTTCTACAGCACAGGTATCAGCGCAGGAAGCCCTCTTTGTCTAAGGTGGCAGGGACACTAGGCCTCATTTGGCAAAAGAGAAAGTGGCTGTGACGTGGGCAGTGGCTGATGCCCCCTGAAGAGGGTTTCCACTGTGGACAGGACGGAGGCCCTGGTTGGGGACCCAGGTCGCTCGTAAAACTCATCCACTTCAGCCTCTACCTCCCACTGCTTGGCTCGTTAGCCGCCGTGTGGTCTGGGACACCCCAGCGAAGCTCTGTGTTTGGTGCCCTCTGGGCCTCGAGGGAGGAGGGCTCTCCGCACAGCCCATCTCTTACATGCATTTCTACTGTTTGTCCTTTTCCTTCCATGAGTCTGGCAGTCCTATATGTGAGGGACCTGGGCTGAGCAAATGCAACCAAATCAAACAGGTTTATCTGCCTTTCTCAGCCGCAATCACTGCTTATCTTCCCACTCCAACTCCTCTCTCTCCCAGAAGAATGGGTCCTGTCTTCACTCTCTGAGCATTGCAGGAGAGAGAGAGAGAGAGAGAGAGAAAGAGAGAGAGAGAGAGAGAGACAGGGAGAGAGACAGAGAGAGAGACAGAGAGAGAGAGAGAGTAGGTGGGTGACGTGGAGCCCAAGAGGGAGGAGAGCTCAGCTGGGCCTTGGAAACCAAGAGGAGGTTTATTCCATCGCCTCAAATTGAAATATTTTTCCTGGTTTCTCTTTTTGGGAACACTGACGTGTAGGAGTAATGGATGACTAGATCCCATCAAAACAGCCTCTAAGCCCAACACCCAATAAGGTCCCCATTTAGTTCCTCCTCACTTTTCTTCCCCACCTGGCAGGCCTGGGCACACTGGCTCCCAGTGTGTTTACCTGAGCGCAGGCCGGCCTTCTCTGGGCCTCCACTCTGCCCTGTGTCTGCTCTCTCCACAGCTTAGGCCCCCGACACCTTAGTCAGCATTCAGTCAGTGTCCTGCCTTGTTCCAAACACTTGGGAGTCCCCTGCTTTTAATCTATCAACTAGTTATTACGCTTGGTAGACGGTGGGCTCTGATTCTGCACCCGGGAAGCCTTGGAGAGGCCTCTGAGAAGCACGGGCTGGCCTTCCTTGTGTGGCACACCCCACACAGAAAAGAGACCCAGAGAGGCAAAGGAACTAGCACTAGCTGGCTGACTCAGGCTGTCTCCTCTATGGCACCAAACACATCTTTTTCTAGCCTCACCAAGTCAGAATGTGAGAACTGAAAGGACCTTGGAAACCTGCTGACCTTACAGAGAGGGAAACTGAGAGGGAAGTGAGTTGCCCAAGGTCATACCTCAAACAAGGATTTAATACCAGTTTTCTGCTGTTTTTATGCCAAACAACCTCAGAGGCCCTGGGTGATGGAATCTGCTTCCCTGGTGGGCCTTTCAGGAGACATTCACCTTTGGCCTCTATCCTAGGGTAAGGGAGGGGCTGATAAGAGTAGATACTGTCTATGTCAGGTTCCTGACCTTCAACCCCAGGAAAAGAAGGGAAGACAGCATGGCATTCTCCCAGAGCTGCAGGAATGGGGGGCAGAGTCTACAGTGATGACCTGGTGGGGTGGGGATGTTCCAGGCAGGGGCAGGGGTTTGGTGGGCTTCCTAGGCCAAACCCTCGGAGTGGAGCATATCTGTACTAGATTCCCTGCTCAGCAACTGAGCACGTTCTATTCTTCATCATCAGCATCCCCTTCCTCCTAGATCCTTACAACAGCATAACAACATGCCATATTATCTTCCATTTCAAGCAACTTTCCTGTATCCCTGTCTACACCTGCCTCCAGCCACTGACCCATTTCTTTGCTTCCTGTTATAGCAAAACTTTTCACAAGAGAGTCTTTCCTTGCCATCTCCCATTCATCTCCTCCCATTCTCTTTCTTTTTTCTTTTCTGACTTTTTCTTTTGAGATAGTCACATACCTTGAGTGCATGAATCTTAAGTGTACAGCCCAGTGACCAGATCAAGACATCCAGCACTGCCAGCTCCCAAAAGGGTTCCTCATGGCCCTTCCCAGTCGTCTCTGCTCAGCACCCTACCTACCCCAAGAGGAAACAACTCCTCTGGGCTCCAGACTAACACTTCAGGGGAGGTGGCATCATCTTGAATGGTCAGCTGGCGTCCTGCATATGCAAAAGATGACCACCTGTCCACAGACAGGAAATCATATCGCCTGGGAACATTTCCACATAGAAGAGGAAGTCCCCTGGGAGAGGGGGGTCCCAGAGTGCTTGGATGTGTGTATGGGTGGACCCCAAGGGAAAGACATCCACATGAGAACACTGAAGAGTATTTGTGGGTGGTGGAACCATTGGGGACTTTACTTGGAGCCTTTCAGCTGTGGATATGTTTTCCTGTTGCCAGCAAAGGAGCTCTTGCAGTTTATTGCGTTTTCCTTATTATTCAGTTTTTCCAAAATGTGCATTTGGAAGTGCAACTTAGATTAATTCTTTTTTTAAAAAAATATCTTTATTGAAGTATAATTGCTTTACAATGTTGTGTTAGTTTCTGCTGTACAACAAAGTGAATCAATTATACGCATACATATATCCCCATATCCCCTCCCTCTTGAGGGATTAATTCTTGAAATCTAATAAGCAAACCATATTATTTGGGGGATACATTAGGAAATCTGGTGTTGAAACAGAAATCAGATGTTCTTTGATTCATGGTTCATTACTTCCACATGTAAACAAACACATTTTCCTAAAAATTTCACACTCTTACCTCTGTAATTAAGTTCCATTCAGCATACCGAGTTACCATTCCAAATGCTCTATTTATTTGTCAAGTATTCATTTGTTTCCCTATTTTTGTATCATTCTTTTTATTTAATGCATTTTTAATAGGATTCTTTTTTATCAGTTACATTAGGCATCATAATCTCATGTACCCAGGACTCAGTCCACATGTAATATAGCTGTTATTCTGAGGAACAATGGTTTGGGGACATAAGAGAAGGTGGAAAGGAGACAATATTCCTGGACAAAGAGAAAGATTTCGTTAGATAGAGGATGGAACCCATGGGTGGGAGGGCTGGACTCCAGATGTTTTCTTTCAGAAGCTGGGAACAGCGAGTGGTCATGTGTGAATATGTAGTGGAGACTCTGGAGGGGCTGGAGAACCCATGAGGCTCCCATGGACTTATTAACCCCTAGCTGTGATGTCAGGAAGCCACTGTTGGCCCCAGACCCTATGTGGTCAGTAACCCTGTCCTTTAAGTCCTCTTTGTAAGGCTTTGTATTTTCAGGAGTGCTTGAAAATGCTAAAGGATCTGTGGGAAGGATTTTCCAAATTGATGTCAAGGATTGCATTTACAGGATATACCCTAGCTGATAGCAAGGCAATCCTTCACTCAATTTAATATGGTTCTTGGCAAGATGGATTTGAAAGCTGAAAACTTCTATAGGAAACCACCAAATAATGCCTTGCTCCAATGTCTCCTCCTGTATCTGTTATATTTTCACTGTCCCTTCTAAAAGGCTCATGTCACTTTCTTCTTAGAATTTAGTAGTAGGAAAGTTCATCTTTCCTAAAGACCTTGTAGGCTTCCTGTGAGAACCATGGAAATATGCCACTTGGATCTCCCTCTAAAAAAGGACTTGCCAATCAGCTCTGAGTTGTGCAGTCAGCTGTGAGCCTCCAGCTGTAATGTTTGAGCTAATGCCACACTCTTCACAGGCAGCTCCCAGCCAATGACAGAGCAAGGCAGGGGCCCCAGGGAATGGCTCCTTCTGTCCAACTTGGGACTCTCCTAAAGGCACTCTTTCATCAGAGCTCCCCTTTGGACTGGCCAAGACCTTCTTGGAGCTGCACAGCAGTCAGGGGCTTTTCCTACCCCATCCTTTTTCCTCCCCCTCTCCTCTGCCTATCACAGGCCTCACAATGGGAAGGCTTACCGTTGCTCCTTCCTCCCTTTATCTTTCACACACATCACCCCCAATAAACCTCTTGCACTTCTAACTCCATCTTGGAGTCTGCTTCTCAGAATGACCCAACTGACACACTACCAAAATCATGACTCCCTTGAGTTCCTGGAATCGAGTTACACTCTTTTTTTTTTTTTTTTTTTTTTGTGGTATGAGGGTCTCTCACTGTTGTGGCCTCTCCCGTTGCGGAGCACAGGCTCCGGATGCACAGGCTCAGTGGCCATGGCTCACGGGCCCAGCCGCTCTGCGGCACGTGGGATCTTCCCGGACCGGGGCACGAACCCATGTCCCCTGCATCGGCAGGTGGACTCTCAACCACTGCGCCACCAGGGAAGCCCAAGATTCATGTTTTTTTCTTGTAAAAATCTAATTGTTCTGGCACTGTTTATTGAAAAGACCCTTCTTGGGACTTCCCTGGTGGCACAGTGGTTAAGAATCCTCCTGTCAATGCAGGGGACATGGGCTCGATCCCTAGCCCAGGAAGATCCCACATGACGCGGAGCAACTAAGTCCATGCACCACAACTACTGAGCCTGCGCTCTAGAGCCTGTGTGCCACAACTACTGAAGCCCACATGCCTAGAGCCCATGCTCCGCAACAAGAGAATCCACCACAATGAGAAGCCCACGCACCACAACGAAGAGTAGCCCCCGCTTGCTGCAGTTAGAGAAAGCCCGCGCGCAGCAACAAAGACCCAACACAGTCAAAAGTAGATACATAAATTTATTTTTAAAAAAAGAAGAAAAGACCCTTCTTTTCTCCTATTGAATAGCAGTCAGAAACCAAGTGACCATATATATATATATATATATATATATATATATATATATATATATATTTGAACTCTGCATCCTGTTCCATTGGTCTATATGTCTATCCTTTCACCACACTCTTTTAATTACTGCAGCTTTGAAATTAATTACTGCACTTTGAAATGTGCTTACCAACTTTGTTCTTCTTCTCCTGAACATTTTTTTTTTTTGGCTGCACTGCACGGCACGTGGGATCTTTGTTCTCTAACCAGGGATTGAACCCGCCCCCCCGCCCCCCGCATTGGAAACATAGAGTCTTAACCACTGGACCATCAGGAACGTCCTGAACATTCATGATTAATCTAGATCCTTTGAGCTTGTATATAAATTTTTAAATCAGTTTCTCCATGTTCTTAAAAAAAACTTGCTGGGATTTTGATTGTGATTGCATTGGCTCTATAGATCTAGTTAGGGAGCATTAGCATCTTTAAAATATTGAGTCTTTCAATTCACAGACATGGTATACATCTTTATTTATTTAGATCTTCAATTTCTTTCCACAATATTTTGCAGATTTTTAGTATAAGGATCTTGCACATCTTTTGTTAGGCTTATTCCTAGATAGCTGATGTGTTTTTGATATTAATGTAAATAACATTTAAAAAATGTTCCAATAAAAAGACATAGAGGGGCTGAATAGATATAAAAACAAGACCCATATATATGCTGCCTACAAGAGATTTCAGATCTAAAGACACATACGGACTGAAAGTGAGGGGGTAGAAGAAGATATTCCATGCAAATGGAAATCAAAAGAAAACCAGGGTAGAAATACTTATATCAGACAAAATAGACTTTAAAACAAAGATTGTTGGATAAACAACAAGGTCCTACTGAATAACACAGAGAACTATATTCAATATCTTATGATAAACCATAATTGAAAAGATATAATAAAAGAATATATGTATATATAAGAAAAAATATATATATTTACTATGTCGTGTTAATTTTGCTGTACAGCAAAAGAATATATATATAACTGAATCACTTTGCTGTACAGCAAATATATATATATATAAAACTGAATCACTTTGCTGTACAGCAAAATTAACACAACATTGTAAATTAACTAAGCTTCAGTTAAAAATATTGATTAAAACAAAGACTGTAACAAGAAACAAAGAAGAACATTACATAATGATCAAGGGATCAATTCAAGAAGAAGATATAACAATTGTAAATATATATGCAGCCAACATAGGAGCACCTAAATACATAAAGCAAATGTTAACATACATAAAGGGAGAAATTGACAGTAACACAATAATAGTAGGGAACTTTAACATCCCACTTATATCAATGGACAGATCATCAAGATAGAAAACCAATAAGGAAACACTGGCCTTAAATGACACATTAGATAAAATGAATTTAATAAATATATATAGAACATTTCATCCAAAAGCTACAAAATACATATTGTTTTCAAGTGCACATGGAACATTCTGCAGGATAGACCACATGCTAGGCCACAAAACAAGCCTCAGTAAATTTAAGAAAATTGAAATTATATCAAGCATCTTTTCTGACCATGACACTGTGGCTAGAAATCAGCTACAAGAAAAAAATTGCAGAAAACACAAACATGTAGAGGCTAAACAATATGCTACTAAACAACCAATGGGTCACTGAAGAAATAAAAAAATACGTGGAGATAAATGAAAATGCAAAATCTATGGGACACAGCAAAAGCAGTTCCAAGAAGGAAATTTATAGCAAAGTTTAAGCCTACCTCAGGCTTAAACTAATAATAGAAAGATCAATGAAACTAAGAGTTGGTTCTTTGAAAAGGCAAACAAAACAGATAAACTTTTAGCCAGACTCATTGAGAAAAAAAGAAAGAGGGCCCAAATCAATAAAATCAGAAATGAAAAAGGAGAATTTACAACTAACAACCCCAAAATACAAAAGGGTCATAAGAGATTACTATGAACAATGATACGCCAATAAAATGGACAATCTGGAAGAAATGGACAAATTCCTAGAAATGCACAATCTTCCAAGACTGAACCAGGAAGAAATAGAAAATATGAACAGACCAATTACTAGTAATGAAATTGAATCAGTAATAAACTCTCAAAAACCAAAAGTCCAGGACCAGATGGCTTCACAGGTGAATTCTACCAAATATTTAGAGAAGAGTTAACACCTATTCTTTTCAAACTATTTTTTTAAAATTACAGAAGAGGGAATGTTTCCAAACTCATTCTATGAGGCCAGAATCACCCTAATACCAAAACCAGAAAAAGATATCACACACAAAAAGAAAATTACAGGCCAAAATCACTGAAGCAAAAATCCTCAACAAAATATTAGCAAACCAAATTCAACAATACATTAAAAGGGTCATACATCTTGATCAAGTGAGATTTATCCCAGGGATGCAAGGCTTGTTCAATATTTGCAAATCAATGTAATACACCACATTAACAAATTGAAGGAAAATATCATATGATCATCCCAATAGATGCCGAAAACGTTTTTGACGTCCACTTCTGATAAAAACTCTCCACAAAATGTGTATAGAGGGAACATACCTCAACATTATAAAGGCCATATATGATAAGCCCACAGCTAACATCGTACTCAACTATGAAAAGCTGAAAGTGTTTCCTCTAAGATCAGGAAGAAGACAAGGATGCCCACTCTCACCACTTTTATTCAGCATAGTATTGGAAGTTCTAGCCACAGCAATCAAACAAGAAAAAGAAATAAAAAGAATCCAAATTGGAAAGGAAGAAGTAAAACGGTTGCTATTTGCAGATGACATGATACTCTACATAGAAAATCCTAAAGACATGATCAAAAATCTACTAGAGCTCATCAATGTTTTTGGTAAAGCTGCAGGATATGAAATTAATATACAGAAATCTGTTGCATTTCTATACACTAACAATGAACTATCAGAAAGAAAAATTAAGGAAACAATCTCATTTACCATCACATCAAAAATAATAAAATACCTAGGAATAAATCTAACTAAGGAGGTAAAAGACCTGTACTCAGAAAACTATAAGACACTGATGAAAGAAATTAAAGATGACACTAAAAAATGGAAAGATATACTGTGCTTATAGATTGGAAACAGTAATATTTTTATTTATTTATTTTTGCGGTACATGGGCCTCTCACTGTCATGGCCTCTCCAGTTGTGGAGCACAGGCTCTGGACGCACAGGCTCAGTGGCCATGGCTCATGGGCCTAGCCACTCCGCGGCATGTGGAATCTTCCTGGACCGGGGCACGAACCTGTGTCCCCTGCATTGGCAGGCAGACTCTCAACCACTGTACCACCAGGGAAGCCCATGGAAACAGTAATATTTTTAAATGATCATACTACCTAAGGCAATTTACTGATTCAGTGCAATCTCTATCAAACTACCAATGGCATTTTTCACAGAAGTAGAACAAATAATTTTAAAATTTGCATGGAATTTCAGGGCCTTCAAAAGGCCCTGAAGAGCCAAAACAATTTTGAGAAAGAGCTGAAGTTATCACACTCCCTGACTTCAGACTATACTACAGAGCTACAGTAATCAAAGCAGTATGGCACTGGCACAAAAACAGACATATAGATAAATGAAATAGGATAGATATCCTGGAAATAAACCCATGCACTTATGGTCAAGTAATCTACAACAAAGGAGACAAAAATATACAGTGGGGAAAAGGCAGTCTCTTCAATAAGTATGCCGGGAAACTGAACATATACATGTAAAAGAATGAAATTAGAACATTTTCTCACACCATATACAAAAGTAAACTCAAAATGGATTAAAGATCTAAATGTCATAAAACCCCTAGAAGAAAACATAGGTAGAACACTGACACAAATTGTACCAATGTTTTTTGGGGTCTGTCTCCTAAGGCAAAGGAAACAAACTCAAAAATAAGCAAATAGAACCTAATTAAACTGAAAAGCTTTGGCACAGCAATGGAAAACATTGACAAAATGGAGAGACAACCTACTGAATGGGAGAAAATCTTTGTAAATGAAATGACTGATAAGGGGTTAATATCCAAAATATATAAACAGCTCATTCAACTCAGTATCAAAAAAACAAAAACAAACCTGATTAAAAAATGGCAGAAGGCCTGAATAGATATTTTTCCAAAGAAAACATGCAGATAGCCAACAGGCACATGAAAAGATGCTTCACATCACTAAATCTTCAGAGAAATGCCAATCAAAGCCACAATGAGATATCACCTCACACCTGTCAAAATGGCTATCATCAAAAAGGCCACAAGTAACAAATGTTGGTGAGGATGTGGAGAAAAGGGAACCCTCATACACTGTTGATGGGAATGGAAATTGGTGCAGCCACTGTGAAAAACAGTATGGAGGTTCCTCAAGAAACTAAAAATAGCACCACCATATGATTTAGTAATTCCACTACTGAGTGTATACCCGAAGAAAACAAAAAGACTAATTTGAAAAGACACATGCTCCCCAATGTTCATAGCAGCATTATTTACAATTGCCAAGATATGCAAGTAACCTAAGGGTCCATCAATAGATGAATGGATAAGGAAGATGTGGTATATACATACAGTGGAATAGGACTTAGTCATAAAAGAAGAATGAAATCTTGCCACTTGTAGCAACATGGATGGACTTGGAGGGCATTATGCTAAGTGAAATAAGTCAGATAAAGAAAGACAAATACTGCATGATATCACTTATATGTGGAATCTAAAAAAAATAAGTGAATGAGTATAACAAAGCAGAAAAAGACTCACAGATATAGAGGAAAAACTAGTAGTTACCGGAGGGAAGAACAAGATAGGGATAAAGGATTAAAAGTTACAAACCCTTATGTATAAAATAAATAATCTACAAGGATTACAAGTACAATCTACAAGTACAACACAGGGAATATAGCCAATATTTTATAATAACTTTAAATGGAGTATGACCTATAAATTTTTGAATCGGTATTTTTGTACACCTGAAACTATATAATATTATAAATCAACTATACCTCCATAAAAATTTTCCTTTTCCAATTCTTTTTGCTAGTATATAGAAATACAATTAATTTTTTATATTGACCTTCTATCCAGTGACATTGTTAAATCCACTTATTAATTCTAATGGTTTGTGTACCGTTTTGGACTGTCAACATACACAATCACGTCATCTGCTAATAGAGACAGTTTCACTTCTTTTCAGAACAACTGCTATATTTTTCTTTCTTTTGCCTTATGGTACAGTGCTAAATGGAAGTGGTGACATCGGGTATCCTTGTCTTTCTCTCCATAATAATGGTAGAAAGTGCTCTCATGACAAAAGCACTTCTCTGGCGCAAGGTAAAGTAATTGCATTTGACCCTACACAATCCTGTCTTTCCTGCACTGAGACAGCAATCCCATCAGCGCTGTGAGGTCTTGCCAAACACCGCATTAGTATCTTGGATATAGCTAGGGCCTTCGTCTCCCAGCAAGGAAGGAAAAGGGAGATACTGTTACCACTGTATAAACGGAGAAACTGGGTCACAGCATTAAATCAAAGCAGAACTAGGACCAGAATCTATGCTGCCTACTGACCCACTGCTCAGTCCCCTGGGCCAGACTGCCCAGAGACCATATATAGGTAGAACTGGGCTGGGCTGGTGCTTGGCCTCAGGCCTAACCATTCAGTTTTGTGACCAGAAATTGTGAGTTGAAGCGGTTTTGTGTTCTGTGACAGTCACCATTTCAGAGACTCTCAAAACACAGCACTCTCTCCAGTGGCACTAGGAAGAATATAGACACGGCTCTACCCACTCTGACCCCATTTGTAAGATGGGCACATCAGTCCTTGTTCTGGGTCCTTCACAGTAATTTTGACTGTCAGATCCGAAAAAGGGTTGGTCCTTGGCTGAACTCAGAGTAAATTCACTTGCACTGTGATGGTGCCCGTACCTTTGTTTCTGTGGGATTTAATCATTTGCTCGTGATATTTAATAAAAATCAGACATCACATCATTGGTGTCTTTCTAAAGCATCACCATTGGCCCCATTCGTGATGCTGATTTTGGACTAGCAAGTTGAACGGAGAGAGATTGACCCTGTGTTTATGTCTTCTGTCCATTTCTAGAATAAATTGGGGGCAAGTCTGAATCATTTGTCCTATCTTTTGGCTCTACCTTTGATCTAATCACTTCTCACCACCTCCAGTGCTAGGACACCATCTTCTCTCCCTGGATTCTTATAGAGCTGCCCAACATTTGCTGTCATTTCCCCTCCAAACAGCCAGTGTGAGCAATCACACTCAAAATCCTGTGATGGGGGGGCTTCCCTGGTGGCGCAGTGGTTAAGAATCCACCTGCCAATGCAGGAGACATGGGTTCGAGCCCTGGTCCGGGAAGATCCCACATGCCATGGAGCAACTAAGCCTGTGAGCCACAACTAGTGAGCCAGCGCTCTAGAGGCCGTGAGCCACACCACAACTACCGAAGCCCACGTGCCTAGAGCACGTGATCTGCAACAAGAGAAGCTACCGCAATGAGAAGCCCATGTGCAGCAACGAAGAGTAGCCCTTGCTTGCCACAACTAGAGAAAGCCTGTGCACAGGAACGAAGACCCAACACAGCCAAAAATAAATTAATTAATTTTTAAAAATCCTGTGATGATCTCTCATCACCCACAGAGTAAGCAGAGCACAATTTCTGACCAGAACCCACCAGGTCCTGCAGGAGAGTGCCTCCTCTGTTCTGTGCCAGATCACATCTTCCCACACAGTGATAGCCAGGCTGGCCTCTTTGCTCTCCCCCAAATAGTCCATGCTCTCACCTTGAGCACTTGTTGTTGTTTTTGTTTGTTTGTTTGCGGTATACGGGCCTCTCACTGTTGTGGCCTCTCCCGTTGCGAAGCACAGGCTCCGGATGCGCAGGCTCAGCGGCCATGGCTCATGGGCCTAGCCGCTCCGCGGCGTGTGGGATCTTCCTGGACCGGGGCACGAACCCATGTCCCCTGCATCGGCAGGCGGACTCTCAACCACTGCACTACCAGGGAAGCCCAGCACTTGCTGTTTTATCTGCCCAATTCGATGCTCTTTGCAGACACTCACCAGAAGGACTCACTCTCCCAGGTCCTCAGGTCTCTCTGCTCAAAATTCACCTCATCAGATTGGTGACCACTTCATTTAAAATAACCCTTCTAATCACTCTGTATCCCCTTGCATGACTTTATTTTCAACACAGAGATTATACTTATTTGTTTTGTTGATCACTGTATGTTGCCCCATTTTAGAATATAAACTCCTTGAGATCAGGGACATGTCTGTTTGTTTACAACTCTGAGCGTCCAGCACAGGGCTTATCATAAGTGCTTAATAGATGAGTCTTGAATGAATGGATGATGAATCACGGATGATGATTTCTGGTCCTTGTTCAGGCAAGGAGTTTGCATTAGCGAGAGAGAATTCAAGTGTCAGGTGTCCCAGCAGGGAAGCAGAGCTGAGCCTAGGAGGCTCCACGGTGGTTGGTGGCTTGGAAAAAAGGTCAGCAGACAGCTGGTGGCTGGGCTCAAGAAGGCAGATCTGTGTTTTATTGAGTTAGTTGTGCACTCGTCTCCTGATTACAAGTTTCTTGAGGTGCAAGCCTGTGTTTCATTCGTCTTTGTATCCTCAGTGCTAAATACAGTGCCTGCCACAGAGATGATGCTCCATAAATATTTCTCCAGTGAACAAATGATTGACTGAATGAGCAACTGGTGTTTCCCAGGCAATACCAGTTTTGTGGTCTGATTTGTGTACACTTCCCCCAAGCTCACGGTTGAATTCCTAACCCCCAGTTCCTCAGAATGTGACTGTGTTTGGAGATAGGGCATTTAAAGAGATGATTAAATTAAAATGAGGCCATTAGGGTGGACCCGATTCCATTATGACTGGTGTCCTTATAAGAAAATGAGGTAAGGACACAGATATGTACAAAGGGAAGACCACGTGAAGACAGAGGAGAAGACAGCCATCTACAAGCCAAGGAGGTCTCAGAAGAAATCAACCCTGCTGATACCTTGATCTTGACTTCTGGCCTCCAGAACTGTGAGAAAATAAATTTCTATTGTTTAAGGCAGGGGTCCCCAACCCCCAGGCCGTGGACCAGTACCGGTCTGTGGCCTGTTAGGAACCGGGCCAAACAGCAGGAGGTGAGTGGCGGGCAAGCGATCCAAGCTTCATCTGTATTTACAGGCGCTCCCCATCGCTCGCATTACCGCCTGAGCTCCGCCCCTGTCAGATCAGCGACGGCGTTAGATTCCCATAGGAGTGCGAACCCTACTGCGAACTGCGCATGCGAGGGATCTAGGTTGCACGCTGCTTATGAGAATCTAATGCCTGATGATCCGAGGTGGAGCTGAGGCGGTGATGCCAGCGCTGGGGAGCGGCTGCAAATACAGATCATCATTAGCAGAGAGGTTTGACTGCACAGAGACCATAATAAATCAGTTGATTGGAGACTCATATCAAAACCCTATCAGTGAGTGGCAAGTGAAAATTAAGCTGCATCTGGTGGCAGGCTTTATAGTGGCAAGTGAGTTGATGTACTTCAACTGTACAGCTGCATCTGGTGGCAGGCTTAAAGTCAGAATCTGACACTTATTTTAGTCCGTGCGTGGCCCGCCCATTATTTGATTTACCACTTCTGTCCGCGCCTCTTTCCTGCACTGCACACTTGTCTCAGTCACAGTTTTGGGAAGCCCGCAAGCTAACCCTAGCCAAAATGAGTGAAAAACAAACGTCACGGGAGAGCTTCTTTGCAAAGGGGGAAAGACCCAATGATGAGACAGCAGAAGACTCTACGACTGCCCACCAAAAGAAAGCTGTATTTAAAAGAAAATACCAAGAGTCCTACTTAAATTGCACGTTCATTGCAACAGGTGATTCACATTCTCCAAGCCCGCTTTGTAGAATATGTGGCGACTGGCTATCCAACAAAGCCATGAAAGCTTCAAAACTGCTTTGCCACATGCAGACCAATCACCCTGCATTAAAACACAAGCTTTTGGAGTTTTTCAAAAGAAAAATCGTGAACACGAAGACAGAAGCAATTACTGAAGGCCACCACTTCATCAAATATGTCTGCACCGAGAGCATCATTCTTAGTGGCTAACCACATTGCTAAAGCTAAGAAGCCCTTTACTATGGGTGAAGAGTTGATCCTGCCTGCTGCTAGGGACTTCTGTTGTGAACTTTTAGGAAAGGCTGCAGTTCAAAAGGTGGCATGTGTTCCTCTTTTGGCTAGCACCATAACTAGACGACTTGGTGAAATAGCAAAGGATATTGAGGCACAATTGTTAGAGAGGATTAATGAGTCACTGTGGTACGCAATCCAGGTTGACGAGTCTACTGACGTTGAAAAGGCAACAATGCTTGTTTTTGTGCGATATATTTTTCAGGAGGATATGCATGCGGATATGTTATGTGTACTTTTGTTGCCAACCAACACCACAGCTGCAGAGCTATTCAACTCTGAGTGATTACATATCAGGAAAACTGAATTGGTCATTTTGTGTCAGTATATGCAAGGATGGAGCGGCAGCCATGACTGGACGGCTTTCTGGTTTCACTACTCGGGTCAAAGAGGTCGCTTCTGAATGTGAGTCTACGCACTGGGTCATCCATAGAGAAATGCTGGCTAGCCAAAAAATGTCACATGAACTTGACAACGTTTTGCAGGATGTGATTATCATCCATGTTAAAGTATACACCCTTAACTCGTCTGTTCACGCAGCTCTGTGAGGAGATGGACGCAGAGAACCCATGTCTTCTCTTATACACAGAAGTGAGGTGGCTTCTAAAGGGAGATCACTGGCCAGAGTTTCTGAGTTACGAGAGCTGCTCTAGAGATTTCTTTTTTTTTTTTTTTTTTTTTTTTTTTTTGTGGTATGCGGGCCTCTCACCGCTGCGGCCTCTCCCGCTGCGGAGCACAGGCTCCGGTCGCGCAGGCTCAGCGGCCATGGCTCACGGTCCCAGCCGCTCCGCGGCATGTGGGATCTTCCCAGACCGGGGCACGAACCCGCGTCCCCTGCATCGGCAGGCGGACTCCCAACCACTGCGCCACCAGGGAAGCCCCTAGAGATTTCTTTTAAGGATAGTATGAAGGGACCATGATTTAACTATTCCCTTTTTAGTAGTCCTGGTTTCCAGTTTTTCTAGTTTCTCTTGTTGCAAACAATGTTTCAGCCAACACCTTTGTGCATGTGGGTTCATGTGTTATTATTTCTTAAAGATTTCACATCTGCAAGTGAAATTTCTGCATCTAAGGTAGTGCTGGCCAATAGAACTTTCTGCACTGATGAAACTGTTCTATTCCACACTATCCAAGATGGTAGATGCTTGCCAACATCTAACTTTTGAGCACTTGACACGGAGCTACTGCAACTGAGGAAGTGAAATTGTCATTGTGTTTAACTTTAATTAATTAACATTTCAACTTAAACAAGCACGCGTAGCTGGTGACTATTATATATTGGGTAGTGCAGGTCTAAGCCAACACATATTTTAAATTTTAATAAATCCAGCTAAAATGTACTTCCTGAGGTCTGTATGAGCGTGCATTCTCGCAGACAGTGCCCGTTTTCCCACATCCTCGCCAACACATTAATTTTTGCCAACTAATAAGTAATAGCATCTAATTGTGAGATTTAATTTGTTTTCTGTTGTGCATAATTTTGTGTATTATTTAGCCATTTTTATTGCCTCTTCCGTGACTTGCCTATTCATATCCTTTGTTTTTATGCCGCTGGATTGGCTTTCTCGTGTTATTTCTTGGAGCACTTCCTGTCTTCCGGGTATTCGTACAATCCTTTTATACATGCAGCAGATCTTTTCCATCTATAGTAGGAGCAGGCCTGCCCCTCACTGCCCACTGCCTCAAAGAGGCCGTGCAATGGAGAGTCTGGATTTGGAAGCAAACCAGTGAGGCTGCCCTCAGCACGAGACTAGCGTGGGTGTCGATGTGGCCTAGTTGCCAGAATGCTGCATGGCCTGTCCTCTCGCTCTCCCAGAGCTTTGCAGTCCAGCCTGAGCTCTGAGCGACTCAGTCAGCTGAGCCTCCAGTGGAGCCCTGCTCCAAACGGATAAATGAGGATGAACGTTGTGACATTGGGTGCCATCCAAAATGGTGTGGGCTGTCCTGCTGGACGCTGACTCTACAGGCCTAGCGCCCTTGAGCAAGGGGAGCTGGGCGATGCCTCTCGGCCCAAAGCCCAGGAGACTCCTGCACGGGTGGGGGTGGATTAGACGGCCTCAGAGGACCTTTCTAATTCCAACACCGAGTCCCACCCTTCCTTGCTTTGTCCCAGCAGAGTGCTGGGGTAACTGGTGGACTTGGACTTGTGTCCAGATATCAGCTGTGTGACCTTGGGAGGGTCTCAGTCTGATTTCCCGCATCTGTAACATGAGAATACAATTCCATGCGTGATCTGAACTTGTAGGGCTGTTGTGCAGTGTGTGTGAAATACTGGAAAGGCAACCCTAGAGCCCTGTCACAAGCTGTAAGAGTGTCTATCCCTGGGCCTGGCCCACTCTGTGCCCAGAGTCTAGCTGGGTTTCCGTGTAGAATTGAAGCAAGCTGGAGGTTTACCTTGTATGTGAGCCATTCTTTTCTTATTTTCACAAGGGGTTCCCGAGGACTAAAGGGCCCCTCTTTCTGAGCTGCTCAGCAGAGATGGCTGACCCCCTTTCACAAGGCTGGGGCCGACTGCAGTGTGCGGCCTGGAGCAACTCTACCCCTCCTGCTTCCCAGGTATGTAGGCTTCTTCTATGAAGCTAAAGGGCAATTTCCTGGCTTCCAAGAGGATGTTGAGGGAGCCACAGCAGGCAGTTCTGGCGGGGTCTAGAGACAAGATGAGGCTTGTCGTCTTGCTGACAAACGCTGTATCTGGATATTTCTCAGAGCAGGGGAATATCTGTATTCTTACTTCCTCTGACTCTCCCCGAAACACTCATAGTCCTTTAACTCCCCGTCACACCTCCCCAGATAGTCTGGTTCTCATCCTTTTGCCCAGAGTTGGATGTAAGGTTCCTTTGTGGAGTCAGCCCTGCTTTCAGTGTGAAACGTATTCAGGGTCTGCCACTTACCAGATGGGGGAGTTGGTTACCTTGCTCAACCTCTTTGACCCTCAGTCTTCTCATCTTTGAAATGGACTTGTTGATTCTTATGGCCCAGGATTGTTCTGAGAAGTCAATGCGAGCCTTAACATAAACACCTAGCCTAGTGCCTGGCACTCGGGGAGTTGTTCATCTTTTTCTTATTATTAATGTAATTATTAATGCACGACAAATGTTAATATTGAGAGGTTGATACGGAGATGAATAAAACATGTTCTCTGCTGTTGAGAGGCTGAATCGTGTTGGAGAAGAAACACACGCATCTACAATTTGAATGTGAACAGGAGGGAGAGAATCATGTTGGCTTTCCAGAGAGCAGGGCAGCTGTGCACAAAGGTGCACATCTGGGCAGCTGTAGATGTAGAATAAAGCTCTGGCTTGGGCTTCCCTGGTGGCACAGTGGTTGAGAGTCCACCTGCCGATGCAGGAGACACGGGTTCGTGCCCCGGTCCGGGAAGATCCCACATGCCGTGGAGCAGCTGGGCCCGTGAGCCATGGCCACTGAGCCTGCGCATCCAGAGCCTGTGCTCCGCAGCGGGAGAGGCCACAACAGTGAGAGGCCCACGTACCGCAAAAAAACAAACAAACGAACAAACAAAACAGTAGGACGGGGCTGCATGCCCCATTCTGCTCCTCTCCCTGTGATGTACCCCAGAGCTCCTGGGAGGGTCCCCTGTTCCCACTCGCTCTCCTCACACTGCCTTCAGCTCGTCTCCAGAGCTGCCTTGTAGAATTTAGACTTTTACTCTGGATCTGTTTTCACCCCTTGGCTTGAACTCTTGAAACTGAAACTTGAACTGTAGCTGGTTCTCGAGCCCTTCACCCTTAGCTCCACGAGGCACCACTGAAGGTCAGCTCTGCCTCACGCGAACCTCAGTTCAGGCAGGAGCAGCAGACCCTGCTCATCTGGGACGGGAGTTCAGATAGGAACGGCCGCTCCTGGGACATGCCGCTGTGCTCTTGGGGGGTGGGATGAATATTCTGGGTTTCCTTGCTATCTCCTTGGAGGCCTATGAAATTGGGGACAGGGTGTGGATGGAAGAGTCCCTCAGCCTTGCCCTAGTTATACAAACATAGGTTGCTCAGTCCTGCTGCTATAAAACATATCATTAAGGAAATAAGCAGTCAACAGACATTTAGGTTGTTTCCATGTGTTGGCTATCGTGACTAATGCTGCTATGAATGTAAGGGTGTGTGTATCTTTTTGAATTATAGCTTTGTCCGGATATATGCCCAGGATGTCTGTCAACAGATGAATGGATAAAGAAGATATGGTACATGTATACAATGGAGTACTACTCGGCCATAAAAAAGGAGGAAATAATGCCATTTGCAGCAACATGGATGGACCTAGAGATTATGATACTAAGTGAAGTAGGTCAGAAAGAGAAAGACAAATACCATATGATATCACTTAGATGTGGAATCTAAAATATGACACAAATGAACCTATCTATGAAACAGAATCACAGACATAGAAAGCAGACTTGTGGTTGCCAAGGGGGAGGGAGGGTAGGGGAGGGATTAGTAGATGCAAACTATTACTTACAGGATGGATAAACAACAAGGTCTTACTATATAGCACAGGGAACTATATTCAATATCCTGGGACAAACCGTAATGGAAAAGAATATGAAAAAGAATGTATATATGTGTATAACTGAGTCAATTTGCTGTACAGCCGAAATTAACACACAACATTGTAAATCAACTATACTTCAATTAAAAAATAAATTTAAAAAATAAGAGAAAAAGAGAAAGAAAATAAGCAGTGCCTACAAGTGGCCGAATGGCGCTAAGATCTAGCCCTGCACCCTCTTCTGGCATCATCTATTCAGTACTTCGTACTGGAGGAGAATCTGTGATGTAGACGTGAGTCTGACCTGGACTAAGTGAGGGAGACGGAATTCCAAGGTGGTGGAGAAGGGGACAATACTCAATGTTAGAGGAAGCACTGAAGATTTTGTATAAAAAATAGAATTTCCATAAATGATGATTTTAAAAAATCATTTATTCCTAGAGATTATGGCTAAGATCCAAGCATTGGCTAAAATCAATATCAGTCAATTAATGAACAGACTTGCAGGAACACATAGAAAATTACGACACCGTTATCACCATATAAGCATCACCGAATTTTAGCGCATTGAGTGGAGGGAACCAGCGTTAAGCTCGGCCAACACAGAGACTCTCTGTACATCCTCCCTCGGATTTAGCTTGTTTCGGCTCAGGCTGTGGCCGACATTTTATTTTTTAGAACAAGTTAATTATTGTAAAACTCTCCTTCTATTGAGTTAATAGACAGAGAATTAGAAGTAATTGAATTAAAAACACTTTTGAGCACAAAAACAGTGTGACTGATTACCTTAATTGCCTTGTACTCACAGTTTTCAAGTCATTGAAAGCACGCTCTCCTTTTAATTAACCTTCCGGGTTTTTTAAGCTCTAAATCAGGCATTTATCAGCTCTTTGCTCAGGAACAGACACCTATGGAGGCCCTGCAGGGCAGAAGCCAGACGATACCCAAGCAGGTCCAGTCCATCAGAGCGTGAATGCTCTGGGGTCCGTCTGTGCACATGAGGAGGCCCCATGGTGATCTGTGTGTGCTCTGTATTTCCAAACAGTCATGAGATGGCTGTGCTCAGTTTGTGGAGGTACAAAGTGACAAGACGGGATGAACTCAGGCAAGCCCACAGGGGCTTCCTCTTCATGAATTCGATAATCCCTCTGTCTGGCTCTCAGCCCCGTATGTCCAGAAACTTTGCTGTCAGCACACCAAGGATGGCTCTGTCTCTTGAGTCAAACTAACCAAACTCACAGAGGCTGATCTATAGACCAGAATGAAATCCGTAACCATTTAAGCGTTTGCTGAGTTCTGTCTCTATAGCTAGGCTGCTTGGAAAGCTTGACAATTAGAAGATAGTCTTTCAGCTTTGCAGGTCCCCAAGAAGGTAGGGTCATTTGATTTACCCTTCATCTCTAGCACATAGTAGGTGCTCAATAAATATTTGTTAAATCAATGAATAAGTCCCAAAAGGGTAATTCAGATTTGAACAGCTAAGAAGGGAAGGATCATGGTGGTCTGAGAGTGATTAGGAACGGTTGTGTTGAGAAGGTGGGTGAAGGATGGGCAGAGGCTGGGTAGGAAAAAGGGAAGGGGGCATTCTTAGCATGGGAACCTGTAAGGTGACTGGTGGTGAGAGGTCTCAAGATGTCACAAAAAATCAGTCTGGACAGACTGGGACCAGATGTGTGCGTTGGCAAGTCTCTTAGGTGGTCCTACGTGTAGCCCCAAGAAAGACAGTAAAATTGTGAGGAGTTGGTGGTTAAGTTACAGAAGACTGGTTATCCCAATCCTATTTACAACACCAGTGTCCTTGGTCTGAAATGAGGTGGTGTGGCTGAGGGGGGGGGGGTGTCCCTCAGTACCAGGTGACAAACACTGAACCAGCAGTTACTCAGTGAGAGCCAGGCAGTGTGCAGGGTACAGACAATTCACTGGTCTACCTGCACTGAGGGGTAATCTCCAAAAACCAAATTGTGTGGTGCCCAAAAGATCAGAAACCAGGACTTCTTGGCTTGCCAACCGGGGCTACCCAGACTTCATTCCCCAGAAGTCAATTTTTCACAGCAGTTTGCGACTGGAGCTTCCTGTCTGGCAAATGACAATTTCAAGGACGATCTTTCCTGATCGTTAACAGATTTTCTTTAGCAAGTAGCTGGGCGCTCTGAAACTGAGCCTCAATGCTTCTGGGCCCACGCAAGCAGAGGCAAAGAATTGTTCTAAAAGGAATCCAAATTGTCTTTATTTGGCTCTAAAAGGAGAAGCAGGCTGAACCTCTGCGCTGATTTGTCCCTCACTCTGGGAGGATGACTTCGGTGAGTCCTCTTGTCACACCAGTGTACGCTGGGCTCCTATTCATTGTTCTTGGGACCAACACTGGAGAAATGAACAAAGACAAGACGTGCAGACTGGGTTGTTATGTTTCCATTTAGGAACATAAAAGCTATACAGGAGAGTTTTTGTTTTTGTTTTTTAACTATGAAGCAACTGGCCAAGTGGCAAGCTTTTGGGGGTCTCTGGAATAGAGGAGGGAAAACTACAGAAGGGACTCTAAGCTGAGGATAAGATTGCTAGGGTTGGGGTTATAAGTCCCCAAAACAAGGGCATCCGCTAAGGGGCTCATTCACAAGCCTCCTTGCTCAGTATCAAAAGCTCAGAAACGGACGTAGAGTTTTGCTGCTGAAAATCACTAAGTTTTAGACTTTCCCCACATTGGGGGCTTTCTGCAAAGTCGAAGGTGGCCCAGGTCCTCCCCACCAGGCTTTGGCCCCTGCTTCTCCCAGCTAGCCCCCTCCACAACTGCAGGCCAGCGTGGGGAGCTGGCTTTCCCACATCTGCCTGGGACCGTACGGGATATCGGGCATCTGTCACCCTGAGGATGCACAGGACAGGGCATTGTGGGGAGGGGAGGCAGGGACAAAGGAAAATGCCAAGGCCCTGCCAATTCCTCCTAGGCTTGTAAAATTCCAGGGCCAAGTCCAAGCTCCCAAAATAGAAGCCGACGGACAGCAAACTTCCTGGCTTCAGAGGGTCCCTGGTGTGTGGAAAAAAGCTGTCGGTCTGCCGGGTCTGGGAGGGTATGTGGGTGGAGGCAGGTGGAGAGGAGCCTGAGTGACCAGGGGTGGCCACGACCCACCTGGAGCGGTGACCTCAGCCACAGGAGCGGCGAGTTCTGTGCACCCCATCTTGGTGGTCACTTCTTTCTTTAGAAAGACATAGTTTGCTTTTTGTGGTCTTGGGAAGACAGCAGATGACAAAGCGGTCATAGGCTGTGCATGGCCCGGGTGACACGTCTTTGGCTCGGGGGCAGCGTATCTGGGGACACGGGCGGGGTGCGGTTGCTTCGTGTCCACTGGCAGCTGGCAAATAAGAAGCGTGTGCCTTGGTTACTGCCTCTGTTCTAAAGGCCACGGCTTATTTATTCAACTGTCGTTAAAAGGTTCTGAGTTCATCAGCAGTGTGTTGAAAATTTATAGCTCAACAATTAGCCTTTAATGCATATTTTTTTGCTCACAATCTTTTAGGTTTAGGGAACACTATTTTTGATGTCTTTGTGGTCTCTCACGAAGACATCAGACACAGTTAAATAAAAACAAACATCAGATTAAAAAATCCAGACAGCCCTGCAGAACCAACTTGCTTACTGTGATCAGACGGGAGACGACGTTAACTTGAATCAATGGGGCATCACCCAGCTCTCCAGATGTGCTCTTGGATTTGGCAAATCGCCTGTGGGAGCAAGGGGCACACGCTTCTTCCTAAGGTGCCTCGGTTTCCTTCTTTGTTAGTTCTTCCCCTAAACGTGGCCGGAGCTGAAACATCCTAAAATAAATGCAATGAAAGAAACAAAATCTCCACGCGCAATCCTCACGCTCAGAAAGTGTCTTCAAGTATTTAATCAGAATTCCCTCTAGGACTCCATTCATTTAAATGCTATTGAAAAGTCCACTCTCAGTAGCTAAGGAATAGCCAAGAGATGGTTCTCCCAGGTGGCGCTGGATTCCGAGGAACCATTGCCATTTTTTTCCCGGTTCCCTTTCTGCGTACAGACGTGTGGGGTCAGCTGTCAACAAATGCGTCTGGGGTTGAATTGCATTGAGCACACATGGTGGGACTGCGTGTGGACAGTCACTGCACCGGGCAGAGCCTAGCTTATTAGTACTCACTAAGGGGATGAGGGTTTCACTGGGTGAAGCCAATCAGCTCCCAAGGAGAGCTGGATCAGGCCTACGACATATGGCTCCATGGGAGATGGCTTCTCCCACTGGAAACCAAGTCCCTTTGCCCCTTTTTGATCCAACCATTCTCCTCTCAAGATTAAATAAAGCTTGCACCGTTAGCCTATGCATTTCTTCCAGTTGGCTCAAGGCGGCTCATAAACATTCAAGGGTATGGGCAATACGGGCCATGCACACAGAGAAATTGGGTATTTTCTCCAGTTCAGAGTCCAGAGAAGCTGAGCAATCAGGCATGTTCACCAGCTGGCACGGTCTGGGCTGGGATTTGAACCTGGGCTGAGAGGAAGCCCACACCCCTTCACTACCCCTCCTCGGTCCTAAAGGGTCCCTTGGGCATCCAGGGGTGTCCCTAAGGGATCCCCTTCCTGGTCAAGTCTTCCAAACACCACAGCTCACAGCTCTGACCACAGCAGCCCATGGCAGAGCTGTGCCCCACAGGGCTTGGCCGGTCCTACCCAAACAGAGCCATTTTCATCCACGAGTGATGTTAACATATCGGGGGTTTATGTAATTATTATTGTTACTTCGGTCTTGACTTCCTCTTGCCAGACATGATGTCTAAACAGGAAAGACCAGCCTTCCTGTTTGGAGATCAGTGACTTCCAGAAGCAGTTGGCCTGCGGAGCTCCTCTCGTCCCTCCTCCCCTTCATGCGGTTTCCAAAGATTCCTTTTAGGCCTTGCAGATGAGTGGGAAGTGCCAATAATAGCCCCCGTGAAAAGAAGGGAAGCCACAGTAGGCCAAGTGAGTGGACACCATTGCGGCCCAAGAGATGGGCTCTGTTCCAGAAATCTCTCCCTTCCATTCCGCATCCACAGGGAGCAGTGGTGGGCAGCCTGACCCCGGGCATACAGCACAACCAGAGGGTGGGTGGGGACAAGTGTCCTGGCACCCCTGTGACCTTCCGTGGGCACCTGTGCCTCATGCAGTGTCTGCTGGTCATAGTCATGGACAGTGGGGCTGGGTGTGGACGAGACATCTGGCCTGAAGTCCATCTTCTGGGTTCCAGGGAAGGTCAAGGTCCTTCCCCATTAACTCCACTCCACAAAACTCTAAGTTATTTCATTTCATTTAACTTCTCACTTACTGAGCAACTATTATATGAAAGACATCGCCTGCAGAAGGGTCTCTGAGAGACCGAAATGGATATAGGAGCCCTTGTCCTGAGAAGGCCATAGACTCAGTGTGGAGAGGACCATGCAGACACACAGCTAAGCTGGACACAAAGGCCAGGGTGCAGGGACAAAGAGAAGTGGGGCCACCAAATCTTGGGGTCCGAGGTGATGCCGGGCAGCCAGCCCAGCCCAGAGGGTCACCTCACATCCCCAAGAGGCAGTGTCTAGCTCTGGCTCATGGGGACCCTTTCTCTGGGGCTGAGGGGAAGGGGTCCGGGCAGATTCTTCTCTTTCCCAGGAGCACCCTCGGGCCACCCACTCTGCCCTTCCAGGCCTTCCCAGCCTCCCTGGGTCCGCATGGGGGTAGGTGCTGTGAGAAGGGCAGGGAGGGAGGAAAGGAGAGTCACTTTCCGCTCGAATCCTGGAGATCCGGAGACCGGTCTCAGAGAGATGAGGTAATGTCTGTAACTGCTCCGTGGAGGAGATGGAATGCGCAGAGCCACGCACCCTTCAGACTCTCCCTCCCACCCTCCCATGCTCGTTTCTCCCTCTGGCAGCCCCCCAAATGCTGATTCTGCAGTGAAGCTGTGAGGGACAGAGAGGGAACAGTATCAATATTTAGGAGGCCTTCAGGAAACCTGGGCCTCCATCCATCAAATCCATCACCTTGTCTGGACATCTCCCTGCCCTGGCTGCCAGCACTGTCTCTCCATCAGGGCCTGGGCCATGTGAAGCCAGGGAGGGGGGCCCCAGGAGGGAAGGAGGGATGCCTCCGACGGGCACGGGCCCAGCATGCTGCAGGCAGAAGGGTTACAGAGCTGCCACAGAGGAGGGCAGAGGCCTGAGCAGAGGACAAGGGCTACAGGGCTGGGCTGAACTAGTACGTGGACATGACTGCAGGTGTGCCAGAGACAGGGAAGCGGAAGCTTCTGCCGCACGGGGGCCTCATCACTGAGTAGACTCGTCAGAGCTGCTTTACTGTAGGGTGGCTGGGGTTCCCCAGAGAGACAGTGGAAACCGGCAGGCCTTCTAAAGGTTGGGCCTAGAACTAGCGTGGTCACTTCTGCTGCCTTCTATTGGTCAAGGCAAGCTACAGAACCAGCCCAGGGGCAGGGGGCAGGGAGCAAGCCTCCACCTCTTGACAGTGGACAGCACGTGTAGATGGGTAGGGAGGTGGCTGCCGGAAGCCCTCTTTGGAGACTGTCTACACATGGCATGAGGGTCACCAGGTCTCAGAAACGTCAATGCCGCTGCCCTTCCACATGGGAGGGTTCAGCCCCGAGAGCCATGAACCTCTCTTCTGAGGCTGCCAGCTTTGGGATCCTTTCAACCCCCAGAATCTGAGATCCGTAAAGGTCTACCCTCCACCCCAGCCGCTGGCTCTGGGTGATTCCCAGGAAGGAGTGTGGCCAGTGGTCTTGGTCCAGCAGCCGTGGCCCCTCTCGCTCCTTCACACAGTCCCTCCGCCCCCGCCCCCCTTGCAGACAGTGATCAGTGACCAAGTTCCGGGTCACCCTGCCTCGTGGGAAGAGAAGACCCTTCTGTGGAGCTTCAGAGGTGGAATTTGGACCAGTGGGTCAAACTTCGGAAAGCAGATTTTGCATCAATAGTAGAACGAAGAATGAACTCTCAACAACAGAGCAGGCTGATTTAGAACAGGGGGAGCCTCCTGTTCCTAGAAGTATTCAAGCAGAAGCTGGATCACCCCTGCCAGAAGCACTAGAACAAATCCGTAAAGGAGGCTCAACTCTCAAGATTCCTCACACCTTTAATCACCCTTCATGCGAACTGTCTGGAACCTACTGGGCGACGGTTGTCACCTTGCAAGTCCTGGCAATTCTCATTTTGGGGGACAACACCCTGTCACTGTTGAGAAACAGGGGCTGGCAGGTTGAACCCTACCTTCCCAGGCATCAAGTTAATGACCAACTTGTTAGGTGGGTCTAAGTGGCTTTGAGTGTTTCTACTTCAAGATGCCTGGATGGAACTTGGGCTTCAAGGAATGAGTTTGTGCAGCGCCTTGGTCCCTCTCTCTCCTTGACCTTTGGGCTGAGATGGAGCTGGAGGGGACTCGTAGCTGCGTTCCCTACGAGGTGCCCGGTGCCTTTTGCTTCTCACGTCTGTATTGACCACTGTCCTGGCCCTGAGCACTGTCCTTAGGCCTCCAAGATCCGTAGGGAGCCCAGTCCTGGGGGATGAGGGCCTCCGCAGGTGTGTTTTCTCTCTGGCTCACACACTACCTTGACTGTTGTGAGCAGTGGATGGGCCTGGAGGGAAGGTGGCCTGACCCTGACCCTCACACAGCACTGGCCTGGCCGACCCTCTGAGGTCTCTGGCCTTAGGGGTTCCAATGGTCTCACTGGCCTCTGCTCTTGGCTTAATGCCAAGCGGTGACCTGCCCTTGAACTCTGGGAGGAAAGGAACACTGTTCCTGGGTCACACAGGCCCTTCTTCTGCAAGAAAAGGGAAGAAAATTCTCCCTCATTAGTAGCCAAGGGTTAGGGCCGAAGCGGTTACCTAAAATGTAAAAGATGTGATTTGGGGTCTATCAGCTTTAATCCCCTCCTTTGCATTACCTCATTGATGGTTCTTTCCTTTCAATAGCCTAGAACTCTTGACAAAAATATCAAAGGTCCGAGGAAACGTGTATGGATCAGATTTTCTAGAATATTCCCAGGTCCTTCTCTGCCTGCACTTGTGCCGCCCACTGCAAGTTCTGCAGCAAGGGGGTTGGCCAGCTCTTCTCATGAGCTGGCATTTCACATGGAAGGATGATCACTCAGTTGTTTCGAAATCAGCGTGAATGTCACACAGGGGCCAATTCTGGGATCACCCTTCAAAGCTGCTGTGTGTAGTGTATGTGGTGAGTATGTGCATGTGTGTGTGGGGTGTGTGTGTTCTGTGTGTGGTATGTGGTGTGTGTATCGTGTGTACTTGGTGTATGGCATGTGTGTGCATAGTGTGTACATGTGGGGTATGTGTTTACATGGTATGCGTATGTGTGTATGTGTTTATGTGGTGTGTGTGTGCGGTGTAGTGCGGGTCCCCCCTTGAGTGTGGAGGAATTCCAGGAGGAATGTAGGTGGAGGAGGTGAGCTGATTTCCCAGCCAGAAGGCTCCATCTGTGAAGACTGGTGTTTCGTTTTTGTCTGTTTTTGTTTGCTTTTTGTGACCTTGAGACTCACAGAGGTTTTCCTCCCTGAAGCGAGTGTCTGTGGATGTCGCGTGGGTCTGGCTTCTGGAGGAGGACAGATGGCAGGACGGTGGGCTCAGACCCTTGGGTGCTGGCCTGTGTGGATTCCAGCAGCCGGGCTCTCAGCACTTTGCCACTTCTGACGTCACATGGCAGGGACAGGCTAGATGCCTTTGAGTCAACTGCTTGAAAGGCTCTAGAAGGCATTGGAGCGTTAGAAGAAGGCCAGGCCTCGAGTTTAAGCTTTAGCCTCTTGGCTTCTTCTCTCCAAGGAAGGGCTCTGGGGGAACCGTGGGCTGAGGATGGCTCAGGGCTATGGTCCTGCAGCGCCACCTGGGGGCTATGAGGAGAATGGCCACCGGAGGATGAGCCAGAGGGACGCTCCGCGGTGGGTGGCCAGGGGCTCCTCTCTGGCACTGACCCCAGAGGAGACTCCCCAGTCTCTTGGGAGACCCTGGGCATTTGCTTCCTGCTTCCATCAGTAGACAGAAAAAAACTTTCCCTGAAAGCCCTGGCTTCTGTGGGATTGCCTTGCTGGGGAATCCCAGAGCGACCAGAAGACCCCATTCCCCACCCTTCCTGCCCCACTTTTTGTCAGAATACCTGTTCTATTAAGAGGTAACAATTACTTAAAGACCCTTAGGAGATTCAAACTGGGGAGACAGTGGAGTCCGCCAGGCCATTTTATAGATGAGGAAACTGAAGTTCAGAAAGGCTGTCTCCTGACTCCCAGCCCCGAGCCCCTCCCGTTCCCCGTCCTGCAGCGTATGGTCCACCCGCCGTGCGGAGCGGGCCGTCGGACCCCAGCAGAGGGGCTCAGGGGACACACGGAACAGAACAGAGAGGACCTATGACGATCTGAAGGGAGGGAGGCTGACCAGAGAATAAGGCCAAGGTAAGCACGGAGCTGAACGTCTCAGAACGGGAGCTGCGGGCACGAGGTGGACAGAGTGACCCTGGGGGGCGGCACAGAGGCAGCACACTTACCGTGAAGATATCCAGAGTGAACCCTGGGTTCTAGAGAGCTGTGGCTCTGGAGAACCTGGATGCAGCTGCATGCAACCTCTGTGGAACAAAGGAGGAATGAATATTGCAATAAATTTCACATCTGAGTTCCACAGCCCAGCCCCCTTCTCCTTTGGCCTGGCCTGGCCGCCTTGCTCTCTGATGCTCGTCATCACCAACCCTCCCCCAGAGTCAGGCCACTGGCCTCCCTGGATGCTCTGTCCCCAGGCATTGGCTTTTGCTGGGTCCCCTTGCCGGGATGCCTGCTTTACTCCTCTCCTCTGCAGCAGGGTGAGCTGAAGCCCCACTCAGCCAGGGGCTCCTGGAGAGGTGGAGTAATTCGCCAGGGTTGCTGTAACAAAGTATGGCAGGCGGCGTGGGTGGGGAGGGGCTTAAACAACAGGAATGTATCATCTCAGGGTTCTGGAGGCTGGAAGGCCAGGATTGAGGTGTCAGCAGGGTTGGTTCCTTCTGAGGGCTGGGAGGGAGCATCTGCTGCAGGCCTCTCTCCTTGGCTTGCAGATGCCATATTCTCCATTCTCTCCACATGGCATTCTTCCCATATTCCTGCCTGTCTCCAAATTTCCCCTTTTTATAAGGACACCAGTCATATTGGATTAGGACCCACCCTAACGACCTTGTTTTAACCTGATTGCCTTTCTAAAGACCCTCTCTCCAAATAAGGTCACATTCTGAGGAATTGGGCTTGAGGACCTCAACATACGAATTTTGCAGGGGACACAGTTCAGCCCGTAACAGTATGTAGTTCTGGTCAGACAGTCACTGGGCTCTTCCTCGTGCTAAAGCATCTGAAAGCTGAAGGGAATGGATTTCTGAATGGAAATTCTGAGCTGGAAGATGGCTTGGAAGCTCGGAGAGCAGGGAGGAGGAGATTTGGGGGGGATGTAAAGGATGGATGAGGCAGCTCCAGTAGTAACAGAAACCCTGACAAAGATCAGAGCCCTGTGGAAAGAAACAGTTTGGGGGAAGGTTTTGCTCTTTGAGTGTGAGATAAACTTCTCTTCCATCTCCTTTGGAAAACTTTAGCAAGTGTTACCTTATTTATCCCTAGATTGGAGTTCCATTTGTGTTGGGGATGCAGTGTGAGGACACCCAGATTGGTTCAAGGGCAAAGGCAAGCACTGCTGAGCAGCCCAGGGAGAGCCCCCATAAATCTAGATCCTACTTATTCTCAGACCAGTTCACGGCCCTCTTCCCTGCACAGCTGAGCTGCCTTTGTTGCAGCCAAAACACCCACATTACAGCAAACGGATCATCCACACCGTTTCCACCACGACCATGCCACTAGCTGTTAGCCTTACTTCCTGGCTGGTTCTTGTGCACATGTCCAGATGCAAACATGAGTCAGTTCTGTTTCTCCCTCACCCCACCCCAGGGTGCTTAATATATGCCCTGCACACAGCAGGTGCTCAAAGCATGCTTCTATAAACTGTAGACCTCTGGAAGGCCGACCCACCTCATGCCCCTTTATACCAGCATTAATGCAGCGCCGGGTGCATGCACACCCCCGGCTCCCCAGATGCAGGCCCAGTGCCTAGAATGTTGGGAAGAGTGATCCTCACAGTTTGGGAGCAGCTTCCCCCGAGGTCTTCTTCAGCTTTCTCCCTTCTCACCAATGTTGGCAGGGTTTGGAAGTTACTAGAAGATCCCTGTGTTTACGAGGGTCTGTGGCTGCCGCTCCCTTTGATCTCAGGCCCGCCCTCAGGCAAAGGAGCCAGAGAAGCGTTTGGCACCCCAGGCAGATCTAAACCAGGCTCGGAGGGGCCGTTTGCTTCAGGCGCCAAAGCGATGGAATTTGCCTGATAGTCTCCCAGAATCCCTTCCCACTTAATAAATTCTGTTTGAAAGGAATGATAATGGTTTCAGGGACAACGTGTTCGAGATGGATTGGAACAGTCAGGAGAACAACTGGTTCAAGGCCGCCAGACCCGCTGACACAGGCTTTGCTTCGGGCCGCGTGGGAGGACATATGGGCTGTCTAGACTCTCGGCAGGTACAAATCTGGAGCTGGAGCAGGGCCGCGTTGTGAGCGGAGGGGTGTGCAAGGACAGCTGGAGCCAGAGGATAGCACGAGGGCAGGAAGGGTGGTGGGGGAAGGGTGGGGGGCCCTCTTTGATGCTGTTCCAGCAAATCAAGTCTTTTTTTTTTTTTTAAGAAGATGTTGAGGGTAGGAATTTATTAATTAATTTATTTATTTTTGCTGTGTTGCGTCTTCGTTTCTGTGCGAGGGCTTTCCCTAGTTGTGGCAAGCGGGGGCCACTCTTCATTGCGGTGCGCGGGCCTCTCACTATCGCGGCCTCTCTTGTTGCGGAGCACAGGCTCCAGACGTGCAGGCTCAGTAGTTGTGGCTCATGGGACTAGTTGCTCCGCGGCATGTGGGATCCTCCCAGACCAGGTCTCGAACCCGTGTTCCCTGCATTAGCAGGCAGATTCTCAACCACTGCACCTCCAGGGAAGCCCCCAAGTCTTTTTTTTTTTTTTTTTTTTTGCGGTACGCGGGCCTCTCACTGTTGTGGCCTCTCCCGTTGTGGAGCACAGGCTCTGGACGCGCAGGCTCAGCGGCCATGGCTCACAGGCCCAGCCACTCCGCGGCATGTGGGATCTTCCCGGACCGGGGCACGAACCCGTGTCCCCTGCATCGGCAGGTGGACTCTCAACCATTGCACCACCAGGGAAGCCCAGTCTTTTTTTTTTTAATATATTTTATTTTTTTATCTGGCCTCGCCGGGTCTTAGTTGTGGCATGTGGGATCTTTAGTTGCGGGGTGCGGGATATTTAGTTGTGGCGTGCGGGATATTTAGTTGTGGCATGCGAACTCTTAGTTGCGGCATGAGGGATCTAGTTTCCTGACCAGTGATTGAACCCTGACCCCCTGCATGGGGAGGGCAGAGTCATAGCCACTGGACCACCAGGGAAGTCCCTGCAAATCCGGTCTTGAGAGCCCCTGGTTGCCGGTCAGCGGTGCTGCCAGTAGGCCAATCACGGGCCAGTGACAGTGATTGCCGCCTCTGCTGCTTGGGAGACTGGGCACTGCTGAGGGCTCTGGGCTGCCCCTATTCAAACCAGGAGGCAGAGAGCCCTGCTATGGGCTTGCTGGGAGAGGGATACTGCTCTCAGCACATTCCCATCATTGGGAAGGTATGAATACCCATGCAGTGTGTTTTACACATTGTTTTCATGTACCGTGGAGCAATAATAAAAATAAACTAACATTTTGACAGTACTTTTCTGCTTACAAATTCTTTTGTGTACTTATTCGTTGATCTCTAACTCTGGGAGAGGGATCTGCTCCAGGAACCATCGGGAAACGTATGGGAGCCAAGGAGTATATTTTAGAGAAAGCAGGCATCATCATCACCATTGTCATTTCCATTTCACAGATGGGAACACTGAGGCTCAAAGAACCTGGGGCTCCCTGAAGAGCAAGAAGTAAAGAGCAGAGGCAGAACGTGTAGCTCTGGGGCTTCTGCTCCTGTTACTCCTACATTCAGCTGTTTATTGAACACGTACTATGTACCAGGCCTCACAACGGCCCTGCAGAAAAAAACCTGAGTCTTGGAGAGTCCAAGTCATTATTAGAGCTGGGCTTTGAACCTCGGTCCTCTGATCCCAAACCCCACGTTCCATGTGCTTCCTGGTCTTTCCTTTCCTCGGGGTGTAGCTTATTCCAACCCTACACATAAGGGGAGAGAGGAAGCTCCTCCAGCCCCAGGTTGGGTAGGACTAGGACATCCCTTACAGACTGACCCGGTGAAGTCTGACTTTTCCTTGTTAGTGTGCTGTCCTCACAGTTTGTCCTTGGATGTAGCCGAGCCATTTTTTAATAGGCGATCCACTGTGTTTGAATTTTTAGGCACACTTTGGGGGAATCAAATCTACTGGCCTCCTTACTCTTTTCATGAGCTCAATAGTCAGCCTCCCAGTGCCTGGGGTTTACTGTTTGTGCCTTCAAATGCAGGTTTCAAATATCCACATCGATCCAGAAAAACTCTTGCCATTGTCTCCAGAGTCAGCTAAGGTGTGTGCCGGAGCTTAGGTCTTTGAAGACAGGCTTCGGAGTTTGTCACTTTCCCATGGTGCTGGGTGATAAATGTTGCTTTGCTTTTTTCTCTTTCATCTTTTTTTCAGGCTTGTTCTTAATGAAAAGAAATGGCAGTTGGCAACGTCCCTGAAGCTTTTTAGTGGGGCTCCCGTAATGAGGTTTGCTGAAATTCTGGGTAGGAAATGTTTCCTCTGTAGGCTCAGATGCGGGATTTAAAATTTTGTGATGTCTGTGGCCTTTTTCCTTTGAGCCAGCTGGGTTTGCCTCTTCAAAGATGTCATCCCCAGCCTTGCCAAGCTTGGAGTTTACTAATGCCCCACTGTTAGTGAGGTACCTGAGGGTAAAAATAGGTCAGTGCTTTTTCTTCCCTCTATTTTAAAGAAGAAAGTGTGTGTGTGTGTGTGTGTGTGTGTGTGCGTGCATGTGTATTTTCCAACATCCCATCTGTCAAAAACAGTTGAAGAAATTTTAGCTCACTTTCTCCCCCAAAAGCTTCACTCCAGGACTGAATCAGATTGTGGAACACTTCAAGGAAAAAAATTTCCATGAAAGTTAGCTGCAATTAACGAAGAGGGAGCTGCGGAGTGGGGGTAAAAGAATTCCTCAGTGTTGGCTGTAACGTCAATTTTGCTGCTGTCTGACAAACACATATAAAACACGTAACAGATCCATGGCCTGTTCCCCTCCACATCCAGATTATTATGAGAAGTGAACACTTCTTTCCATTACGAATTTGCATGGCTTCATTTTCTCAGCTGAAACTTTCAACAAGATGAAATTATACACACAGGCGCACGTGATAGTCTTTGAAAATACTGATGAAGAACGTTTCTTAAAAATACATAAATCGGGCTTCCCTGGTGGCGCAGTGGTTGGGGGTCTGCCTGCCGATGCGGGGGACGCGGGTTCGTGCCCCGGTCCGGGAAGATCCCACATGCCGCGGAGCGGCTGGGCCCGTGAGCCATGGCCGCTGAGCCTGTGCGTCCGGAGCCTGCGCGTCCGGAGCCTGTGCTCCGCAGCGGGAGAGGCCACGGCGGTGAGAGGCCCGCGTGCCGCAAAAAAAAAAAAAAAAAAAAAAAAAAAAAAATACATAAATCAAGGAGTCAGTTCAGCCATGAATAAACTTGCTGTGTGCTAAAACGGATGGGTTAGAAGCCTAAATGCAAAACGGCTTAAATGCTTTTTACTGACACAGGGAAGGAGTCAGCTCTGTGAAGACTGTGAGTTTTATCCTATTTGTATCTGATTTCTGTTTCTTCCAAGTTCAAAAGTATCCTTATGGCCTTATCTGTAAGTACAGCCATGGACACTTGCATAGAGGTTTATTAGTTTGCCTGGTCCTTCCCCTCTCCCCCAATTTACTCCCCCCCCAGGCCCCCCTCCCTCTCCCTCCCCTCCGCCTACCTCCCCCCTGACCATTTTCTTCCCCACCTCCAACCACGGGCCTCCTATTTCTCCTGGGTCCTCAGCGCTCCCTCCCCTACTGGGTCTTCTTTCCATGAGCATGTCAACACCCTCAAGGCTCTTCCATCTTAAAACTGAACAAAAACCTTCTCTTTGCCACATCTCCCTCCAAAACACCCTACATATTTTCTGCCCTTCACAGCCAAGTTGCTTGCTAGAGCGATCTACACTCTCTCACCCGCTAGTCATTCCCCAAACAACTGCTGTGTGGTTTCCTGACACTGCTCTGAGTTATCAGTGACATCTACATAGCCACAGCCAGGCCTCCTCTTATGGGATTTTTAAAAAATTGAAGTATAGTTGATTTACAGTCTTTTAGGTGTACAGCAAAGTGATTCTCATATATATATATATATATATATATATATGAACTTTTTATATATTCTTTTTCAGCTTGTTTCCATTATAAGTTATTATAAGATATTGACTATAGTTCCCTGTGCTATACAGTAGGTCCTTGTTGTTTGTTTATTTTATTATGAGATTTTCATGTAGCATTTGACAATGACCATCCAACCATCCATCTGCCCATCCACTCATCCATCTGTCCATCCACCCACCTACCTACACATCCACTGAACTACCTAGCCAGCCAGCCAGCCACCCAATCACCTATTCATCCATCCATCCACCCACTTACACATCCATTCACCCCTCCATTCATCCTTTCATCCATCTACCCACCTACCTACACATCCACTCATCCATGTATCCATACATCCATCCACCTACCTACACATCCATGCATCCATTCATCCTTCCATCCACCTACCTACACATCCATCCATCCACCACACAGTTGCCTGATGTGTCTCCACTTTTAGAACCAGCCCCCTGGCTTCCATGCTACTGCTCTTCCCTGGTCTATTCCCACCTACTCCTTGGTCCTCTCTCCCGGCATCTCTTCTACTTGCCCCTTAAATATCAGTGTTATCCACGGCCCTGTCCTTGACCCTGGGGTCGCTCACTGTCCACACTCTTCCACTCTTTGCTTCAACTTCTCCTTTGGTACTGATGATGCCCAAAGTTGTATCTGCACCTTAGGTCTCTTCCTTAAGCTCCAGAAACCCCCTGGATCCCTCCAGTGTCAGGTCCTCTGATTCTAAGTTATCTTATCCACAGCCCACTCTTCACTCTGTGATCAGAGAATGGCTCCAGAATCCTGGGGGTCATCTTGACTCCTCTTCTGCTTTGGTCAAGTTCAAATCCCTCCCATCAGGGCAAATCCCATCCGCTTAATGGCTCCTTTGTGCCTTCAGAGAAGGGGGCCCAGCACTAACCGAGAGAGCCTCAGCTCAACCTCCAATCCACGAGCCTCAACCTGCCTGCTTCTCACTGACCCCAGCGGCAGCCCCTTGGTGTTGAAATAATAACAGTGAACACGTAATGAGTGCCTGCTGTGTACCAGGTGCTCACGGTACACTTGTACCGTGTACAAGCGTACTGTGAGCTCAGAGCTAGAATTATCCCAATTTTACAGATGGGAAAACTGAGGCCCAAAGCGGTTTTTGTTGGGCCCTTCACGTGGACGGTCTCTTAGACAACCCAGCCTGTGTGGCTGTCCCTCTTGCTTCACTCCACAATCCCAGAGCAGCCGCCGACCTCCAGCTCAGGTCAAAGTTCTGGGGTCCCACTTGCTGGGACCTCATTTCCTCTGCCCTCATTCCTGAGTTCCTACAAATTTTTTTTTTAATTTCAATTTTTTAAAAGTCTATGAACTAAAATCCTATGTCCTCAGGTTGTGCCCTTCCACCCCTTTTCCTTACTGCAGCAGGACTATTTCTTCAAAATACTAGTCTAGTCATGTCCCTTCTTGTTTAAAAGCCTTCAGGGACACGACTTTGTTCTCAAGACAAAGTCTGAACTCTGCGCTGGGAGTGGGTCATGGCAGTTTCTTTATATATATATATATAACTGAATCACTTTGCTGTACACCTGAAACTAACACAACACTGTAACTCAACTATATTTCAATGAAAGTTAAAGAAATAATAATTTTTTAAAAGACCTCTGTCACCACGGGTGGTGCTGAATGGGAGGATGTGTGTGGGCTCAACCACAAGGGAATACTTTGTACTACTGCATCTCAATTCCAAAACACATTTTTTTCACACTTAACACTGAGCAATCAGGATGCATAATACACTCAATTGCCATTATTTAAATGGAAGTTTTAAAAATTGTCTTAGTGATACATCAAATAGAGGAGTATCTTATAATCAGTGACATCTTAGATACGACACATTATTTCACTTTTGTTTTTATAACCAACTTGGAAATCCATTGAACAAGATGTCTGTTGGCCAAATACATTGTCATCTGCTTCACGGAAATAATGATAAATCTGCCAACGAAGCAAGTCCTTTGTCAGCTGAGGTTATGACTCATGTATTGTCGACGCCCTGAAACTTTGGGTCTGTTCTGACCCTTGGGAGGAGCCTAAGAGCTTCTTGTGTAGACGGTGACCCTGGTGATGGCAATCCTATCCCTAGGGGTCTGGGGATGCTTAGATTCTATTGCTGCTCTTTCTATTACTGTGTTTTCCTGAGAGCTCAGGATTTGGGCAATAGTTTTTAACTTTACTGGGCAGCCACTAGGGCTCGTCCACATTAAATGTCATGGTGGTAGAGACTATGAAACAACTTAAGGAGGCCAGGCAAATAGTTCTTGCGTTCCGTCTACTATTTTCTTTAGGGGTATGTTGTATAAATGAGTTAAAGAGTGGCCCTTGTGTATATATATATATACATGCTGCAGTGAGTTTAGATATAGCCCAAATAAGTACTTTTTTACCCAATTAGGGCCTACCTGCTTTGCATAACCCATAAGTCATGAAATAGCACCCAGCCTCTGCTGTCCATAGATAAAGACAAACCCCAGGTCTATAAAAGACCCTAAACCGTGACTGCCCTTTGGAGCTCTCTGACCTAGA
The DNA here is from genome assembly GCF_008692025.1 of Phocoena sinus. Taxonomy (NCBI): domain Eukaryota; kingdom Metazoa; phylum Chordata; class Mammalia; order Artiodactyla; family Phocoenidae; genus Phocoena; species Phocoena sinus. Next base: position 164,903,063 of record NC_045763.1, on the reverse strand, counting down.
GACTCCGCACTACGTTGCTGGGTGACCTCACGTAGACATGTGATCCCCTCTTGATCCCCCTCTCCCCTGGGAGTGCCCTTGACCTCCCACCTTCTGGGTGGTGGCCCTGAGCCTCTGTCCCTGGAAGCTCTCCTGCTCTGAGGGACTCTCCCTTCCAGGTAACCTGTCCAAGTACCATCCAAATAAAGCTCGTTGTGTGTCACTGCCACCTCGTGGTCATGCCTTTTTCCTTCATCAGACCTGAAATCCTAGAATTCACACAAGGGGTAACCGTGTGAAGAGGCAGATACGTACATTCTAATTGTAAACATTGACCTGCCACGAGGCTTCCCTGGAGTCTGAGAGCAGGGCTGAAAACACCATTGAAAGGGCATTGTTTTTACCTAAAGACACAATATATGCAGGGGTGAATCATTACATATGCAGAAAATTTCAAGATTAAAAAAATGGCATCAACTCCCTTAATGCAAAGATAAACACATTTAAGGGCTGCCCTGGTGGCACAGTGGTTGAGAGTCCGCCTGCCGATGCAGGGGACGCGGGTTCGTGCCCTTGTCTGGGAAGATCCCACATGCCGCAGAGCGGCTGGGCCCGTGAGCCATGGCTGCTGAGCCTGTGCGTCGGGACCCTGTGCTCCACAACGGGAGAGGCCACAACAGTGAGAGGCCCGCATACAGCAAAAAATAAAAAATATATAAATAAACACATTAAAAAATTACAGAGCAGGGCTTCCCTGGTGGTGCAGTGGTTAGGAGTCCACACGGGTTCTATCCCTGGTCCAGGAAGATCCCACATGCCGCGGAGAAACTAAGCCCGTGCACCACAACTACTGAGCCTGCACTCTACAGTCCGCAAGCCGCAACTACTGAGCCCGCGTGCTGCAACTACTGAAGCCCATGCACCTAGAGCCTGTGCTCTGCAACAAGAGAAGCCACCGCAATGAGAAGCCACTGCAATGAGAAGCCTGTGCACTGCAACGAGGAGTAGCCCCTGCTCGCTGCAACTGGAGAAAGCCCGCATGCAGCAATGAAGACCCAATGTGGCCAAAAATATATAAATTAAATAAATAAATTTAAAAATATGTATTACAGAGCAGATGAGTGAGCACACTTGGCTGATTGGTTTGTTGCTGTCCTCTGTGGGCCTAAGGGCTGCCCCCTGGACCATCCCAAGGGAGCCAACTCAGCTCCATTCCCAGGAAGAGGGCACAGCTCTTCCCAGTAGCAGACACCGCCGACGGGTGAATGTCAATAGGCATCTCAGATGGGGATGAAGCTAGAGACCTAGTGATCATCACTAGAGATTGTTGCACTTGTAGTAGATGCCAAGTACTTGGATTATTGCAAGTAAGACTGATGAAACTCTGTTATTAGCCTTATAATACAAATGAGGGAACCTCAACTCCGAAGAGTTCATTGACTCGCCCAAAATCACAAATCTAATTGGTGAGACAATTGGGATTCAAAACCAGGTCAATCTGAGTCCACGAGTGAGAGGTTTGACCACCTCTCTCTGTTGCAGAAACTCAACCAGCCCAAGCATTTTGCAACAGTTCTGACAAAGGGCTGGATGAAGGATGGCAGTGATGGAGACAGGAGTTGTGTCTTCTCCTTCTGTCTCCCCCAAAGTTATGGGCAGAGGAAGGTGGGGGGAGGACTCAGGGGATGGGCAGACCCTGCAGACACCCTACATCCTGGAGTCAGACTTGGGTCCTGACCTACTACAAGGCGAGTGTGGTACAACAGGGCTCTGCCCACCTGAAGCCCAGTTCCACAGGCCCAAGAACCCTATCAGCCTTCCAGACCTCCTCGCTGGTCACCTACAGCACCTGGGCCAAGGGCTTCCCTATTCAAGCAAGAGTGATTCTCAAGTGACAAGGGATGAAATGGGATGCTGAGACATCAAGGGAGCAAAAGATTGACTACCAATTCCCTTTACCAGAAGTTCAGGAACAGGTGAAATTAATCTATGTTGATGGACATCATGCCTGGTTATCTGAGTTGGGGCAGAAATGGGTACTGGCAAAAAAAAAAAAAGTAAGCAGGCACTTTCCAGAGTGATGTAAATACTCTACATCTTGACTGAGGTAGTAATGACATGGGTATAGACAATTATTAAAATATATTGAATAAACCACAGGGACCTACTGTATAGCACAGGGGACTATATCTGATATCTTGTAATAACCTATAATGGAAAAGAATCTGAAAAAGAATATATATACGTATATATATGTATAACTGAATCACTTTGCTGTACACCTGAAACTAACATGACATTGTAAATCAACTATACTCCAATAAAAAAATAACTGAGTGGATAACCAAATATTATTAAAAATAAAAAAATACATTGAAGTATACACTTACGATCTGTCCATTTTATTGTATGTTAAAAAAAAAAACCAGCCCAGTGAATTTCCTTCTCAGATTTCCAGAGCAGTTGCCTAGACCTCCAAAGAGGTCAATTTCACTCCAAGGACAAGCAATAGAGCTTCCAGACTAGAGGAGTGGAAGGCAGATCCAAGGAACGAAGGACACCTGGATGGTCAACTTACACAATGTAGCCTTGTCTCTGTCACCCACAGAGTGTTAACGTGCATTTATTTTGTGCTAGAACTGTGCTACTTGTTTCTATGTACCGTTTAATCCTGGGGAAAAAAACACAACAACAAACCAAACCCTGAAGCTCCAAGCAGTGAAATGCCGCACAGCTAGGACTGTAACTCAGTCTTTGGATTCCAAGCTGAGGGCTTCCTGTGGTTGTCTCTGGGTGGGGAGTGGGACGACAGTAGGTGGGAACTCCTGCCCCAAGCTCATCTGAGGGCTGCAGGCTGAGGAAGCCTAGAGGCGGCGTCTTCTCCAGCCAGGGACGCCCACACCAGCTTTCCCTCCTTTGTTGGACACTAACCCTGAAAGTCTTCCCTAGAAGAAGCAGTGGTGAGTCCTGGCCCCCTCTCTAAAAAAGGCTCTCTTGTTTTCACATGGACCAGCGCGCAGAAACACTGCAAATCCTGCCAGGCTCATGAAGGCCTGGAAGACGCTGGCTCCACAACAGAGCTGCAGCTGGGGAAAGAGCTGGGAGCCCATAAATGGCCAAGGTCATTGGAAAAACCATGAAAGCGGCCTCAAGTGTTAGGCCCGGAGGGCTGCTTGAGCGGAAAACCCAGGTCGACGCAGCAGAAAACTGCCCGTTTCCAGTCCACCAAAGCACCTGCTTCCTGAAGGGGCTGGGTCCCCGAAGAGACACGATGTCATTGATTTTTATCACGTCTGAGTGAGGTGACCTTCCTGGGGAGGAGACAGGAAAACACGGGCCCGCAGAAGTGCAGGGTCTGTGCTGGGAAAAGAAACATAATTTGCGGCCTGTTGGAGCAGGTCCCCAAGTTTCAGGAATAAAGCCGCCTTGTCATACTTGCCTAGACCCATGGGGCCCGAGAGGGCCACAGAGCCTTAGCGAGTGCCTTCTGTGGAATTGTCTGGAAAATACAAATGTTTAATTTCTTAACAGGCCTGTCTAAATGGAAGTTATTGTGGCCATGGAGAAATAAAATATTTGAATGCTAAGCAAAATAGATGAAAAGTTTCTTTAATCTTAAGAAAAATAAAATTGAACAAGACCTTATATACATTGTGATGTGTATGTAATGTACATATGATATATATTCACCTGTACATGTGAATATCATGTATATTCACCTGTTGAAAGAATGTTGTTTTTCTTTGATGGTGCTTTAATTTTTAAATTCTGGCTAATTCTATTTTCTCTGTCTTCTGCCAAAGGCAGAAGTTATCATCTCCATTTTATACATGTATCAGTTGACTGTGTATTCTGTATACATCAAAGTATTATTAATGAAATGTCTGCACAGAGTTGAACATTAAATAATACCAAAGACTCATAATGAGAGGTTTGCAGCCCCATGTCTCACCCCAACCCCCTTTGATCTCCCTAAGCTCCGCCCCCACCCCAGCACAATCACCTGTGTTTTTCCTTTGGTTGAGGCTGAACAAGGAAACACACTTAGACCAGAGGCCAGCTATAATGAAGATAAGGTATTTAGGGTTTTGTTTTATTTTTTTTAATTGAAGAATAATACCATACAGAAAAGTGAACAAATCCGTTGCTACAGATAAAATGTATTGTCACAAAGTGGACACCCCCATATCATCACCCAAGTCAAGAAACGGAACATAACCAGCTTTGGGGACACCCTCCCCCCAACACTCCCCTCTCTTCTCCCCAAAGGTAAACATTACCCTCCCTATCATCATTCATGAGCTTCGCCTCCTTGAAATTCCTAAAAAATGGAACCACTCAGTATCTGACATAGTTATGTCTCACTTCTTTGACTTAACATTTTGTGAGATTCACTCATGTTGCTGCATGTAGCTTTAATTGGTTAATTGCCATTTCTGTGGCGTTTTCAGTGACCACAATTTACTTACGCATTTTATGGCTGGTGGATATGTGGGTTGTTTCCACTGTGGGCTACTACACAGAATGCTGCCATAACATTTTTGTCTTCCGTTGCATATGTGCATGGATTTCTATCTATGAGTAGAACTGCGGCATCATAGGACACACGTGCACCCAACTTTGGTAGATATCAATGGACTGTTTTTTAAAGTACACCAATTTACATTCTCACCAATAATATATGAGAGTTTCAAGCGCTCCACATCCTTGCCAGTACTTGATACTGTCAGTCATCTTGACTTTAGCCATTCTGGGGGGTGGTATGGCAGTGTGGTTTTAATTTGCACTTCCCTGATGACTAAAGGAGATTGAATATGTTTTCATTTGCTTTTGGACATTGGATATACTTCTGTGAAATTCTTAAGTCTCTTGTTCACTTTTCTTTTGTGTTGTCTTTTTCTTATTGATCTGTAGAGGGTTTTCACATCTTGGCTATGAGAATCCTTTTCAGATACATGTATCCTTCCATACTCTCATTTGCCTATTTGCTCATTGATGGTCCTTTTTGGTGAATAGGGTCTTAATCACATTAATTAATTAGTCTCTTGATTTCAATCGATCCACATCTTTCTCCTGTATCTTCACTCTGTTTACTGCCTTATAGTTCTCCAATGCCTTTAAGTAGATTTAAAACACAGTTTCTCCAGATTTTCTAGATGTCCCCTACGGAAGAATTGGGCAAAACTCCCTCAGGCAATCACCATGAATTTGTCTAGTTCTTTCCTCTGACATTTTCATATTTCCACATTCACACTCTGAGTGCAATTTCTTGATTTAACATTCTAGACACTTTATATTGATTTTATATTGTGGTAGGTGAGCATTTATCTATCCTACACTTGTACTCCACATCCTTCTATCCTCGCAATATAGTTATTTCCTAATTTCAAGCTCTCAGCCACATTTACTTTACATTATAGTAAGCTATCTAAATGGTATTCACCGCAGATTCATGGGGCCCGCAAGACAATTTCAGAGTGAGTTATATTTGAGATGATGAGTGAGAATCTCTTTGAAGCCTTCCGCAGCCCCAATCAATATTGTAAAATCGACAGGATAGTCTCAATTCCAGAGACAGCAGGCTCTCACCATTCTTACACCGAATACTTCCTTCTATTTAGGAGTGACCCCCGAAGGACAATGCTGTAGGAAATCGATCAATTTACTGAGGCCTGACTCTGAATTGCTGGGACCCCCCCCCCCAGTACCCACATCTCAAGGAGGCACTGCTAATCTTTTCTGTTGGCATACATGCCAACAGTGAGACTTGGAAAAATAGCCTCAAAAAGAATTCCAACTGCTGAGCCTGGTGATGGAAGAGAAGATGAATGTAAAGAATCTAAGAAAGTTTTGGGTCTTTGCCAGAAAAGAGGCGTTTTAGAATAAATTAGAGCGGCGTGTTGAATTCTCTGGTGGCTGGGATGTATGATGTGAACAGGTCCTGCCTCAGCTCTGTATGGAAATGTCCAAAGGTGCTTTTCCAACGTATTTCATTTGTGTTTAAGTAAGAGGATTAGAAAAGGCTGTGGGATAGACTCCTTTCAGAAGTCAAGAGTTACCTGTGTTGCAACTTACTGTTCCTATAAATACACGTGCACTTGTCATTTCACACGTCCTAGGTTTGGTTTGGAGAAAAGAGTCCAAGTGAAGGTCACCCAAAGCAAGGGTGATGCTGGATGTAGAGCTACCTGCCTCCGAGCCCCCCAGCTCCTTCCTCCGGGGTCCTGTCCTTACAGGAGGTTCTGATGGGGAGATTTCATCAGTGTCTGCACTGCCCACGCTCCTGCAGCTTGGGGAGAACCGTGGCTTTTGAGCAGGTCGGGCAGGAAAGATCACACTGAGATAAAGTGGCCTTGCTGCCCTCTTCTGAGTTTGTGACTGTAACTGTTACTGGCAGCAATACTTTGCTGTTGGTTTTTGTTTTACTGAATTTCTTAGTATGAGGAACTTCTTCACTCTGTTTTCCTTTCCTATCCCTCCATCTCTCCATCCCTCCATCCTACCCAATTCCTGGCTGCTAGTCGAGGAGCTCTACCCATGCCCCATCATTTGAAACAAAGGTCAGTAGGTTTCTTAGAGTTTGTGATCTCCTACCCCTTCAGCACCCATGTGGATGTCCAGCTCTCCTGGCCCCTGCCCTGCACGTCCCAGGAGCATCTAATAGTAGCAGCTTTGACACCAGGGAGACTTTGCAGTGTGCTTCATCCATTCACCAGACATTTATTAAGCATACGCTATCGCCCAGGCAGCATACTGGGCTCAAGATACAAAGGTGACAAGATGAGGTCCCTGCCATCAGGGGTCACAGTCTAGGTAGACTCTGCATACCCATACACACTTTGGTACAACACAACGTTATATATCAGTGGCAGAAATCTGTGAGGTCACAAGGAATGAGCAGTGGTGCTAGGAAATTCACCAGGCAGACATGGGGTGGGGGGTGGCTATGGAAAAAAGGAATCCCAGGGGGAGGAAGCAGCATGGACAAGTGTAGATGGGGAAGTCTCACGTGGTCTGGAAACCATATGTGATCTGTTATGGCCAGTGAGGGTGGGACACGGAAAAAAGGACCTTTTCTCACGGAGCTTATAGTCCAGAGGGGTGGGTGGCCAGACAGGCTCACAACTCTCAGAGAAAGCAGGAAGTAGTAAGAGCTTGCTTTAAAAGAATGGATACAGCGCCAAAAGTTTGCACAAAACGGAGACAGGATTTGGGTTGGAGGCATCCGAGGAGGCTTGGCGGGCTGGATTTTGAAGAGCATGTAGCATGGACTGCAGTGATGGGAGAACATTCCAGAAGGAAAGGACAGAGTGGGTGTGTCTGTGTGAGCATAAGAACAAGGCTAATGGGTGCAAGCGTTGTTCAAAGAATAAAGAACAATGGCCGCAGGACAGGCTCAGTCTTATGGATCAGAGGGGCCCCAAGAAGTTGGGATGACAACAGGTAGTGTGTGTGTGTGTGTGTGTGTGTGTGTGTGTGTGTGTGTGTGTGTGCTGGAGTTAGGATGGGGGGCGGGCACAGCGAGGGAAGTGAGTGACATGTGAAATACTGAGTCCCAAGCTGGATTGGATTTGGAGGAAGCTGTTTGGGAAGCCGGGGGTAACTTTGGCACACCTTCCTTGGTTTCAATTTTCTTAATTCTTTTACAGAAATACATTTCTATATTAAAATAAACATGAAAAAATACAAAATATATATAGGTTTCTTTTAAGATAAAAAAATACAACTTCTAAGAAATCACGACTGCCTCCAGAAGCCCGCTGGGTGTGGGTTCCCTCTCATGGCCATTAGGGTGACTAAGGAAAAGATCGGAAATGTACAGGGAGCGGAGTCAAGATGGCGGACGAAGAGGACGTGGAATTCACGTCTCCGCACAACTAGGGCACCTATCAGGCACCGGTGGGGGACCATGGACACCTAAGGGGACGGGAGGAACCCCCAGTGACCAGGTAGGATGTGGGGTGTGGGGGCAGTGAAGGGAGAGAGAAGTAGTGGAGGCCAGACAGGACGGGTGGCCCTGAGGGGCGGCTGGGGGAGGGGAAGGGATTCCACACCCGAAGGGGGAAATTGGGGGACCATTGGGAGGGCAGAGGAGCAAAAGGGAGGTTTCCCCTGACCACTTGGACCCCCAGGAACCTGCTGAGATTCTGGGCCTGATCCTCTGCCCACCGAGGCCCCCTCCAGCCATGCGGGTCCTGAGGGAGTGGGAGGCAGGGAAGGGGGAGCAAAAGTAAAGGCCGGACCTCCAGAACCAGAATGGCTGGGGGAGGGAAGACGTCCCTACACCCAGAGGACTCACCCACGGTTAGGGGTCCAGTGGTGATGGGGGAGACCCATGGGGAGACCGTGTGGGAGGCATGCAGGAACGGAAGGGAAAGTGTGGCAGTGCTGTCCACTTGGACACCGGGGAGCCTGTTGGGTTCTAGGGCCAATCCTCTGCTCTCGGAGCCTCCCTCCTCCTGTGCAGGGCCCAAACCCCACCCTTACACTCCAACCCAGGGCCCCACCTCTACATTTGGAGACCCCCTCTGAGACCCCCTCCAACGTACTGGGCCTAAACCCCACCCACACACCCTCACCCAGGGCCCTACATCCAAACTCCGAAACTCCACACTCCAGAGGCCCTCCTTTCCACACACTGCCTCTCCCGTCCCGGGCAGGCCCTAAGCAGAGGCCCTGCCCCATGCTTGAAGGTTGCCCCACCTAGGTCCCACCCCCAAGGCCTTTTCTGGCTGTATAGGTCTTGAGCCTAGACCCCACCCCACACTCAAGCATCATGCCCCCCCACCCGCCTAGGTCTCGCCCCACTCTAAACCCTGCCCCTGCCTAAGTTCCACCCTGCCTAAGCTCTGCCCCCATAGCCAAGGCTTTTTTTTGTTTGTGTTTTTTCCTCTTTTAGATTGGGGTTCTGTTTTAGCTTGTTGATTCATTGCTGTTGATTCTTTTATATTTTTATTTTTCCCAATAAATCTTTTATTTTTCCATTTTATTTTATTCTTTTTACTTTGTTATTGTTCTCTCCTTTTGGCTTGTTCCCCCACTGCCCCCCCCTTTATTTTTTCCTTTTTCTGTTGTGGTTTTATTTTACCTTGTTTCAATTATAGTTTTATTTTTCCTAATATATTTTTGTCTTTCTAATTTTATTTTGTTTTTTATTCTTTGATATTGTACTGCTTCTACCTTTCTTTCTTTCTTTTTTTTTTAAACTGTGCCATGAAGCTTGCGGGATCTTGGATCCCAGGTCAGAGGTCAGGCGCCAGCTCCTATGGTGGGAGCTCCAAGTCCAAACCGCTGGACTAACAGAGAACCTCAGACCCCAAGGAATATCAATTGGAGTGAGGCTGCCCAGAGGTCCTCATCTCAGCACCGAGACCCAGCTCTATCCAACTGCCTGCAAACTCCAGTGCTGGACATCTCGGGTCAAACAACCAGTAAGACAGGAATATAGCACCACCCATAAAAACAAACGAACAACTAAGTAAATAAAATGAAACAACAAAAAAATATGTTATAGATGAAGGAGCAAGGTAAAAACCTACAAGACCAAATAAATGAAGATGAAATAGGCAACCTACCTGAAAAATAATTCAGAGTAATGATAGTAAAGATGATCCAAAATCTCGGAAACAGAAAGGAGAAAATACAAGAAACATTTAACAAGGATCTAGAAAAACTAGGAAGCAAGCAAACAGTGATGAACAACACAATTATTGAAATTAAAAATACTCTAGAAGGAATCAATAGCAGAATAACTGAAGCAGAAGAATGGATAAGTGAGCTGGAAGATAGAATGGTGGAAATAATTGCCAGGGAGCAGATAAAAGAAAGAAGAATGAAAAGAATTGAGGACAGTCTCAGACACCTCTGGGACAATGCTAAATGCACCAATATTCAAATTATAGGGGTCCCAGAAGAAGAAGAGAAAAAGAGAGGGACGGAGAAAATATTTGAAGAGATTAGAGTTGAAAACTTTCCTAATACAGGAAAGGAAATAGTCAAGTCCAGGAAACACAGAGAGTACCATATAGGATAAACCCAAAGAGAGACATGTCAGACACATGTTAATCAAACTATCAGAAATTAAACACAAAGAAAAAATATTAAAAGCAGCAAGGGAAAAATAACAATTAACATACAAGGGAATCCCCATAAGGTTAACAGATGATCTTTCAGCAAAAACTCTGCAAGCCAGAAGGGAGTGGCAGGACATATTTCAAGTGATGAAAAGGAAAAACCTACAACCAAGATTATTCTACCCAGCAAGGATCTCATTCAGATTCGATAGAAAAATTAAAACCTTTACAGACAAGCAAAAGCTAAGAGAATTCAGCACCACCAAACCAGCTTTATAACAAATGCTAAAGGAACTTCTCTCAGCAGGAAACACAAGAGAAGGAAAAGACCTACAATAACAAACCCAAAACAATTAAGAAAATGGTAATAGGAATATATATATCGATAATTACCTTAAATGTAAATGGATTAAATGCTCCAACCAAAAGACATAGGCTGGCTGAATGAATACAAAAACAAGACCCATATATATGCTGTCTACAAGAGACCCACTTCAGACCTAGGGACACATACAGACTGAAAGTGAGGGGATGGAAAAAGATATTCCATGAAAATGGAAATCAAAAGAAAGCTGGAGTAGCAATTCTCATCCCAGACAAAATAGACATTAAAATAAAGACTAGTACAAGAGACAAAGAAGGCCACTACATAATGATCAAGGGATCAATGCAAGAAGAAGATATAACAATTGTAAACATTTATATACCCAACATAGGAGTACCTCAGTACATAAGGCAAATGCTAACAGCCATAAAAGCGGAAATCAAAGTAACACAATCATAGTAGGGGACTTTAACACTCCACTTTCACCAATAGACAGATCATCCAAAATGAAAATAAATAAGGAAACATAACCTTTAAATGATACATTAAACAAGATGGACTTAATTGATATTTATACAACATTCCATCCAAAATCAACATAATACACTTTCTTCTCAAGTGCTCATGGAACATTCTCCAGGATAGATCATATCTTGGGTCACAAATCAAGCCTTGGTAAATTTAAGAAAATTGAAATCACATCAAGTATCTTTTCTGACCACAACGCTATGAGACTAGATATCAATTACAGGGGAAAATCTGTAAAAAATACAAACACGTGGAGGCTAAACAATACACTACTTAATAACCAAGAGATCACTGAAGAAATCAAAGAGGAAATCAAAAAATACCTAGAGACAAATGACAACGAAAACATGATGATCCAAAACCTATGGGATGCAGCAAAAGCAGTTCTAAGAGGGAAGTTTATAGCAATCCAAGCCTACCTTAAGAAACAAGAAACATCTCAAATAAACAACCTAACCTTACACCTAAAGCAATTAGAGAAAGAAGAACAAAAAATACCCAAAGTTAGCACAAGGAAAGAAATCATAAAGATCAAATCAGAAATAAATGAAAAAGAAATGAAGGAAACAATAGCAAAGATCAACAAAAGTAAAAGTTGGTTCTTTGAGAAGATAAACAAAATTGATAAACCATTAGCCAGACTCATCAAGAAAAAAAGGGAGAAGACTCAATAAAATTAGAAATGAAAAAGGAGAAGTAACAATTGACACTGCAGAAACACAAAGGATCATGAGAAATTACTACAAGTAACTATATGCCAATAAAATGGACAAACTGGAAGAATTGGACAAATTCTTAGAAAAGTACAACCTTCCGAGATTGAACCAGGAAGAAATAGAAAATATAAACAGACCAAACACAAGCACTGAAATTGAAACTGTGATTAAAAACCTTCTAACAAACAAAAGCCCAGGACCAGATGGCTTCACAGGAGAATTCTATCAAATATTTAGAGAAGAGCTAACACCTATCCTTCTCAAACTCTTCCAAAACATAGCAGAGGGAGGAACACTCCTAAACTCGTTCTACGAGGCCACCCATCACCCTGATACCAAAACCAGACAAAGATGTCACAAAGAAAGAAAACTACAGACCAATATCACTGATGAACATAGATGCAAAAATCCTCAACAAAATACTACCAAACAGAATCCAACAGCACATTAAAAGGACATACACCATGATCAAGTGGGGTTTATGCCAGGAATGCAAGGATTCTTCAATATATGCAAATCAATCAATGTGATACACCATATTAACAAATTAAAGATAAAAACCATATGATCATCTCAATAGATGCAGAAAAAGCTTTCGACAAAATTCAACACCCATTTATGATAAAAACCCTCCAGAAAGTAGGCATAGAGGGAACTTACCTCAACATAATAAAGGCCATATATGACAAACCCACAGCCAACATCGTCCTCAATGGTGAAAAACTGAAACCATTTCCACTAAGATCAGGAACAAGACAAGGTTGCCCATTCTCACCACTATTATTCAACATTGTTTTGGAAGTTTTAGCCACAGCAATCAGAGAAGAAAAAGAAATAAAAGGAATCCAAATTGGAAAAGAAGCTGTCACTGTTTGCAGATGACATGATACTATACAGAGAATCCTAAAAATGCCACCAGAAAACTACTAGAGCTAATCAATGAATTTAGTAAAGTAGCAGGATACAAAATTAATGCACAGAATACACTATACACTAATGATGAATATTCCTTGCATTCCTATACACTAATGATGAAAATTCTGAAAGTGCAATTAAGGAAACACTCCCATTTACCATTGCAACAAAAAGAATAAAATACCTAGGAATAAACCTACCTAAGGAGACAAAAGACCTGTATGTAGAAAACTATAAGACACTGATGAAACAAATTAAAGATGATACAAACAGATGGAGAGATATACCATGTTCTTGGATTGGAAGAACCAACATTGTGAAAATGACTCTACTACCCAAAGCAATCTACAGATTCAGTGCAATCCCTATCAAACTACCACTGGCATTTTCCACAGAACTAGAACAAAAAAGTTCACAATTTGTATGGAAACACAAAAGGCCCCGAATAGCCAAAGCAATCTTGAGAAAGAAAAACAGAGCTGGAGGAATCAGGCCCCCTGACTTCAGACTATACTACAAAGCTATAGTAAGACGGTATGGTACTGGCAGAAAAACAGAAATATAGATCAATGGAGCAGGATAGAAAGCCCAGAGATAAACCCACACACATATGGTCAACTTATTTTTGATAAAGGAGGCAAGAATACACAATGGAGAAAAGACAGCCTCTTCAATAAGTGGTGCTGGGAAAACTGGACAGCTACATGTAAAAGAATGAAATTAGAACATTCCCTAACACCGTACACAAAAATAAACTCAAAATGGATTAAAGACCTAACCGTAAGGCCAGACACTATAAAACTCTTAGAGGAAAACATAGGCAGAACACTCTATGACATAAATCACAGCAAGATCCTTTTTGACCCACCTCCTAGAGAAATGGAAATAAGAACAAAAATAAACAAGTGGGACCTAATGAAACTTCAAAGCTTTTGCACAGCAAAGGAAACCATAAACAAGACAAAAAGACAACCCTCAGAATGGGAGAAAATATTTGCAAATGAAGCAACTGACAAAGGAATAATCTCCAAAATATACAAGCAGCTCATGCAGTTCAATATCAAAAAAACAAACAACCCAATCCAAAAATGGGCAGAAGACCTAAATAGACATTTCTCCAAAGAAGATATACGGATTGCCAAGAAACACATGAAAGGATGCTCAACGTCACTAATCATTAGAGAAATGCAAATCAAAACTACAATGAAGTATCACCTCACACCAGTCAGAATGGCCTCATCAAAAAATCTACAAACAATAAATGCTAGAGAGGGTGTAGAGAAAAGGGAACTCTCTTGCACTGTTGGTGGGAATGTAAATTGATACAGCCACTATGGAGAACAGTATGGAGGTACCGTAAAAAAACTAAAAATAGAACTACCATATGACCCAGCAATCCCACTACTGGGCATATACCCTGAGAAAACCATAATTCAAAGAGTCATGTACCAAAATATTCATTGCAGCTCTATTTACAATAGCCAGGACATGGAAGCAACCTAAGTGTCCATCAGCAGATGAATGGATAAAGAAGATGTGGCACATATATACAATGGAATATTACTCAGCCATAAAAAGAAAAGAAATTGAGTTATTTGTAGTAAGGTGGATGGACCTAGAGTCTGTCATACAGAGTGAAGTAAGTGAGAAAGAGAAAAATACTGTATGTTAACACATCTATATGGAATCTAAAAAAAAAAAAAAAGGTTCTGATGAGCCTAGGGGCAGGACAGAAATAAAGACACAGACGTAGAGAATCGACTTGAGGCCCTGGGAAGGGGAAGGGGAAGCTGGGACAAAGTGAGAGAGTAACATGGACATATATACACTACCAAATGTAAAATAGATAGCTAGTGGGAAGCAGCTGCATAGCACAGAGGTATCAGCTCGGTGCTTTGCGACCACGTAGAGAGGTGGGATACAGAGGGTGGGAGGGAGGCGCAAGAGGGAGGGGATTTGGGGATATACGTATGCATATAGCTGATTCACTTTGTCATACAGTAGAAACTAACACAACGTTGTAGAGCAATTATACTCCAATAAAGATGTGAAAAAAAAAGAAAAGAAAAAGAAAGGATAAGATCGGAGATGCCCTGACATCCCTGGTCAATTTAACTTTCATGGCACCTTCTGTGAGGTAGAGGCAATCACGCCTACAGATAAGAAAACAGGCCCAGCGAGGGTGTGTAACGTGCTCGAGGTCACACAGCTCATGAGCAGCAGAATCCGAACTCAAACCAGGTTCTTGGTCCAAGTACAAGTTCTTTCTGCAACAGACTGAGCGGTTGATAAATGAGATGTAGGGGGAAATAAAGCTGAAATAGTTGGTTGCTAAGTCACGGAGGTTCTTGAAAGCCAGCCCAAAAGAAAGGTTGCAAGCCAAAAAGAATATTCACGGCCCACTAGGGTTAGACCCAAAAGGTGAGAAGAAGAGGAGCAATATGGCCCTAAGAGATCTAGTTATTCTCACCCCAGCTTCTTTGGAGCCACCTCTTATCCTTGAGACTGAGAGTGACCTACGCTGAGCAGTGGCATTGTTCCCATGGATATGGTAGGAAGCACACCTGTTTCTCTGTTTTCTACTTAATGTTGTTCTGCTATGTACAGAGCCCTCAGAATCACCGAGCAGCCCCTTCTGGAACTGAACACTGGAGAAAGGGTGTCGGCCATCTGTAACTTCTCCCAAGGTGCCCTTCCCACGACTAGGATATATCCCGTAGTCGATGCAACAGGAGAGAACAGTGTTACCGGGTCTGAAAGGAAATCGATGGAGAGCGGGAACCGTTGCGGGCAGTTGCAATTTTCTAGATCTATTACTTTGCATTTGGAGATCAGTGAAACAACGTCGTGTTGCTATGAAAATCAAGAGATTTATGTGGTTCTCATCGTAGGAAAACAACAACTTCATAAAGGACCCCAAATGGTAACTTAGTGGAAATAAAAAGGGAAGAGTTGCTTGTGGCTTGAGATAAGTGGAAAAGTGCTCCTTTGACTAAGAAATGGTGGGTACACTTTGCAACTGAATGTCATTGTCTTTCTTCCTTTCCTTTTCTTTATTTAGAATGAGCTGAGAGAGTTTGTTGAGAAACCAGCCAACATCCTGGAGATCCTCAGGCCACCTCAAGTACTGCTGTTTCTGGACGAATCCTCGGATGGAGCGATGTTTCATCAGCTGGTACTGGGACAGGGACCCCACCACCACCATGATGAGGGCGCCACTGAGGTCAGCTAAGCACCTGCTCTGGGCGTAACTGAAGGCTTCGAGGCACCACCCGTCTCTAAGGAAGTGTCTGCTCACGAGACAGACAACCTTTCTGCTGCTCCACAGGGCATCCTGGATGTTGGCGATGTGGTTTTCCCCAGGCAAAAAGTCTCTCTCTTCAAAGCACAGGTTAAATCTGTTTCGATCGCTGTACTGGGCATCCAGGTGTTTGAGCAAAGCATTCTGCACCCATTCAAAGTCTTTGCTACTGAAGCACAAATAGGCATCGTATTTGTACGTCTCTGATTCTCTTCCCTTGATGGGGCCCTTGAACACCAGTCTCTGGGTTTTCTTATAACAGATGAAACAAAACCCCCGAAACTTCGTAACGATGAGGATGGCCACGAGGAACAGAGTCAAAGTGACAGTGAAGAAGGTGAAAAGGGAAAACTTTAGGGACTCTAAAACTTCCTCTTCATCACAGTCTTCCGTGGAAAGAGAGTAGAGGGAAGCCCCAGCCATGGAGCTCGGGTACATGCAGTATATGTCTGCCGGAGAGCCAAATATTGTGACGTTGGTTTGATTGAGCCAACTGATAAAAGTGCTAAGTTCACACTCACAGATGAACTTGTTATGAGTTATGTCCACGGCACTCAGCGATGCAAATAAATCAGGATCAGGAGAGAGGAGCTGGTTTCTGGATATATCCAGGACCTCTAAATTAGCAGGTAAGTCACCAGGAAAAAGAACGGTCAGCCTGTTGTCCTTGAGGCTGAGTCCCCTCAGTCCAGTCAGATGACGAAATACTCCTGGTGGAAGGAAATTCAGGTAGTTTTTATTCAAATATAGGACTCGGAGATGGGAAAGCCCTTTAAAAACATTCCAGCAGAACCCGGCTTCCCAGGCAAGCTGCAACATATTTTCTTCAAGGAAAAGCTCTTCTAAGCTGGGGTTCTCTGAAGGGGCATGGTCTTGGTTACAAAAGGAAAAGCGATTTTGATTTAAAATGAGAATCTGGAGATGGGGTACCTGGAGAAGGAAGTAGAGATTATCCAGATTTTCCAGCCTATTCTCTGATAAGGTGATGAAGTTAGCTGTAAGTGCGATGTTTGGCAAAGTAGCCAGTTTATTGCCACTCAAGAAGATACTAGGTATGCTTGGAAGAAAATCAATAGTTTTAAGGGCATTATCCCGGAGATCCAAGGTGTTTAACTTTTCCAGGAATCTGAATGTTTTGTCCTGAATGATCCCGATGTGATTCTTTTGCAGATCAATATAGGTTACCTTAGGTAGTCCATAGAAATTAGAATTATACAATTCCCCCAGAAGGTTATGTGATATATTGAGAACTTGGAGGTTGTCGAGTCCATAAAATGCTTTGTGTGCAATATTGTTTATCTTGTTGTAGGCGAGATTCAGAACCTTCAACTCCTTGAGCGTCTCGAAGAGTTGGAAGTTCAGGGAGAAGATAAACCCATGTGAAAGGTCCAGCTGTATCACTGAGCTTCTGGCCAGGCCGACAAAGGTGTGCTGGTCAGGGTCTTTGATGTTAGTGAAGCCAAACCCAGAACCCATCACGTGATAGGTAAGAACCAAAGAGAAAATCTGGCTTCCATTGATGGCATTGCTGAAGTTTCTTGTGATGTCCACTGCCCAGCCATTGCCAGAAACATCTAGGGTTTCCAGGACCATGTTTCTGAATGGGTTCAGACACTTCCCCCAGTCCACTGAGACCCTGCTGTACAGCTTATTATCAGCAAGGCTTAAAAAGGAGAGTGTTTTTCCTTGGAGGGGTTTGAGGTCGTGCTCACAAACAATGGTTATTTGGTTGAGGGAAAGATCGATGGACTTCAAGGAATTCAATTCCCGGAATGAATGATGAAGGTAAAGACTCTGAATCTGATTTTTGGATAGGTCCAAGCGAGCCAAAGACCCCAAGTTTCTGAAATAACCATCTTTTAATACAGCACTGGAAAGACCACAGTAAAACAGTCGAAGTTCGGAGAGATGGGGCAGTTCCTGAAAAGCATCTGGGTGCAAGAAGTCTATCTGACTTTTGCCCAGGTCCAAGATTCTGAGATTGGGCAGATTTTGGAAGGCTTCTTTGTCAATGGTCAAGGGGGTAAACTGAGTCCCGAGCTCCAGCAGCTGCAGCTGCTCCAGGAAGGGGAAGGATGCGGTTGTGACTGTCCTGATGTAGTTGAAGCTGAGCAGGAGACTCTTGGTGGTGTTGGGGACCTGAGGGACTTGGGTGAGGTTGCAGGAACGATATAAGGCTCTCCAACCATCGAAGAAGCAGGAGGAAATTCCAAGCGCGGGACTGGCCATGAGCACCATTCTTAAGAGAAGGTCAAGGTGGTCTCCCATGATCCTACGGAGAAGGGAGAGTGAAAACACAGGAATCTAAGCTCAAGGCATTGCGCACGGGTGCTTAGGGCTTGGGGGTTTCCTCTGTGATGTGGTTGTTTCTTAGACCCTTTGTTTCTCTGGATCCAAGGCTGTAGCTGTTGGCAGATACTGTCTGGTGTAGACAGAGCTTTTCTCACTCTCTATCATTTATGTTGCATTTTTCTACATAGCAAGCACAGTTCAAAGTGCTTTCGAAATATTTCATTTAACCTTTATGATAACTCTGCATTCATTCCTAAGTCTGTGCCTTCATTCATTCAAGATTTGCCGATGGAAGTTGGAGAAAACAGCAGGAGGAGATACATTTTAACTTCACCTCAGCCAGGGACCCCATTCCTAGCCCAAGGCAGGCTCAGCTGAAGAGTGGAAAATAAATCCACTGATTTTCTTCCCCCTCTAACCCGTCAAGGATACTAGGTCATCTCCATTCATCCATCCTTACTCCCTACACAGTGCATCTCATAATATAAAAACTGGGTACGTCGTTTTCCACAAAGAGTCAGATTTCAACAGTTGAACAAAAATGTATTAAGCACCTCCTGCACGCCTGGCACTTGTGTGACCCCATGAGTGTACAACTGAACAAAAGACAGTCCCCTTGCCTAAGCCCAATAGATGAATTCACTGTCTGAGTTGAGCATTTGCTTCACACACACAGCAGCAAACAGCACTGAATGAGTGTATCTGGTTATGTTCCCAGTGCTGTGCTGGGAGCTGTGAGGGGTACAGAGAAAGTGCACGAGGGCCCACCCCTCAGAGAGCTTCGCCTCTACCCATCTGCACGGCACCTCCACCTTGGTGCCTGCGAAGTATTCAACTTGCTCTATGTGTAATATCTGAAGGCCTCTGTTGGCGGGTAAGGAAAGACCTACATAGCTCAGAGGGCAGGAGAATGAGGGGGAAAGAAAAGACAGAAATAGGAAGAGGGCCCTGGTTTATAAAACCATCGCTGGCACAGTTTCAATATCAGGGTAGACAGTGTGAAGCAGTCATGGTGCTAGAGAGGGCACCAGCCCTGGACCACTTGCCGGCTCTGAAGACGTTTCGCTGTGTTGGGGTAATTTGTGGTGGGGTTTCCATAGCACCTTTGAGGCTGCGACACACAATTTACAGCAAATCAGAAGTAGACATTGACTTCTGAGTTGACCCAAAATATCAAAAGCAGGCATTTACACATTAAGAGTAGGGCAGCGTGGTATACTGATGTATACTGTCAGGTGGGATACAACTATTGCCATTTCATATTTGAAATTAAACAATTTCCTATTGGTAGAAATTAAATATAACCTACCATTAAAAATAAACCAACAACCAGACATTTAATAATCATTAGAAAAAACTCGCTGAGAATGTTTATCACGGCTCTTAATTTCTCCACCATTTCCACCCAGAGGCTCAGGGTAACAACAGCAGGGTCATCTCTGTTCTCTGAAACGTCACCCACACTTCAGCAAGTCCTGTCAGTTTCACCTTCCAAGTCTACTCGGTTCAAGCCGCCATCTCTTGATGGGGCTAGGCTTGAGACTTCTTACTGGTCTCTCTTATATCTGGGCTGACTCTCCATTTTCCAAACAGCAGCCAGGGTGTTCTTTTAGAAACATAACCCAGGTGATACCACGCCTCTCTGCACAGAACCCTCCGTTCTCCTCCCACTGCTCTGGGAATAAAACCCTGCAAAGACTTCCTTCATCCAGCTCTTGCCTGTCTCTTCAGCATCCCCCTCCTCAATAACTTACTCAATTGATACCTGCTGAGCATCTATGTATCTGGCACTGTTTTAGGAAGAGGAGATACAGTGGTAAACACAATAGACCAAGCCTGCCCTTTTGCTCTCCAAAAATGCACATTTGCATCATAAACCAAAACTTGCACCCAATTTCAGAGGGTTTACTGACCTCCTGAAGGCTACCCCTTTCAACCCCATGATGAGAACCCTTAGTCTACATATAACAACCACCACGTTTTATGTTCTAGAACGGGGCTTGGGAAACTTTTTCTGTAAAGGGCCAGATGGTAAATATTTTAGGCTTTGCAGTCCAAATACTGTAGTTTGCCAACCTCTGTTCTAGAAGAAGAGAGACTAGAGACTCTGATTTCACAAATGAGGATTTTAAGTGACTGCAAGATAAATGTGTTCTGATATTGAACTCATATTTTCAGGAAAGAACTAGCTTGGCCCCCAAGCTGCTGACAGTTTTGCAGCTGTTGTTTTATCCAAACATCAGAATGAATTCTCATCTTATGTAATCTGACAGGAAAATCCCTGCAGAGACAAGGAAGTGAGAACACCAGCTCAGAATAAGAGTTAAGATGTCTAGTTTCAATTCTGTCTTTTTACAGACCACTCAGGGCTGGCCTCCAAATGCCTACACTGTACTGGGTGGCTTGACCCTGAATTTGTAGTAATATCAGGTGAAAGAAAGCCCCAAACAATACATATTCAAGATACTGAATTTTCAAGTCCATAATAGGGAAGCTAAAATTAGGGCTTCCCTGGTGGCGCAGTGGTTGAGAGTCTGCCTGCCGATGCAGGAGACACGGGTTCGTGCCCCGGTCCAGGAAGATCCCACATGCCGCGGAGCGCCTGGGCCCATGAGCCATGGCCGCTGAGCCTGCGCGTCCTCAACGGGAGAGGCCACAGCAGTGAGAGGCCCCTGTACCGCAAAAAAAAAATAAATTAATTAAATTAAATTAAATTAAACCGTAAGGTAGATAAGGCCAGTTGAACAAACAGATTTTAAAGAAAATTATTTGGGCTTATGTCATATTACAAAGATATCGTGCAGACCTATTTTCTTATGAAATACAGCAAGGTGTGAAACAGCTACATCTTCATCTCTGAAGCAGTCTTCTTTGGGTCAGGTGCCAGGACAGGCGAGCAGAGGGACCAGGTGAGCTGAGCTGACAGGAGTGTGGAGGGGTTATTCATGAAGACAGAAGCTGGGAGGAGGGACCACCCACGCAGGGGTGTCCTGGAATGAGAGCCAGGAGCTAAAACGCGTTGAAATAAATATGAATGAGCACTGATATAGGGCAAATCTAATTCAAAGATGAGAACCGGGCGATGAAGTTGTTTCAGACCTGACCAGACCTCAGAAAGATGAGTGAGCCAGAATGAAGTGTAGGCAGTGAGACAGACCAGGTGGGCAGCAGCTATGGACTTTGGGAACCCAAGAGAGATGAAATGACCTAAAACCCCAAACCCCTGAATGCAGGTCGCTGACCGCAGCTTCTGACCCAGCGGAGGAGGGCGCCATCTAGTGGTGGCTGGAGTGAGTTCTCTGAGGCAGCAGGTAGAGGAACCCGACAGCGCGCTCCTAAACCATTACTGAAAAGATGGTGAGTAGCGACAGGTACTTACACTGTTAGTTCTGCCATCAGGCGACATAGGCATTCCTTCCTAAAAATCACTCAGCTACTTAGAATCACACAGGGCTTCTGGGAAAAAAGAAGACGGCGTATAGCACTCAAAACCTTCATCAGCGGCACCAGAAAACCTCATAAAAATGGTAGCACCATCTTATACGTGTTAGGTGGTTAAGAAATACATACACACTACAATAAATATTCCTTTACCTTGTAAAAGACCTGAGGGTTGCTGCCTCGGGAGCTACTGTGAGGTGCTGGACGGAGGGGGTTATTTGGTATCAGGGGAAGTTGTACACCAGTTGGGGATTGGTGTTGGCTCAAATCACAGGTGGAGCAAGGAGGTCACTGGCAGATTTTTGAGGTCTTTTCCTTCCTCATATGTAGGTCGGTTCAGCTGGGTACAGTTTTCTTCATTTAAACTTAAGATATGGCACAGAGCATATGCAAATTTCATGTTAATATGTTAATGTTGTTCCCTAATATATCAATATTGTTCCTTAATATGTCAATTGTGTTGGAACAGATTCATTACTTCAGAACAAGCATTATAGCAGAACTGACTGAACTCTCATTCAAGGCTAACAGTTCCAATTAAGAGTAGAAAAAAAGGAGGTTCTATATATGAGTCTACCCTCTGTGCCTGTGTGATAGAGTTTGGAGAACCCATGGGACTGGCTTGGGAATCATCTCTGGGGACCAGTGCGGACTCAGGTCCCAAAGGGCTCAGAGACTCAAGTGGTTAGTGTCACCTCCAGCAGCTTCAGCTGGTTCCTGTTTCAACAAGAGACTGAACGGGAGGAGGAAGCTCTCAATCCCGGCGACACATTAACCACTGGGGAGCCTCGAGCCCGCTGAAGCCCAGGCTTCCAATAGACCAGTTAAATGAGACTCCTAGGGATGGGCCTCAGGGGTCTGTACTCTTAACAAGTATGCAAATTTTGTACACACCCACATTTTAGAATCACTGGTATAAACCAATGGTTCTCTAACTTGGCCACACACTGGAATAACTGGGGGACTTTAAAAACAATACAGGTACCTGGGTCCCATCTGAGAGGTGAGGTTGTTCTGGGGTCTGAGGCCGCAGAAGTGAGAGGCCCACGTACCGCAAAATAAATTTTAAAAACTGCTGACTCCACAAATCAGACATAGAACTACCACAGGACCCTGCAATTCCACTTCTGGGCATATATATACCCCAAAGAATTGAAAGCAGGAACTCAAACAGATATTTGCACACCACGTTCATAGCAGCATTATTCACAATAGCCAACAGGTAAAAACGATCCCAGTGCCCACTGACAGATGACGAATGAGATAAAATGTGGTATACCTACGATGGAATACTATAAAGTCTTAAAAAGGAAGGAAATCCTGGCACATGCTTCATCATACGTGAACCTTAAAGACGTTATGCTAAGTGAAATGAGTCAGTCACAAAAGCACATGTACTGTGTGATTCCAGAGATGAGGTCCTTAGAGTAGCCACATTCGGAGAGACAGAAAGTGGAATAGAGGTTGCCACGGGCTGGAGGAGGGAGGAGGGAGAGCTACGGTCCTGTAGGTTCAGAATTTCTATTTGGGATGATGAGAACTTTCTGGAGATGGCTGATCGTGAGGGTAACACAGCAATGTGAATGTCCTTAATGCTCACTAAACTTAAAATGGTTAAAATGGTAAATTTTATGCCCTGTATATTTTACCACAATCAGAAAATAAATGGTAAATTTTATGCCCTGTATATTTTACCACAATCAGAAAATAAAATTAAAGAGAAAAAACCAACACTGCTGCTACCTGAGCCTAACTCCTGGAAATTCAGCTCGGTAGGTCAGGTGGAGCCGGGGAAGTGCATTTTATGGCCCAGGTACTTTTTTTTTTTTTTTTTTTTTTGCGGTACGCGGGCGTCTCACTGTTGCGGCCTCTCCCGTTGCGGAGCACAGGCTCCAGAAGCGCAGGCTCAGCGGCCATGGCTCACGGGCCCAGCCGCTCTGCGGCATGTGGGATCTTCCCGGACCGGGGCACGAACCCGTGTCCCCTGCATCGGTAGGCGGACTCTTAACCACTGCGCCACCAGGGAAGCCCTGGCCCAGGTACTTTGAAGCGAGTGGTCCTCAGGCCATGCTTTGAGAGACGCCGGTCTACAGGATTCCCTCCAACTCAGAAGCCCCGTGATTCTCTTAGAGGAAGAGGGCTGGTAGGAAATTCAGAGGGCTGTGGAGAACTGGGTTTTGATTATTGAGGCTAACTTGTGTCGAGGGCTCTGAGGGGTAACAGGAAGAGCACAATCAATGCGGGCCTCAATACTCCTGCCAAGCGCTGTTAATTAAGATAATGAGGCCAGAGGGAGAAGGGTCGGCAACCTCTCCTTTGAGTAGAATTCATTTAGCTTTAATCCCAGCCGTCAGTAGAGTGGGTTCCCTTTCTTGACTTAGTAGTTGCCTGCTCAGCAGAGCCGCGGGCCTCACGTTGGGTGAGTTACGGGCTGTGGTGTCTCCACGGGCAATGCGGAAGCCTGCACGCAGGGGCACCTCTGCTCCCTGGGCAACACAGTTAGCCTGCAAATCCCGCTGGCTGGGGCCAGGGCTTGCTCCTGGGCTAAGTTAAATGCTTGATCCTTAACAAATAATACTCATAATGGGCTCTTTGACAGGATCCGGGATTCTGAGCTTGGCCGCAAGGCTGGAGAGAGAATGTTTCTCCTGGCAGGTGGTGGCTCACATCTGGCAGGCGGTCGGAGTGCTGGGCATGGAGGACCGCTGTCTGAGCAAAACAGTTCATTCATTTCCAAATGGAGAGGGTTTCTCCAAGGTTCACATAGTAATAAAAATCCTGGACTGACACCTTATTTTTGATAAAGGAGGCAAGAATACACAATGGAGAAAAGACAGCCTCTTCAATAAGTGGTGCTGGGAAAACTGGACAGCTACATGTAAAAGAATGAAATTAGAACATTCCCTAACACCATATACAAAAATAAACTCAAAATGGATTAAAGAGCTAACCAGTAAGGCCAGACACTATCAAACTCTTAGAGGAAAACATAGGCAGATACATCACAGCAAGATCCTTTTTGACCCACCTCCTAGAGAAATGGAAATAAAAACAAAAATAAACAAATGGGACCTAGTCAAACTTAAAAACTTTTGCACAACAAAGGAAACCATAAACAAGACTAAAAGATAACCCTCAGAATGGGAGAAAATATTTGCAAATGAAGCAACTGACAAAGGATTAATCTCCAAAATTTACAAGCAGTTCATGCAGCTCAGTATCAAAAAACTATCAACCCAATCCAAAAATGGGCAGAAGACCTAAATAGACATTTCTTCCAAGATATACAGAATGCCAACAAACACATGAAAAGCTGCTCAACATCACTATTAGAGAAATGCAAATCAAAACTACAATGAGGTATCATCTCACACCGGTCAGAATAGCCATCACCAAAATACCTACAAACAATAAATGCTGGAGACGGTGTGAAGAAAAGGGAACCGTCTTGCACTGTTGGTGGGAATGTAAATTGATACAGCCACTATGGAGAACAGTATGGAGGTTCCTTAAAATCTAAAAATAGAACTACCGTATGACCCAGCAATCCCACTACTGGGCATGTACCCAGGGAAAACCATAATTCAAAGGGAGTCATGTATCACAATGTTCATTGCAGCTCTATTTACAATAGCCAGGACATGGAAGCAACCTAAGTGTCCATCAAGAGATGAATGGATACAGAAGATGTGGCACATATATACAATGGAATATTAGTCAGCCATAGAAAGAAACGAAATTGAGTTATTTGTAGTGAGGTGGGTGGACCTAGAGACTGTCATACAAAGGGAAGTAAGTCAAAAAGAGAAAAATAAATACTGTATGCTAACATTCCATATATATGGAATCTAAAAAAAGAAAAGTGGTTCTGATGAACCTAGGGGCAGGACAGGAATAAAGATGCAGACGTAGAGAATGGACTTGAGGACAAGGGGAGGGGGAAGGGTAAGCTGGGATGAAGTGAGAGAGTGGCATGGACACATATATACTACTAAATGTAAAATAGATAGCTAGTGGGAAGCAGCTGCATAGCACAGGGAGATCAGCTCTGTGCTTTGTGACCACCTAGAGGGGGGATAGGGAGGGTGGGAGAGAGACACAAGAGGGAGGAGATATGGGGATATATGTATATGTATAGCTGATTCACTTTGTTATAAAGCAGAAACTAACACACCATTGTAAAGCAATTATACTCCAATAAAGATGGTAAAAAAAAAAAAAAATCCTGGACTGAGTCCACATGTGAATACGTTCAAGGTCAGCCTCGGAAAAAGGCTCAAGGCCAGCGGACACGGTGACCCTCCCAGGGCAAACATGTTCTCCAGATGCAGAATACAGCATCCCATAGGGACAAGCCAGCAAACGAGCACTCTTGAAGGCTGCAATGTCGCCGGGGCCATGGTCCTTCCAGCCCAGCGTTCCGCCTCTGACAACAGTTCCAATAAAACCCATGGGTGACTGCAGTGCCTCGAACCTAAGCGTTTGCTCCCCAGATACAAGTCCAGCTTCCTCCCCAAACCACCATGACTTTGAGGCTCTTCTGGGTGTCCTCTTTTTCATTCAACACCACCTCTTTTCGTGGTGACCATCTGCTGTACCGAGAATTTGTGCTTGTCCTAGAGTAACTCTTCCCAGGCCGAGCCTCCCACTCTGTACTGGTCACTGCTGGACGCTGGGGAGTCCCTGCCTGCAAGGGTCTCAAGGTTTCTAGAAAGACTCTAGAGCAGGGATGCCCCAAGTGATGTCCCCAGACAAGCAGGATCAGCACCACTTGGGGCCCCACCCCAGTCCTCCTGAAAGAGAAGCTCTGGCGCTGGGGCCTGGCAGGCTGTTTTCTCAAGCGCTCTGGGTGATTCTGATGCATACTCGCATCTGAGAACCACTGGGTTCAATTCTGGAGGGAGGAAAGAAATATATCCTGATAACTACAATAGCGCAGAGTGGGCATCTTCGCCTACATGCTCGTCCCCACAGAGCTCTGAGCTTCCTCCCTTCCCTCATCCTCCCGGTCTTTGGGAGGTATCATTGTTTCCCCATTTATACACATGAGAAAACTAAGGCCCAGAGCAGTTAAGTAACTTACTTAAGACCACACAGCTCTGTCCACCCTCTAAGCCTAGCGTCTCTGGTGTGGCTGCACAAGTGGGTCAGTACAGGGGTACTGCTGTAGCCCACCTCTTGGTCATCATCTGCTGATCTTCTGGTCACTTCCCCTGGGTCACAAAGGGTATGAGCCCTGGCTCCCAGGGGAAGGTGAGCCTCTCAGCCCCTCGCCCCTTTCAGCTCCGTGGGAAGGCCCACCCTACCCCGAGATGGTCCCTTCGAAATGCTGAGTTCTCTCCCACTCTCTCAGCACGACCTTCCTCCTTCCGGGTCTCTTGGGCCCTTCCTTCCACTACACTGGCTCTCTGATGGCCTCGTAACTCCCCTTGAACCTTCCGTGACCTTTAAATGCATCCGCTTCTTTACACCTCCCATGGTTCTAGACTCCACAGACCTTCTCTTCAAACCCTCTTCAAACACCTCCAGCTCGGATGCCTCCCTGCTCTGCTATCCCATCTGTCTATACCAGCCACCTGCCCTCTGCGTGCCTACACCTGGTGGCTTTAGCTCTGTCAGGAAAAACCACCTTGGTGCCTACACTAATATGCAGAACCCAGTCGTGCTGTCACCCTCTCTCCTACCCCTAAGGAGTGATTCCAAACCTTCACCGGCTTTCCCTCACCCATCCCGCCTGGCCTTGGCCCTCTCAGAAGATGTTGACCTTGCTTCCTACTTCTAGGAGAGAAGGAAGGTCTGGTTCTTTACGTGGCACATGCCGCAGCCATCCAGTGACTCTCTGTGTCTGCCAGCAAGGCCCACAGGAGGGCTTATGGCCTGTCCTGGGGGCAGCGCCCTGCGGAGCCACTGGGAGGTGAGCTCTGGGGTCAAGAGTGTGTGGTGAGACTGAGGCAGCTCAGGCTGGTCCGGCCAGAGAGGGCGGCTTCTTCGTGCACACCTGGGTGCAAAAGCGCTCCATGGCCAGACGTGGCAGTCCGTTCATGCCAAAAAAAAAAAAAAAGAAAGCGTGCTCTCCAGCCACCCTTCTCCTCAGACCCATCACACGCCCGAGGGGAGACAGTCATCAGCAGCTTCCATGAGCATCGCAGATTCACACAGCAGGGCAAAGCCTGACCTGACGACGGTTCTCCAAAGAGGAAGCAGACAATTAGCGCACTGCGTCTCCGTGCACTGGTGCGACCTCAGGAGAACGGTTTACTGATTTGCTGGTGCCCGGGGGTCTCGTTAGGGTTTGTTTGTATCTCTCCGTGTTCATGATGCTTCGATACAAAGCTTGTCTAGTAAGTCTAGCCCAGTGAGAAACTTCC
This sequence comes from Phocoena sinus, assembly GCF_008692025.1. Lineage (NCBI taxonomy): Eukaryota > Metazoa > Chordata > Mammalia > Artiodactyla > Phocoenidae > Phocoena > Phocoena sinus. The sequence goes on along the minus strand of NC_045763.1, from coordinate 164,875,125 downwards.
CTTTCGTGTGTCGGGGTGGAAGGGGATACAACAAGAAACTCAGTCAAATGCCTTGCTGAGTTCCCAGGGCTGCTGGAAGCTGGTAGCCCTGTCAGGATGGAAATGAGCTGAGTCTGATATGACTTGCTGTTCCAGAACCTATGCTGACCTGCCGGGGTTCCCGCCACCTTTCCTCAGAGCTGCAGAGCCTGGGCCAGATCTCTTCTAGGAATTGGTCCACAGCTGCCGTCAAGCTCCCTGGTTTGTAGTTGTTTTGTAAATACCTGTTGAATGAATGAAATTGCCACATCCTGCCTCTGGGTCCTCCTCCCCTGCACGGCCCGCAGGGCCAGCTGCCAGGGTGCTGAGGGCTCATCTGCGCTCTGTATCCCTCGGATGGGCTGCTCTTGAGCGGGGGGCGGGGAAAGCCTGGAGCTCTTCAGAGCGGCCGCAGCTCGCCCGCTCTCTCCCCTCCTACCTGGGGGTGCTTATCTGTGCTTATGATCCCGTCAGCTTCTGAGAGGGAGCTTGTCCCTTCTTTCTTCTTCCTCATCTGGATATACCTTGAAATATCCTCTTGGGCCTCTGTAGCATTTCCTCCAAATTCAGAGCATTTGGGGCTATAGCCTTTCTGATCAAACACTGCACCATATTCATCTTTGGTTGTGGACCCTCAACTCCATCTTCGGTACATATGAAACTCTAACAACGTGGGTGAAGTCAGACCAGCTTCCTTAATCCCCCATTGGAAGAAGCCTCAGGTACATCCATGCAGATGGTGGTTAATTCTGTGAAGCTCATCTCAGGACACCACCACCAGCATCGATTCCCCTCACTTCCAATTGTTTGTGCCGTTCAGCCCCACAGCCCCTGCCTCCTGTCTGGGCTGCTGCAGTGCCCACCCCTCCAGCTGACCGCCCACAGCCAGCCTGACCCCGACACCTGCATCTCTCGCTCAGCTAAATGAGGGGGTTGTAGAGCACGGCTCTGACCAGAAACCTTCACTAGCTCCCCCTGCCCGCAATGGCCCAACCCTTCAGGGCATAAAACTCCACTGTGGACTATAATCTATTCCTGGAATGGCTGATTAGAGAGGTCCCTTAGCGCCTGAACCCTCCCATTGGACAGAGGGGAAACTCCATCCAATCTACCTTCTGGCTTATCTAGTCTTGCCTGGGCTCCAGGGATAACTCACCAGAGTTTCACCAGAGTGAAACTGGATCCCAATTTCTCTGCTTATGCTGATCCTGGGCTTGGAATGCTTGTTCCCATCTCGTCTGCTTACCCAACTCCAATTCATCCCTCACAGGCTACCCCAGAAGCCAACTCTTTCGTGACACGGTTCTCATATTCCTACAGGCACTTTATCTCCCTCCCTTGTTCTGTGTACATTTTCATGGTGGCATTTTCATGACATCTTGTCTCCTCCAGATTGTCCATCTCCTGAGGGCAAGGACCCAGTTTTGCTCGTGTGGTACCCCTGAGGCACACAGCACAACTGAAGTGCCCGGTGATATGTTCCCCATTAATATTTTGAAGGAGAGTGATTTTCATCAGGAGTACTTACCTCCAGTCCTAACAGAAGGGGCTTCTAGTATGTTCTGATTCTAGAGGCACTGGGTCCCTGATTGTTTAAAGGCTTCCGTTTCTGAGACAATGGGGACCTCCTCGCCTCGATGATGGGAGGATGGTCGTCAGTGTTTTCCTGGAGAATCGAGAGAAAGGGCTTTTGTTTCCCTAAGGGAGAACAGGAAAGCTAATTAGGAGGGAGAAACAGAAAATATTACGTAGATGTTTTTCTCTGTAGGGGTATTTAAAACTTTAGGTGTGTCTCTGATTAAGTGGAATTTTAATTGAAAAAGATCAAGGATTTACCCTTTTGTAAATCGAGGCATATGGAACATCAGAGCTGAAGAGATCTGGAGAAATCTCATGCCCAGCCTCTGGGCCAATTAGTCACGGGGGCTTTCTTCCTTGTCCCTCCAGGGAGGGAACTCCATAATCCACTCCATCTTTATTGTCACAGTGGTGGTGAGGAAGCACCTCCCTTGGAACCAGATGTCCCTTTCATGACATTTCTGCGGTCATTTAGTTACTGGGGACCCACACACAGGATGAAGACAATCCACTGTCTTCTCCACAAGGAGCAGAGAGCTTGTGGGTTTCTAGGGAAAAAGCTAGGTTTGCCATCAGAGTTTGACATTTCTAAGCAGTATGATTAAGTAAACTATGGTTGAGCTAGGAGACACTGGATAATTATTGGGTCTCAGATTTAGGATGAGATGAGCCCTGAAAGTTAAGAATGACATACAGTGGGGGCTTCCCCGGTGGCGCAGTGGTTGAGAGTCCGCCTGCCGATGCGGGGGACGCGGGTTCGCGCCCAGGTCCGGGAAGATCCCACATGCCGCGGAGCGGCTGGGCCCGTGAGCTGTGGCCGCTGAGCCTGCGCGTCCGGAGCCTGTGCTCCGCGACGGGAGAGGCCACAACAGTGAGAGGCCCGCGTACCGCAAAAAAAAAAAAAAAAAAAAAAAATGACATATAGTGCTTTTCACCATTTTATTGAACTGTGGCTCAGAGGGCAAGTATGTGCCTGTCACATGTCCATCACGTTGTGGAGCTAGGATTTGAATCCAGCCGTGAACTTAGTTTTCATTTTGATCTTCAAAAGAAAAAAAATCAAAATTGTGGACACTGCAGAATAGATACAGAGCCTCCAAGGATGATTTGCATATGAATCACCCAGAGATCTTGCTGAAATGCAGGTTCTGACTCAGCGGGTCTGGGGAAAGACCGGAGATTCTGCATTTCTAACAAGCCTCCAGGTAATACTGATGCTGCTGGCTCAGTGATCATGATTTGTGAGGTAGGGACTTAAGAGAGCTGTTATGGGCCTCACTGCTCACTACTCAGGTTGCCTCATCTCCCAGGAATAAAGTATGACCAGGATGTTGCATGATCACTTTTGAGAAGGGGGCCATACATTCGCCCCCAATTCTTCTTAGTCCTGAAGACTGAAGCATTGGATGGTGCTCGAGGAGGGTTATTTGAGGCTTCTGAGGCAGGGGAGCTGGGCAGGTCACATCGTTTTACTTGGAGCTGAGGAAAAAGAGAGGCTTGGGTACCGCTTCTCAGGCTCCAGGACAGGCGCCTCTCCTGGAGGCCAGCAGGGGGCGCACAAAGGGCGAAGACCAAGGCAAGAGCCCTCCGAGGGCCTCCGGAAAGTCTGGGCTGAGGGGTGTGGAAGCCACCAGGGGCTGTGGACTGAGCCCCGCTGAGAAGTTCCTATTGCTTGCTTACGTTTAGAGAGCACGCAAGTGCTCCTGGCAGGCTGGCACAGGGAGAGGAGATCACGACCGAATTTCAAAACAGGACTGTGATGTCTTTCCTTCCTTGGCATGCACCTTAGAAGGAATTACCCACCCCCTCCCCCAACCCCTTTGAGGCTGTGAATCCGTTGGGCAGTGTACACAATTCTGATTTTTAGGAAAGGTCAAAATGACAACGAAGTTTGTAGCTGGATTCAAATCCTAGCCCCACAATTTAATAGATGTGTGACCTTGAGGAAGTGCTTAACCTCTCTGAGCGCCAGCTTAATCACCTATACGATAGCAACAATAATAGTTTCTACTACCCTAGGGAAGCATCCACAGAGGCTTTTGAGGACCCTCCAGTTACCGAATGAAGAGCCCAGTTATTGATGTGGAATCCTCTAATATTTCTTGCTTGCTGAAGTAGACAGACATTTATCCAACTGCACCTCACCAGAAATGTATTCCTTTTGGAAACCACTGAAGGGGAACAGCGAGAGAAGGAAACGGAATTATTTCTCAGTACGCTGGGGAGATTTGGTGTTTCTTTTTTCTGCACTCATGGGAAATTATGTAAAAGTTTCCCCTATTGTCTTTAATATCTTCAGGTGGCAGTTCCCCCAAACCAAAACAAAAACAGCACCATCAAACAGAGGCGTGACAGTCTGAAGGAAAGATGTTGAAAACCCAAATGGTTCAGGTACAAAAATGGCTTCTCTTCTGTCTGCTCATTACAAACTCCAGCACACAGTTTTAAAGCATCTGATTGAAAGAAATAATTCCATCCGAGTGGTTATTAAAAACTAACGACTAGCGTGACGCATCTAAAAATCCTTGGGAAAAGATAGCTCACCAAGGAACTGAACATCTCCATCTTCTGCTTCAGGCAGCACCAATATCCTCAATTAGAAAATTAACATCTGAGACTCTGACAGCCCCCCCGAATGCAACTCAGCTAAACCCCGCGTGTTCAGGGGTAAAGTAAATTGCCAGGAAAGATGGGCAGCTGCGAGGTCAGAAGCCCGAGCAGACGGAGAGCTGGGAAGTCTGATATTGCATCCCCTGAAAGTAATGACACAAAACAATCCGCTAAGAGTGGCAAAAATCATTTGGAGTGTGATGTAAATTGGAAGCAGCTGGGGGGAGGCATGGGCAAGAGAAACCTTATTAAACTATGATCCGTTAGACACGGAAAATGGACATGTGAAGAGAGATTACAAAACACTTGAGAACTGTCCTGGGAGGGATCTGCAGTCTGTGCTGGGTTAACAAGAGCATTAAGAGAAACCTCCCAACTGAGCTTAAGGTAGATAGCTAGTGGGAAGCAGCCGCATAGCACAGGGAGATCAGCTCGGTGCTTTATGACCGCCTGGAGGGGTGGGATAGGGAGGGTGGGAGGGAGGAAGATGCAAGAGGGAAGAGATATGGGAGCATATGTATACATATAACTGATTCACTTTGTTATAAAGCAGAAACTAACACACCATTGTAAAGCAACTATACCCCAATAAAGATGTTAAAAAAAAAAAAAAAAGAGAAACCTCCCTAGGCTGGTAAAATCAAGTCCGCTCGCTCTTCGGCAGAGGGAGACGCCCCCTGGTGAGAGGTGAGGGAAGGGAGAGGGAGGGAGTCAGGCCAGGAGGAGGGGGTCCTGCATCTCCAGGCCTGCCTGGTGCAGAGGAGGAAAGATGATTTCACTGGCAGTGCCCCAGGGACTGTAAGCAGGGCAGACAGAGCTGGGAAACACGCCCCTGCTGGAAACACACATTCCTGCTACATGCCCAGCGTCCAGGGCCCCCACAGACGTGTGTGGAATGTGGAATTTGCCCTGGGCAGGCTGCCAGGGGTGGCTGTGCTCCATTCTGAATGGGGGAGGGGTCAGCAAGAAACTTGGCTCCTTGGCGCTGTGGGTGGTCCCTTCCAAGATGCATGAGATATGGCAAAAGCTCTGGGCTGGGAGAGGGGAAACCTGGGTTCTAGCCCTCCTTCGGCCATCACCTGGGCATCCTTGACAAGTTTAACTTCCCTTGTCCTGTTTCTGTACGTGTATGATGGCAGGTTTGAACTGGAAGCATTTTCACAGCCTATAAACCCTAAAGTTATCTAATGAGACTTGCTGAGTATCGTGACAGCAATCACAGACCAGGACACAATCACAACCCGTCCCCCACCTTCATCAGATTTGCAAATCTGTTATAGATATTCTTGAAAATATCTCAGGAAAATAATGGTATTGATGTACCAATAAAATGGATAAATATAATGAATCCACATATATCCTAGCCTCGAATAGCAACTTTTTCCCCGCCTAGGAATTTACTCTCAGAGGGAACTGCTTCTTCGGCTAGATAATCTTTTGAGAGTAGAAAACTTTTCCCCCTCTTTGTATTTCCACCTTCCGCTGCCCACCTCCACCCTCTAGAAGTCTCCTGAAGTCTCCCCAGGCCAGGTATGTAACAGGACTGATTTCAGTTTGCAGGCTTTCATTTCCCAAAAGGGACTTATGTCCAGGACACAGAGGCTCTCCCAGGAGGTCGCGAGAGGAGTGAAGTTGGTGGGGCAAAACAGTGAGGTTTGGAAGAAACAGGAAAAGAAGAGAGGTCTGGGGGTCCCAGGAGGACAGGACTTCGGCAAGTCCCCAGAGTTTGGCCGTGTGGTCTAGAAGCAGCAGACACTGCCAGGGAGGCAGGGTCAGGAGCGCGCTCAGTGGTAACCTGAGTGGACCAGACTGGTGCGGGATCACCCTCAGCCCTGCCCTGAGGTCTCGGCACTGCGTAAGATCCAGAAATTATGACACCACCCTGAGGTAGTTTCTATTCTTGCCAGCCTGGTGAGACAAAGGGTGCAAATGGATATTAAGTTGATCTCTAGAAAATAAAAGGAGAGGCAGTATTTCTTACACACCTCAGCGTCTTATTGATTCATACTTGCAATCCTTTTGTGTGTTGGGAAAGAAAGTAAAGTTAGCCTTGGGGCTTTCTAGAACCAGTTAAGTCTCGGACCATGATGAGGCGGAACCTCACAACACAGAAACTCAGGGCTGAAAGTGGTTTTCAATCTTACCTTCATTAGGGCCAAGTTCAAATGCTGGCTCAGTTGTCCTGTCTACAAAATGGAGTGGTTATGAGGATTAAATGAGATGATACATGTAGCTCGTATTTCTGGGTCCCTTGCAGTGTCTTGCACGTGGTAGATTATTTGTTGACTATTAAATTATTTATTGACTAGTAAATCATTTATTTTTTTTGTTTTGTTTTTATTTTTTTGCAGTACGCGGACCTCTCACTGTTGTGGCCTCTCCCGTTGTGGAGCACAGGCTCCAGACGCGCAGGCTCAGCGGCCATGGCTCATGGGCCCACCCGCTCCACGTCATGCGGGACCCTCCCGGACCGGGGCACGAACCCGTGTCCCCTGCATTGGCAGCTGGACTCTCAACCACTGTGCCACCAGGGAAGCCCGTAAATCATTTATTGATTATTAATGCTAGTCTAACCTACAATGAATAGACAGATAGATAGATAGATTAGTGACTGGTTTGGTGACCTTGGATAAGTCATGCTGTCAGCAGCGCAAGGACTAAGAATCCTGCAGTAGTGTTGCGGCCATAAACATTCATCTAGAGCAAAGCGTGAGCTGCTCATCTTGAATTAGTATGGTGGTTTAAGCACATGGACCCTGAAGCCAGACACATCCAGTTGGAACCCTGGCTCTCCATTCACTGCTGTGTCATTGGGTGGGTTCCCTGGGCCTCATTTTTGTCATTGGAAAAATGAAAATAATAACAACACCCACCTCACAGGGACTCAGAACAGTGTCTGGCTCAGCGTAAATGCTGTTTTTGCGTTTGCTGTTATTGCTGGTGTCATGCATTTGTGCACAGTCAAGGAGAAAACATCCGGCCCCCGCCGTTATGAAGCAAAGTCATGTTTGGGGCACTTAAGACAGTTTACCGCATGCCAGGGAGGTGAGAACCAGCTGTTTCCAGGTTGCAATATCCTCTTGTTGGGTGCCACAATACCATGACTTTGGAGATTACCCCAAATGAGAGTTCTCTGGGACAACTGAGGGGAAGGGAGGGGAGGAAGGTTCAATGAAATACAATCAATGTGAAGAGGGGAATTTATCCATTTTCCTTACCATAAATGGGCTCCTTCCCTCCTGCATTCAACTGTGGTTGTATCTCTTACAAAACAAACAAAACTATCTTCTCTTGCCATGACCACTCCTCCTGCCCTGCTGAGAGAAAATCTATCCTTTTGGGGTCAAATTCCTCAGATGTGAGGTCTGAAGACTCCACCCAATGATCCTACTGCCCAATAACCTAGCCTCTTCTGACCCCATGAGACCTGGCTTTCTTGTGCGAGCACCCCTCTCAAAGTTGGCCTCCTCATCTATTCTTGCCTGAATCTCTCTGTTCTTCTTTTTGGCACACACAGCTTTGGCCACCCATCTCTTCTTGAACTATCTCCTCCCTTGGCTTCCTTGATTTTCTTCTCTCTTTCTGTCATTCTCTTTTCCACCAGTTCCTCTCTCCCACACCCTGCCCCTAGAATGTAGGTTTTCCCCTAGACCTTGTTCTCAGCTTAGCTTCTTCTGGCAGTGATCGCATTTGCTTTCACATGCTGGGCAATCCCCACTACACTCCCACCATCTCCCCCTAATCCTGACCTGAACTGCTTTCAAAGTGCTGATTAAAGGACATCCCCACTTGGGTGTCCTGCAATAACTTCAGATGCAATAATGCCCCGAAGTGACGTAACAATATTTTGGTCTTTGAAAATCCTCCAGAAAACAGAAATATTTTTGCACGGCGCTCAGAAGGATGTGAATGGACCTCTCCCTGGGCCAGGGACCCAACTCTCGTGTGAATCAATTTCCCCCTGCCTCACAGGTTATGAGCCAACCTTCTCCTTTACTCTACATTACTCATCACCAAATCTTACTCGTTTTCCTTTCAGATGACCCTCGTGTTATCTTTTCTTTTACATTTTCATCACCCAGGTTCAGACTTCCATCCAATGTACGTTTATTGGGCACTCTCTGCCAGGAAGGCTGTAAGCTAATAGGGCTCCATCAAGGATAAACCCAGTCCCAGAGATCAGGGCGCTAATAGTCAGGACTGGGGTGGGGTGGGGTGCAGCCACAAGAGGGAGTGACGCTGTGAGAGGGTGTGCTGGCAGGGTAGCAGGGCACAAAGGAGGACGTGCAAACCCAGCCCGAGGGACCTCTACTCCCAGGGGATATAGACACTGATCACTGAGTCCTGTGCATGGGAAAGCGTAAGCTTGGGACAGCAGTGAGCGTTCCCGGCAGAGGCTGTCAAACAACACCGTCAAGGGAGAGGGGGAGCCCAGGCATGGGAGTCTGCTGTGGGTTCAAGGTGGGAGCTGGCGGAAGGTGAGGCTGGAGAAGATACCCTGGGGCTGGATCAGGAAGGACCTCGAAGTCTGTTCTGAGGCCCCTGCTAAGTGCTTTGAGTACTGCCACCACATTAAACGCGAATTCCTCCACCAAACTTATCCAATCTTTAAATTCCCAATAATAGTGCTTAACCCACAAGTAGGTGAGGTGCTTCACAGTGCCCAAATCTGGCTGAATTTCAGTGAAGAATCATTTACCAAATGCTGCCTGCTATGTGCCAGACACCAACACTGGCTCAGCGGACCGCGAGGAGAGTGAGACACAGCCCCGCCTCTGTAGGCGGGGCAAAGACCCCTCAACCCAACTGGGCAGTACAGGGTGCACGCGGTTCAGTAGAGGTGCAGGCAAGGTGCAGGCAAGGAGCAGCGGAGGGCAAAGGAGGAACACCCCCAACTCTGCCTGAAGGCTGGGGGAGGGGCCAGCCACGGAAGTCTTCCCTGGAGAAGGTGCTATTTGAGGTGCTTTCTAAAAAACAGAGGATTCCCGGGACTTCCCTGGTGGCCCAGTGGTTAAGGCTCTGCGCTTCTAATGCAGAGGACACGGGTTTGATCCCTGGTCGGGGAGCTAAGATCCCACATGCCACATGGCCAAAAAAACCCCAAAAAACAAGAACAACAAAAAAAAACAAACTCAGAGGATTCCCCAACAGAGAGAATTCTGGGCACAGGAGAGCAAGTGTAGGGAGAGAGAGGCATGCAGAAGAGGCCTAGTCAGAGCGCCATGGGCAGTCACTGTGGTATCATGGGCCAGGGGTGGACTGACAGTGGCAGGAGGCGGGGCTGGGAAGGAAGGCAGGGAATTTGGACTGCATGGGGGAGGGGCAGCGAGCGCCTTTGCTTCGTCTGAGCCTCATATTATCCTTGGGCTTTCTGCCCTCTGCCTTGCCTGGTGCCTGACTGTTGTTTCTATAACAAATGCAGCTGAAGACCAAGTAGCTCCCGAAGCCCTCGCTGCCTTTTCCAGCCCACATGGGCTGTCTTCTTTGAACCAGCAGAAGACGCCACCTAATTTCACTTACTTGCTCTCTAATTGTTACGCAGGTGCTGGTTTTCTCTCCTCCCCTGAACCTGGAAGCTTCTGAAGGGCAGGAACAATGCCTCAAACCTGAGTTGGTCCCATAAAGCTGAGCACACTGTGTGGGTCGTGGCCCCCAAATGGGGGAGGGCGCTGCAAAACCAGTGCTGGCAATTCCTGAAGCTTGAGACCTGACTGAAGATTTGAATCTGCTTTCTGCATTCTTCTCCACGAAACAAAAAGGGAAGCAAACACATGTGGATTCAGGAACTGTACATTCCAGCGTTTTCTTGCTCTCTGAGTCTATGAGCATGAATAGACAACAGGCCTATTTTGATTTCAACACTCAGCAACGCCAAACTTCCGGATACAGAGAAATCAAAAAAGGAGGCTCTGGGACACAACTTCCTCAGAAGTCTTGCCTCCCCAGAAAGAAACCCAAAAAGCTGGCAGGGATGGCTCCACATTCAGACAACAGAATCTAAAGGCTTCTTGCTCTGCTCAGAGCTATAATACCCAAGGGGATGATCCTGAGATGTCATTTAGGATGGAAGTACCGGTCGGGTTGATATGCATGGTGTGGGCATAGGGATTGTTAAAATACGCTGGGCAGTTAGCTTTGGCCTGGGCCCCTCCTCTGGGAACCCCGTGGAATGTCTCCACAATCCGGCAACTCAGAGCCCCACAGACCTTCTTCCAGGGCCCTGTCCCAGGGTTCCCTTTCAGACTGGCTGTGCCCGGCCACTGTCTTCTGTCCACAAGAACAAGGGTGAAGTGAGTCAGAGGGTCCAGGAGATTTGGACAGATTTGTCAATGCTCAGCCTGGCTGAGTAAATGCAGGGAAAAGTGATCGAACAACAGACATTTGGCAGAGGCCTGGCTGCTGCCCAGGGCAGCTCTCCAGCATCAGTGTGTAATCACGATCGCCCTCTTCCAGGCACCCAGCAAGAGGACACATCCCAGATGCACCTGACAGCCAAACAGGGCATGGTATTGATTGGGTCACTGCTCCACAAGAGTGCCTATCTGGAGGACACTGGGGTTAGTTGCTTGTTTGTGGGTCCCAGTGCTGGATAGGTGTTCCAGACACTAAGTGACTACCTAGCTAATCCACTGCAAGGGAAAGCCTCCGCCACCAATTCCCACCCAACATGGCCTCAGCAGACTTCCTGGGATAGCACCCCTCACCCCCAAGACAATCAACCAACCCCCTTCCTTACCCCTTAAAAAATGTCGTTCCAACTGTGGTTTTCCAGGAGCATTGCCACTATGCTCTTATTTTCATAGGCAGATTTTTTGTTTTAAACATAAAAGTCAACAATATTTACCTTGGAGTCTCTACCTGGTGTTATGAGGGCGGAGAGACGGAGGTTCAAGGCCTTTTGTTGAGCGGCTCAGTAACTGTCTGGGATTTCCTTGGCTCTGCTTGAGGGTGGCTGTCTCCCTTTTCCAGGGAAGATAGTGAAGCCACCTGCCCCTTCCCAGGGTGGAAACGAAAGTGAAGATGAGGAAGTCTGATAGCGCTGTTCCACGGTGGAGATGCAAGTGACTTATTCACAGCCAAGGTTTCCCGAGCCCCGCCGGCAAGGTATCTACGTGCTCCCCCTCTGCCCCTGCCCCCCGGGGCCCCGAGGAGCGAAGAGCGCGGTCCTGGGAATGGGTCCAGGGAATGGGCGCTCGGGGCGCCGGAGGAGAGCTGGAAACAGCCCAGGACTCCCCTGGAGGGGAACAGGCGACCGATGGCCACCAGTGGCCCGGTCCCCGCCCCCCCTGGGGACTCCGGGTCCCCGCCCCGCCCCTCCACTCCTGCGCGGCAGGGCGCTCACCTCCGGGGAAGTCTCCCGGCGCCGCGCGCCAAGTCCCGTTCCTCCCAGTCGCAGAAGCGGCGCCCCAGGCAGGCCTCCAGAAGACGCCGCCGGCCCCGCCCCTGGACAGGCCCCGCCCTCGTCCCAGCCCCGCCCCGCAGGCCAGGTAACCTCTGCGTTCTCTCTGGCAAGTGGACCTCCTACTCCAGCCCTGAGGCTCCTCGGATGCACCCCGGAGACCCTGCGGCTGCGGGGACCGTCGCAAGTGTCCGTTTGACGAGGAATAACATAAGGGACCCATGGATTTGGGAGTCGGGAGGGAGGGACGCGGGTGCTGGGTGCGTGGGGCGCCCTGGATCCCAGGGGGAGGGGCCGCCTATAAGGGCTGCGGGCGTCCGGGTCCGGGACAGGGGGACCGAGCTGCAACCTTTGTAGACTCCCGAAATGTCCCTCGAGATCATCCAGGCCAGCATTCCGTTCCCTTCCTCTTTCCATTGTACAGAGGAGGAAGCCCAGGCCCGAGGACCTGGAGTAGTGGTCCAAAGGCACAGCCAGAAGCTAGCGAAAGAGGAACTCGACCCCATGCTCTCTTGACTCCCAGCGCAGTGCTCCTAACACTAAGCCAAACCGCAAGCTAAAAGCGGAGCATTCTGATACATTCCAGTCAACGAGGGCCAGCTGGGAGCTGGCGTGATTTGAGGAAGGAAGCCCCGGGTTTGTCTGGAGAACCCAGGAGAAGACAGACCCTTTCTGTCCTGCCTTCTCTTTTCTTTATTTCCCAACTCCTCCACTGCTAGAGTTTGCAGGTAAAGGGACCTGTCAAAAGTAAAAAACCGGCTCCCCAGAGGCCTGTGCAACCAAAGGGTTAAAGAGAGGTGACCGTCAGAAAGTGGCGGAGTGGCTCGCTGGGGTGAAACCCAGTTCAGTTCGGGGACAGACACGGCACTGTCCTGAGTAGGACTGAGGTGGGGGAGCGTGAGGGCGGGCGCACAGACTGCTCAGGTGGGTGAGACCCTCAACCCCGCTAACAGTGGGAGCTCGGGTGTAATCACAGGACGCTGACTCTCCCACCCGCTGGCCGGTGGAACTGGGTGATAGGATGGGCAGGGCGGGAAAGATCCGTGTAAAACGTGGGACTTAATTACAGCGCAAGGATTTCATCACAGAGTCTTTCCGGCTTCCGTCCTTGCCTGGCAGCCTGAAGTGTGAACGACAAATTGCCTCAAGTAGGTCTGAAGGGCCGCATGCAGAGGGGTAGGGCCGCCTTCCCGCTCAACCCTAACCCCACTGTCGGGGGGCTGTGGAGATGGAGGGGTGCTCACACTCTGGCTGCCAGGAGTGGAGGGGGGTGGTCTGCAAGGGCACCCAGGAAGTGCTGAGATCTGGGAGCCCCAACGGCCAAAAACTGACCCGAAACAGCGCCTTGCTGTGGCAGGCCCAGGCTTCCCTTTTTT